>NC_049171.1:9972943-10609193 GCF_009769625.2 Cygnus olor
AGCACTGGAGGCTTGAGGTATTAAGACAAAGTTCAAATAAAATTGAATAGTGTATGTTAAATAAAATAGTGTATGTTAAGTAAAGACAGTGCCAGGACCTGGAAGTCCTTATGATCACTGTAGAGCATTTCAAACAGCTGAGAATATTGCTTACTATTTATATCATCAGGTAGAATCTGAAAGCAAATAGTAAAAAAATAAACCTAAGTTTTCATTCATTTGAAAAGTGTATGCACTGTATATATTTGAACACCATGGGTCAAATTTAGAAGTTGAAAGAAGGCATAGTAATTTATATTGTAATACTGTATATGTTGAATATAAAGAGTAATAGACCAACAGACTGGGAGAAAACAATATTTAAAGTGGTGTGGAGCAGATAGATTAACTTTGATTTCAATACATCCTACTAATTGCTTTTCCTGCTAAATTCTTCTATTTTTGCTACATAGAGTAGAAATAAAACAGTACTAGATGCACTGCTGAGTTGAGGATAATTTCTGCAGCAGCCAACAAATTGGCTGTACTTCTGTTTGTTTGCGTGGGGGAGTTCTGACATTTTCCATCAGCTGGAAAGTTGAGTTTGTGTGTTTTCCTACCATTGAGCAGCATCAGCTAGGAGTTAGCATCTATTTATACCTTAAATTATTCCCATCTTCTTTTTCCAGAATAGTTTGTAAAAGTACAACACAGGTTAGGTGCCTACGAGGTGCGTTGGTATATTCATTTTGCTCCTGCATTTCATTAGTAAGGAATAGCATGGCTATTCTTGGCTGTTGTTTGTGCTACAGCTAAAAGAATGCCTTAGACTAACTTCTCCCAGAAATGGTGACGTACCTCAGGCAAAAAATATACCAGGGACAGAATATGAAAGCAGGGCATGCTCCTTAAGTTGTTTCTAACAATATTTTTCTGATTAAGTCATGAAAAGTAAGGAAAAAACTTGGCTTTGTGAATGAGTCTGTAGGGTGGGGAAACGGAAAAGTGAGTTTGCTGTAATCTGTTGTGTTACATTGCACTACTTAGGATGGTACAAGAAATTTGATGGTTGGGAAATTATGAATCAACATGCTCAAAAAGAAGGTTTACCCTTAAATTTCATTAATTGTTGTTCAGCTCATATATATTCAATTGGGAATTTACAAAAAAGAATGTGTCTAATATCACTAAGGACAGCATTGTCCTTACAACAGTTTAATCTTTCCTTTGAGAAACAGTTAATAGGTCTTTATGCTTTACCTCAGTTAGTATCACAGCAAAATACTGTGAAAGTGTGAAGATTATGCACAAGTGCACAAAACAAATATCAGCATCATCTGTACCTTTCATTACTCTCTATCTTGAAGGATGTTAATGCTGTTGAAGTATTTGGAAACAACACATATATGTATGGATATATGTATGTATACTGTTTCCTGAAGAATCCATATAGTTAATGCTTTATGTGTATGTCCAAACAGAAATAGACTGAGGTAAAAATTCCACTGTATGGTTGTTTGAATTTCTGTTACACTGAATCCAGCCTGTTGTAGTAATAGGCTCTCAGAACAAAATTCCCCAAAGTTCTAAAATCTCTCTGTTGTATTTCAAAGCGTTGGAGATGTCTGACACAGGTTGACCAGCTCCCTTAAGGTCCGTATAGTCATGAAGTTTTACAGATGTGAGAAGGGGTCTACAAGGGTTGTACCTGTGGTCCCAAAGAAACAAGGGTGGTCTCTATCACACACTGATAATTCTCATTTTGCCTCTTTTGTTCAAATCCAGTATATGAATTGAATTCAGACTCCAATCTGTTAGACTACACCGTAAGTAATTTTATCTATAAAAACATGAAGTTAAGTATGAACAAAGGAGAGTACATCAGATGCCAAGAGGCAGAGACATCACTGACATCAGACTAAGATAAACGGAAAACAGCCCTCCAACAGGAAACAGCCCTTGTCACACAGCCAACCTGAGCCGAGGGTGTGATGCAATACAATATGAAAGCAATATTGTTTTGTTAAAGTATGTTATGAATTTCAAGTTGCTTTGCTTTGCAGATCTCTAGAGGAGACATTGATTGGGGCTTGGCTACTACTTCTCCCCAGCCTCAGCTCTTGCTGACGGGGCTCTAGTTTGACCTTTGAGTGACAACCTGGCCAAGGAACAAGAGGGAGAAGGCTGTGAAGACAGCCGTGTCAGCATAGCACTTTGAGGAGGCAGCCTCATCTCTCAGACACATATTGTAAGAATTAAAAGTTTAGGTGTTCAGGAGAGAGACTTAAAAATGGTATCTTCGTATTCTGTATATTTGCTGTTTCTTATACATCTTGTGAGTCATATTTGCACAGGTGGGGTTTAAGAAAAGCCTGCTTTTCTCAATGGAGTAACAAAGTGCACAGTAGAGGGCTAAGGATTTCCATCAGTGATTTTATGAAGATGAATGACATGTCACCACGGAGAGAACTCACCCGCATTTTAGCTTGGCATAATACAGTTTATAGGACAGGAAAGCATTCATACTACTGTGCAGTGTAATTTCTAGCCAACCGTGTTCAAGAAAGAGGAATTCAGACTGAAATAGGTAGAGGGAAAGCCTACGAGGATAATGAGGAACCTAAATTATGGGAGGAAGGGAATTCTCCATCAGCACTAATCTCTGTGATTTTCTTTGGAAGCATTTTCTGGTGGCTAAAAAAAAAATAAATTCCTGGGATTTTCTGAATATTTTAATTTAATGACTTCCATATCAGAAAGGGGGACCCATGCCAGTGATAGTGCTGTGAGTCTGCCATCTTCTCATCCTGTGCTATATCGTGGGTTTTGAAGGGTTGGGTCTTTTTCCAAAGCATCATAAATTTGTCATTGGTTGTTAGAGGGTTTCTTATTGCAAGACAGCAAGGAAATGCAGAGTGGTTATGGACTGGGTTTAGTGATCATCTTGTGCTGGAGTGTTTAAAACAGTTCATTTCATTAACATGATTCTTTTAATTAAAGTGAAATATTTTCACTAGTGTTCTCAACTTCATGTTTCATTCTGAATTTTTCTGAGAAGGGTTAAAAACTTTGCAAATAACATTTGTGTTGTGTTTTTTTTCCCCTCCTGAAAAGGTAAAGTAGAAAGTCAAAAGTAAGTGCCATGTTGGTGCACTTTGTTTACCATAAATGCATTTCCTGATGTGTTTGCTCTGTGGGCTGCACAGTCTGTTGTCAGGTGAATTCAGAACATGGTGCGTTTGATTTTTTTTTTTATTTCTTTCCATCACATCTATTTATGTCACTAGTCCCACCCAAAATATTTTCTTATCCTTCACATTTATAGCCCTTAAAAATCAGTAGTTATGTTCCACCACTCCATTCCCTCTTTGCTCCCATTTTGCCAAGTTATTCATATTCCTCTGCATAAAGATAACTTCCTTTAGAAAAAATTATCATTGAAGCTCTTCATTGGTTTTAGGCTTTATTCGTGGCTGGCTTTTGGTTGAAACCTTTCTTTTTAGGATGTAGAGCACAGAATACAATCTTACTTGTCTCCCAGGGAGACAGAGCTTCCTCGGGTATTTGTGATGTGCTTCCTCACTATATGTAACGTTAACTTGCTAAGCTTCTCTCTCTCTTGCTTTCCTCACTGTATCATATTGCAAACTTGCAAATCATCAGCTCTTCACGATCCCTCATGTGTCCCTTCAGCTGCATTACTTGCCAACTTTTTTCCTACTTGTTCATGCTCTGAATTATTTTTCCTGGGCATATTTAAAGATAGCAGTAGTTTGGAGTTTGTTCCATGAGCTGAGTAATTAAAATACCAAATTTAGCTTTACAAAACCTCATTATTGTACTGCTTCTTCCTATTTTTTTGCATTTGTTTGCTTTTTTTTTTCTGTACTTATGCTCAGAAAAACAGCCTTAACTATCTTGAAGCAGATAACCAGCTTGGATCTCAGAAAGCCAGTTTGGCATTCTGAGACAGTTTGACATTCATTGGAAACTGAAATCTAGCTACAAAAGAAAGGTAGTGGCAGCCATTATGAAATTCTCCTAGCTTTTCTTCTTCTACTGCATCTGTAATTTGAAGACCGTATTTGCAAGCACTGAGCATATGCAGAGTATGTTTCTGATTTCTAAGCAGTCCAACATCAAGGTCATTTGGTGCAAATGCAGACTTTGCTTGACTAAAAAGTAATGGGAAAGCATTATACAAGTTTATCTGTATTTGACAGTGGAAGTTATGATATAGCTAATCTGCTTCAATGTCAGGGGTAGCCTAGAACACAGAGCAGCAGTGTAGTTTCACAGTGCTGTCACAGTCATCACGCACTGATGTTGATGGTGCTAACATGCATTTTTTGTCTTGGCATACACTTTATAGATACTGTACATGTCATATGAAGTGGTTTAATAAGTTTGAAAATCCAAGACCAGATCCTGGGAATTATTGTGTATCTGCAGCTTTTACAGAAGTAAATTCTAAACTCCAGTCTTTATACATTGCCATGGTAGGTGACATCAGTAAATCTGCACAGTGTTTTCAGTGCTGGAAACAATACAGTGCTATGAGTGAGCCTTTTTGGAGAACACTTTCTAAGATACTGCATTACAATAGCATTTGCTTCCCCCCAAAATACTAACTGAAAAGTATGCTGTGTTGTTTCCACCATGGTTGGGGAGTTGGAATGAGATGATCTTAAAGGTCCCTTCCAACCAAACCATTCTGTGTTTTGTGGAAGGATCTCACCTTGTTCTGTGTCATGAAGCACCGAATTTGAAGCTTTAGGTCCTCTGTATCATTAGCAGGAAGCAGAAGATTCTACTACACTGATTTCAGTTCATCTGAAATTTTCTGCATATCTGTTTATGACTGTAAACTGACTTCAGTTGGGAGTCTCAGATGATTTAACTACTAATTTAGACACCTGAGTTAAGGGCCACTAATGAACATGGATGAAACTAAGCCAAAATTAACTCTGAAAAGGATGAAGTTTTTTTCTCATTGATTTTCATGCTATTTTATGGTGAGATTTCAGCACGTGTCATGAATATGTATATAGGGAAATATATGTGGAGTTAGTGACTGGTGGTTCTTCCCATTCTGATGGATGATCTCATGACAACAGAAAGGAGGATCTCTATATAATTGCCAGGGATGACATAGTGTGTGTAGAATCTCACTTATACAAGATCAGTTATTAAATCCCTTTGAATTGTGTGGGGTACATCTGACTGAATGAAATAGGTATGCTAAAACTAGTGTTTAAATTATTTTTCTGTGCTAATAAATAGAAGAAACCAGAGCACATTCTGTGGCATTTTGACAGTAAGTGTCAAAATGGAGCTTCTATTCGAACAGTCAAGCCTTCTTCTTTCTCCCCAGCCCCAAACACGATTGCTTCACACATATCTTCTATTAAGAGCAGTTCCTGGTCTGTGCTATTTTCTAACGTGTGCACAGACATCATCAGGGAAGGGGCTACCTGGCTTTGGCCAAAATCATACCAAAGAAAGTAATAAAAAAGTTTCAGTTCTGGAGCATTGGTCCCAGCCCAGTTTAGTTTACCAGTACTGAGAGTGTGATATAAACTGGGAGCCACAAATGTAGGCAATGAAAAACGTTTCTACTGGTTTCAACTTTTAGAAGTTGAAGAAGTATTGAAGTTTTAGAAATATTTATAGAAGGCATACATGGGGATAAATACTCAGAATAATCATTAATCATTGCTTCTTATATGATAAATCTTAGGTTATTTCTGTACTGATACCATAAAGAAAAATGTTTGTTGTACTTGTGTTCTTGCCATAACTCAGCTCTGTGCATATAAGCATGCTTTACTGTCTTATTACGAAGCTGTACTTTTAGTGTAAGATGTGACTAATATTCATGGAACCGTTGTGCTGGATGGGGATCTTTAGGTTCTGCCATATTTATTCAGCAAAGAATTAGAAGGGTGTACCTGGGCAGTATGTATACGTGGGGTGTGTTGGACTTGGCATGTGCCCAAGACAGTAACTACATCTTATAGCTAGCAGCACAGAAGTTGTCAAGCAAAATTCACTGAAAAGTTTATTTGGTAAATGAATCTTATGGACTGCTTGCATGTGCTTATGCTTAGTCCTTAAAAGGATATTTGATGTTTATATTCTAGTGTTTTGTGTCTTAGGCACTACTGTTTGGATTCATATGTCTGTATAAAAGCAGAAAAGAAAAAAAAAAACAACAAAACACCTTACTTTGCAAGTAATGTTGCGCATCTTGAACACATTGCTCTCTGCTGTTACCCTGTTGCATTCAGACTACTGTGCTCCTACCTAGATAAAAAAAGCAGAGTGAAGCATTGTTCGCTTTAAAGATGGCATTAAGTAGTTCTGCCCAATTGAACCTCAGATACTGTGAGAGAAATTGTGCCTTAGTGCGTCTGTGCATCCTTCTCGTGCATTCAGAGCCCTGCTTCTGTTGTCGCGCTTGAAGAACTCAGTCCTCGGCTGTATCCTAGGTAAACCTGTGAAAACTCTTATTGGAAGGGGTTGTGATCAAGAGTATTGATCCGGTCTGTTCTCAGATTATGAAAGCTTGAATACCCTTTACTAAAGTAGAGTGGCAAACATTGCCATGACGCTGTTAGGGGCACTCAAAAAGCTTGCTTATCCTAGAGAGCAAGAATTCCTTGAATCCGTCAGAAAAAATGTAAGTGTATCATTGAGAGTTTTAGTAGCATTCAGAAGGACTTGCTTACACTAACTGTGCTTTTGTTTGGAAAACAAATTAAACTCTGCAGGGAGCAAATTATGCTCTTCATATTCAAAGGATTTTCTTTTAAAAATTCCAAAAAAAATCCTTCTTTCTGTCACTTAGTCATAGGGATTATACATAACACAATGAGAGATATGCAATGGAAGGAATAGAAAAAAATAAATTAATCTGGTGCCGAAGTGAAAATTTGGGCACTAATAAATAGAAACTGTAGATAAGTTAAAATAAAATAAGAAAATTCAAGGGGGATTTGTAGTCTGTAAACTACAGTGATGTTAGTAGAAGACTTTTGAACTCAACAGCTACTAACTAATCTACAAAGACATTCATGGTAAAAAAAAATGCAGACTCTTCAACTCTTCTACAAAATGTTGGGCATTCACACTTTTACCACTTCAACTGTTTTGCAGAAACAGTTTGGTTACTGAGAAAAGTAAGTTTTGCTTAGAGCAGGTGTTTATGAATTGCTATAGAGTTTTTTTTTAATCTTCCTGCCTTAACAGTATGAATTTGTATGTGGAGTCATCTAACTTTGAATTTCAGTTTATTCATCCTTAAAAAAAGTATGGTAAGACATCTCTGGGGGACTTAGTTCTTATAAAGCACTTTGAAATTTCCAAGGATAGTATTGTCTATCAGCTGTGTTTAAGATATTTGTTGTGTTGCATATTTAATATCCCCAAACATTCATTTGGGATCACAGGACATCTAGAAGGTAAAATAGAAGAAAGCGCACATAATATGGGATTGCTTCACACCAGGAGTGAAATAGGTTTTTCGTAACTTCTGTACATTCTTTCGTTCTTTTTCTGTCATGAAATCATTTGGTTTTTTGTATATCGAGCTGTGACAGACAGTGTGCTCATGCAAGAAACAAAATGTCATCTCGAAATGAGCAGCTGAAGAAGAAATTCTTAAAGATTTTAAAATATACTTTCTTTTTGACAGTGTGTTCAAAGGAAAAATTGAATAGAGGAGTGTGTTTAGGAAAGGGACTGAGCAAAGCAAGATGGCAAGCCTAGAAAGTCCTGTTTTGTGCGAGGAAAGTGTAAGCAAATGCCGGCTGTTTTGTCCTGCGCGTTTTCTTGGAAATCTTCTCAGCACAGCTGTGTTAATAAAGCAGGGTACGCTTCCCTGACCCGAGTTGTTTTGCCTACAGGTTTCTGCATACTGAGTAAAAGAAATTGTGATTAATGTGGCACTCCGTGTCAAGGGTAGACTGTAGATTACCATTAAGTGCATCATTATGTTAGCTTTGAAAAATTTACTAGGTTTCACCTGACAGATAATAGCTTTTCTTTTGCCAACACAACAGAGGAATAATAAACTAATACATGGGATGAACCAGATATATCAAAAGAAGTGTTACTTTTGACAGAGAAACGTTTTTTACTTTTCCTCGTTTTTCTGAAGGATTTTAAAGTAAAACTTCCTCACTTTCTTCCCAGCCCTGTGATACAAAATCAAGCCTCCTTTCCACATCCTGGTGCTATCGATACGGGTCAGGGGTGTGTGGCTGCAGAGCCATACTTGGATGCTTCGGTACTTACCATGGGTCAGCGCGATGGCTCGCTTATAAAAAATAATAGATTGCTTCCTGCTTCTGCCAGCTGATTTCATCTCTGGAGTTGCTGTGGGCTGCGAGTTGCGTAACGGGCGAGGAATCCAAACCTTGAGTTCTTTTTGTTGGTGGTTATTGCATTAACCGTTCCTACACCCCCAGTGAGGAAAGAACAGATTATTCAGCAGGAGCAAATACTTTCCAAAACCTTCCCCACTCAAAAGTCAGAGCAAGCCTCCAGTGACCATCGATTGTGCCACTAAAGCACAGTGAACCAGCAGGTTAGTTTTGAAGAAGTTTTAGTTTCTGATAGTGTAGGAGAAATATTTTCTTCAGTGGGTCAGAGTTTTGTTATTTTACAGCTTTCGTAGAGAAATCTGAACATGATCAAGAGGTGTTGTGGGCAGGGACAACCTGTCCATTGGGAGCCAAGATGTATGATCAACAAAGCCTGTCTGCAATTAATGGATTCATCTACTTGGGATCTCTTCTGAACAAAAAACCCACAAAATCTTTAAAATGGCTCCTGTTCGTTTTTGTCATTCCTATCAGGCTTCTCACTTCCTGCCTGGTCTTCTGTCCCATTTTTTTTTCTCTTAGTAAGATGGCATTATATATTAAGATCAAGCTACAAGGTGGCACAGCTCTCTCCTGGCTCATTTTAAATGCCCACATAATCTCAGGTGCCTGAGTTTGTAGCCAGCATTTCTTATGCATAATCAAAACTGCCTGATTTCAGAGGCATTGAGCTCTGCTCGTTGACTTCACAGGAGTTAACAGGTCTGAAAATCATGTCACTCTTTTGAATACTGATTGTAAGTGGCATCTATTTGTTCGTGAGGTGTTATATCTTCAATGTTGTCATTTACCAGTCCCTAAAACAAGTAGCATTACCCACTCAAACTTGAAAGCATAGCTGCCAAATGTATTTCAACTCTTTCAGTTGAAGGCATTAATGAAAAATATTAGTCTGTTTTTTTGGCTGGATCTGATCTTCATACTTTCAGTGTCTTTATATAGAAACTGTTTAAACATTTTACAAAAATCCTTTGTTTGTGTGGTCAAGGCTAATAAATTGTGCAGTGATAAACAGCAATTTGTTGTAAATTTAATTGTTTAATGTTTTGTTCTCTGTTCTCATTTTAATCAAAACAAAAGATTTCCAACTGTTTTTGCAAATCCCAAAACGCTGAAATAACCATTATGCACTAAAAACTTGAGTAGACTCAGTTGTTGCTGTATAGCCTGCTCTGGGCAGAGTCCTGGGCTCGGGGATGTCCTGACTCGAGTTTCAGCTCTGGTTTCCTTAGGAAAAAGCAGGCTCTGAGTGTCATAGCAGTTGTCTGAATGTGGATGTCCTGTCCCATGCTTCACATGCTCACATCTAGAAAGTGAATGACTCTACAAATAGAATTTTTTTTCTGATTTGAGTGCAAATGCTGGATGTTAGAATTCAAACTAGTGCCCGAGCTCCCTTCAGAGTTAGTTAATTGGATATCCTCCTTCTGTGATAGCTCTTAACTTTTATACCACCACCGTGTTTTAAATAGATTAAAATCTTGATAGAAAGCCCAGAAGTACAGGAATGTGCATGAGTTCTTTACATAGGTAGTTTGGAGGAAACCTGTGTTTTGTTCTTCAATATTTGCATGAAGCAGTAATGACATGAAGCAAATCATACTCATTTAGAAATCCCTCTTAACCAAAGCTCCTTGGTCAACATCATTCTTTCGAGGACTCACTTCTCCTTTGAAATAAGTGCTTTCTCTTCCCTCTGTCATGTAAAACTAGCTGTGCAGACCATACGTACCTGAAAATTGATAGCTCTAGACACCAAAGTATATAAACAGTGACAAAAAGGAATATAATAGTGGATAATGTTACGTTTTTTTGTTGTTAACAAGATCTAAACCACAAAAATTTGTGAGATGCTGCATTGTATTACCATCCCTTGAAGCACTGAGGTCTTGAGGTCTGTGTAATGTAAAGAGTTAGAAGTAGATAATGGAAATAGAAGAAGCTGACTGCTGACAAGACAAAAGAGAAACCATGCCTTATGCCTTGAACTTTAACTGTGAATGTAGGCATTATCCTGGGGGCTGAAGTCTTGCACTTTAGTAGCATGTCAAGTAAATAACTGGTAAGCAAGTTAAAAAACATTTTACAAATATTGTTTATTGTCAAAACAATCAGCAGTGACAATTTCAGTATAATGTAGGAATATATGCACTGTTTTTAGCAGGCTGACCAAAGCACAGAAAGGGTAAGTGATACGACCTACAGTTCTCAGCAAATCATCATGGGCATGGGGCATGTTTGCCTGTAGGTTCACTGGTTGACTTATAGAAGTCCCCAAATCCATTCAAGTCTCTGTGAGTAGTGCCTCTGATTAGCCAGCTCTCTGCCTTCCCAAGTGCTTAACCAATAAATATCCCTAGACTTTGAATCAGGGGTAATTTGAACCAGGAGATTTGGATTTCTTGCCCTAGTTATCTGTAACACTTTTTGTATTTTGATTTATTGCCATCACAAGAAATTTCTATCATTATGTGTGAGAAGGATTTCCATGAACAAAGGGGTTGTTTGCCTTTGCACATTACTTAATGATGTACAGCATGGCATTTGCAGCTGTGAATACCCGATGCTTTGTAACAGATAATGCCCTCCATCTACAGAATGACTAGTTATATAATAATTCTGGAAGTTGTAACATGAATATAATTGTGTGCCATCTATGTGATTTCAGCTGGTGTAAATTGCAACTAGATGAGATCCTGGCACTTGATAAGACAAAAATGATTTTAACTGATGTTGAGTGTTAGAATCTTTTTATTTTCCTTCATCTTACCTGTATAATTCTAATTCACTTATTTCATATGGCTTTTACAAACATCTGTGTCATTATAATAAAATACGTTAAGTCTGTTGTATCCACAGTGGTATTGCAAAGAAATTGAACTACATCTTTAAGCAATTCAGCAGGCAAATGCACGTTTCAAAATCCTGGCTCAGGAATCTAGCAGTAAACTAAGAAATAGCTGATAAGTGTTTGAAAAATATAAATTTTGAATTTCTTTGTTATTGTCTGCCAAAGATTAAAGAAAGAAATTAAATAAAATTACCCTCCATATTACCACCATCTTTTAAATTTGTATGCCATTAAAAATGCAGGAATGTGAGAGCTTTGTAACAGCTTTCTTGGTTTGTCTTTCTTTTGCCTCCAAGGTTTAGCAACTTCCCCCAGTGGTTAGTACAGCACTCCAAGCAACTAATCCTGTATCTATAAACTGTGATGTCAAAGGATTAATGTGTGCCTGGGAACGCAGGTCAAATCTGCTTTAGATCACAAGAGTTTGAGTTCAGCTCCTAGCTGAAATATCACGAAACTACCATATAATTTAGTACAAGTCTTGCATTCCTATACTTCAGCTGCTGGTTGCCTTTAATAAAAAGAGGCCCAGGACTGATTTCCCCGAGAATGTATTTTTCTTTGTCTACAACCAAAGTAGTATCAGCTGGAAAGTAGAAGGATTTCTTAAAATAGTTCTGTATTCGATATAAATAACACTTTCAAAGTCTGCTTTTAAAGTACTGTAGAAAGTGCAGCACGGCAAGTTACTTCTATTTCCTGAATTACTGCTGTTTGCTGTGTTACAATGCCCAGATTTTGTGAGCATCCCATCACGGCATGCCCTGCCTTCTGCCGAGAGAGCTGCTGAGAGCATGGCGCTGCACACAGGTGCAATGGCATGCAGGAACTGACTCTGCTTTGGGAGTAAAGAGAAATATTTGAACATATTTTTTAAAA
Source organism: Cygnus olor (assembly GCF_009769625.2). Lineage (NCBI taxonomy): Eukaryota > Metazoa > Chordata > Aves > Anseriformes > Anatidae > Cygnus > Cygnus olor. Next base: position 9,985,040 of record NC_049171.1, read on the forward strand.
TACTCATTTAATTTGTGTAATATGTGGAAAGATATATGCAGTAACCAGACATCTATAACTGCATCTTTTTCTGTTTATGCTGAGTCTCCAACAAAGCACAGCGATTTATACCTAAATGCATACTGCAAATGTAATATCCAGAATCTCTCATGTTTTGCCTTCTTGATACTTCTGCTATGTACAGCAGTTGTGTGTCTTCGAGGCATTTTCCTATATGAATTCTTCTAATATGTTTATACTTCCAGGGAAAAGTGGCAGGTATTCTTTAAGAATATTTGTTTGATATTAACATGGAAATATACCAGGGAGTAGGAGTATCAATTTGCTTTTTCTCAGTGTGGGTAGGTTTTTTAATTAATTTCATTCTGTTTTAAGGCTGCAGTATATTCTGTTATCATAAAATAAAATAATGCATTGGTTTTAAAATACAACTATTTCATTTTGGCATGCAGAAAGCAGTCGTGTGTACCGCTGTATGCACCTTAGTGAGGAGGCTGTGTGCTTCCTCTCATGCCCTGACCAGGCATACCTGTGTGGAACTGCAAATCAGAAAACCTGTGTGCTGTCAGACTGTAAAGATAATGTCTTGGCAGTGGAAATTTTTAAATGTGTTTGTTTGTTTTGCTCGGAGAGAACAGTTAAGAGAGCCAGGTGCTTCGCTGCCATATCGGTCTGCTCCTGTGTGCTGCCCTCTTGTGGGGCCAGCTCCTGCTGGGCCGGCCTGCTGGGCTCTCCTGCCCAGCACCTTATTTCCCAGCTAAACACATCCTATTCTGACCGATAGAACCCAGCATGTCATAACCAGCTTCTTGTTTGCCTTATTTTAAGAAAATAATAATCTGGGCATGCCACAAAGCCTGCCTATGTGTCCGCACCTGGCAGACCTGAGCGGGCCTCACTTGCCACTTTGCCTCCTAGGCCAGGCTGTGGTGCTGCGGGACGCTGCTGACGGTGGTTTTCTCTTGGCCCGGCAGGTTCTGCGCTCCGTGCTGCTGTTTCCCACCATAGAGCGCATGGCTCAGTCCCCGCAAGGCAAGCTGATGACACCCCTGCTGTGCAAGCTGCGGTACATCCTGTACATGCCCGTCTACCTGCTCTCCTTCTTGCCGGAGGGAGTCAAAGCTTCCCTGGTGCGCTTTGCTCTGCGAGGGATGAAAACCTGTGATGAGTCCTCTATAACAACCTCAGTAAATCTCTTCAGCGTGGATTGCATTGGTGAGCGCTTTTTTTTTTTTTATTGCACCAACTTTTGTATTGAGTTGTGTAAATGTTGATGTACTCTTGTACACAAATGCTTCATACTAAAGCATGAATTACTTTTTAAGGACAGGTCTAATCTTTTCTCCAATTAAGACCACAAGAACAAGAAAATCTCAAACAATTCAATAAAAAAAAAATCTTAAGGGGAAAATAATGAATAAAATACTTTCCAAAAGAATATATATTTGTTAAGAAAACTCTAACCTGTATTAATAACAGTATCTCATGTGATTAAACCACTGCTTTACAATCTAAATTTATGTTATTTATCCCTTCTTACCTTTTGCCTTTCCTTCATATTGGGTAGTGAAAATAAATCAATAATCAGTTTCACAAAGGGTTCTTCACATCTGTTTTTTTAAGCTATGATTTAACTGTGGATTTTGTAATGTGAATTGGAATATTGGTAAATTTAGGAAAGGGTCTTCAGCCTACAAAACCACAGAGATGTTACTTTGTGCAAAGAAGAATGTCAGTGCTTTTTGGGGCAAAGACAGAAGATTAACGTTCTTGCAGTGATATGGCACACTGTATGCGTATTTTACACATTCTAGCAACAGGAACAGCTTTAAGAAAGGGAATAATTTCAGATAAATTATGTTAAGTTTAGAATGAAAACCAGAACATGGATTGTGCTATATTCCAGGTATTTTAGTAAGTTAGCAGTTGAAAACAATTTGGACTAGAATTGACATGCTAACACAGTAATAATAGCAAGAAGGAAGTTTAGATTGCATTAATAGTAGTAAAAACACATTCCTAGATTTCCAGTTGTGTTCTGTCTTCTATCAGTTAATTTTACCTCCTAATCGTCCAAACAGATGTGCCAGAGTGATTCTGTGCTTGCTGCGAGTCCCTTTAACCTCAGCCCATATCTGTGAATGTGTTGCTCTGTACCAGCCTCTCTTGTAGGACTGTGCAGAGACTGAAAGCAGGATGGGCAGCGAGGGTTTTTACTGTCAAACCCCAAACAGTGTTGTTTATGTTGCACAAATGTGCCATAATAATAGTTGCTCCATTGTAGTACCCCGTACCTAACAAAACCAGGCTCCTGGTTGATAATGTAAACTTCTGATAGGAGCCATATGGTCTGCTGATTGGGTTCCTGTTAATTTATGGTAATTTTATGATGTCCAAGGAGAAAACTTCGATGCAGTCATATGTACATTAGGAGTTCAGGCTTCTTCCTCTGCTAATTTATTCTCAGAGAAAGGTATGTGGAGGTCTGTGGGGTCATGTCTCTACAAGCCAGGAATCCTTCTCTGGTCCACACAGATAAACTTCTACCTCTCAAAACAGGTAGCTACATCCAGAGTTGTATTGGAAATGGTCCTTGGCCCGTGTTAACCTCCAAAAAAAGCGTGGCCAGACATTGTTTGTGAGTGCTGTTTGGCCAAGACCACAGCAGTGCCAGGAATAATTTAAAAGAGTGGATTTCGAGTGCTGCTGTTGGAGCCTGATTTGTCAAGCTGCTCAGTTCCCTAGTGCATCTGTCCTGGGGTGTCTGCTGGCTGTAATTTTCTGGTTGCACCCGTGTCTGATCTGTGTCCAAGCTACAAGGAAAATAGCAGCAAAAAGTCAGGCTAAAGGGGCTTGTACTCATAGGATGTGATCTCTGTCTATGATCAATTTCTTGACTGAATTCATTATACCAGAATCAAAGTCTTTGTGAGCCAAAGTCTTGTAAAACTTGCACAAATAGGCGTTATTGATGCAACTCATTCCTTTGGGCTTGTGATATCATCTTTCTTAGCAGAATTCCCCTTCAGTTCCATCTTTGGAAACTGATGATATTTTACAGCCCAGTGACTCAGGACCACATGCATGGATTAATAATTGTAGGGCTTTCCGGATATTGTCTGTTAGCCTTCTCTTGTATTCTTTGTGGACAATAGAAAATGTAACCCTTCAGCAAGAATTGCTAAGCTTAGCATGACAACTGAGACTGTCCTACGGAACTGCTCATCTGCAAGTGAGTGAAGTCCCTGAATTTGTGGTAGATATTTTTCTGATCGACTCTTTGTCCCTTAATAAACTGTTAGATATGGTTGAGAAATGTTGAGCAAATGAAGTTGTTTCTCCTCTCCAGGAAGGTTGCATGTCAACTCATTAAAAATACACATATTGCCTTTGGCATGTACATCTGTTGCATTACTGTAATTGTAATAAAAGCTGTGATTAAGAGCAGAAAAGATGGTAAAAGTTTCCTTAAAACTAATACGTCCGTTAAAACAAATCAACCTGCCAGGGATTTGTTACCACATCCAAAGCTTAGTCACAACAATGTTTTCTCTCCTCTGAAAGGAAATGAGATTTGAAAACTTAATTATAGCGGAACTGTAAGACTTAGTGCTGCTCCCATTGAAATCAAGAGTGAAAAGCTCCCTTCAGTGGCAACCAGATCAGGGCCCCTAGTTGAAGGACTCAGTCAGAGGGGTTAGGGTGTTGTGAAGGAAGAATTATATTACCTGTCTATCCAACTGTTTCAAATTAAGTTTGCTCCTGCTTCTTATCCAAAGTCATCTTTCCATTGTCCCAACCTTGCAATTGATGGCATGGAGAAGCCCCAGTCAAACAGCAGAAGTTGTGATGACATTGTCCAGAAAGGTAACATGGTATAAAGTCTTATCCTGAAGGGGAAATAATAGGAGGAGGAGAGACAGCAGGAACTGTAAAGAAAATTGATTGTAGGGAAGGATAGGAAGACATAGCTTAAAAATAAAAATGAACTTGCTAGAATTAAGCAAAGGGGTCTGAAAGCAGCTTGCCTACCTGGATTTTAAACTTCTGGCAAGGATATTTTGAGGCAGAAAAAGTATTACAGCTAACAAACTGGCATTGAGATACTTGTGTTCATGAATGTATGGGATGAATAGACAGAAAAATTGGACATGAGTGACCATGAGTTATCTGAAACGTCATGCTGTTTATTCAGGCTGGCAAAACAAGGATACCCCTATCTAGGACGGTGATGGTTATTCTACAAATCTTGTGTAACTCTTCAGTACTGGAACACTTTGGCACTCCAGCCTGTTGAAATTTGTAAACATTTCTTTGGTGACAGATGCCAGTAGCAGACTTACAGTGACAGTAAACCATTCTATCTACATAGGACAGGATTTATTGTCCACCAGTTTGACTGGCAAACTTCCTCCATTTGTTTCTGCAGAATTTCCACAAAAGCACAGACATTACATAATAGGTAAACACTGCAAGGCTTTTTTGGGAGGCAGGCTCCCAGGTCAAAGGTTAACGTCTGGATGACAGGGAAGATACAGATAAGCACAATAGCAAGAAAAACCTCCAACTGGCCCAAAGGGGGTCGTCCTTTGTGATCTTGAACCTGTGACTTCCCTTGAGGAATCTCCCTGTTTGTTTAACCTATTCACAGAGCGAGGGACTACAGAAATCTGGGGGTGAGGGAGGGAGGAGAAGGACTCCTTTGTGGAATTCGGGCAGGTTGGGAAGAAGGGAACTCAGAAACCTGAAATGAGGATTTCAGAAGTGTTTAGACTATCACACAAATGAAAGCTGGAGACAATAGATTTTCATTTTATTTTATGAGTCTTCTTACAAGAGATGTTGTAAGAGGACAGGGAATGAAGATTAAACATCAGAATTTAGATTCAAACCGTAACAAATTCCAAGTGTGCAGACATTCAGATTTCATGTGTAGTGTTTATATTTCATCCACGTCACAGAGAAAAAAGTGCTAAGGCAGTGTTAGGCAATCTACTCTGATGCGTGAGTTAGGAAACTGTATATAGTCCACAGTCCAGTGAAGGATGGTTTGTTAGATTCCCAGGTATGGAAAGCTACACCACCTCTCTCTGTTGGCTGTACAGGTTGGCAAAATTACGTGCCTGGAATGACTTAGAGGAGCAAGTTTTCTCATAGGATAAAATCTTCAGAACTGGCAAAAAGAGCATCTGTGGAATGAATTTGTATCAAAAGCCAGTGAAATGTAGGCTTCTAGTTGCTGCAGACCACTATGGAAATGGAATATAAGCTTTACATTAACTAAGTTGTTATAAAATTTCACCTCCAGGGAACCAACTGGCAAATTTCATTCTACGTTTGAATTATTCCCACCTTGGGAGTTCTCATGTCCTGAGATCTGCTTCTATTCTAATTCTCTCTTCTTAAACAAGGAGATGTTAAATATGACACTAAGAGTAGTCTTCATCTGCCCACATGTAAACATCATGCTGTGAGTTGGCATCTAAAGCAGGTCAGGTGAATCGCACCCTACAGATGACTTCTCTTTACAGACTGCAAAGGGACCCTATCTCTGCTAGGTACCTAAACCTAGAGGAGATAAATCCGTCTCTGCATCTACGGGCTCTTCATTTTGCTGCTGACATCAAAAATCAATGGGATCTGAATTGCACCCTCACTGCTGGAAGGAAAGGCAGATAGCCCATGCTTTGACTGTGTTAAAATTTACAACTGCTGGTTTCTAGCAATAGCCTTGTCATTTGCTTCCTACCTTATTTGAAAACTCATTTCACATCTTCAGCTCCACTTCCTGACAAGTAAAACAGGAAATTTTTGGAGAATTCTATTGTGAGGCTAAACTGCTGTAGAAAAACCCATCTCACTAAAATACTCAGGTAAGGACACTGTGTGGTGTTATTTTCATGACACACATGAACCGCTCCAAATATGCAACTGATATTTTTTGGTGCAAAAAATGACTGTTTAAAGTATTAGATAAGTATTTAATAAATGAATTCACATGAAATGATGAAATCAGAGCACTTTGCCCACCCAGCTTTTAATCAGTACTTTAGAAATCTATATAATAGCTTATTTTTATAGCTGAAGTTTTATAGCTACAATGTAATTTACTTTTCTTTCTTTGTTTTGCAAAAAATGATGTTCTTTTCTCACACTGAAATGAAAATTTAACTCCTAAAAGCAGTGGAAGATACGATGAGCACCTCTGAATCCATCATGGAAGGCAATGCTCTTTTGATTGGAGTTGTATGGAACTGAGCTCTCTATTCAGGCATGTAAGGCCAAGGGGGCATTGCACATTATATTCTGCTTTTTCATCTTGATTTAGGGATCTGTGTTTTTTTAATTACCAACAGTTTGTCCAATATTAGTCAAATTTATCTGATTAGTTTACATTAGTCTATCTAGGTCATCTCATTTCAAACACATTTTAAGAAGAACCTGATATTCAAGACAAGCAGTGAGCATCAGTGAGCATTGCTCAAGACAAGCCACAAGCTATTGCCCAGCATCCCATGGCTGATCACCAGCAGAACTGTACATAGATGTACATCCCAAGGCATAAGTTTAACCTTGTAAATAGATAGATATGTTAGTCATGAGCAACTTCCACAAACCACATCAGCTAGACAGGCTGATGTGCATGCAGTGCATTTTAAAGTAGAGTTAGAAACTGAAACCACAGAGGATTTGAGGTACCACCTTGAAAACTCACACCTGTGTTTTTCATAGCAGGCATGAGAGTAAAACCTTTCCCTCCAGCTGCCACTGGACAACTGTGCAGATGAGTAAATTTTCAGGTTGATTTTTTCAGGACACAATTTAAAGCCCTGGTAGTAAGAAGTGATTTCTTTTTTCTCCTGATGTATGTAAGTTTTAAATAACTTCTGGCTCTAATGAAGAAATCATTCCAAAGATTCTTTTTTTATATTTTTATAACTAAATATGTATAGTATTTCAGAGATGATGATAGCTAGACAAAATTTCAGGGCAGAAATTACCAGCATGATGAGTAAATCATAACTACATGAACTAAATAAACTTATATCTGGGCCTAAGAGTGTAGCATATCACAGGTAGGCAACAAAGATGAAGCTCAGCAGGTATCCTCTCATCTTTCTGTATGCATTCTTTGATACTCAATGGTGCATAAAGAGGTCAAAACGATAGAGCAGACAACCTTCCTCCTTCTCACTAGTTTCTAAGTGGTATCCACATCATTTCCTGAAATCAGGTAACTCTACAGCGGTCTCTTACAAGATGCTTTTTGCCTGTATTTGAATTTGCTTCTGCCCAGGGTCAGAAGGCTGCTGTAGGCAGCCCACCAGTCCAACCCAGCGTGCTAAATCTTCTGATCCTGCAGAGTTTCTCTGCAGGCTCCTGTGTGCTGTCACAGCTGAGCCCTATCCACTTCTGACATTTTAAGTGATGATCGTAATATGTATTTCTGCAAAGTGTTTAAGAGAGTGTTTCCTTACCTGTGGAAACACAGTAATATTTTATCACCTGCTTTGCAGGAAAAGGGGCCAAAGAATAACAGCCTTTAATATTTTCATGTTTCCTCTGCTACTGTTTATTTTCCTGTGCGATGCCTGACTAAAATGTTTGTTTAATGTTGTCGGACAACTCACCTTACCAAGGCAGCACTTAAGCTGACGGAAAAAGCTCACATCTGCTTTATTCTTTCTGCGAGTGAACTAAAGTTTTCCTTATTTAAAAGTAGGATGCTCATATTAAATTACTGGTGGAAGGCAATGACTTTTATGTATTTATAGTCCTATTTATTTTTTAAAGTCAATCTGCTTCATAATTTACCCCACTTCCAAAAGAAAGAAAGACATTTAACAAGGACTTTTATTACTTGTGAAAGCTTTTACTTTCCTGTGAAAACCTTGTGAAAATAATAGTAATAATGTGGAAATTTCTCATTGGTTTTATTTCTTTTAATTATTCTTTTTCTTCTTGGGGGAAAAACCCAACGTAAAAGACTCCCATCATAAATATTACTCATAAGGCGTGAATGTTTGGATAGCGGAGCTGCTGATCATTTCCATGAAATGTGAGGCACTGTTGGGATTTGCTTTGGGAAGGGGAGATTGTTTATTCACCCCTGGTGGGGTTTCATCCCTAGGGATATGATTTACTCCCACAGACATGCAACGAGTGTAACAATACACTGCAAACGGCATAAAAAAGGAAAGGGTAACATCAAGAAAGCCGAAAGGATGTTGAAAATAACTACATGCCAGTTAAATGCTACCAGCTACAGTTCCTTTCTGCTAGCCACTGTCAGATACAGTCACCTGTATGTTGGTACTTTATTTCCCCTGGTCCCACTACAAAACCCCCTGGATTCAGGGGAAAGATCCCCTTCCACAGTAGACTCATGCCTTTTGTCTAAGAGGTGTCTGTCTAAATTTTTCAAGGAATACAGCTCCTGGATCTGTCATAACTTGTGTTTGCTGCTTGGGAGTTTACCTTGATTCATCTAAGTCCTTTCTGAAGTTAACGTATATATTCTGCGATCTCTCCCTGTAGTCCCAACAGAGCACTGAAGCACATGCTAAAGCCATATCTATGGGTAGACTTTTGTGTCTTGGAGTAGGCTTTCTGGAGCTTAACGTTTACAAAGCTGCTGAGTAATGCAATACCTGTCATTCCATGCAACTAAAGGCAACACCAGTCTGTGTAATTCCTGCAGTCAGATAATGCAGTATTTCGGTCTGTTTTGCCAATACTGCTTGTCAGGAAAATGTCAACCAGTGTTCATTGTCTGCCCATCCTAACTCTTTAACATGATTATATTGTCAAGGTTAAAACTCCATAGAGTCTTCATGGGTCTGTGGAGGAAATGCTGGTTATCTGGAGAAATCCCAGTGGTGCAAGAGATTACTTACTGGTTAGAGCAATAGCTGACTGTATTTACAATGAGTTTTAAAACAAGTGGTTTTATATTTAACGAAGGGTGATGCAAAGTTCACCTTTTGTACCAATCAAATCCAGTGCACCCGAGAGGGACTTCACGCCATTCAGAGGACAGTGTGGTGCAGTTGTTGAACACCATCAGGCTTCCTCAAGGAAGGGGCAGCATCAGGTACGAATCCAGTAAAACACTTAAACTGACCTCCATAAAGCTGCTCACGTGCTCAAACACTTGTCTAGGAGAGCATATTAACTCCCGGTAGAGCCCAGGCAGAAAGCACAACGTGGAGATGCTAACTTCCTGCATACGCTGCCCATCCTGGGGGACTGAGGACCACCTTCACCAGACCCTTCTGTGCCCCTCTTAGACAAGAAGAGAACAGATAACTTTCCATGACCAAAAATCTGGACTATAGCAGAAATCTCATCATCACGGCCAACTGCCAGGGTTTGTGAGAGCTCAAACTGGAGATTCCTCCAGCTAAGGGGTAGTTCTGTCATTTGAAGATAATGGGAGTTGCTCCCAAGCAATCTTGGGCAGGATTTAGTCCATAGACACTTCAGTTTCCATCACACACCTCACTTCTTCTGCATGTGCTTCATCACACAAAGTAAAGGAGTGTTTTTCACACTCCTTAACAAAGCATCTATTGTTTGTAAAACACTTGCATATAATTGTTGAATAACTTTTTGTTTATTTTTGCCTTCAACCCCTGCTATGCTTTCTCAAGCACAGCTGACTGATTTTCATGTGTAGTTCTGATCTTCCTGCAACTTTAATACCAAGCAGATTAAAGAAGTCCGTCATAACAAATGCAGCTATTTCTGCCTAATTGTGTTGATCGTGATTATATATTAATTGGTATGATTTCATTCCAAATTCAATTGTAAACTGAACCAGAACCCAAAGTCAATGTTTACATCTTGTAAGCCGCTAAACATCAACATTTTATCTAATGTGTGTGTGCATGTGTGGAAGCACATGTTCCTGCTTTAGTCATCCTTGATACTAAGCAGTTCCTTCTGTTTGATGTTTTAAACAATGTTATACGATATTTCCAAGATTGCTGTTGGCAATAATTACCAGTAGAAAATATGTTTTCCCCATAGGAAATTACACTGCTGTTTGGTATTATTAGTTCGTACCACTGTGTTCTGAGTCTTTCTGAGGAATGACAGAGATTGCTTCCTTAAGAGCAAAGGATAAACTGGAAAGGAAACTAGTGTTACACTCCTCTGAAGACCCTTGCAATAAGATAGGCAACTTACCAGGAAAAAAACTCTGACCAGATAGTACTACTTTCCCTGAGGATAACATGTTTTCAAAAGCTCAATCTACTTTTTGCAGGGCATTTCAGTGTAGCATGAGAATCCAACCCAGAACTGATTAATCATTTTGCAATTTAAGCACTTTCACTGTGGAGTTGAGAGGACTTTTGAAAGAGTCATATATTACATGTCAAGATGCAGATGAGCTCTGTTGCACTATGAAAATAGTAGTCTTTGGCAAGCATCTTCCCATTTAAATTAAATCATTTTCTTTTCTTCTATCCTCTGTCCTCCCCCTGAACGACAAGCAAATCTCTGCATCCAAATTAGCAACTCCATGTAGTACAGCCGTGGATTTAGAAATAGACTGTAAAACCTGTAGGACAGAAATGATATTTTTCCTAATAGTTTGAATAGCCTCTGACACACTGAAAGCCAAACCCCAGCCTGTGACCTTTAGCACTCCCACCTAATTATTTGCATCTAATTCGTAGTTAGAAAAATGATCTGATCAGGCAGTCAGTTTTCAGTTAGGACTCTTCACTTTTGCTACATTTAACAGCAAATTGTCAATTAACTTGTATATTGTCCAGTTTATCTTTAAAGAGACCAGGAGTGGGAATTAAAACTTGCCAATGTTTTACATATTTTGAAACATTTCTCAAGCATTTCATAATACCAGATTATTGTGAAATTATCCGGCTGCCAGGCAAATCTACTAAGGGAGGCCTCAGTGAAGCATTCTATGAGAGGGAGACCAAGAATTTGTGGAGGTACTTCAGCAGTCCCTTGTGTGACATGAGAAAGAATCATTTCAGGTTTTTCTATGTTTAGCGCTGCCAGTACCTGACAAAATGTGTCCCCAGTCTTTACTGCAGTCCTTAGCCAACACAAATAATAATTTAAAGTAATAGCAATAAGCAATTAAATGGCAAATGGTGAAACAGCAAATGCATTCTGTGAAAAATAAATAACAGTAAATGATAGTTTTCCAAGGCAGAGCATAAGAAATGTCCTGGGAAACTGCAGTCAATGTGGGAAAGAAGGATGTATGGAAGCAAACTACAGATAGTGAAAAACTGTTACAACTAATGACAGTGGAATGAGGTTGCTTGGTTTTGACAGGCATTAAGACATGATAATTAAAACCACTGTGCTTCTTCAAAAGAATATTTGTATGCATGGGTGTACAGGGGCTAGATCACTGTCAGTCAGATCAATATCATAGGGGCTTTGGTTTCCGCAAGCATGAAGAAATGATTAACAAGGAAACATTTAGTAAAGAAGGCTTGAGGAAGAGCTTATGGGGAAAGATAAATATATATATGTAAAATATATATAGTATATATATAATTATGAGCAGAAGTGCCCTCTTGAAGGATATGAAATTAAGAGAGTAAAAGAAAGTTGTAAGAGATCAAAGTAATACTGCAAAGAAGATAGCAGCTGAGCAAGGTAATGTACAGGTGGTGTAAATTCCAAAATATGCAAAATGAAGTAGTGTTGCAAGCCTTTGCAAATCAGTTAATTGGTGTAACAGACATCGGTGGGATAACTGGCAGAACTAGAATATCAATACAAAGGGATGTAACTTGCTTAGGAAAGAAAGGATGGAGAAAGGAGGAGGACAGACTGAGTTGTTCTGACATCCAAATGCTAAGGACAGGGAGACCTCTTGAATATTTTGTCCAACAAACCAGGGCAGACAGATCCATGAGACTCTTTCTGACAAACTTCTGAGCCATCTGAAGTACACTATTTCATATGCTTGATATCTGTACAGGAAGGAATACGGCAACACAGACACTGTCAAGCTAGCTCTCATAAGGTGTTGTTTTCTTTTTTCTTTCTTTTTTTTTTTTTAATATATAAAAAGTGGTGAAAGCAACTGGCAGAGAATATGTAACAGCTGGATACAGAGAATTTGAAGGTGAAAAGCAGATCGGCTGAATGTATTGAGGGTAACGTTTCTGCTAGGACAGAAATACATATCTACAGCAGAAAGCTGAGATTCATCTCAACTAATCCCCTTAAAATCCTGTCATTGTCAGTGGAGAGATACAGGTAATGTTCATGTAATATGTCTAGGTGACTACTTGAGGGTGAGATAAATTACCTTCTTTACAGTGTGAAGGGAGATAAATTAAGCCTTCAAAATCCACATTTATTTACATGAATCCCATGACAGATACTGAAAAATGATGACCTTCAAGGAAAAAGTAAATAAATTAGAATTGTTTAGACTAAACAAGAAACAAAGAACATGGTAAGTTTTCAAGTAAAGAATAATAATTTAATGTCCATGGTAGATAACATAATGTGTAACAGTAGAGTCAGATTAGACTTTAGTTAATGATAAGAGAGGAATTCTTGACTGGATTTCATGGCAAGATAATGAAACTTCCATCCTCTGTGCTTTCTAAGAACAGGATGAGCAAATATCTGCTGAAAATTATACAATATCATTGATATTCCCTTAGACCATTGGAGAAAATTTCCAGCCCCTATGATTTCATTCACTTTAAAGATGCAAGAGTATCATCCAGAATTTCAGAACTTCAATGAGAGACAACATGGTAAGAACCAAGCAAAACTGGTGAACTACAGATGCAACACAGAATGCTTGAGAAAACTAAAATGTAGGCAAAAAATGTCAGGTAATAGTTGAAAACAGATCTGAGAGTTCAGAAAGTGAATGCAGATACATTCTGAATTGCTGATTGAATGTAGGGTACAGAAATGTTATGCCAGGAGCTGCCAAAGGTGGTTATGGTTACTGCTAGCAATGAGCTAAATGAGTGCAGTACTCATAGTAGCATTGGAGTATGGTCATCCATACTATTTAATGAATTTTCTGGTGTGGTTTTGGCCTGCTCCAACTAGGATTCTCATAGTATTCAAGCCTTAGGGCCAGAGAAGAAAGAGTTCCTGATTCCATCTTGTATAATGGTGCAGATACAGCCCAGAATTATAAAAAGCAGCAGAAGTTTGATTGTTGGAAAGCAGTTGTGAGAAAACAGACTGCAAAATTGGCTGAAAATTGCCAGAGCAGAAGCTGAGAAATTGGTAAGACAAAGGAGAAGACGGAGCATTTAATGTTTTGAGGGGTAAGATAGAGTAGGAAAGGCATTTTACAAAGGTATTGATCAGTAAAAAGAGGAAAGACTATCAACAGCAAGCCAGTGTGGAAATATGTCTTTATGGAGTGCAAAGAACAGTACAGCAGAAAAGAATCAAGGGAATCCAGAAATAGGAGGCAGGTGAGGGAGGTCAGGAGGAATGCTGTAAACTTGCCATGCTGCAGGGTCTCCGAATACCGGACTGAAGTACTGAGAACAGCCACAGTGATGAGGATCAGTGAACTCTGTGGACTGCATTGGCCTGAGATTGTTTCTGCTATGGAGAAAGAGGAAGATACAGATACAGAAGGACAATGAGTGAAAGCATCGAGAAATATCCAGCTGATCAACCTGAATATTCAGTGGTAAAGAGGCATCTGGCAGTCCGGTGGGGCATGCTGTTCCAGCAAAGCTGCGAGGTCTCCTGAATTCTTACATAGATTTGCAAACTCTTTCAGTTATGGCTAAAGAAAATTTCTTAATTTCTTGGTGAAAGTAAGACACCTTAGTGTACGGTAGCCTGAGTAAGACAACATAGGAAGTCCTTCTCCACTCTATTTGTGTGCTTAGGGGGTTGGCTGGACAAAAAACATTAAAGGGCAACCTATTTGCATTTGTGAAGACTGATGAAGGTAAGGCTGTAGTCTACTTTTCTTCTGAATTTGTCCACTCTGGAAAATCACATAGCATGTTCTTCCAAAGTTAATGCTGTTGAAATTGCACTGTCTAGACCTTGAAGTAAAAATTTGGCTCCGTGTTTCTCCTTGTACCCATTCCAGAGCATAGCTCCTACTAAGTTACAAAATAGAGCAATATTTTGATGTGTGGGACTTAATAAATTTACACCTACAGCCATAATCTTGTTGATAGAGTCAACATAATCTAAAGCCAACAGCAGTAGGGAAATGAAGTGAGTTTGGGTAACCCTTTGTAGTCTAATGTTTACTTTATTCTGGTGAACAAGCTATTAAAGAATGTGTTTGCATCCACTATAGTGTTCGGATTGGGGCTATCTTCATAACCACTCATTTTTGCCGAAAGGGAACTATTCTGATTATTTCCATAAATGCTTAGACAATGAAGTTGAAAGGGTTTGGTTGGGTTGTTGTTTTTTTTTTTTGGTGGTGGTGGTGGTAGTGGTGGGTTTTGTTTGTTTGTTTGTTTGTTTGTTTGTTTTTGTACTATCCCTGTTGTTTCATTAGTATGGCATCACTTTCTGTCTATTCTTTCTGTCACTGTAAATTCATCTCTTTAGCTCAGCAAGGAATACAATATTGTTTTTTATGTAATTAAGATACTGTCTACAGCTCAAAACCACACAGTCATGCCACCACAACAGACTTTATTTTTAAATAGTTAGGGGCATGTATAGCTCTGAAAGTTTTTCAGAGTTAAGTCTGAAATACTGAACCCGAAATTTTATGGATATATACAACCATGTGTAAGTCATCTTTTTAAAGTTTCTTTTGACACAGACAACTGTGTCTGTATCGAAACATAGTTGTCTTTATAGAGTATCTTGAATTTCCACAGATAGCATATTATGACCCCTTTGTTTCCAGTGTGATTTTACAATTAATCTAGCCTAATCTAATCTTCTTCTTGCAAATAAGGAAGCAAATGATCTTTGGATATTCAGCAAACAAGCAAGAAGTTTAAAGACTTGAGGAAAAAACACATACTTCAGTGCAAGTACAGGAAATCTCTGTCTTGCTTCAAGATTCAAGTACAAAAAGAAAGTTTATCTGTCCCAGGTTAGAATCATGTTTCTTCCCGGAAATTAGCACAGCTTTCCAGGTTCCAGCAAAAATCTGTTGATATCCAAATAGTCAACTAAAAATGTATTGGTTCAGGATTTAGTTCTAAAATCTTTAGAAAGTAATAATAATGCTGCTAGACATGTGTTTCTTCAAAATCAGGGGATCTTTTATTTCATATTTTATTTGTTTGACTGCATTGTGGATACATCAGTCTGCTCGAGCTCAATAGATACAGGAATTCATCTAACAACTGGCTAATTGAATTGGTGGTTAAATAACCCTAAGCACTGAAAAGCTTGATTGATTTCAGTCATTATTGTTTGTGAAAACTAATAATTTAGTTGAAGGATATTAAGTCCTTGCTGTGACACTTTGGGTTAAAGAGCTACCAATAATATAAAACACTCTTTTCTTTTCTGGATCCTTGATCTGAGCCCAATCAGGGTTCCTCTATCACAAAACCACCACAAATAAATCAAACACATTTTGGCACAGTTTGTCGTCTCTGCTTAGCAAATTTATGAGACTAAACTGACACTGATCCTTAATCACCTTTAATCCATGGAGAGGGAATGATCCTACTAGGGCAGGAGAAAGGTCATTGGCAGGATCATGGGGAGAAAGTAAGTTGGCAGTTAATTTCATAAACCTGACCTGGGAGTAAATGAAAGGCTTCCATTTTCAGGTTAATCTATGAAGCAGTGTATATAAAAGGTCTGCATATAAAGAAGTTAGGAAATTTTAAGAAGGTTTTTACGTGTTAAACGCATGGTAAACATGGTGTTTATCTGGTAAAACTTTGATTTCACTTTTAGGCTGTCAGACCTTTTTGTTCATGATAGTTATATAATTAACAATATAATTTTTCATTATTAAATGTAAATTACTTGGTTATGAATTACAGGAGGTAGCAGCAGCTTAAAATGAAACTAACTGTGTAAGAAAGGACTGGGGGTTCTACGACTGTCTCCAGGCGCGTTGGCCAGTTTCTGTAGGTTTGCAACCACATTTTTTTTTTGACAAGTACTTTTACTTTCCTAGTTGCTATGTGAAAAACCCACACGAATGAATATTTACAGAGGCCCAGACCCTGCAAAGACTGGTGTAATGTGCTCCACTTTCCGTGCTTTGGATTATCCCAGTGAGCCAGGCCTTGCCATAATGTATCAGTCCTGGATAAGTACAGGTTTAAAGGAACGGGATTAGACTAAGAAAATTCAGAAAATGCTAAAATTGGCCTTAGACTGTGAAACTGGATAAACAAATTGAATAAGTGAAAATACTCTGGCTGGAAAAACTAAAGAACTTCTATAGCTTCATCTTTCAGAAGTGCTAGGCTGATTCAAGACCAAGTCTTTAGGAGCTCATTTCCTAAATAAAGAACTTAGAGGTGCAGGGCTTTTGCCATGCATGCAGAGGGTGAGAAAAGAGTGAACTTTGCTCCTTTCTTCCAAAGTCTCTTTAGGAGAGGAGTGCAGGTCTTGTATCCTCAGTGGATGGAGATTGTCATCTCTCTCCTGACCTTTCATCCCACATTTAGTCTTACCTTTCACATGTAATGATTTTTCAGAATATTAATTTCAGTCTTATGTTCTCTTTACTAAACCCCGGATAATTTCTCTCTTCA
Source organism: Cygnus olor (assembly GCF_009769625.2). NCBI lineage: Eukaryota > Metazoa > Chordata > Aves > Anseriformes > Anatidae > Cygnus > Cygnus olor. The sequence continues at coordinate 10,001,737 of NC_049171.1, forward strand.
TGAAGTAGTGAGTTATAGTGGTGAATGCCAAACACAAAATCTACATTTCCCACGTTTTCAGCATGGACACCAAGGTGACAACTCCAGTACAACTTCCACGTGGTCCATTATGGAAATGTCCCATGCGAGCATTTTGAGCCAGGGTCCTACAGGCTCCTGGATGTGCTGTATTTTGTGAAGTCACTAATTCTGCAAATTTCAGTAAGACTCCTTCATCATTCAGGATGTTCAGCGCATGGGCTTGGGGTTGCTGTTGTGGTTGCATTTTATGTTGTACTTGAAATCATGACAAAACCAACAAACATTTTTCTGGGTTGTAGGACTTTCGATAATGATTCTGAGAATCATAAGAGATTTTCAGTAAAGACAAGCATTAGCACTTGCTGGAAGTTTTTCCAGAGCCTGTAACACCAGGTTACAAGCATTGACAAGATGATCTCATAAGGAGACTTTCCTCTGCATAGCCTGAGGAAGGATTTCAGAAGCCATTCATTTTGCGTGTCTCAGCTTCTGATTGTGCCTAGTTCACAGATGGATTTTCAGAGCTGCTAAAATGCTCAAACAGTCCCAGGGAGCCCTTTAAGATGGCTTTATAATTATGCACGAAAAGTGAGAGAATTCTTCTGAGTTACTTCCTTTGAAAAAGCAGCTAAGTATTCATGAAATGTCAGAATTGCCTTTTCTTTTTTTTTTTTTTTTTTTTTGTAATAGGAAAGAGCTAAATATTCAAAAAATGCCAAGGTTAGCAGAGTATAGTGTTAGGAAATAGCAGAGAGATTTCTCCCTGAACTTGTGACTTAGATTTGAGAAAAATAGCTTTTCTGAAGTAGCCCATTTTGACATTCCACAGCAGCAAGAGAGAAGAAAGTTACTGTTCCTGCTCTGGAATGGTATCTCTTTCAATATGGTTTTAGTCATTAAGCATTTGTCAATGTAATGTGGATTAAAGGGAAGAAATAAACTTGGGATATCTTGACTTTAATAAGGATTTTTACACTGTCTCCTGTTGTATCTTTATAACAACATTCAGGAATTATGACATACTTGAAACAACTACTAGACAGCTGTGTGGAAAAGAGGATTCAGGAGGATTTTTGAAACTGGAAAGATGTAGCTAGAAAAGTTTTGTAACAGTCTTACCTTCATTCCTTTACCTGTCAATAGTTTTGTTAGGGATCTCACTGGTGGAATACCATGTATGTTTACTGAGTTTACAGACAATATGATGCTAGAAGATACTGCACATTTGCTGGAGAAGGATGGGATCAGCATTCAAAATGACCTTCAGATAAAACAAAGAGAAATAGTTGGGGAGCAGGTAGAACTGAATGCTGTCCTTCTTTAAAGAGCCAGGCTGTTCTGGACATAAGTTTGGATGCTGAATCACTGGTTAAGCAGCAGTTTTTCAGGAAAAGATCCTGGGAATGTCATAGGACACAAGCTGATGGGGTTTAACCTGCTGTGCTGTCAAGAGGCAGATGTGACTGTGATATATATGAAGAGGTACATCGGCTGAAGGAACTATAGCTCTGTTGTTGAACAGAGGTAGACTCTCCAGCATAAACTGAAGTACCGTGACAGTAAAATTCAAGGGGTATGAGCCATTGAACGTATCCAGAGAAAACCAAGCAAGAATGGTAGAGGACCTAGAGAACAGTACCTGAAAGGAAAGATTGTTAAAAGTATAAATTACTAGCCCTTCACAGCTATTTGCTCGAAGATTACTTGCATTAACTGTATCTAGTATTAGAGGAGCTCAGGGCAAGATGCTTAGATGGGAATGCGTATATGGCAAGTAAGTGTGCTTATCAGTTTCCCGTGGCAGTAAGGTTCATAGTTAATGGTGTATGACATTAAAGAAGTACTTCCTTGTATTGTTTTGCATTTTAATGGATTGTGCTGTAAGGCGGAAAAACAGCATATCATGAGTATTGTGAATGCGTTGATAACAACACGTCTTTAATTGTACTTCTCTGGCTGCACCACCATTCTTAATTTTGCAGTATCCCATAGCGGCTGGGACTGTCAGTATACACACTGCTTCAGATGTGGTCATGTTGTGTGATTTATATAGTGGTACTGCAGAATTCTTTATTGTCATCTTCCTATTATTTATGAAACATAATGTATGATTTGATTGTATTTTTGAGTAAAATACACAGTGAACAGAAGTCATCTTAGCAGTCTCTGAATTTCTGATTCCCTTCCTTGCTTTAATTTAGAAGCTTTTAAGGTAAAAGAATATTTTGAGTCTTTCCACATGTATATTACTTACCATATCTTGAATTTGTACTTCATATACTAGTGAGTTGATTTCTTCTCTCTCCTCTTTAGGTCGCTTCCACATTTCTCACTGCCTGGCCCTCACAAACCAACTAGCATTGTATCCTGTGCAAATGCTGTTAGTACACTACTTGTCCCATCACCAGACCATTAAAATAAATTAAAAGTAATACATGACATGAATATGAAGCTGTACTAGAAGCTTAGGCCAGGACTCATCCCACCTCAGTTTAGACACTTAATTCAAGTTGGGCTGGTTGAGGTCTAAAGTCCTTGTCAGTGAAAAGTCGTCTTGAAAAGTAATTTAACCCACCCCATAAATGATCAAATCAGCAGCTGTGTTCAACAATTATTCACAGGTTTTAGTACTAATCACTATTTAAACATATTTGTGATGAATCTAGACCCTATTCCTCTCTGTGATGTAAACCATTTAATCTAATCTAATCCTAATATTTTTTCTTTTCTTCAAGACTATTTCTTAATGCATTACAACCTTTCATTTATAGCTGTTTAGCTTCAACTACAGTTTATGGTGTGAAATTGCAACAGAGAGCATTTAGAAGACCACTAGTTTTTGTCATCTGGTTGTGTTTACTGAAATATTCAAGAAATTATGGGTCAGTAAAATGCTATTTTCCTTTGTAAAATCAGTAGTGATTAGACACTGTTTTCTGCTTCCGAAGCCTCTGGACAGGGTGATTCTTACATAGCAGGATTGCTACCAGCTCTGCAATTCCTCATGTAAGGTTCTTTAAAATTCTGATATGTACCTTCTTGCCCTGACTTTTCTAGTATATTCTGTATATACTAGAATATAGAGTAGAATATATACTGAATATAGAGTACAAACTTCCTGAATGTTTTGGACAAGAAAGGTCGAGGCAAAAAAAAGGAAAATCAGTTAGCTTCCAAACACTGTAAGTATCTTATTTAGCTACTCCTTTAGCCTGTGATTATCTGTTAGACTCACCAATTCTTGTAGGCCTTTTGTTTCTGATATACCTAACGAATATTTTATTGTTTATTTTTAATTCTTGTAATGTTTGTTCTTGGAAACCTACTTTTGCTCTTTGCAATTTCCTCTTACTTAACGCCTGCTGAAGTTTAAGTTCCTGTTTATTGGCTTCCCTTGGATCATGTTTCCAAAATTTGAAGGATTTCTTTTTGGTTGAAATAGACTCTTGAACCTTGCCATTCATCCGGTTTAGCTTAATCCTGCCTTCCTGGTTCCCTTTCTTACACAGTACACAAGTCTTCAGAGAGTGTTCCTTTGCAAGTAGTGTCATTATTTCCTTTGCTGTCCTACAGTTTTACTTTTAGGATCTTTATGACTAATTAAGTTTACTAAGGCTGTGAATTCCACTTCATTTCTTATTTTTTATTAAAAAAGAAAAGCATGAGCAACTCAGAAATATGAACAGAACCCACAAAGAACAAGAGGTAGGATGGAGAAACTAAGATGGGAGATGAGGAGCACAGTATTTACTGTTGACTTTACCCACAGTCCCATGTATGCTGTATGACTGAACTGGAAGTGCAGAGCTGCATATAGGATCCAAGTATAAGCTGGTATGTGTCAGGTTCTGCACTGATGGCCACCAGTGTTTTCATCCCTGCCTACCATCTACTGTTTGAACAGTGTCTGGAGCTGAATTGAGAAAAGGAAGACAAATGTCAGTTCTTGAATTTGAAACAGTGCTGTAGATGGACAGACTTTTGCCAGCTGTCCCATAGGATTAGATGACAAAGTTGCTAGCTACAAAACTGCAGAGAGGTCCCTTTGCTTGGTAGAATAGGATGGGGCAAGCAAATTTTTGCAGGATTTGTTGGATTGTTTACATGCTGCAACATCTTGCCCTTTTGTCTTACACTAGCTGTATTCAATGTTTAATTGAAAAAGACAGAGCTCTGCAGGCATAGAACAGCATTGCATCTTCTTCGGCTGGCTCAGAACTAGATACTACTTTCTAAGATTTTGTTTTTCATTTGAGAGCACTGGCTTTGTCTTTTAACATTTGATCTTTGGGGCCATCACTCAACTCTCCAGTGGCGTTCTGTTTCCGTAAAGCATTGCTGGAATTTAGCCAACTGCATGTTTTGGTCACCACCAAAGACCTATGTAATTGCCATTTCCTCCCCTATCACACATTTTGAGAATGTATTACTCCTGTCTCATAGCAATTTCAGGCCCAATACTGTCATTAAGTATTTACACGCAAAACTTCATCGGTTCATATTTTAAAAGATTGTCAATCTTTTCATTTTCTCCTTTTTTCAGAAGAGAAATTAGTAGTTTAGAATAGTAGTTTTAGATAGTAGAATTAGCAGTTTCAGTCGATCTAGAACCTGGACATTGAAATGCCTTAAGGTAATGTAGCCATTTGTGGTCTTCTCTTGGTACTGCAAACTGTGTCCAGTCCTGTTTGGGTAATATTATGCAGGACTACAAGTTTTGACGATGCTGTATTTGCCATTGCCTTTATTATTTGTCAGGTTGAATATTTGAATCACTTGTGTATTGAAATGTCAATAATTTAATAATCTAATATTTAATAATGTCTCTTAAATGTAATGCTTTGAATTTAAAAACTCACTCTTGCAAACACTTCAAGGATGATTTATCATGCTTACTTTTTTTTTTTTACCTTTTCAGTGGCGTTGTCAAGATGATGACTGCTCTAGTCACCTTACCTTTTTGCATGGTTGGGAACAAATAGCTTTTTGTGAAAGATATGCTGTGTAATTACATTATTGCATGTTTCTTTCTCTACAGCCAACATCTTGTATATGGCAAGCCAAGAGATGATGAAGGTTGTGGAGAGAGACAGTACAACCATAAAGCAAAATTTAAAAAAGGTAACTACTTAATTCTGAGTTTTCATGGGAAGTCCATGTGCATGGGGAAATTTTGCATCCTTTTATATTATTGCAAAACCAGAATTTCAGAAGGATTCATTCTGATTGTATGTTAGTGCCATTCCACTGATTTGGAGAAGCCGTTAAAAGGGTCAGTGATCATTAAAGTGTCACTGATCCACACCTTTGTAGATATAGTATTCACCACTACCAGATACAGCATTCCAGTAGCTCCTGTCTCACAGCATTCCTGTGTCCTCCTTATGTCCTTGCTTGTATGGTATCCTTCGTGGAGGTGAAACAGTGTATGTTCTGGCTAAGCCTGAGTTGATTCCCAGTGAGGCCAGTAGTTACGTAGATTGTGATGAGACAGGCAGATGGCCAGCCAAGACATGAGTCCAGGCTGATTGACCAAATCCTCACACTTTGCTGCTGGACAGATCAAGCAGAACGTGTACCAGCGGTGTTGTGTGATATACAGGTCTGCTCAAGAGGTCTAGACCACTGTGTCCAAGAGTAGAATCTGATCCATGACATTTTCAACTTGACATCTGTTAATACCAAGGGATTCTGCAAGCTTGTTTTTTCTATGGCATCAAAACTTACAAGACATTGGTCAGCAAAATGTACACAGTTCAGCCATCTGATTGTCATGTAAGATAAAGATGTGGAAAGCACGTTCGCTGGAGACTGAAGCTACTGCTGAACTAACAAAGTAAACAGTTCAGGGGACCTTTCTCCTGCACTGAGCTTTCTCATGTGTGGAGATTTATTGTTGAAACGGGTCCTGGTACAGTTTGGGTCTACACCGATGAACAAACATTCTCCTAATCAATTCCCAGGCATGGTTCTGGGGTTGGCAGAGGCCAGGAACTGTTCCTAATTGGAAGTTTTGTTGTGGTCACCCTGTTTTGGAGGCTGAGAGAATGTAATAGTCAGACCATTCCAGGTGGCTGATGAGCCAGAAAACTGCCACATTTAATAAACTACTATTGGTGTAGTCACTGTGTGAGTAGATAATCAGCATAACATGTATTATTCTACTGTGTTCACTTCCTTCACTTTTTTTTTTTTGTATCATCCTTGTCCTTTTATTGGAAGAATCATTCCAAAACTTTGCACTGGCAGAGATTTTCCTTGGAGAATGGGATTTTCTAGGACAGAGGTCCTATATCTCTGCAAGATTACTTTGCGCTTTGTGAATAGATATGGTACAAAGTTCACTTAATAAATCAGTCTTTCTTTTTTTGGATGAAAATTGATTTATTTTTGACATATCCCACTGCCTTTTCTGCACTTCAAAAGGTATGTTCAGATGGTTCAGTTCTAATTATTTTTTTTAATGAGCTAAAATAGCACACATGAACAAGGAACATGACACTGCACTGGGCATGCATATTTCTTTACATTTTTATTGCAGAGCATTCAGCGTTCTTCTGCACTTAGGGAGGAATCTCAGTGAAGAAACTGAAGGGCTGATTGTGCAGACTGCAAATACTCTCATTGTCTTAAATAAAACTTTCCGTGGGTTGGTCCAAAGCCTAATGAACTCAAGGGAAACCGTTAATTTTATTGACTGAGTCGCCTCTCGGAATGTCAGGGAGCGATGGGCTCTGCCTGCCACGTAAGGGAAAGGTTCCATGAGCTGAGGGTGACTCCCTAAGCAGGGTGCTCTCCCACAGCACCCAAGTGGGACAGGCAGAGCAAAGTGCTGGTAACAGGGTCCACCAACGATCCCAGAACAAAGCAAAGCAATGAGGAAGAGAATCCAGTCAGGAGCAAAAGGTGGCAGGGCCAGAAACAGGACTGGGGACAAGGCTACAACATGGGTCCAAAGTTTATCCAGGAGTGATCATAGAATCATTAAGGTTGGAAAAGACCTTCAAGATCATCTGGTCCAACCATCCCCCTTCTACCAATGTCACTCACTAAACCGTGTCCAAAAACATGACAGGAAGCAAGCCACAGGGTGGGGTCTATCCAGGCAAAAAGCTGTGTACGGCATAGGCCTGATGTCAGTGCAGGAGGCAGGGCCAGAGGCTAGCTCTTGGCAGAACTAGTAGCTCATACAAAGGCTAAAGGCCGAGGAATGGAGATGGAGATGGTTAGAGATGGAGACCCTGGACCCACGGGCAGGGAGTGTGGGTGAGGGTCCCAGGTGAGGCTGGTAAGGGCCTGCTAGTGTCCTCAGGGCCCTGAAAGTGAGGGCAGGACTCTGTAGGTTGCCTTGGAATTAGTCAGGGTACAAAAGTAAAGAGTTTCCAGGGTCAGGAGTTGGAGTGCTTTTGGAAATTTTAATCACAAACACATGCTTAAGCGTAAAAGCTTGGTTGGATGAGGATGATAGAGCTGACAATTAGCTGTAGCTCCAGTGACTTCAGAAGGTCCACTCAGATGCTCCAGATTACGAATATGCTTATTTCTTGTGCTGAATGAAGGCCCATAGCCAACAGTAAGAGTTTGCAGGTGTCTTAGTCTGCTTCATCTGTGCGGTTGTTGACTCTCTCAGTCTAAGCACAGCCTTGGCACACAGGAGCTTTTTTAGACCTGTGTTAACTTTCTTTTATTGATTCTTCTATGTCCTCATACTTTTAAAGTGGGAAACATACTCAAGAAAACAAAAAGCTGAAGCGAGCTTATAAGCAGCTTGCAAACCGAAGAAAAAGCAAGTCTAAAAGTGAAGCTAAATGATTCTCTTTTTTCATTCCCCTAGTAATTTCTGGGAATGTAAGAATTAAGGAAAATTTTTATAGCTGGCATTATGTTAAATTTGAAGTATATTGACAATAAAAAATGGGCTTAACTTATAAAGGTTGGAAGTTTATAAAAACAGGAACTATAGTCCAAGTTGCTATAGAACTGGCAAGCTGTCACTTCAAAAAATTTATACTGTTTAGTGGTCACTGTGATCATATGCTAAAAGCCAATCTTAACACCTGACTTTGCCAGCTGCTGTGGAATAGAAAAGTTATTTCTGGATCATATTTGCATTCTGTGATCTGAAGAAGAAAGAAGAAGAGACAGTAAATTATTCCAATCTTTCCATGTCCAGGTTTAACTATAATTATTACTAGTAAGGGACCAGGAGAAATTTTATCTTAGGCACCAGATTCTAACAATGCTTATTGCATTGTGTTATTGCATTGCATTTTGCATTTTGCAATTGCTTATTGCATTGATTTATGTCAAAAGAACAGGGGCTGGAATATTTTGGGGATAGTTATTTGAGGTATTTTACTTATAATCTTCTAAAGACAGAAGTTATGCGCATGAAATAGCAATGGAATTGTATGAAGAGAATGGAACCTATCTTCTGACAAAATAATATGTGACAGAGCATTTAAAATATGGGCTGTAAAGTTATATCTGGATCAAGCAGTACATGAATGTAGGCTTCTTATTGCAATAACACGAAGACTTGTGATAAATCACAAAATCCAAACAAATAAGGTAGGGGATACTGATGTAAGATTTGCTCAGCTATGATGGTTAATTATCATTAGCTGATTGTGTCTAAGCCAGCTGAGCTACATACTTTCACTGTAATAACACCAACTCCCTTTCCTAACAGAAACTGGAGGCAAAGATACTACTGTACTAGAGGAAGTTTATTGTAATTCTTGCACAAAAGGAAGTGGGTGTAATTCAGTATTCATAAAAAATATGTCAGCACTGAGCATCACAGAGGTTTTACATATAGAATAAAAATTTAAAAGAGAAATGGAAAATGACTATGTTAGGCATTCAACCAGCATGCTTGTCATGGACAATGATATCTCCACATAAGAGCTCCCTACAATACTTAAGTCTGCATCATGCCACATTCATTGTTTTATTTTAAGTCTGAGCTTTTTAGACTCTTTTCTTGGATTTTGTAATCCTGTTGTAATCAAGAAGAGATTGCCTTAAAGGGTAAAACTAGGGGGGTTGCAGCGGAAATTTTGTAAAATAAAATCATCCCTTTGGTTTTTATACTTATTGTGATATATTTTATTCATTACTCTCTGTGTAATACACAGTAGCTCAAATTTTAAGTGTAGGATCTGCTCCAAAGCCCATCTAAATCAATGGAAAAGCTCTGACAGACTTCACCAAGTCATCTAAATCAATGGAAAAGCTCTGACAGACTTCACCAAGTCATGAATCAGTTTGGCAGTGATCTTTCTGTAGCAGTTCATAATTTCTTAAGACAATAAACCATCTCTTCCAGTAACAGAAAATCACGATTCTTTTGAGTAGCATATTAAACCTAAAAAAGGTTTATCTGCTTCTTCAGTTTATTTTCACCAGTGATTTGGTGCAGCAGATACATTGATTGTGTAAGGAAAAAAGACAGGAAACATCTGAAGTAACATTACAAAGATGAAAAAAATCTGCTGCCTGAGAAGAATGTTTTTTAATCAAGCTGGAAAATAGATATTGGAAGTTTAAGGACACATGAATCTATTTTCACTCACATTGAGGAAGTTTGTGTTGTGGGTGGCTAATAACAGGCTTATAGCCTGTAGATGTTTAGGTGGTGAAGAAATTCTCTTTTGAAAAAATTAAAGGAATGAAGTATGTGTTTGCCATTTTCTGCTTCTTTCAATGGTGAATTTAGAATTTAAAGTAATACAAGTTTATATCTCACCAGTAATACCATAGAAAAGCTGTTATCCAAAAGCATCAACTGAACTGATACTGAGACATGGATATTTAGATTAAATATAGTAAAAAATGAAATATTTCCTTTCCACAGAAATGTGAAGTGCTACATTTTTCTTTTAAAAAACTACCTTTATATATATTTTTTTTTTAAAAAAAAAAAGCAACCAAGAACTATTTTGACCCCTGAAGCAGCTGTTTTGATGTTGCCCAGTGTTTTTGTTTGGTTCTCTGTAGACACATACAGGGGGTTAGTAATTATTCCCGCTGCGAGAAGCATGATCTGAAGATAAGTGGTTAAAAGAATACTACAAATATTTTGCCTGCCCACAGCTTGACTGAGTTGCTTGCCTACATTTGTGAAAAACCTTCCAAACGCTCTTTTTCAATAGGTGCAAAGTGCTCTTCTGAGCCAAGAACACCTCTTTTTTGGCTGGTCTCACATCCTTTTTGGCCTGCACTCCCTGGAGGTGCAGAGTTGAAGTTAGGGAAGTTACACAAGTGCTTGGGGATTTTGGTGCCTGTGTCATTTAACTACAAAAACAAGCTTCTCTTTGAAGCACCCAGAATGCCTAATCAGGGATCAGCACTTTCCCTCCTCAATGGAAAAGGATCCCAGTGAGCGTTCAAAAAGTTCGGTGGGCTACAGTCTACTTTTCTGTGATATTTCAAGTTTCCTATAGCTGAGCTCCTGTTAGCATCTTTCATGCCATGTAGCATTCCAATAAGGAGGCGGTGACGTGGACTTCCAGGACTGAGGGTGGTATAAGGTGTGTGCTTCATAAAACAGGCAAAGACAGCAATATTTCCCTAGTCTTTTGAAGAATACTTAAGAAATTACCCTTTAACCATGACAAACCCTTAAATGTGAGGATGTGAGGGAGATGCTTACCTTCCCTTGCTCTGCTGCAGAACTCATTGCACAGAAGAGAAAAAAAATGTCATTTACAGCCCATCACTGATCCTGTTGTTTCAACAGAGATCTAACTGCATCACCTGAGGTAAGTTCCCCTGAACGTAGGCAGCATCGGGATGCTTTTCAGAGGGAAATAATATTTGCAGTAAATAAGGTTGGAGGAATCTGGCCCAGTAATATTATCGCTTAAAGAGTGGTTTCAGGTCTGTTTTTATTTTCATAGTTATACAGACTTGACTTGTGAAATATTCATGTTGCTGACACATCTATATATATACCCTTGAAAGGTTTCTAAGTCTTTAAAAGTAACATAATATAAATAAGTTAATCACCCTGGTTTGTTGGTAAAGCCTATGCATCCTTTTTAAAAGCACATTTTACTTTGCACTGAGTTTGAGAGTAGAAGTGGCTTGCCTGATCTCTTAGATCTACATGCCAGGAACATTGCTAACAGAAGTTATGTAGGTGGCCAAACTGCAGCAAAGGTAGAGAGAAGCTCTTTCCCCTTCCTTGGTTTATTGAATTTCCAGTTATCACTGACAAAGGCATGAAAGCAGGGAGCCTCTGCTCTGTCCGTTTGGTAGAACACTGTATGTGACACTGGGGAGAGGAGTAACACATCGTGGATCACGTGCAGAGTAGCCACTCCACCTGCCTGTGTGGCTTTGCATCTTAATTTCACTGAAAGCAAAATATTTTTCCGCTCCTTTTCCAGAGAGGGAAGCTGTTTTTGTTTATTGTTTATGTTGGTTTAGCAAAACTGGTCACATTCTTTACGTTAAATAAAATCACTACAAATACTTCAACTACCCATTACACCTTTGCTACAACCCCTACAGGTTAGTGTGTAAAAATAGCATTATGTACCCCAGATTGCCAACTGCCTCTTCTTGGAATGGTCCATCACAGAATTAAAGAATCATAAAGGCTGGAAAAGACCTCCAAGATCATCTGACCATCTGAACCCCTACCACCAACATCACCCACTAAACCATGTCCCTAAGCACCAGGTCCAACCTTTCCTTGAACACCCCCAGGGACGGTGACTCCACCACCTCCCTGGGCAACCCGTCCCAATGCCTGACTGCTCCTTCTGAGAAGAAATGTCCCCTAATTTTTAACCTGAACCTCCCCTGGCACAACTTGAGGTCATTCCCTCTAGTTAGCACTTAGAAAGTAGAAAGCTGTGGAATCCCAGTTCTGGTAAAACAAGCCGAGAAGCAAGTTCCACAGACCTTGCTATCAAACTGGCTGATCTCAACCATGGCAGGATCACGAGGGGAAAGAGGTGGTGTCTCGGAGAACCAGATCCCAAAGCTTTTAGGGCTTTCTAAGGCAATGCCAGCTCTTTGAATCCTTCCCAGAAACTGATTAGTAAAGCCAAAGCACAAATAAAGCAAGTCAAAAAAAAAAAAATCATGTCCCAAATCAGTATGTTCCCATGTCATTTATACTATCCTTTTGGCAGGATAAGGTGAAGGCACTTTCACAAATCCAGAGAAGCTAAGCCATTTTTTATAAACCATGATTGAAGCTAAAATTAATTCTGGGCTAATGCCTTTTAAACTAGTTTTCATCCAAGAGCAAATGAAACTATTCACTGGTTATCGTGGAGAGACGTCACCCAGAGAGAAGTTGCTCTCTCATTCAGTGAATGTATGTGGGAGTAACGCTGATAAAAGTTAATGTATCTGACACAAGGATTTCAGCAAGGACACCAGTCCAATCCTGCTTGCCAGTGCACATGTGCCGTCAGTTTATATCCACAGAGACCAGTCCTTCGCTCTTTGCCATCAGCTGGAGTGGTGCCTGCCCAAGTAATAAGATCCTAAAGTTGTTATAATGTGTACCGAATTCCAGAGAGATAGAGGAAACTCAATTAATATTTTTTAACTTTTTGGATTTGTTTTTCAGTGTTGACCTATGATGCCACAGAAGAGGCATAAAAGAAATCTCTCTGTAATTTATACTTCTGTGAACTGTCATACTTACTAAAACAAGTGCCAATGGAGTCAACTGCAGGAAATCTTTATTATTTTCTTAGAAACTCTTTAAAATGTAAACATCCTGTTGATACAAATCTCAGATTCTTCTGATGTTTACTTAGCAGCTGCCGTCATTGTGCAGTGTCTGAATACACATACCATATTACATGGTACACAAGTTGACAGAGCCACATTCTGACTTGTGTTTTATTTTACAGAAGCTAAGACTGAAAACAGTTCTTAGCAATTTAATTGTAAAGCAGCTTAGGAGAACATTGATATTTTAAATCTATTGAAACTTGGAAATGGCGTAACTATTTTAAACACACTGTTGTAATGGCAATGATAACCCTCATCCCCTTTACTCTGCCCCCATAGTCAGATCCTGAAAGAGTAAATGTTCTAGGCACTCATAGCAAACAGGGTGTTGCATCAAGGATCATATAAAGACTTTGTTGTGTTCACTGGTAACTGCTGAATCTGGAATACCTGGAAGTCTCAACATTCAGTATTGCGAAAGAATAAAAAATAATCTCACCGCAATGGCAGAAAAGTTAAAAAGTGCAAATATTGAAAACTTCAAGCACAGAAGAAAAATAGAAAGAACCTTCTCTTTATCATTTTGTAAATCTGATTATTTTTAAGCTAGTCTCATTATTTTGGGGGCCTGACTCACCATTTTTGAATGCTTAGGTTGGCAGCAGTTTTTCATTGCTGGTACAGTGGTTGTGCTGACTCAGGACATCTTTACAGCCATGCACAGTCCACAGGAAAATATGTACTTTACAGATCCATGCAAATCATATACTGCACGCCAGTGTTTCCTACTGTTAATGAAGATTCCATGTGCCTCTGGTTACACATGGTTCGTTAATTATGTCTGCCCATGTGCTGCAGTAGCAAAACTACTGGTGTAAAAATGAAGATGAGATTCTGGATGCTTTTGTTTAATACGTTTAAAATAAATATCCCTTAATATGTTAGGAAAATAAGTAACATCGTAACATCTGTTTTGTGGCTGTATATGGTATAGGCAAAGAACAGGGACATTTTATCATTCAGAGGGAGACCCTCAGTGCCACAAATGACATTTAAGCACTGTTGACTTTCATAGCCTCTTTACTGCATTCTGTATCACTGAAAATTTCCACCTTAATTACAATCCTGCTTTTAGATTTTATAGAATAATCCATTAGTAGGGAACCATTTGGAAAACAATTCTGTATTCTGTTGGCAATTTCTAACTAAAAAACATGTTTAAGTTTTAGATTTACAGGCATGCTCACACAGACAGAATGCACACTCCAACATTTGCACACAAAATAAGCAGACAAAATAACTACAGCATCAAATAAAGCTCCCCGGCACTACCTGTTGTAAGAGTGTTCTTAGATGCTTATGACATGCCCTAACTTTCATTCCATTTATGACACGAGTGGCTATCCTGCCTTGACTTCATTTTTTGCTTCAGTCCAAAAGGTTCTACAAGGTCTACGAGGCTCAGGGAAAAACAAATACATTGTTTGCTTATGATAAAAATTCTTGGCTTGGAGAAGGAAGCTATTCTTTCCACTCAGAGGAGATATGGGCTGAGCCAGCATGTAGGGAACTAGTGAGCGAGAGGTAAATAGAAATAAGGAGGGGGAGGCAGGATGAAATCAAAGGCTCTGTTTGTTCCATCAAAGGTAGGCTTCTAATGCTGTGTGAGATAGTGGATTCAAGCTACCCATGCAAGACTGACATGAGATATACAGGAGCTTTCTGTGGAGCTACAGTGGAGGCCAAATGGGCTACTCTAACATATCTGTCTTAAGTTGCATGAAATATGTATGTGCATCTGAGTCATGCTTTATGAGTTTACTGGTAGGAATCTAGAGGTGCAGTAGGCAGTAGAGGTGCAGATGACCCCATTAGAGTCAATAGAGATCTACAGAAGAAGTCAAGGTGGAATTTGGCTGCCTTAAACACAGACATCTGTTTTAATTTGGGGCACTGTAGAATATCTCCATGTGGCCTCCAGCTGCTTTTCCAGCAATTTGTGGGTTTCCTGTAAAATCTATGTCATGCCTGTCAGTCTCATGCAGAACCCTTTGTATCTAGAGCATCTCACAAACGCTGCAGGTACCTACACTCAGGCAGCTGAGTTCTGCCCTTCCCGAAGTGCTATTTCACCCACTTCACAGTAGACACCTGCTGTTCCAGCTGAATAGCTTTCTACACACCAATGACTTAATACTGAGTAAATCTTAACAGACTGTGGTGGGAAATTGATACCTAGTACACATATAAACACCACAAAACAGTTGTATGCATTTAAATGTTTCTATGTTGAATTGAACCCAGTCCTGACACTAGGAAACAACTGGTGGTTGGAGAGAAGTTTGAGGGGTAGAGCTGGGAGTAGAGGTTCTAGACTGAAAAAAAAGATGTGGAGAATTGCTTGGGGAGAAATTGAGACTCTGAATGGTATGAAGAGACCAGAAGACTGTAATTTGGATTTGCAGGGCAAGAAATTGGGACTAGAATAAAAAGCAGAAGTAGTAGAAACTGGAAATGACTGGGTAAGGAGGATAAAGCTAAAACAATGCGCTGAAGATGGTAGAGCAGTCCTGAAACCAGAAGGGTTAGATGGGACAAGATAGAAGAAGTTGTACTTGGAAAGATTGGACAAAAGACTGGGCAAGGCATGTAGTTGGTAAACATACTGGTCTTTTCTGCTTGGAGTGGAACCTAAGTTTCTGAAGTCTTACTGTTCCTGTTCATAGCAGGTGCCTTTGGCTATGTTTGCCTTAAAATCAGGAGCAGCAGAACAGAGGAGAATTTGCAAAGCAAAATAGTAGGTGGTGAGGACCTGATGTTCTCAATGTAGGTGGTTCAGAGGGTTATTACTTTAACCAACCGTTGCCTGTTCCTGTGGACTGAATGCCCATTAGTGACTGGAGCTCAGTGGGTGTGGTCCTGAAAAGCATACTTTGACTTAGTTTTGGTTGAAAGGATAATGCTATGCACAGAGGAAAACCAGCTCCTAGACGTTTCAGACTGCACATTCAAATTGATGTAATTTGACATGAATCTCTGTGCTCCCCATCTGCAAAATGGAGATAAAAATGGCCACTAAGGTGTTGCAGAAATAAATTAATAAATGTGAGCATGCATATACTCTAGTGGTGTGTGCCAGAGGAATGCACATAAGAAAATAAATTCTGTCTGTAAACCATGAAATATGTAGTAAATAAATCCTGAGACCACACACAGAGTATCAAAAGAAAAATACTATCAAATAGCAGCTCATCAACTGACTGTCATCCTGTCAGTGGATTGAATGAGTCAAGGATCCTTTGGATCGTGCCATGAAGGATTAAACCGTAATGCAAGTATACCAGAGGCGGGCTAAGAATGCACATAAATCTTTTGTTTAGTCATTTCCAAATCTGTAAGTTCTCAAGTTTACAACTCTACCTGGAGAATAGCCCATTTCACAGTTCATGCGGACTAAGCCAAGTACTTTATCCACCTTTGTAAGTGTAAATGACTTTTCATCTTTTTTTTCTAAATAATCATGTGATGAGACTCTAGGACTTTAGGACTACTCCGTCAAAATACCTAATGATTTCAAGGAGTACTCCATTAAACTGGAATTGCTCCATTTCTTTTCTTATCAGTTTCATAATCATTATTTTTGTATCTGTCGGTAACGGAGCCCAGGATCGAACATAATTTGGTCAGATGTTTGGTTTTCAGAAGATTTGAATGCACTTGGCCATTTTCAACTGGCTTTTTTGGAGAATTTTTGCTGATGTGACTTACTATGATTTATGAATAGTCACTGCTGAAGGCAAGATCAAAGGAAAATTTCTGCTAAAGCAAAAAACATACCTTGTTTCCAGCAATTACTTAGTAACAAAATTAATAATGTTTGTTAACATGGTTTATGTTCTATGCACATATGCTTGGAAGTATAACTGGGGTTAGTGTCTATGTAACCAAGGTATTGTATTTTGGATACAGTCAACAGTCAGTAATGTCCAAGATTTGGGTAAGCTTCAATAAGAGAAAAGCAAGTAAGACAAAAACTTGTAACATTTTGTGAAATGCAGTCTGGGCTCTTAGCCCACCTCTACCCCAGTGGGCCAGTAGGGTGCACTTAGTTATATTTCACATGGCTACAGAAATGATGGAATTGAAGATTTTTGCGATTAAAGGAAAACGTTTTGTCTCCTAAATTATATAAGCATTGCTCAATTACTCACTGAAGTACAGAAATGACATATGAAACAAATGAGAGTAATGGAATTAGGCCGAGCTCTGTGTGTGATATGTTGAGCAATCAACATCCTTCTCATACCTGTATTCGAACATTTTAGTATAAAGAAACCTCATAATTAATCTTGTTCCTGTATAGTTTTAAGTCCATAGGTTTTTACTGTCTCCTAAAGAACCACTCTCCCTTGAATTACTTTATGGAAATGAAAAACACAGCTATAGCATAGAAAGGTGAACACGGGGGAAAATGATTACTTGGGAAAGAAATACAGACACAGAAATGTTTCTAAGAAAGAGAAAAGTCATTTTACTGAATGTGACATTAACCTGGTATTTTTGACTTCTGTGTTTGGGTGGTCTCTAGCACTGGCTTCATGTATGTCTTTGACCAAAGTTATTAGGGTAAGTTCAAAAGAAAATGGTCTTTGGTAGAATTTTACTTCCACATTACAATCTAAAAATTGCTCATTGATCTCGAGGAGGTGCCTGTGCTCTACATGTGCTGCACTTCAGAAGGATAAAATTCTCCAAGCAAAAATGTTTTGATTTTGAGAATAACCCAGATGATCTTTAGAGGTCCCTTCCAGTCCACACCATTCTATGATTCTATGATAATCATTATAATGGCATGACTGAACGATTCACCTCTAGTTTACATCTAACACCAAGGCTAGCAAAATAGATGTTCCTTCTCCCCCAACCAGGCAGGTGCTTTGAAACCACATCTAAAAGATGCCAATAAGAAAAAATCACTCATAAAAGTGGAGGAACCTCCTGCTTTCTCTTACTTTATAACCAGAAAATAAAACAAAAATCCAAAACAAACAAACAAAAAAAAACCATAGTGCTTAGCCCACTTAGCTAGGACATAGTCTCCATTTTGTTATTTGAGTAAAAAACTAGAAAGCTATTATAGAAAACATAGCTAGTAGCTAGTGAAAACTTAACAGCTTACC
Organism: Cygnus olor; assembly: GCF_009769625.2. Classification (NCBI taxonomy): domain Eukaryota; kingdom Metazoa; phylum Chordata; class Aves; order Anseriformes; family Anatidae; genus Cygnus; species Cygnus olor. Next base: position 10,019,643 of record NC_049171.1, read on the forward strand.
TGGATAGGGGTGGATGCCATGGACAACCAGATGTTTTGATCCACAATAATAAATCTCTTAAGACACCTGGACTTCTGTCAGCTGACCTCTGTTTTCAGAGATAAGCCCAGAGATAAGCCACAGTTTTACAGATGAGGAAGCAAAGTTACAGAGTATTTAATTGATTTCCTTGTAATTGCAGACTTGGAAATAACCAAGAACTACCAATTTGCTATTTGTCATAGTATATGCTGGGTCATGAAGCATCCCTTATTTCTAAATAATCCAATGTTCTTTTCATGGATATTGCTTGGTTCATCAGTAACTTTTCAAATTAATGATTTGATATGCTTTGATTTCTAGCTGATTTTTTACTATGGAACTGGAGACAGCTGGTGTCCACAGAACTACTACGATGAGATCAAAATGGATTTTCCAGACGGGGACATTCGACTTTGTGAGAAAGGCCTCCGCCACGCCTTTGTGCTAGATGCCAGCAAGGAGATGGCTGCCATGATTACAGACTGGTTACGGGATGATCTGACGAAATTATAAGCACTGATTCAATGATCAACAAGAAAACAATACAATTATTTTGTGAATGTGTGATTTTTTGTGAGAGAGTCTGTCCTATTTTTTGTTTGTTTATTATAGATTATGGCTTGTTTTCTATTGAGATGTTTTAGAGAAAGTTAAAGAGAGGCTGGCTGGTCCAAAGTATAGTTTTCTCGATTTAATGGTGATGTACCTTCATCCTGTGTCTTCAGAGCTCTGCAGGACTTGGAAAAGTGTGGAATATTTATTGTCTTCTAGCACTCTAGACAACACTGATACTAGATTAACTGACTACAAGTGTACTTGTGTTACTACCACCTCAATTTCTTGCTGAGGAGCTGTCAAGGCCGTATTTGGGGCAGCCCAGTTGGTCTGATTTAGAAAGAAATATCAGGCTACTCTGTATGGATAAAAATCCCCCTGTGGCAATCAGTCATGGCGTACTGTGAAAAGCGTGGGCCCTCTCCACCTGACTCATCTGTCTGTGCAGCCCTGGCACATGAGTAATGGACACCAGAACTGCCCAAGGCCCCTAACATCTCCTTCGGGTCTGGTGGGGCTGGTGGACAGTCCAAGGTCAGGCCAAGTTCAGGCTTTGTACAGGGGAGCTGTGAAGATGAGGTGAAGATGAGGTCCTCCAAGTATCAGAAGGGGTTTAGAGTGCTCCCAAGACTCCACAAAGTATTAAGCATAACACAAGGTAGGTGAGGCTGCTCAGCTAGGGAACATATTTGAAGCCCTTGTTTCGTTTTTTTCAATTGACTGTAGAGAGGGTAAAGGACCCTGGTCAGAAGTGCCAGTATTACAAGGTGAAGTTGATTGCAAAATCCATATATAACTACCTGTAAGTGCCCAAGCTCTCTGAGCTATCATTCTTCTAATGAAGTTCCTGGGAACAGTGTTTGCTTATCAGCTTTAAAGAATTAAACCAGTTTTGATGCTTGCCTGAATTTCAGTTCTTTGCTCTAAGGACTGAAGTACGGCATTTTCTGCCACGCCACAAATTAGGTAAGTCTACCATGAGAAAACAGCCATTCTGCTGTGATTGCACCCATGGAAGTGCATGAAGTGTTAGTATTTAGAACGCAGTCCTGGCTGTAGCACATTACTGATAAGTGCACTGTGTCTTACATTTTTTTCATCCCTCTCCTTTACAGATAGAAAAAAAAGATGTCCTACCACTTGTGATAATACAAGAAATTACAACCTAAAGCGAGAAATGAAAACAATGTGAGTAAGGGGAACAGAGCCAAGTGTAATCAGGAAAAGCTTTCTAGCTGTGAACCTGTGAAATAGACTCCCTGTGGAGTCCATAGAGACGTTTATAAATAAATAAATAGAACACTACAGCATATAGTCACGGGAAGTCCTGCTCTAGCAAACAAATGAATTTAGATGATGCGTTAGGTATCTAACTTACAAGATTCATTAGCATATTAATGTGGTACTACTGAAAATGGTGCTGGAGAACATTTTCTGTGATGCAGAAAGACTGAATGATTAGCTCCATACTTACCTTACACGACTATATACACACCTTCCACTTCTCTCTAGATCCCACTTAACTCTTTCACTAATATTTAAAGCAATTTGTAGAATTAAGTTTCTGGATATTTTAAACCAGTTTTCAAACCTGCAGCCAGACGGTGGATTTAAGTGACCTTTTTTGCATCGTGTGAACTGCTTTGTCTTTTGAGACATCCGCTGGCTTTTCAGATTACACTGCCACAAAATGAAACAGATACTGATGCTTGAGGCAGAAATGTTGAGACCCCTGTCACAACAGCATGGGGAGGAGCCAGGTGTGCTCAAAGTGAAGGGTCCGTGCCAGTGCAACTGATTCTGGTCATTGGAGAGACCTGGAACCGACCTTCCTACAGGGCCATAGTCAGCAATGATCAAAACACTTCTTGTGCTCACCTTGGAAATCCACAGTTGTGCATGTCTGTGTGTCTGTCCGTGTTCAACCAGCCCCCAGATGTTGGCATGGAGTCGTGTTGGAAGTCCTCGTGGCAGATGCTGAACGCATCTGTTGGCCTAGGTGCTCCCTGTGGCAGAATGAGGGTGTGCGTGTCTGCATATGTGTGTGTATGTATATATATATATCTATATCCATATTTATACACACACATATGCACGTGTGTGTATGTTAGTGACATAGAGAATACAGTTCACCTGGTTGTTTTGGTCTATGCATTGATATGATTAGACAAAACATTTGTTCTTTATACGGAATCACATAATTGAGCAAGGAATCAGCTTGTAAACGTTGAGCGGTTGTGGTGGATCTTCTGGGAACAGAAAAAATCTTGCATTAACCAAAGATGACAAGCAGCTATTAAAGCCTGGAAACTGAAGCACCTATGAGAGGCAGTTGTTTACAGTGCATTATTCGTATACTTTGTATGAGAAATTAATTTAGCAATACTTGTACTTGACTTGTGTATTCCTTTTATACGAATGCTAATCTGTTGTTATAAATCCTACTGACTGCATTAAGACCTAAACTGAGATTACTGCAGGATAATGCCTTACGATTTTCTTAAATGAATTTTCTCTAAGATTATGGAAACCATAGTGATTCAATTGCGTCCTTCCTCCTTGAAGCTCTTACCGTAAGGCTAAGATCTGAAAATTCGCTACTCTACTCATTGCATAAAAGCATGGGTCTACTTTTCACAGCCGTATTTCCTAAGAGCAGCGGATCTCACACAATGAGAATCCAGCTCTTCTGAAGCCAGTGGTGTTCGCCAGGACCCCAGGCAAAGAGTGTAAAAAGTGCTTATGGTCCAAATGTGCCAACTCACCATAAAAACACAGTGTAATTTTGCCTATTTTAGACTATTTTAGAGTTCTTGGGAAGCCTATCACGAATGCATTGACTGTATGTGGTAGCATCTAATCTTTGTCATTCACACTTGTGCTTAATTGTCAGTCACCACGTGAGTAAACCTGCTAGCTACAATGACTTTGACTCATGTTCGTGTTTTGCTAGATCAATACCTTTTATGACAAAGTACACAAATCCAATAACGAAAATAAAGACATTTGTTGTAAAATGTAATTTGTGTCTTCAATAACTTGTTCGATCCTAGTTCATCTTCATTATTTCATGCATGCAGAATTTACAGAAATACTTGCCAAAAAACAAGTTTCACGTGCAGTTTAGACATCTAACCTCAGGGGACATCGGTGGGTGGTAGGCACCTGACAAGTTTAAGCATTTTTATCCAGAGCCACTCCAAAATGATCAGTGTTTCCTCTTGTTCACTCCAGCTGAATATTACCTGCTTTGAATGAACTATAGTGTGCAGGCTAGGAAAGCTTCAGGAAGCTTAGTGAGTGCTTTCCCCGTGTTTATGGTGAAGAATTTGGAGCTGGACTCCAAGCTAAACATCAGTTTCTTGACTCACAGGAGACAGATTGCATACATGAGCCACAACAGATGAACTCTTCTCTGCACTTGAGGTCATTTACGCATTGATTTTATGGAAAACGGGTTTATATGTGCATCCCCTCCCCATCTCTTTCTTTGGTCTAGCGAATTGCCAACAAAGACTTTAAACAAGATGTTCAATGTTGTTATTAATCACGTTACTCAAAATATTACCGGATTTGGGTAAACTTGCAAGACCCAGGAGACCCATTTTATTCTGTGTCACAGGTCACACTCAGACTCCCAACTGCAGTAAGTGTCTGAGGCTCATCACTTCCAGGCAAGTGTTCTCTTCTCTGGCACTTTTACAGAGTAAGAATCCTGAGAGCTTTTATGAGTGACCAGGAACAATATACAAGCATGGATTTCTGCAACAGCTGATGGGGTTTATTACAAGCAAAAGATGGTAGCAGTAACAGTACAATCCAGCTGCCAGAAGCGATCGTAGCATCACGCAGAAGTTATGAAACAGGGTAACACGCATGCTCAGATGGCACAGGCAAGGAGACATTTAATTAGAGGCTGTTTTCAACTCCTTAAGCTGATAGTAAATGGAGTAGATTTTTCCATTCCACATATTGCAGGAACGTGCTTGCAGGAAAGCAGTTGTGTTGCGGTTTTTTACCAGTTTGCAGTAGCTAATAAAACACAGAATGTTAAGAGATCTGACTCATTCTGCAGAGCAGTGCTTGCCAGCCAGTTACTTGGAGGAGATTTTTTGCCATCCCACTTGAAGCAATTCACAATGAAAAAGGCAATGGGGGACTGATCCTCATTTTCCCTGTTTATGAGCATCTTGCCCAAACTCACTTCTTTAAGCACCCACCCAGCCCCAGCTCTAAAATGCTGTGCTTCATTTATTAAGAGAAATCCACATGTATGAAGACCAGATGGCTTGGAATCGGGGAAAAAACAGGCTTTCCCAATGTCAGAACTACTCCTTTTCCCTCACAGACACCCTTAAAATTTAAGAATCCCACTGTTCCAACCTAACTTGTTCGAAAAAGGAAAAAACATTTTATTTATATTCAAATGTTTTGACATGTTAACATCATCTGCTTTCACCGTGCATGGGATACTGCAAGTGAACAGTGTTTATTAATAAGGAACCTTTATTTTCATGCCCACAAAAACTCTCTTTAAGCGTCCAGAGTGAAAAGGACTGCACAGCAATAGCTACAGCCTCGGTGAACTCAGTAGGAAAGCAAACAAGCTTAGAGAGACCCATGTGCTCAATTGACTGAGACTAGGGCCATGAAGACCTTCAGTATGACAGAAAACATGGCATTAACTGTAAGACAGGAGCTTTCTTTTATCTTCATATCCCTACTGGTTTGCATCAAAATAGGATATTCCAACACGGCAGGATTCTTGCAGAATTAGCACTTTGTGATAACAAGGATTTAGGTTTTCAAAGTAACAAGAGCATGCCTATGTAATAGTAAAAGTAGGCCTGGCTCACCCTGTTTACCCCTAGTTCATAAAGCAGTGCTCCACCCCAAAAAATGCCTAGATTCCCTCTCTGGTCTAAATTTATCTAATCTATCTGATCTAAATACAGGGGTACCAGATCTCCCTCTTGAGGTCCTGGCAGGCACCAACTTTATCTATCTATCTATCTATTTATCTATCTATCTATTTATTTATTTATTACTAAATAAGGACAATTGCTTTAGGGTTGAGTCACTAGAAGCCCAAGTCAGACTATGTCCTCATTTAGCATTTTCTTCCACCATGTGTAGAAGTGACCCTGGACATCTTATCTGTCTCTGCTGTGCCTCTGATTTCTCTCAGATATGGATTGACCATAGCAATGCTTGGTTTTCAGAATATATCTGAGGATTAAGTAGTTTATTTTGTAAACCACATGAATAGTCTGAAGACCTATTAGATTTTGTTGAAGACATGACTGGATTCCTGTGAATAATCATTTGGTCCCACCCTTACAAATTTTGTTGAAAATAACTTAAGATAATACTTTCCTGTAAAACTGCACATGCAGCAGGCAGGCACTGTGGTAACCTGTCTTCCCCCACACGCCTAACCAGAGAACTTGTGCTACATGTACATTTACAGCCAATCTAACTGTAAATGAGTATGTGAGGGGGCCCGAAAGATGGCTCGTTTTTGGTATGTCACCTCAAGCGCCCCGGGAGCAGAAATCACCATGCATGTCTCCAGATGAACCATGTGTTTGTGTGTGCTTAAGATGAAGGGAAGACATGAAGACTAGAAAATACCAGTGTTGTGAGAATTAATACTGAAGTCCTTCAGGCAACCCCCCATCATCAGTTCTCCATGTTATTTCTCCTGATTTTAGAAAGTGAGGTTGCTCTGTTGTGGCTGAAACACATACCCGATGCCTTGAAGGCCTCTTCCATGCTTCCAAATATGCCTTACTCCACATCTGCATGTTCGCAATATTGTGTGTGGTGGAGATGTATTGGAGGCAGTCTTAACCCTACCACATTCATCTGCTGTCCCCAAGTCACTTTGGTGATGACCATTGCAGGAACCATGCTACAGCAGCTCACTCAGCCTGAAACTTCTCTTATTTCAACTATGCAATCCTAGTGAAAGCAGATCAGAAAAAGGTCATACAGCTATTTGCAGCCCCACCTAGAATGTGCTTCACATAAAGACAACCTAATCTTACAGATTCCCTACCTTCTGGATGCCCCATAACTTTTAAAGTTCTCATCCAAGAATGCAAAAGGGTTTCATGACCCAGTGTGCTTTATTAAGCTATTAAAAATAAAAAATAAAAGGCTTTGAAAGAGTGAGGAAGGGAATCAGGAGAATGAGAAAAAAATAAAAACCAATATTAAAATCAATATCTAATAAAAAATAAAAAAGTAATAGTAATATACAGTCTAATCGCTAGAATACTAGGATATGTACCATGTATACCAGTGATACCTAACAGGAATGAAACTACTAGGCCTGATCTGGGGGAAAAGAATTCCCCACTATATTTTTCCAAGTATATTTTCATTTACCAAGTTGTGAAATCCAAAATTTCTTCCTCATTTCCTAATGGAATATTTTCACCAGATGCAAACAGACCGGGCTCGTCCCACCCCTCCTTAGGAAGGCCTATGCTTTGGGCTCCCTTTGCAGTGACTTCTGGATGTCAGGCTCCTGCAGAGGCAAAGTCTCGTGCTCAAGTCAAACCCACCAGGAAAGCTTTGCGTGGTCACAAGCACAATGTGAGCAGGAGAGATTTCCCCCAGTTGTCATATTACCCCTTCAATTTTTTGTTTCTGAGCCTCTAAAGCTTCTCGTTCAAGTCAATGGTGAGCACCCCGATTGGCTGAGTGGCCGGAGCTGGGTAGCTACAGGTCAAGGCAGAACTGTATTCAGAAGCACAGGGAAGAAAAGGGATGTACCTTTGGATGGCAAATCCATTGCAAACGCTCACTGTTCTTCCACTTTTTCCCTTGAAAAATACCTGAGCTTGCCAGGGAAGGCAATGTAAAATGAATGGCTTTTTCATATTTGTTTTTTATAACCTAGGTAGCCCAGGAAGTCGGTATGACTTATGAAGGACGCTCTAAAATGAGCCATTTGGTTTTGATACACAGGCACAAGCCAACAAAAGAAAAACTCTTGCAGGAATCTATTTATCAATAAAATATTTAATAAACTTATCTGTACAAAATATTAAAAAGGTTATTGAAGAGTATACAAGAATACTTATTTAACAAATATATACTGCTATATAATATATTCAAGAAAATATAGATTGCTGTTTACAGTTCATTTACAATCCAATATGTACAATGTATTTAAATTTTAGAATACATACAAACAATGCATTTACACCATCACTTACAGAACTGTCTTCTTTAGAGATATTTCACACACTCAAACCTTGGAAAGCTGAACAAATACATGGATAGTTTAGAGGCACACACAGGGATACAAGTATTGCTTCAAAAAATTAACTACTAGAGATACGGCTATTGGGAACTTGAGTCCTTTTTCATTTATTGATATTTTCCTTTCTATTCAAAGGAAAGAAGACATAAATAAAACCATGACTGACCAGCAGAGAGGCTCGTTTTGTCAAAAGAGCTCCAGATAGTCTTGACCCGACTTCAGAAAAAGAACAGGCACTGATAGACTATGTGGTAATTCGGCAAACTGGATATACAAGCACGACTGGCATTGCCCCAGGCTGCATCTAAGCTGGGGAGCAGGTCCTCCCTGCACAGAAGTGCCTTCAGTTCTTGGGAGCAGCGCCTTCACCAGCTTTGCCAGCAAGGAGCAGGAGCATGACATGGGGCCAGTGACTTCAAGGGTCAAGGCTGGATCAAACCCCACAGCTAAGGTTTAAGAGCTTGATTTTCAGAGGCACGGCGCTTCAGAAACTCAGACCTTTCTTTTGGGGTACGACTTACATCCCACAGGTTAACCTGCTCACGTGGGGTGAATATAACCAGGGTGGTCACCCCCTCCCTGCCCAAGGAAAGTGCCCCAGTCTCAGCTGACCACAGCCAAAGCAACCACGTCACTTCAGCACCTCCTCAGTGACTAAGGCCTGGTGTCTCCACGAGCAACCATTCCTTGTCCTGCCCTGTGGAAGTCCTTTAATACCCCGCTGCTGCCAGCACTACGGGTGCGAGCCCTCGGCCTAGGGACCAGCAGGGAGCAAGGCAGCCCTAGGCTCAGCCTCCTTTCTGTTCCCCTCCTCTCTGTTCTTCTAGGCAGGGTTGAGGAAGCAGAAAAAACTTCTTCATGGAGGAACACCATGGAGAATGCTGCCATCTCTCCCAAGACTGAGACCAAAGCCAGCGCCACAGCACTCAGTGAGGCCGGGCCTTACCCAGTGTCTTGTTCCTGTTAATCCTCCACTAGTGGAGACCTGGGTGACACCACTGAAGGTTCATAACACAGCAAAGTGGAAAGTTTCCATTGGGAAAAGCACCTGAACATCTGACTCATCATGAAAAAGTCCTCTCCTCCCACCACCTTCAACCCCACCAGACCTGTGGCCCTGCAGGCCCATGCTCGTGGCCACAGATGGTGCCTGCAGCTCCCTCAGCCTTCCCGTCCTCACTTTCTCCACTCCCCAACCCTCTGCTCCCCATTCTGAAAACCCAAAATATGAACACAAGTATCAAAACTGAAAAACGAGCTCACAAAATATCAGACTGGATGCTAGAGTGGCGATGACAGAAAAAAATCGGGAAAAAAGAAGAGCAAAACCTGCTGAAAAATGGCCGGGTTTCGTTTGGGGCCATTTCTGGGAATGGATCAAGCTTTGGTTTAGGACGTTTAAGAGTAACGTACTTGAAAATGCTTTGCTGCCTAATGCTTCCTGCTCTACTCCACTCATCCTTAAGTTAAACATGGGTGCATCAGCCTCTTGTGCTTCCCCCCCACGGCGTAAACCAGGCTCCTCTCCAGTACAGCCAATTCAGGAGGACTGCTCTGATACCAGTACCAGCAGAAGGGAAAGCAGGACCTATGTGTGTCCTGAGGTGCAAGGCTGTAAAATATCCTTCAAGATGTAGGGTGGGGTCCTTGGTTAGTGTTTTCTACCAGCGAGAGTTCCAAACTTTGGTTGTTTTTTGTTTGTTTGTTTGTTTGTTTTAAAGGTCCAGGACACTTGCTGATACAGCATAACTAACTTTCAGAGAGAGCTTTGCATTTCCATGTACATAGCAATGCACTGTGTTATGAATAAAGAGCCTTAAAAGAGTAAGGGCAGATGGTTTTGTCATGGAAGACATAAACCAACTTATAACAAAACCCAGCGTGTTAGATGCACCAGCCTGGTACAACACCTCACTCTTACCAGAGATCAGTTTGAAGACAGGAGGGGCAGAAAAACTCTCCCCCCACGTGCCTGCGGTTACATGGGAGCCAGCAAGGTGACCACCACTAAAAAAAACACTTTAAGGTTTGTGGGATCGGAGCCTAAAACTGCCAACAGGAGAAGTGGCTGCTTGCTTTGCAAAGGGAGTGTGACCAATAAATCACCGCAGACCTTCCCAGCTTTCCCCAGCAGCGAGAGCTGTGCAGTCAAGATGTGAGTTAAAATCCAGATGGTGCAAACGCACACAGAACTGGCTGGCACTCAGGTTTGAGCAGAAGGCAGGCTTGGGGTCTGCTCTTTATGTAAAGTGGTACATTGCCAGTCTTTTCCTCATGGGTACGCCAAGCATCAGCAAACAGCCAAGGAGGACATCGTTGCTCCATCTGCCATCGCTGACCAGAAGCACGGCTGCTGGCATCGATGCAGCAATGCCAGGGCAAAGCTACGAACATCCATTGCTGTGCCAGAGGATATTCATCTCCCTTCTACATCTGGTTTGAAGCAGGATGCAAAAAGTGTGGGGGTGTTATTTTAAGAGAATTAAAAAGCAATTACTAATTTTTTAAAAAATGGAAAAGGAAAATGGCAAAATCAGCATTTCCTGGGAAACCTTTTTGGGCCAGAAGTCACCATGGGCACTCAGGCAGTTAAATTGGGCACAAAACACCTAGCTTCTGCCTGTCCCTGCTTTGGGACCCCACCAGGCTTAAGCACAGGCTCTGGTTTTATAGACCTCAACGAGCCTAAGGCAAGGCACATGCACCAGGCTTGGTCCAACCACGCACACTTCCCCAAATCCCAGCTCAGTGCTTTCAAATCGTTTTTGGGTCACTCTGCAACCTTCCCTGCTCCTAAGCCATCACCACCCCATGCAAGTGGTGGAGCCCACTGAACACACACTGTTCTTTACAAATGCCTGATATTTCTAGCTTCACTGTAATTATAGCCTGCAGTTAAAATTGGTGCTGGAGGTCAGACAAATCCTCCAGCAGAATATATTCTGCATGGAATTGGTTGTTGTCTTTTTTTTTTTTTTTCCTGGAAAGGTTGTATAAATACTGCAGATTGGGAACCTATAATTCTCCATTCAAATCACCCCGAGCCTACTGAATTCACCTTTGTCCATGCTCAGCCTCTCGTCTCCTATTTATAATGCTTACATGTGCTCGAAAATCAGCTCAGACAGGAGGCGACTGATCAGAAATGCAATTTTACTGGATGGTTTCGATGACTTTCCCCCTTGAGAGTAAGCCCCCAGCAGGACCTAGCCTTACCTATCGCAATGTAGAGATCTTCACCAAAAAAACAACGTGCCCGATTTAGAGAGAGGTGATTGATTCCTGCATGGGCAAAACCACAGACAGCATCGTCGCCAGCACTCTGCACTCTCCCCAAGAACTCCCTCTTCTCATTTATTTCAGTGATGCAGGCTGGGAACCTTCAGCAACCGAGCCACAACTTCTCTCCCCAGGGTGCTGATGTGCCCTCGGACACGGCTCCCCGTCCCGCCGGCAGGGGACTGAGGCTCACAGCAGCCACCAGCCCGCGGGGCTGCCAGGAGCTGTGTGTATATATGTGCATATATGTGTATAGGTATATATATCTTGCCTGGTTTTGAACTGCCCAAAAACCTCCACCGCAAATATTTGGAGGAAAGGGGAGGGAGTAAAAGAAACAAAAACATGAAAAATTAAAAAAAAAAGAAGTTTCAGCAGTGAGAAAACCGACAGGGATTGAAAAACGTGGTACGGGGAAGCTCGGTGACTCTGTGCACACCATGGTGCCAGCCTCCTCCTGCTGTGATTTCTGCTGGCACTAACACTGAGCCCGGCGTGAGACCTGCCAGCCCTCCCCGGCCCCTCCTCACCACGCGGGCTGACCACAGTGGGAAAAAACAAAACAGAAACACCAGCGGCAAGAAAAGCTGCTGGCACGGCCATGCTCCTTGAGATGCCCCTGAGATGGAGGACGAGGAGCTCGACAGGAAAAAAAAAGAAAAAAAAAATCAGCAGGGATTTTTCTCCCCCAAAGCAAACTCCTGTAGCTAGTGAGCACAGATATTTATAAGGCAAGAGCTCGACCACCAGCAAAAAAACAAATTATCCATCCAAAGCAAAACCTGTGCAAACCCATCCCTGACCTATGCCAATGTAGCCACGAGGCCGAAGCTCAGTACCAAAAGCCACCAAGGCAGAGCAGAACCCTCACGGCTTCCCACAGCTCCTTGCCGATGCCAGGTTCTCTGGTTTGAAGGCATGATTTATGCTCAGCTCCAGAGTTCCTGAAATGCTGCAGTCCTCTTAGCACAGCCCAGAGCACCCTGCTCTACCCAGCTCAGCTGTTTGCGAGTTAAAAGTCTCTCTTTTGGCGGATCCGGGCTCCCTTAGGGGATGGGGGAGAGGCAGGGAGGGATGGAGCTCGCTGTAAAACTGGTGCCAGAGGAAGGTGGGGTGGAGCCTGGCCTTTTTATAGCCAGATTATTTGGAAAAATAAGAACCCAAGCTAAATGGCTCTTCCCTGGGGAACCTGGGGCTTTGCTTCTCCCCAGATACACCGAAGATGTGTCCTTTTACACTCCGAAAAGAGAGCTCCCACCGCCCCTGCACCCCGCTGCCACGGCCAGAGGGCGATGCTGACCCGATGCTGTGTCCCTCCCACCTTCCTCCGCCGAGGCAATTTGGCAGAAAACCCCAAAACTTTGAGAAAGAAGCTGTCTGCGGGGAGGGTCTCCCCATCCCTCCCAGGCTCACGGCCAGGGCAGCCCCGGGAGGGCAGGGGGCTCTTAGCTTGGCTTTTGGGAAGGCACACACCAGGATGCGTATGTATATATATATATATTTTATATATATATATATATATATATATATTTCTACTTATATATATAAAATGGGGCTGCCAGGCGGGGCAGGGAGGGGGAGAGCTGCAGAAATTGCTACCTGCAGCCGCACGTCTCCACGACCATGTCCTCGTACTGCTTGTAAACCACGTTGTTCCCGGAGTCTATGTAGAGGATGCTGATGGGGCTGAGCTTGGAGGGCACGCAGCAGCTCGGGGGGGTGGACTCTGGGTCCATGGAGTTCATCAGGGTCTGGATGATGGCGTGGTTGGTGGGCTCCAGGTGGGAGCGCAGGGGGAAGTCGCAGACCCCCTCGCAGTGATACGCCTCGTAATCCAGGGGGGCGATGATCCAGTCGTCCCAGCCCAGCTCCTTGAAGTTCACGTGCAGGGGCTTCCTGCTGCAGCGGGTCTTGGCCTTCTTCCCGTGGCCTCTGCCCCCGGCGCGGCCGGCGACGGCAGCGGTCCTCCTCTTCCTCCGCTTGGGGTACGCCTCCCGGCCGGGATCGGGGGGCTCCAGGAACGGGGGGCTGCCCAGAGCCTTGATCTTATCCCGGATCTCCTTGAAGAGGTTCTCCTTCCTCTGGGTGCGGGAGAAGGCCACGAGCAGGGCTCGCTCGTGGGGCTGCGGCCGGGGCTTGCTGAAGCCCAGCTGCCGGGGGGGCAGGAGCCGCCCCGAGTGATCCGACACGATCCTCAGCAGGAAGCACAGCAGCTTGCCCGACGGAGACCTCTCCCTGCGGCCCCGCAGCGCTTCCCAGACGTCGAACACCTCCCATCTGGAGGAGCCCGCGTCCAAAACGTCTGCAGCCCTGGAGTCCAGCAGTCGGGGCTCCTCGCCGTCGCGGCTGGGGCAGGTGGAGAGGAGGAGGTGGTGGAAGGTGCCTTCGGGGGACAGGGCCAAGCTGCGGTTTTCGGGGAGGGCGCGCAGGACCCGCAGCTCCGCGCCCGTCACCTCCTCTGCCTCGGGCAGGCTGGAGATGTCAAAGAGGTACCGCTGCTCGGGGGTGGACAGGGAGGCATCTGGAAGAGATAAAACACACAAACCAAAAAAAAAAAAAAAAAAAAAAAAAGAAGAAGGAATATAAAAACCCAGCCAGCTGAAGCCAAGCTCTTGCTGCAGAGGCGCGAGGAGCGAACGGGGGAGAAGGCACGCTGAGCATCCCAGCGGGGAGGGACGCGGCAGTGTGTCCCAGCAGGGTCACCCTGCCTGGAGGTGGTGGGAACAAAACGGGGAAGGAGAAGGCGGGGAGGGAGGGAGGGAAGGAGGGAGGGAGGGATGGAAGCGGCTCCCCGTGTCCCGAGGTGTCCTCTGCCTCCTCCTGAGCGTTTCAGCGCCCCCAGCTGCGGGGCACATCGCCGCCCCGCACCCGTTTTGGCATGGGAAGCCCCCTCCGACACCACGCGGCGCAGTCCCCAGTGCGCAGGCTGTCACCGAGTGCTCCTGCCCTTTGTCCCCCCCCCTCCGGCCCTCGGCCATGCCACGGAAACCACTGCAAAAAAATCTCCTTTTCCCTCGCAGGCAGGGCGCGCCCGTCGGGGATGCTGCTTCGGGGTGTCTGACGCAGGAGCTGACAGTGAGCCCAGCCTGCTTTTGTCACTATTTTTGGTGGGTCCAAAGCCCAAACATGGACTCGTGCAGTTTCTGGTACTGATTAAATACACTAGATGTGAATTAAAAAAAAAAACAAAAAACAAAAAACAAGAAGAAGCGGTGGCAGAGGGGAAGATGAATGAGTTCTGGGAGGCTTGGTGTTTTGTTTTCTCCTCTCTAACCTGACCAGGGCGTGCAGCAAACGCCGCTGCCGAGCCCCAGCCCCGCGGTTACCCCAGCCTGTGCCCGCAGAGCCCGATGCCCCCGCGCCACAGCCCGCACCGTGCTCCTTGTGGGAAAGACTTTTCTCCCCGTCATTTATTATTATTATTTTCTTTTAAAGCAGCTCTAAAACTCCTGCGAGGCCAGATAAGGAGATCCCTTTCAAGAGTGCATCTGGTTTCGTTTTGCGCTGCAGCTCGCAGGGCACTGCCCTCCCTCCTGCCGGAGCATCTTCCCCCGGTCCCCGCTCGGTCCCCGGCCGCTCCCAGCACCAGCCCCCTGCCCACACCGCCAGCAGGATGCGGCCCCGCAGCGGGCAGGGGGCTGGGGGGGCTCCGCACCCCAGCGGCACCCACTGGATTGGGGGGGGGCTGCTTTTCCCTTTGGCTTTTCATCGTATTTCGATCGGGGGGCTCTGATTTAATGTTTTTTTGTGTTTTTTTTTTTTTTTTCCCCATGAAAACTTCGTCGGGAGGATGCGACGGGCACGCGGGCATATGTAAAAATACATCGTTAAGCGCGCCTGTGCGTCTGTTCGATGCTTAGCGTTAGATCTGGGGGTGTGAAGGGGGAAAAAAAAAGGGGGAGAAGGGGAAAGGGACCTCGAGGCAGAGCCCCCCGAGCAGCCGCACTCTGTCCCCGTCCCGGCCCCAAAATCTCCGCACCGCAGCCCCAGCGGCATCCCCGGCGCCACCCTCGCTGCCTGAGCATCCCTACCCGCACCGGGCCGGTCCCCGCTCTCCCCCAGCCCCAACCGCGTCCACGACCCCGTTCGCCACCCCCTGCATCCCCCCCCCGGCCTTTTTCGGAGCCCGATCCCCGCGCACGGCCCCGTTCCCTATTAAAACACCGCGGAAGGGGCGTCCCGCACCGCGCACAGCCCCGTGCGCGCCCCGACGGGGGGGACCCCGCTCCCCGGCAAACCCCATCCCACCGCACCGCCCCGTACCCGAAACGGGGGACCCCGCTCCCAAAAGGTCTCCATCCCACTGCCGAGACCCCACCCCACTCCCCAGAGAGCCTCATCCCGCTGCGGAGACCCCATCCCGGTCCCCAACGAGCCCTATCCCATTGCGCAGCTCCCATCCCGCTCCCCAAGGAGCCTCATCCCACTGCGCAGACCCCATCCCGCTCCCCAGGGATCACCATCCAGCTGCGGAGACCCCATCCCGCTCTCCAAGGAGCCTCATCCCACTGCGCAGACCCCATCCCGCTCCCCAAGGATCACCATCCAGCTGCGGAGACCCCATCCCGCTCTCCAAGGAGCCTCATCCCACTGCGCAGACCCCATCCCGCTCCCCAACGAGCACTGTCCCATTGCGCAGCCCCCACCCCGGTCCCCAACGAGCCCTGTCCCATTGCGCAGCCCCCACCCCGGTCCCCAACGAGCCCTGTCCCATTGCGCAGCCCCCACCCCGGTCCCCAACGAGACCCACCCCAGTCCCCAGCGACCCCCATCCCATTGCGCAGCCCCCACCCCACTCCCCACCGCTCCCCACCGCGCCGCTGCGCCCCCGTCCCGCTCCCCACCGCTCCCCATCCCCCGGCACAGCCCCCTTCCCCCCCTTTCCCCCCCCTACAAACCCCATCCCGCCGCGCACCCCCCCCCCGCCCCCCCCCGGCCCCCAGGGCCACCCCCCGGCTCTCACCGCTGCGCCCCCGCTCCGCGAAGCCCGTCACCGTGGCGGCGGGGCGGCCGGCACCCCGGCGGGCGGCCAGGCGCTGGTAGAGGGCCACCATGTAGTGGTGGGGCACCACGGTGCCGTTGCGCGGCGGAGAGGAGGAGGAGGAGGAGGAGGAGGAGGAGGAGACGGAGGAGGAGGAGGAGGAAGAGGAGGAGGAGGAGGAGGAGGAGGAAGGCGCGGCCGCCGAGGGTCGCGGGGGGGACGCCGCCGGCTGGCCGAGCACGGCGGCTGCCTCCAGCCCCCGGCGGAGGCGGCAGGCGCCGAGGAGGCAGAGGCAGAGGGCGGCGGCGGGGAGGCGCATGGCGGCGGCCGGGGCGCTCGGCGCGGTGCTGCTGCCGCCGCCGCTCCCCGCCGCCTTTTGAGCATCGTCCTTCGCCCCGGCGCCGCCGCCGCCGCCGCCGCCGCCGCCTTCGCCGCCGCCGTCGCCGCCGCCGCCGTCGCCTCCCGCCCGCGGCGCCCCCTGCCGGCAGCGCGGCCCCGCCCGGGCGCCGCCCCCGCCCCAAATCCTCCGGCCACCCCCTCCCTTTTTTTCCCGCCCCCCCCCCCCCCCTCTTTTTTCTTCCTCCCCCCACCCCCCGTCTTTGTCCGCAGGTGAGCCTCCCCCCCCCCCCCCCCCCCCGCGACGTGGTTCCTAAATGGGGTAGGGGGAGTCGCTAAAGTGCTCGGAGGGGTTGGGGGGGAAAAAAAGGGATCTGAAGCTGCAGCCTGATTTGGGATGGCTGAGAAAACGGAGTTTGTATGCAGTGGGGGGGACCCTAAGCATGCCGATAGAGGGGGTAACGGAACGGAGGTGGGAACCGCACGATGCAGGGTGAGAGTTATTTGGGGTGGGGGCACCTTGTTGTGGGGAGGGGACACCTCCAGCACTTGCTTTGGAGGGCAGCCCTCGGTGCCAGGCTGGAGGGGACACCCATGCCGCCCCCTCTGCCATTTGGGTAGGGGAACCCCCCAACCCCAACCCCAACCCCATTACCTACCCTAACCCCAACCCCAATTCCAATCCCAACCCCAACCCCAACCCTAACCCCAACCCCAACCCCAATCCCAACCCCAATCCCAACCCCAACCCCAACGCCAATCCCTACCCTAACCCCAATCCCAACCCCAACGCCAACCCCAATCCCCGAGCACTTCGGGGCAGGGGGTTTCACCCCGCACTGCTGAGGATGCAGACCCCAGCCGGGGGACCCGGACACCGGTGGCCCCGGGGACCCTCTGCCCGCCCCGGGACACCGAGCCCACAGCAAAACAAAGCCCGGCCGGGCTGCGGGCTGATGTTTTCCCTCACACGGAGGGTTTCCTTGGTAAAATTCAGATGTTTCCTTGGGTCTCGATTAAAATAACAATGTGGGGTATTTTCTAGGATGTTATTTCAAGTCTCTTAAGTCCCTGGTTATGTCTGTTGCGATTTCTCCGCAAATACAAAAACAAGCGCTCTGATGATTTATTGGAAGGAATGTAGGTGTTTGGCCAAAACAAACACGGCGTTTTTCCTCCCCCCCCCCCAAACAATCGCTTCTCACGAGCGTTGTCACTCCGGCCTCTCGCATTTCTTTCGGCTGGGGTTTTACAGGTGCTTTGGGTGCGGGATCACCAGCGGGTTTCTAATGCCAACCGGCGGATTTGCTCCGTCCGTGCACGTAGCGGCGAGGAGCCGCCGCAGCTCCCGGGACAACGTCCCAGTTTGCACGCCTCGCACACTTGCACGGTCTTCGCTCGCCGTTTGCACGCCCGACATGGCTTGCACAACGCCCGCATGGCATCCGCATGGCTTCAGCGGTGTTTGCATGATGGTTTGCGTGGCTTCTACGCTTTACTTTTGCACACTTTGTCCAATTTGCACAATCGCCACCACTTGCCCAGCAATTTGTGACCGCCAGGAGCCCTCACCTGGCTGGAGGCAGAGGAAGGGCAGGCTGAAGCCTTCACTGCCTGCTTTTCTTCTGCTTTTCACCCCTTGTTAAATCCCATCCCAAAGACATGAAGGTGGAAAAGCCCCATCCTGTCCCACACCTCCCATCCCTAACCCTAAACCTTCCCCACCTCCACCGGTGGCCCCACACCCACGGACCATGCCCCACGTGGGGGCTCCCACTCCCTGGGTTTGTTCGGGGAAAGTGTCATGGTCAAGTGAAAGGGTCAGGGGAAGGATGGAAGGGTGTGAGGGGAAGGACTGCTGAGCTTTAGAAAATACCCGGCATGTCCACCAGGGCTTCTTGCAATGAATTCTGGAGCCTCCTGCCTGGATTCCTCTCATCCAGACCATTTCATGGGCAATGGTGAAAGGTGCAAAAATAATGTCTGTCACTCGTGAGGAACCCCCAGCTCCTCCAAATTCAAGGGGATTGGAACCATGACTGCATTTTTCCCGCCTATCATTATAAAAAAAAAAAAAAAAAAGAATCTATTGACTCAGTGGAGAGCCTGAGTTTTCTCTTTCCCCCGAGGCTTTTTCAGCCCCAGACCAGCACCTCTGTTCAGCGCCAGTCCCCCCCACGTGCTGCTGGGTTCCCACCTCCAGATCCCATCCGAAGGCACGAACACAGGCACACGGACACCCACACAGCCCCAGGTGACACACACGTGGGCACACAGAGCCCAAGGAGCAAATCCTGCCCTGCTGTGCATCCCCCAGCCCTTCTATTCCACCACCCAACATCTGTGGAGGTGCATGAGCATTGATCTTCCCATCTGTTCTCCATCACAGCTTCTTCTAAACCCTTTTGGGCTTGAATTTGCACCAGCCCAGCCCAGCTGCAGGAGGTCCCCGAAGTGCCCCGGTCCCACACGGTGCAGCCCCAGCTCCTGCCCCAGCCCTTCCCCACTCCCCCCTCTCTCTGCCGCGCACAATTTCACGCTGGCAAAGGGCCACCTTCTACCAGCCCCCTTCCAAAACCAAATTAGCACGCTGCTGCAGCAGCAGAAATTGGAGAGGAAAGGCTGGAGTTTTATTTTACAACTCAATTAGCAAGTTTATGCAGAAAAAGCACCCGTATAACCACGGGAGATTCGACGTCCGCTTGACTCCACCGGCAGAGACCCGCTCCTCCCGAGGGCGCTCCCATTGCTGCAGGCACAGCGACGTTCCCCGGCCCACGGTGGCCCTCTACCAAGGTGGTGAGGCTGGCTCCAGCCCTGCTTCCTTGCTCCACCCCTTCTTTACTCTTACAAATCCTCCAGTACAGACTGAAAAACACAGCCCTGAGATGTCCCACTGCACTATTCGTAACATTAAATGAACCAGAACCTAAGGTGAAGATAAAGGGCTGCATTTTCCTCGCCTGTTTCCCCAAGAACCTGTCCCTAATAACACGAAGCCAAGGTTTGTGTGCCAGGGAGAGGTCCTACATCATACCACGGTCTCTCCCTTCCTTCCCCAGACGCCGGCTGGGTTTTTGGAAGGAAGGGGTGCTCCTGCTAGACCCTCTCCGTCCCCCGTGGTGGTCAGGGGGCCTTTGCATGTGAAGCAGATCCCCGATTTGCTTCTATGCCGCAGGGCTGAGTCCTGGCTGGGGTGGACTCTCCTGCCACAGCTGCACCCCCTTTTTGGGACTGTCACTGGCACAGGGGGGGGCTACCCTGCAGGTGCTCCTCACCAGAGGGAAGAGGGAGATACTCGGTTGAACCAGGAGGGCAAACACCCCACCAGCCGTGGAAGGTGAATTCTCGGAGGAGGAGACGGAGGCACAGAAGACATCCTCGAAGACTAACCATGAACCTGGTGGCACAGCCACAGAGCCATGTGTCACCTTTTCCTGTCATTGGCATGGTTTGATAGAACAAAAATAAACTGCAGTGACAAAATTCCTCCGCGCCTCACAGCCGGAGGTGTTTGTGGCCGTTTCCACCAGCCAAGCCCAGTGGGGCTCCACCAAATTTTCAAGTCTTGAGCAAGTTTCCAGCAGTCACAGTATTGATGCTTGTGGGTATTTGGACGAATATGTTTTCATGTAGCGACCGTGCAAGAAACCTCTTGTGGCTTCACTTAAGAAATGTCTTATAATGAGAGGGCTGCAAGTGCTGGCAGGGCCAGCTCAGCAGGTAACCAAGAGTCAGCATCATTTGCTTTCCAAATCTCCTAGCGAGTCTTTCCAAAACTTATGGAAACCGAAGCCAAGCTGATTTATTTATTTATTTATTTATTATTTTCTGATTGTCTGCGCAGTGACAGGCAGGGAAGATAAGGCAAATCAAGGTATGAAGTCAATGCGTGTAACATCAGGATTCCAAACCCCGTAGGGCTGCTTTCCTTCAGGCCAGAGACCTCACATCACTGCGATCTGGATGTGTAAAGCCATGCTTGTCTCACAGCACTTTCTGCTTGCATGCTGTGCTGTAGGTAAGGGACAGGAGACATGGAAATGCCATGCTGAGAGCTCAGCCCTCCTGGAAAAAAAAAAAAAAAAAAAAAACCTCTCCTTGAATTAGGCTTTCCATTCCCCTTGGGGAAACCTGTCATGTTCAGCAGCTGGCCAGCAGGGTCTGGCATAAGCCACTTGAAGACTGCAAGCCAAAATGCAGTGGAGAGCCCAGTCAGTTTTTTAAAAGCCCATTTGTTTTTGAGGAGCGCCGAGCCAGCAGGTCGCTTGCCAGTGCCCCAAACCGCAGCTGCTGGGCCATGGGTACAGAGGTAGCCCACGCTGGCATGTGGCTGGGACTCACCTCTCTTCATCCGGGCTTTTTTCTCGGTCTGATTATTCACCTTCCTCCCACTTATAGCTGCTGGCGGGAGAGCGAGCCCTCCAGACATGGCTCCTACAGCGTTAACGGAGGAGCCCAGCCGAGGGAGCTGCCACAGAGGTTTTGGTCTTCCCGCACAGAGCCACCTCCGCTGCCTCCCCATCCCCACCTGCCCCATGTGAGGTGCCACCAGGAGAAACGCTCTCCTGCAGCTAGAGGGTATCGGCTGGTCCCAAAGGGGAGGCCAGTCTGGAACAGGGCTTTCCTGTGGGCACCGAGGGGGCCTAAGGAAGCACCGTACACAGCCCTTCACCGCCATCTCCCCAGCTCCAGCAGGCTTTGTCCTTGCCGCAGCCCTGTCTGCCAGACCCAAGCCCTCTGCTCTCTCAGCCACTGCAGGCTCAGACCACTGCCCCCAGGTCTAACCCCCCAGAGAGAGGAGCTCCCCGCTGTGGCCAGACACACCACCCCCGCTCCTCTCTTTTCGACCTCCTCACCAGAGCTGTGTGCCCTTGCCCGGTGGCCTGTGCTGTGTCCCACACCACGCAGGTTTGGCTGGGGCGCTGCTTAGGAGAGGCGCCTCTCCCCCGAAAGACCCCACAGAGCCCACGGGACAAACCGAGGAGCTCAGAAGACTCCTTTTTACCACCACACCAACTCCTGGGCCTCTCGAGCAGAGCAGAGGAGGAGAGCCCCTCCCAGAGGACCATCCCCACGCAGCCCACGGAGCTGGGGCTTGCTGCGGTGGGACCGGAGCAGGGGGGAAAGCTCCGGGCTGGCAGCGAGGGACATCTCCCGGGGCAGGAGCACCACCTCCCGGCCAAGGGATTTATAGCAGCGAGCCGTGGTGGAGCCCAGACGTGCCCAGATCATAGGATCAGAGAATCATTAAGGTTGGAAGAGACACCCAAGATCATCTGGTCCAGCCATCCCCCTACCACCAATGTCACTGTCAGTTGCAGGATCAGCATCTTTACCTCTGCATTGTCCCACCTCTGTCTCAAAAAGCCCCCAAGTTAATAAATACATAATAATATTATATATATGTAATATATATATGTAATATATACATAATAACAATATAATATATATATTATATATAAGGTTATAATATATATATATACATATTTGAAAACACAGCAAAGGGACCTTTACACAGCCTTACTATATAAGCTTCACACAACTTTACCGTAAACAAGCTTTTCATCCATGTATCTTTGCCCAGTACAGGTATTAAGAAGAGGTACGTGCAATGTA
Source organism: Cygnus olor (assembly GCF_009769625.2). Classification (NCBI taxonomy): domain Eukaryota; kingdom Metazoa; phylum Chordata; class Aves; order Anseriformes; family Anatidae; genus Cygnus; species Cygnus olor. Next base: position 10,041,710 of record NC_049171.1, read on the forward strand.
CTAAATCCCACAGCCCCTGCCCGTTTTGTGCTCCCACTGAAGCTGAAGGCTCCTGGGCAGGCACAGCCTGTGCAAAACCACACAGGCCCGTTGCAGGGTGGGATGCCCGATCCTATTAGAGGGTGGGATGCCCGTTACAGGGTGGGATCCTGTTAGCAAAGACCTCTCTCTGCTAACACGGTACGATGGCACATGGTCCTGGCTGCGTACCTACAGCTCCTTGCAGAGCCTACAAGCTGGCGTGGGCTGTGCTGACTTTAGTGTATAGGTAACATACATTTCTGCCTTATTTATTTGATGCAGGCAACACGCTCAGTTTGCCTTGCCATCCCGCCTGTTCCTACCTACCAACACTCACGTGCTGGCCCAGGCACCTGATGCCATCTCAGATGCTTACTCGTGAGACTCCCTGGGTGCTGGCAGATCTGCAGCTGCTCTCAGGAAAGAGTTGGTCTGCCCTACATCTTCCGCCTTCTCTGCCAGCACCATGTGGATGTCTCGGGTGCCTTGCAGCCTGCAGAACAACCCCAGGTGCCTATTTAAGCACCTGAACAAAACGTGTTCCCATATGAGATGATCATCAGAATTTAGCAGAAAAAATACGTGATGCATCTTCCCGGTATAGAAGAAATCCTTCAAGACCACACCACTGCTTGTGGGTCATGTCAGTAGTGTATTGGGAGTTCTGGCTATTTCTGTCATTTACACATTGGTCCCACCAGGTCAGTAAATCAAAATATGCCATTCTGGGCTCCTCGCTCTGTGTCCACAATGAAAGAGCAGCTGGAAATGATTTGATGTGGTTGTATGAAATGAAATGAAATAAGTGTCTGGCAGGCAGCTACTGGTTTGCTAACAAGCGCTTTGCTCCTGGAATAAGGAGGTGTTAAATTCTGCCCATATCCTTCCTGCAACACCTCACCCTACAGTGTGGATTAAGTCTGGGCTGGCTGTTTTAATAAGAACCAAAGACACAAAGAGACTTAAGGTCTTCCTGGGCCTTGCTGATTTAGTGATTTGGAAACTGCAAGTGAATCCAGCTCTGAATCTTCTCAAGTCTTTACTCTGTACAGTGAGGGCTGTACAGTATGTGTAGGACAGGCTGTAAATGTACAGACTGTTAAGTCTTCCCATGAGTTCTCCAGGTGGACACAATTGTGGAAGCAGAACTAGCCACTTTGGCTACATCTATACAAGCAAATTAAATGTTTGTACGACCACTCTTTGGCACCGAGGTCAATTGTTGTGGACTAGCCCACGTCCATATGGCTAAACTCTCCCAGCCTCCAAGCCTGATGACCAAGCACAAGCTGTTGGGTGGGAATGGGCCCTGGCCTGTGTTAACGACTGAATTGTCCCAGGAACTGCTCAGCAGAGTCCTAGGTTGAAAATGTGCCAGGGATCCTTTTACCAATGTCACAGTGCTGACAGCAGTGTCAGTCCTTGCTCCCTGGCATTGTTTGATTTACTTGTGCAAATGGTGCCCTGGAGATGCTGGAGGCCAAAGCAGGGTAGCTGATGAGCTTCTGTGTTGGAAATCCAGCTCTTTCCAGTGCAAACTCTCGCCTTCATTCTTTTAAAACTTTATTCCAGCAAGGCTGGATTGAGCCTTGCATATCTGATAACCAATGCTTTCTTTTGAAGATAGAAAGGTCCAGACCTTCGGTATTTGGTGGGGAGCTGAGAAGTCAGCTGGGAGGGCAACAAAGAGCACTCCCCTAGAGATGGATATAATAAGCCACCTCTGGCCAGGACCATGGGACAACAACACTCACTCCCATTTTAGCTTCTCCATCTCTCTGGTAATGGGTCTTGGCCTGCTGCTGCAGGCAGCTTGGGTGAAAGATTAAGGAAAAACTATAGGTTAATTTTCAGCTTTGCACTGTTCCTGATGTTCCTGAAGGAGTCTGGGGAAGGAAGAGCACCTTCCATGATCACTTGACCATGACTCCTGCATCTCCCTTTCAACTCTCCAGATCAGCACGGCCCAGACCAATTCACCTGAGTGTGTAACGCTTTGGTAGCATTCACCATCCTGGTTTTGTAATTGTGTCTTTGAACACCTAGGTGCCTGCTTTCAGCAGAGGCTCGAGTCCTATGATGAGGGATTAGATACATATGGTTGTAGGACCAGCTAGAATAACATGGTCTTTCAAGGAAACTTCACTTCCATTCTTCTCAGTTTGATTGTTTCTCTCACCAGGTGGTGGTTGCTTCTCCTTGCATTATGGGCAGCTGAAAACTTAGCTCAAAAGAAAAATGTCAGAAGTGTATGCTGCGCCACTGTAGCATAAATGGTTACATACATCTCTAGAGTTGTATTTTCCCCTATCTTTCTGAAGGACCATCATCTATTTCTATAAAATCTCCAACACCCATATTGTATTATTTTAGTAGTTGCTGTTTTGAAGGAGTGGGTTAAGGAAGCAGGTAGGGTAGATTCATTTCAACTGCAGATCTACAACATAAGTGTGAGATTTGCTAGACACTCATCAACTGTATTGCTCTCTTAGCTGCAAAGACTGTACTGACTTGATTTTCAATTACTGTGATAGACAGATATATATTTAATGAGGGCACCATGAGGTGCCATCATTAATGAGGGTTCATGAGGGCACCAACATTGCAAGACCTACTTTTAAGGTCATGAATTTCTACCTTTTTGGCCTCATTCAATTGCCTACACATAGACACTGTAAATTGAGATGTACATCATCCGCATGCCCTCTATAGCCACTGGATAAAAATAGGCACTTTTAGGGGACAAATCATCACATCTTGAGGTGAGCACCTGAAGCAGGTCACAGTTCTTCCAGAAATCTGTTCCCAGAAACACCCTTATCTCCATCAACTACAAAGCAAGTCTACGAGATCAGCACAGAGGAAGAGGCTGGTAGGTTGTACTGGTTGCACTATGAGACAGAGACATATCTCCTTGAGCTGTTGGGTGACTCCATCCTGGCTTGCTGCCACCAGAAATGGTTGGTCACTGTAATTTCTCCTAGCATCTGCCAAATTAATTATCTTGAATTAAAACAAGAGGGGCAGAACTAATGTAACTCAGTTTATAAACAATGTGTATTTTGCTTCCTTTTTACTTCCTCCACATTGCAGGTACACAAAAAGAAACTGACCTACTGATGAGCCAAACCTGACAATTTTCTTCAGAGTTTATGCTTCAGTCTTTCCCTCGATAGGACACAAATGCCAACCTTTCATCCAGCCACCAAATTTTTACAATAGTTGGAGGAGCTAAAAGCTGTCCAGCCATCTCTTCTACAGGTACATGAGTGATAAAAAGAAGAGTAGGGGAACTGTGGACCCTCTCCAGAAGGAAATGGGAGACCCGGTCACCTGAAATATGGAGAAGGCTGATGTACTCAATGACTTTTTTGCCTCAGTCTTCACTGACAAGAGCACCAGCCACATGGCCTGGGCTCCACAAGGCGAAGGCAGGGACTGGAAGAATGATGAAACACCCAGTGTGGGAGAAGATCAGGTTTGAGACCATCTAAGGAACCTGAAGGTGCACAGGTCTATACAACTTGATGAGATACATCCATGGGTCCTGAAGGAACTGGTGGATGTAGTTGCTAAGCCACTAAACTATCATATTTGAGACATTGTGGCAGTCTAGTGAAGTTCCTGCTGACTGGGAGAGGGGAAAGATAACCCCCACTTTTAAAAAGGGAAAAGGGCCTAGGGAACTACAAGCCAGTCAGTCTCACTTCTGTGCCTGGCAAGATCATGGAGCAGATCCTCCTGGAAACTATGCTGACAACATCAAGCTGTATGGTGTGGTCAACACGCTGGAGGGAAGGGATGTCATCCAGAGGGACCGTGACAGGCTTGAGAGGTGGGCCTGTGTGAGCCTCATGAGGTTCAACAGGGCCAAGTGCAAGGCCCTGCATCTGGGCCAGGGCAATCCCAAGCACAAACACAGGCTGGGTGGAGAATGGACTGAGAGCAGCCCTGAGGAGAAGGACCTGGGGGTGGTGGTTGATGAGAAGCTCAACATGAGCCAACAATGTGTGCTTGCAGCCCACAAAGCCAGCCATATCCTGGGCTGCATCAAAAGCAGCGTGGCTGGCAGGGCGAGGGAGGTGATTCTCCCCCTCTGCTCTGCCCTTGTGAGACCCCACCAGGAGCACTGAGCTCAACTCTGGGACCCCCAGCACAAGAAGGACGTGAAAGTATTAGAATGAGTCCAGAGGAGGCCATGAAGATGATCAAGGGGCTGGAGCACCTCTCCTATGAAGCCAGGCTGAGGGAGTTGGGGTTGTTCAGCCTGGAGAAGAGAAGACCCTGAAGAGACCTTAAAGCGACCTTCCAGTGCCTAAAGGGGGCTACAGGAAAGCTGGGGAGGGACTCCTTGTCAGGGGGTGGAGTGATAGGACAAGAAGGAATGGCTTTTAACTAAAAGAGGGTAGATTTAGATTAGATATAAGGAAGAAATTCTTTAGTGAGGATGACAGACATGTGAAGCAACAGACCAACAAAGCAATTGCATACACCTATTTTAGGAAGAGATGCTGAAGAATAACATGTTAATGCCTTCTCATTTCCCACACCCTTCTCTTTTTCTTGCTAGCTCAAAAAGCTGAAATTTTTCCATTTGGGAGAGTTTCAGGTAGGCCCAGAATCACTTGTAAAATGGAGGAATTGTTCCCACAGTGCCCATGGAAGATTTTATACTTTTAAAAAGAAATCTAGGAATGAAATTTGTGGCCAGCTCTAACCCAAATGGCTGAAACTGTACCAGCAGAGGAATCGAGGTCTTCATGAACCTCAGCCTTTTCCCCCTCCTGCAGGAAGGATCTTCACAAAGAGAGCCACCTCCACACTTCACAGGGGTGATGAGCAACCACAGTGAGCACCAAAGCTAAGAGACTGGGCTCATCTCCAGCCCAATAAATTAGCATAGATATAAACACCTCCAAAGCTTACATGGTGGGAGTGACAGAAAACAAGGTAAAGTCCTTGGTCAACAGCATAGGTCAAGTGTGTGGTAAAGATGTACATGAAAAACATGAAAGCAATATATCTGGGAGTCTACCTGGAAATGTGTACAACTACTGATTGTACCTTCACCTTTCCTTGATCTGGGGAAATACCCTTTTCATTGCAACTACATAGACTCAACTACCTGAAACTGTCTTCAGGAAAAATAAATAAATAAATAAATAAGAGAGAAAGAAAAGAGAAAAACAAACAAACAAACAAAAAACTATACTGTTTGTATCTGTTGTATATATTTTTAAATAACATAGACAATCTTCTGTATTGTAAGGCTTTGTTATATTTTGTTTTGTTTTGTTTTGTTTTGTTCTAAACTGAGGCAAACCAGGGTAACGTATTTTCTTCCTCACTGTCTACCAGGAAATTTATCCATGGTTTACTGAAGACCTCAAAATTTCAGAGACAGGGAATTTTAATTCCAAGGCTGCATCAGGGCAAGATCCAGGTTATCTTTCAGCAGGGATTACCTATGGTTTCTACTAGATTATTCCTGACATGTGGCTCATCATATTACAGGTTAACTGTTAGAAGGGGGGAAAAGCATGAGGCATAATGAAGAACAGCAATATGAATCTCCTCCCTTCTCCCCAGAATAAATCTATCCCAAGTTTAGGAGGTGTGTAGATTAAAAGGCTGTCTTGACAGGCCATCAACAGCCTTACCACATCATATAACAAGACTGAACTTTAAATCTGGTATTTCAGCTCCCTTTGAAACTCACAGAGCACCCCAGCCTTAATATAAAATCTCCCAGTGGTTCACATCTGGGTTCTGTAATTGTCATTTGAAAACAAATAGCGGTAGAAATGATAAAGTGACTGGGCACTCACTGGGATCCTATTACCCCGGTGCAGCCCTTTTCAGTATTGTATTTCAGTATTTCAGTATTGTATTTCTCCCAACATGATCTAGACTGGGAAAGGTTTCATTTCAGTTTTAAACTGTGTTTTCATAGCCAATTTATTTTGTTTTTAAATATGTTCCTCTGTCCTTGCTCCCCCCCAGTTTTGTTTACTATACCCTAAGCAGGGCTCTGATTTCCCCACATCCATGATTACAAGCAGTGTGCTTTGCCAGGGATCCAAAATTTGGTGGACAGTTCCCCCGGGGCTTATAAACTCACTGCGGCTTGCCTGCTAGCTATGGGGAGATGCAGAACGAACCCAAAAGCTGCCAAGAATCACACCCAGACGGGGCTGCGGTCAGCGGGCAGATGGATGTGACCCTAGGAGGGGTTCATGGGGTTGCCCCCTGCCCCAGTGGAAACCCCCACCCCCCTGCCCTCTGGAGGAGCAGGGAGGGATTAAGCCATAGGACTACAGCCCCTTTGCATTGAGCTGAATGAACAGACACTGGCCACAAATCACTCAGTATTTTAACAGGCTTTGGGAGGTTTTCCTTCCTCACCTTAACCCTTTGTGGGAGCCTGGAGCCTGTGGAAGATGGTTTCCAGCACATGTGGCAAAAGGCTTCTTGGTGCAAACCTGCTTTGTCCCAGCCAGAGCTGAGGGGACAGGGAGAATCATCCCCTGCACCTCTCGGGTCTGGGCTCTGTGCTACAGCTGCTCCTGGCTGCCCGGGGTTTCCCCTTGCCTCACCAAATGGGTCCTCAAACAGACCGGGAACTGCTTGTTAGCCAGCTCACAGGTGTCATAGCATGAACTTGGCAGCCACCTGCCAGCCCCCAAGCCATCTGAGCTTGCCCAAGTCCTTGCAAACTTCCTTCATGTATTTTTCATGTCACCACAGCAAGGGCAGAGGGGAAAGCTTTTGAGTCAAGTCCTGCAAAAGAGAGCAGATGGGACTGTATCCCTTTCTGGGCGCTGGGGAGGGGTGGCTGGTGTTTCTCTATCAGTTCTCTCTGTAGCTCCTTGCCTGTCCTGTCCCAGCCCAGTGGATGGAGAATGATCTATAGTCTGGCAAAAACAACAACAACAACAACAAACAATGCTCTGTGCTGTCATAGGGAAAGGTCTCAGGGAACAGCAACTGTGGGCTGCTGATTTTTAACCTTTATGTTTCTTTCTTCTCCCCCTTCTTCAACCCACAGCCCTCTTGGGGTTGAGGCATGTGACTGAAAACTCCTCTGGGTTCTGTTTTGAAATCTCCTTAGGGGAGTTAAACTGTGTATGAAAAATAAATACAAATGTCAACCCCAACTGCAAATGCAGTCCTATCACTGTCTGGCTTCAGTGCTAGTGAAAATCTCGAGGTAACTGGTCTCAGAGTCATGAGCTGAGGGTTAGACTGGTGTCACTGGGATTGTCAGCGCAGGTAGGTGCTGCTGGACAGGAGCTGGACAGCTGGGTCCCAAAGGGTGAGACCCAGGGAGGGGACTGCAGTTAGCACCAGCAACCTCTCCGTGGTTTATTGGTTGTATTTGAGTGCTCTCTAGTGGACAGAAAAATTAATCCAGAGGCAGACATGGCTGATGCTCACGTTCCTTGAGCTGAAGTCACTCTCACCTGGCTGTCTGTGGCATTGGGTCTGCGGTGTCCATGGGGCTGTGCTGGATGTCTGGAAGCAGGGTTTTGGAGGGTGGTTTGGACAGGGTCTTCTTGATGTTTGACGCTGCAGGGCAGAGGTTTGTTCCGTGAGCTGTGGGATGCATGCATCATCAGATGCCTTAGACAAAAGCTTATGCACAACGTGCAGGGTAACATCTCAGCCCTGTCCCTGTTACATGGGGCATTCTCCTTGTGCTGAAGGAAACACATGTAGGACCCACTCCTGCGTGTGTAATCAGCAAGTAGAAAAGCAGATAGGCACTATGGAGACAGAGTAGAAAAAAAAAATTGGTCCCTAAGAGGGATTCAGTGAAGAGTTGAGAAAAAAAATTATTATATCTATTCATTTATCAGCCACTGCTGAGACTCCAGGAGCCCTCTGCTCTGAGAGAGCCCTGCCAGTGCCAGACATAGTAGCTCTGATGCAAGATAGTGCTTGTTTCATAGCATGACATGGTAAGCCACTAGATACAGTGGAAACTTAAGTTACTTTAATATGAAAAGAAGGCAAGAAGGTTTTTATCCCATGAAAGTCAGCTCAGGATGCAGACCATCAAGTGGTTACACAGTGGGTGCTCAAAGATGACAAGAACCATATTACTGAGCCAAATGTTCAAAAGGTATCCCAAAATCATGAGATTTATAAGGATACTGTATTGCAATTGACATTACGTACACTAGGTATGTGATTATTGAATTCTGAAAATAACTCATAATATTTTCCTTTTTTTAGATAATGGCAGACAAAATATTTTTTATAATGATGATGATGAAACTGAAAAAGCCGCTTGAGTGATGAAACTTCTACACCAGCTGCCAAGGTTATCTGTCTCTCTCCTTAAATTCTTTGTTTAAAACCTGCCTTCTCCATTATGCTTGTGTTGTCGAGGGCTATTAATTTAAGTTTTCAGGATAGGATGATCTTTCAGCAAGAGCTCCTCTCATATGGACACTTCCCAATCCTCATACATCTTGAACACAAATGAAGTTCCTTCAACCATTAACTCAATTACTTATCTCCTGTTCATTCTTCTTCACTTTCTAGAGGTCTTTGACTAAAATCATACCAGCCTCCTTTTCTCTGAGCACCTTCTTCAACTTGGAGCTGTTATCTGAATGGATAAAAATAAAACAACCAAACCAGTCAATACTGGAGAGTTAAGAGGCTGGAAAGAAGCCAGTAGTCCCCAAGAAGGGAGCGCTGAAGGTTGAGAGTTTCTTCCTCTCTCCTTTGCTCATACACAAGTGAACTGAGGCAAGAAAGATCCGTGAGGCTGAAGAGCAGCAGAGGGTAGGTCTAATAATGGTAGGAAATCATAACTTTGTTAGTGATGTTACACTGTTATTGGTATTTTGGTTTTCAGATGTGCTGCATGTCCTCCCGCCAGCCTTCCCCTGCACGTCTCCAGTTGGTGATCAGGTGTGTGAAGGAGCCCCACTGCCACTGTACCCGATGGCCTGAATGGAGGGTCTGACCAACACTCACCCATGGGCTCTTTTCTGACAGAGGGAAAAAAAAAAACAGAGAGAGAGAACAAAACAGTTTAATGGAATAAATTTTCTATGTAGCATCCAAAGCAACATGGAAGTGTTGCTTTTTTTATAAGAGGCAATGGGCACAAACTGGAACACAGGAGGTCCCCTCTGAACATGAGGAAACACTTTCTTTATATGAGGGTGACCGAGCACTGGCACAGGTTGCCCAGAGGCTGTGGAGTCTCCTCCTTGGAGATCTTCAAAAGCCGCCTGAACGTGGTCCTGGGCACCCTGCTCCAGGTGTCCCTCATGGAGCAGGGGTTGGACCAGATGGACCCAGAGGCCCCTGCCAACCTCAATCATTCTGTGGTTCTGTGAAATCATGCTCCAAATATCGAGGGATGTTGCTTCTGAAGAAGTCAATACTGTTGCTCAGCTCCAGCAGGCAGCTCTACCTGCAGAGTTTGCTCCTGTCATGTTTGATTTTTGTACAGCTTTTATGCTGAGGTTCTCTCATAAATGTACCCTTCACAGTCACCATCTGATTAAAGCCCCTACCCTAATGTCATGGATAAGTCAAATGATTATTTTCACAGCCTCAGAGGTTAGCAACACTGAGACATTTATCTTCCAAATCTGTGATTCTTTTGACACTGGCTGAGCAGTTATAAAAATAACTCATTATGATGAGACTTGCTAAGAAATCACAAAAATGGGCTGTGTTAGGACTTCTTCATGCACACACAGACATGGTGCTCATTTTGCCGGGCCAAAGGTAGAACCCAGAAGCATGCTGAGGCTGCGAGGTCACTTCTGTTTGCAGACCATAGCCCCAGTTTTTGAAGCACCCATCTCCACATGAACTCAGTGACTTCATGCGGACAGCGTTTTGGTGTGAAGGGCAGCAGGCTTTGTGGGGTGGACTGGTGGAGCAGCAGCAGGGCTTGGGGCAGGTGAGGTCCCTTCCAACCTGCAGATACAGCAGGGGAGTGCACGCAACGTCTTTCTACTTCAGGAGAGAGCACAGAGGTGTCACCGAAGGGCAGGGGAGGCATCACACCGACAGGCCCCAAAAGCGAAGACAAAATTACTGGGGCTTCACTCACAAACAATCCTCCCACCGGTGTAGTCGTGGCCGAGTGGTTAAGGCGATGGACTAGAAATCCATTGGGGTCTCCCCGCGCAGGTTCGAATCCTGCCGACTACGGCTTGGGGCCGCCCTTTTTCCCCTCCCTGCTTTTTTCGCCAGCCCTCTTTTTGCACCAGAACCGCCCTCCGGCAAACATCCGCCGCGGGTTCCCGTGACAGCCTCCTGGCCGCCGGCCTGTGATCCGGGGCCGGGCTCGGAGGAGGGCGGCTGCCAGCGCCATGCAGCACGGCCCGGCGCCCGCCGCGCTCGTCACAACCAGGTACCGGCGGCACCAGCTCGCCGGCAGCTGCCGCCACCGAGCAGTCGGCTGCGGCCTGCCCTCGGCGGGGAAGGGCCCGAGGAAGGGTCGGGAGGGGAAGGGAAGTGCCGGGAAGGGGAGAGAAGGTAAACGGAGGGCAGGGAATGGGACCCCCCCCTATCGCGGGGACCCCGCGGTGGGCGCTGAGGGGACGCCGAGGGAGGCGGCTGCCGGCGTCCCTTGCACCGGGGACACTCGGGGTTTGGGGCAGTTCCGCGAGTTTTTTTGGCATTTTGCTGCCGGAAGAGGTGCTGCTGGCATCTGGTTCGCCATGCGTGGTGGCCTCTGTGGTAGCTGAAAGTCGCAGCCCTTCCGTGGGGACTCCGGGGGGGACTTAACGCGGTCCCCCAGATCCCCAGCTTTGTGGTGGTGGTGTTTTCGGGTGTTTTCGGGGCAGAATTAATGGATGTGCTGCCTGAAGACTAGGTTTAGGCTTGGCTTTGTAAACACCTCTCTAGCTGAGTGAGGCTGCACCACGTCCCATCCCATCACATCCCTTCCCTTCCCATCTCGTCCCATCCCACCCATGTCATCCCATCCCATCCCATCATGTCCCATCCCATCATGTCCCCACCACCAGACCCATGCCCCAAAGGCCGCAGGGAGTCGGTCTGGCTTGAGACCAGGCCAGGAATGGGCAAAATAAGTTTATTCTGTTTTCACATATTCTCAGAGCTCTAGCCATAGGCACCAAATGTGCCCTAGGTGGGTGTAGAAGCCCTGTTTTGAGCTGTATTACATTTTTCAAACCTGTATTTCCCTAGATGTGCCAATCCAGCACCTCACGAAGAAAACGCTTTTGGCAACCTTTATAGAGCAATGATAGAGGTTGCCTCCTCCCCCTTCCCCAAAGGTATTTCAGACCACATGAAAGCAGTTGGCCATCAGATGTAACATGAAGAGCAGAAGTGCTGATTCAGCACGGTCTGGACTCATGCACCTACCTCCTAGGACACAAGTCGAAACTATTTCAATCACATCAACTTCAAAGCCATGATTTTCATCCTTAAATACTTTGCTGTGTCAGGGCCTGACTGCCTTTGGAGTACTGCCCTTGAACCTTCAAACAGATCTGACTTAACTCACACACACATTTTGTAGGACTGACTTTATATTAGGTTTTAGACTGCGAGGTGGAAATCTGAACATCTGGATTTCTTTTACAGTGAAGGGACTTTACTTGCAAATTGTCCCGCTGATGTTGCAATACCTTCAGTAATAAAATTAGATGTATATGTGTGCTTAAGGCTTTAACAAGTGAATATATTTTCTATCTTGTGAGATTAGATAGCTGTATAGTTGTGAACTTTTAAAACTCTTTTTATATACACAGGTTTGGGTTTGGGGTTAGGTTTTCTAGTTACTATGGTAATACAAGTAAATAATAATCTGTACCTGTGTAGTTAGACTATACAGAGAAATAAAAATGTTTGCTGGCTAATGTGTGTCAGATATTTTGCCTTCATTTTGTGCAGAAACTAAGTGTTCAAGTCTTTTCTCCTTTTACTCTGACCTGGGTAGTCAGACTTTGGTCCCCTTTGGGGTCTTCCGTGGAAGGAGGAGAGGTTGTTGGAGCTGCTGCAGGGGCTGACTGTGTCAAGACAAAGTACAGAGTCCACTTTCCTGGCACATACACACGGGAGTGAAGTTTCTCTGGTCACAGCACTCACATCCCTTCTTTGCTTTCCTGCTTAGCAATGGCTTCTTTCCCTTTTCTACATCTTGGCCTTTCAGCGCAGAAAGCAGATTAATTGAACTACAGAGCCTCTACATTATATGCAACTCAAAATACAGGGTGAAGACCTGTGATTCTTCCATGAACTGCGGAAACTGCCCTGCTCAGCTGACCTTTATATAATATCCACTTCCTCTGTCCTGTGCTGCTCCTCCATGATCTGCTTGTGCAAGCACAATGTTACTGCTGTGAATGCTCTCATTGTATTCAGGTGAGGTCATCTGTGTTAGGAAAGTTAACCATGTGCCCAAGTGTCCCCTGATCCATCTGTACTGTAGACAAAAGTAACTTACAGATATATGCATCTAGATTTAAATAAGGAGTAGGAGCAATAAGCCTGTGTGTCTAATATATTATTATTAATATATTATTAACGACCAGCTTTCTTTTTTTGTTTCTTTTTTAAGGCTACCAGTGTAAAAATGATTGTGTTTGATGTGAAAAATGCAGCGAAGCTATTTCTGTCTTGTTTTTTAGGTGCTGCTCCCATTTGAATAACAACAGTAACAGTATATAATGAATTAAAACACTGGGGGCTGCTTATTTTGAAGCCAAGGCATTACAAGAATTAGAGTGTGCTTTGGATATTGTGTCATACCTGTTGTAGCTTCCCTGCTGATATCTGTTGGTTTACAATCATTGTTATATTTAAAAAACACATTATCCTGTTGCCGTGGAAGGAGGTAATAGTGGTAGGTTTTGTGCAAAAGATGATAATGAAAGCGATCACAAGGCGTAAAGCAAACAAACAAAAATGTAGCTATTTCCCCTCCCTCTAATCGCTTCCCATTACAGTCATTTTAGCGCAGACTTTTAATGACTTGGAAATAAAAAGCCTGGGTGTAGGTAAGGTGCTTGCTAACTCCCTGACATTATTAGAACTCTCTGATGCAGCAGCTCTTACAATGAAGTTGTTGTCTCATCTCAGTACATCGGTATGTGGTTGATGTTTCAAGCTAAATAAGGCTATCCAGAAGGGTTGGCTTGATGGTGGTTGTTCTTTTATTTTTATCAGAAGTGAAAAGCAGATTAATTTATCACGTATACTCTCTCTGTGGCTGCGTTAACAGAAATAAGTCACTCCTGAGTACCAGTAAACAGCCCTGTTTGCTGCTGTAGTTACAGTCACGACTTTTGAGTAGCTGCACATCTGGAGAGCATTTGCTGTGCTTCAAATATATTAGAAAAAAGATAAATAAATCCGGATCCAGCTGATTTTACTGACAGGTGTCCTTTTAGTCAGCATTTTGGCTGCCGCTGCAGGAGACAACACTCCAGATAATGACTGTTATTTAAGGGTTCGGCAGACCGCTGTGTGCAAGCCAGGCGGCTCTAAAGACACCTGTGTATTTACACATAAGCGCTGTTGTTTCTGTGTTTGCATCCTGTAACTGAGAACAAAATTTTGTCTGCTAGTGTAAAGAAAAGTCCTTGGCTGGCAGGAGGTGAGAACTGCATTGGAGCAACCGGAATGGCATTTAGGTACCCAGCAGAAAGTCTTGGTGACAGTAGAGCTGTGGTTAAAGCCCTAATGTTTTAAACGTGGCTCACAAAGAGAATTGGATCAAAAACTGAGCCTATGCCTGTGCTTGTTGCTATTTGATTTATGGAGAACTCTTGAGATATTCTGTTTAAAAAGCTTTAGTTTTGCATTGAAGATTCAGAGGTTGCCTTCTTGGGAAAACTCAAGTTTCAAAAGAACCTGTCAGGTTTTGACATGATGAGAGGAGCTTTTGAAAACTGTCTTTGAAACTAGATTGTTTAAACCACTTTAAGGTGTATTTTAAATTCATATGCTTAATGTGTCCTTAGGTGAAAGGGGCACCGTGTCAGTGAATCTGAACTTCCTAACGAAAGAGGCAAGAATTCCACAAGACACCTTTGCAATCCACAGAGTCCAGGGAAGATGGGACTTGACATTGCCCAGATTGCTAAGGTTAAAAAAAATAAGCAGTAAAAGTGCTTAATGAAGAGAAATGTGTTTTCTGATTTCATTTAAAGTGTTCGCTCACATGTAGGAAGGAAGCACTTAGGAGATGCATCCAGAGAGCACTCAGATGGAAACAGCGTGGCAGGCCCAGCAGTCAGCTCCAACATCTCTGTATTGCAAGTTTTAATCTAGTTCCTTGGATGGCTCTTACAAACATAAAGTTGTCCCTGCATCCAAGCAAGTTCCTTAGTCCTTTTTTTGGCCCCTTTTGGGATGTCCTAAGACAAAGGAGAGGTGAACAGGGCTTGGCTTCAATTGTAGTGAACAGAGCTTTGCTTCAGAGCACATCACAATGAGACAGAGATTTTGGCGTCTTCTCATCTGCTCTGCTGGGTTAGGGCAGCATTCGTGGAGACTATAATAATATGCAAAAACAATATTTATTGTTTCATATAATAATGGGTGAAGTCTGTGCAAATTTATATTCCTGCAGTGTAGAAACAGTGCTGGGGTAGGGTCTGTCCTGGGTCCTGTAGAAATGGGAGTTTTCGCACTGACTTTCTGGAACTTTGAACAGGATCCTCAGGGAGTATCATTTAAAAGTCTTTGTGCCGATGCCTGAACTCTGCATGCATTTTATTTTTCTCCCTAGGCAAATTCAGAATAAACACACGGGGCTGGATTTGTCAGTGCCAGAATACCAGGAAATCCGTGGGAAGATGATGTCCGGCCACGTAGAGTATCACATCATCGTTGTTACCCGACTGGCTGCCTTCAAATCTGCAAAGCACAAGCCTGAGGATGTTGTTCAGTTTATGGTAAATGTTTAATCAGTGCTATGTTAGCTGTGAGTTTTTTTGCTTTTTTAATCTTCTTTGATTATTTTAATTCTGATATAGCAGATACTTTGTTATTGCAGCCTCCCTGTGTCAAGGTCCTTGATAGGGTAATGCACTCTGTACCTCTGCAATAGGAATATTGGACATTTATTAATTGAACTTTTTATTCCAGGAGCTCCAAGCAACATTGTCTGTTTGTTGTTGCCTATAAGGCATTTTGCGTTATGGGTCAACAAATAGAAGCCAATTGAGCTTTTTATAAGTTCTGCTACAAAATTAGTTTCTCTAATACATGTATGAGTAGTGGGACTTGGTGCATAAACCTGAAATAAATCTACAATGAATGAAACAGAGTCATGTGGAGCAATAGGAGGAATTAGCCTTGGAGTAGATTAATCTATTAGGCTTGACATGGTTTTTAAACTCTTTAATAAGAGAGTTTTACAAGGAAGTGTCCATATAAAACATAAGTGAATCAGATTGTCTTTTTCCTGATACCTGCAAAGGTTTGAAAACACAGTACGTTACTTAAAACAGGTGAAATGAATCTCATCTATAGCATGTGTGTGTTCATTTGAGGTGTCTCACCCTGGGCTGTCTGCTGAGTAGCTGGAAAAAGGTTTATTTAGGGTACATTTATTTGGATCTGCTTTAGCTGTCTGCTGAATCACACCCAAAGAGTGTGTTTCTCTGCCCATTCACTGTAAAGGGACTCTAAGCTCGTGCACCCCGTTGTGTGCTATGAACTTCTGCACTTCTCAGATGTTTTGGCGATACCTGTAATGCTGGAGTGATGTGAGCGTGTGGTTACCTGGTAGACCACTAGCTCTAGCGTAACTCACGCTCACTAGGATACAGCTGATAAATGGGTATGCACACAGTCTGATTTGCAAAGAAACACTTTAATGTTGTGAAATGGTGCACAGTGAGGAGCAGATCTCTGACATTTGTTGCAGTCCTTAGGCAACAGCCTTATGGTAGAAGCAGTGCTGGCATAAGAGGCTGCTCTGTTCTCCCCTTCTGTTCCAGGGGGAAATGCCTGTTCTCTTTCTTGCAGTGCTTCCTACTTCATGCCAGTGGCAGTTGTCATGTGGCCGTTCTGTAATGCCAGCTGAGGAACTGGTCCTGGCTAAAAACGGTATTTGGGGGGTTGTTGTTCAGTATTAACTTACATCTGTTTCTTGAGCCTGTGAGTTGCACAGCACACATTAGTGCTTGTTGTAGGACAGGGGAAGGGCCAGGCACAGGCAGAAGAGAAGGTGATGTGGATCTTCTGTTTTTCTGCAGCACTGCCTGTTTGTATTATGCAATATTTCCATGCAGCTCTGTGGAAGAAAGAACCTGACTAAACCTCAGGTGTTAAACCGGCCAATTACCATCTAACACTTTGCTTCACTTACAAAAAGTAGTTGAAATCAGCTCTTCTATACAGACAAGAAACAGCCTTCCTACTGTGGTGCCCCTGCTTGCTGAGATTGTTTGTTTCCACATCTGTTCTCTCTGAGTAGGGGGATTTTCTGCACTTAGCTGCTCTTCTCAAGTGAAATGAACCTTTCTGATTTCTTCTCTGGTCAGACTTCCTGACATTTCGTTCTTTATGAAGAAGAAAACCACGGTGTAGCCTGACGGGAATAACATTTATCTCATCAGATACTTTTTTTTCAGCTGACTAAGTCTGATATATTACATAGTTTGGTGCATGAGAGCAATTTAAAGCCCTGAGATGGGAGATTGGAGGATGGATGCTTTGCATCAATTCATTCCAGAGAGTCTTTTCCGTATGTGCTACTGGAAGGAACAGAGGGATTCACCTGCCCTAACTTACCTCTCTGTACATCAGATATTTTAATCCGAGTCTGTCACTGCTTTTATGGTCAGTGGGGAGAAGGGGATGAGGTGAGTCATCCTCTGGAAATACCTCTATTCTTTGACTGTTAAGGGAAGGCAATCTATACGTTCTATATCAGGGGTGTGGGGCTTCAACTCCAGGCTAAAAATGCTTAAGGCTTAGTTGAGTTGCACACAGTTTACTGTCAAGACCATCTGAGATGCTCTGTTTTTTTCCTCACAAAGCCTTCAGAAGGCTGAGGGTCTCCCACCCATAGGTCCTGTGTGATATTTGGGTGCCCCCCATGCACCACCTTGGATACCCCAAAGCATGATGGCATGAAATGCCTGTTTTTAGGCAGAACAGTCTGTTCTCTGTGGTTAGATGTCGGCATTTCTAAGATTTCTCAGTCACCACAGATTTCTAAGATCCCATCACAGTCAGTACAGTACTGTCGAGAACCATGTAGCTGAGCATCTATGGCATGGAGAAACCTAATTTGCTTATTAAACATGGTTGGTACCATTTGAGAAGCCTGGAGTTATCCAAGAGGTCTGTACAGGGCCATGCAACTTGACACAGAATGTAAAGGCAGTGGCACTGTCCTGGAACTGAATGAGGTAAGACACTACACCATCTACCACTGGCTGGTTGTGCTTAGGCAGCTGAATCCCCTACCTGAGATATTTTGGGTGAGCATGAGTTTCAGACATGTCTTTCCAAAAGGTATTGACTATGTGTCACTGTTGCGAGAGCCGAGACACCTCACAGGCACATAAGCAGTTGTGTTAACCTGCAGGTAAATCCCAACCCTGTGGCTGCTGGGTGAGGTGAATTGCACCCATTGTGCTTTGTGTCTGCAGAATGTCCCATTCTGCTGCATGTTGTACGAGCACAAACAAGAACCAAGAACCCTTCGCGGAGGATTTTCAGGCAAAGTGCAAGAGAACCAGTTGACTTAGGAGGTTACGTTGGGCAGCAGGTCTAACACTACATTTGCGTAGCAAGGGAGGGTGAGATGAGACATCTGAAGGAGGAAAAAGAAAGAACCGTGTATCTGTTCTGCCTTCCTAACTGTGTGAACAGAATGGGAGAAGGAACTTTTTTTGGTATTGTTGAACCTATAAAATTTGAGAGGTTGGAGGAAGAAGCCAGTGCTGCAGCGCTGAGATGACAAGTTACAGAAGACTGATAGGTGTGGTGGGATTTTCATTGGCTCCAGGTATGATAATCCAATTTTGGCTACCCCAGGAGCCAGATCTGTGTTTTAAGACCCTTTGTCTTTCTTTTTCTTCCTCCTCCTTCCTCTCTTTCTTAGCCTTGAAAATTGATTTTCCTTATTTATGATCTATCTGCTTCTCTGCCTGCTTCCAGTTGAAGTTACCATCCTCTACCCTCTCGTGCTCTAGGTGGCAGCAGTGAAACTGGCTTTCTGCGCATTAGGCTCTGAGCAGCTGCAGGCAGCGATGTGATTGTGCAGTATTTCTTGCTCAAAAAACTTCTCTGTGTCCCCTGGAAAAAGATTGCAAGCAGGACAGAAGCATCCCCTCAGATAACTCTGACCTCAGGGCTGCAATTTAGATCACACTGGATCAAGATGCAATACGTACCTATGGCCAAAATGAGACAAGCAGCAAAAAGACTTCAGATCTGGCTTGTGGAGTTACTAGCTTTTACGGTGTGTTCGAGCAATCCCGAGTCCTTTGTTCCCCAGCCATAATGGGACTGTGGCATTTCAAATTGAAATGTTTGTGAAGCGTTAACAGAAGAAGAAATTCACATCCGGCATGACCTTCAGATCTAAGTTCTTAGGAACTGGAAGGATTTTTTAATTAAAAAAATGTCATTTTTAATATACAGCAGATGGGTTGTAGAACTGCTTAACCTTGATGTTATATTTGGTAATTAAAGGAAAACTCAGCTGCATTTCTTTCAAAGGTCAGAATCCTCTTGTCCCATTGAAACAATGAAGTTGGTTTTATCTTTCGTACTGCATAAGGTACTGCTGCAAAAGTAACAATTATTGCCTGTAGATCTACCATTTTCTGTGAGAAGAATAAAAGGCTTTGTTTATCTTAACTGCTTTTCTTCTAGCCACACCTTACCTTTTTTTTTCACAATTAACTTCCCTCTTCCCAGCCTAATTAAAAACCCACCCAACCTATAGTGCCTTCTCATTCTATTTGTGCCTAGTTTAATTCTCTTTTACAAGTTACATTTGTTAGTCAGGTTCGTTCTTTTTCAGAGCTGAACAAATAACTACTGGTGTTTGACAGGCACAACATGTTTTTTCGGAGGAATTTACTACAGGACTGCCTTTCTCTCATAAAACAAGGGAGTAAAATATGTGGGTGTGTATTTGTCTATGCTTTCAGTATTGCCTCTTTGCATATGTTGGCCTTCTTTCTGGGGGCCTCAAAATCTGCGAGCTGGGGCTGCCATTTCCTGACCATACAGGTATGTTGTGAAGATGTATTCCTTCACGTTACAGCCTCGGGCATGTGAGGGGAAAAGAGAAACTGCTCAGTGTGGCAATAGGTTCAGGGGCCGTTAAGAATTCATGTTCATTAAAAAAGAAATATTAGAGTGCTTGCTCTTCTGCTCGGTAAAACAGGTGGGGAGAACAGCATGTGGCCGTGTAATTAAAGTCTGCTGTAATGCATACCCACGAGGTCACCAAGCAACACTGATTCTGGTATGGCTTAACTTGGAAGTGTGCTGTGAAAGCTCGGTTTGTGTTTTCTGTGAGAAGGGATGCTTTCCGTTCCTGTACCCGAAGCTGCTGGTTGTTTGAAAGCGTAATGCTGCCGTACCTCCATTTTGTGACTGTGGTAAGACGTGGGCTTTTTAAAAAGAAAGTCACGTTAGCCGTATGTATTTCATGAAATACTATAAAATCAGGCGTGCTCTTCACTCGCGTACGCTGGCTGGCCAAAGTTAGCTCTGAGGCCTCCATTTCCTTGAAATCCACTCTGTATATAAAAAGCATATGAAGCCAAGTTTGAGGTCAGAAACGGGGCATTAAAAGGAGCCTGGGGAAAAGAGGCATTAAATCCCATTAACACTGAGTGGGATGGAATTCTCCCCTGCACATCTGAGAGTCCCAGGCTCATGTCCTACAGGCATTTTGGTGCGCGTCCTTTCACACACGAGGTTCTTGTGAAGAAGGGGGCAGGGCACACGCATGAGATTTGAGGGATTAGCAGCAAACTTCAGGCTTTCACTTTGAACTTCCCGGTGGTTTTCTTAACCTTCTAGCTATATTTGATCATATTCATCTTACTTATCTGTTCCCGGTGCAAAAAACCACTCAGCCCATCCCTGTCTCTCTTTCAGTTCTGTGTTGAATGTTAATTGTTACAGGCAAATAGGGTCCTGACCCGGCAAATATGCACATCCTTTGCTGTATTTGCATGATTAACTCTTTTGAAGTTAAGTAGATTGAGCCTTTGATACTGTGATCTTGACAGAACCCCCTTGAAGTCGGTGCACTCGGGCTGACTTCAGCAGGTGGGGCTTTGGCTCAGCAGCATTTGTGTGAGTTCAGAGAGGGGCTTGGAGGGGAGAGGATAATTGCAGGATCAAGACCTAGAGGAACTACAGGTAACATAAGACAAATATTTTAGTATTAATCAAATGGGATTTGGTTTCCTGATTAGGATTGATGACACGGGTTTCAGAGCAACATTTTGTTTTTTAACCTGACGTTTTGGACCATAGAAACCATTGCCTCATTTCAAAGGGTTGTGAAAGGTAACCAGGAAAAGCAAGATTTAATTTTGCCATATGCTGATGTGCCTTTCTCTTGGAAGATTGTCAGAGGACATCAAACTGCAAGGGTCAAAAATGGTCGTGGTAGGGCCACCTTCTTGACCAGAAAGTTGTGCAAATGCTGTGGGTTCTCGACTTGAGGACCCTGTGAGACCTCGCCAGTGCTGTGCAAGGCCCCTGCGGTGCTGCTGCTTTGGGACAGGGAGAGCCACGTGCACCAGGACTGAGGCTGGTACCGTCTGCCAGTCTTACTGCCTTGGTTTTGGTGCTGGAAATGCAGCAGAGATGACAACAGCGTTGAACGAAGATGAAGAAGAGTCAGCAGGTACAGGAGGCAGAGAGCTGGCGGGGGCTGGAGGTTTCACAGCTTGTATGGATGGTAGGTTATCCCAGCAGAGGGCATCCCCACACTGTTGGATATTGGTTTGCAGGGTGTGTTGCAGGCTTTTGGGCAGTACGTCAGTATGCTTTGGATATAATGTTATTACGCTGTGCACGCTGCGTTGCGTGCTGTGGTTGGTGCTTCGGAGCCCACGCAGATTTACAACGGCTCGGTTAGCAATGGGATGCGAGGGAGGGCGTGCGTTTACTTTAGGTTTAGTGGTGTAATTAGACATAAATTGAGATTTATGAATAACTTACGGATTTTGATAGAGGAGGAACGAAAATTGAGAGGGGAGAGAAATAAGTTTTTATGTCGCAGTTCACTGTTCCTTTTGGAGTATTTTAAAGCTGTTTTGGCATGGTCTTCTTGATTGGCTGCTGTCTTCTCATGCTTTCAGACATTAATGTGTTATTTATTATTGCAATTAATTAGATGATAAACATTTTTCACAAATCAGACTTGATTTTTTTTTTCTGGGCAGAGCATAACATTGTTTATTTTTCAGAAGTACCAGTGATTTCCTCACTGCCCCTACACAGTGTGTTTGGAAGGCACCCTGGTATCATACCCTGTTCTGAGTGCTACTGGGACCTAGCAGACTGAAAATGTACAGCAATTCAGAAATTCCAGATTTGCTTTCCCCTCTGTTTTTGGGGTATCTTTCAAACGGAGGATCATGTTATCCTGGGAACACCTCTTTATTGCCTTCACTGTAGTTCTTGGCTGCTGAATTGCATAGCAGATCCTGCTTGCAGAGGACAATGTCGCTTGCATTTGCCTGTGCTGAATACAGGAGGCAAGTCTAAAATCCTTGTTTCTCATTCCCCTGTCAAGTCAGGTTTGTTTTTGTGTTTCAGATCTTTCTGATAGGGCTGCTTGCCTTTTATTAGTGGACACTGAACCCGGAGTGATCCTTGTCCAACTGAAATGCAAACATTTTTCAAATCACCTAGCGTGGTTGATAATTACTCCGAAAGGCAGGGAAGCGTGAAAGCTAGGCTGGTTACTGTTCTTTATGGCGATGTCTAGTTAAGTAAACTAGTCTAGCTGTGTCTGTCAATGTTGGGGCCTGCTCTCTGGCCTGGAGGGCAGCTAGCACAGTCTGGCTGCATCCATGGTATTGGACTTTCTTACAATGGCTAGCAGTACCCAAACTGGCTACTGAGTGCTCTGTGCACCAGGCTAAGCCTTGGACGGAAAAATTTAGCTGAGGGAGTGCTGCCTGCCCAGAGTCAAAGCTGTGCCAGGCGCTATCAGGTTCCAGTAGACAAGTTCCACTATCAAGTTCCACTTACTGGGAATATGCCCTGATACTTTTTAGTTTGCTAGTCGAGGCGTAGTGGATAGATTCTGGGTTAATCTAAACTTGTTTCTGTTACTTCAGTGCTTTTTGTTGGGCTGACTTTCTGTTATCACCGTGTTGGTGGAAGTGTTCTGCCTTCTTCCAACCCAAGAGGTGGTGCTCGAGTCTCTCCATCTTTTCAAGCACAGTATTAATTGAGATTCACTCCACTAGAGTACACCAGAACATGTTATAGGAAGGTAAGAGTTGCACCCTAGCACAGGATCTGTCCCATACACTCTCTGGTAGCACTAGTTTTGGGGCTGTTGTTTTGTTTTGTTTTTTAAATAGCTCTGTGTTCATTGAGACACACTAATAGGTTTGAGGGCTGTGGAGTGTCAAGATGAATATATTGTCTGTATAATACCACAGTCACATAGCATGACAGTCACTCTCCATTATGCCTCTAATGTCAGTTAGAGAGTGTTTTGTTTGCATGATTAGATTTTTTTTTTGCATGTTGGTTTGCAGTCCTGAATTCAAAACCAACTGTGGCATAGAAGCCACCCTATTTCTAACCAGCATTCCCATGGTTATTGCTTTCCTTGTATCATGGACCTTATTTCTCCAGTCTTTCTAGAAGGAATGACTCCGCTGCTGGCAATTTCTTTTGGTATAAGAATCTGTAGGCCATGACCAAGTCGTTTTCATTTTCTCATGGATAAACTAAAGAGTCAGGGATCAGCTGAGGTCTATGCCCTTGGGTTTCTGTATTAGGTGCTGTGCAGGGCAGCAAATGTGCCAGTTGTTTAGGACTCAACAGCCAGAAGCACACCAAAGCCCACCAGGGCTGAGAAATCTGCCTTCTGGCATAGGAGTGAAAAGATTCACGCTGCTTTCTCCATCAGGCACGTACCTGGCTTTGCCTCCTGACTTTTGGAGCTGGTCACCAAATAGCTCATTTTTAGTGGACAAGAATTTTTGCTGTCAGAGGGAAGTACCTGGAGCAGTGATCTTCCCAGTATTTAATTAACTGATGAGTCAGACAAATGGATGCTGGGTACCTGGCAATGAGCTTCTATTTCATTAGGGAGCGGATTTTAATAACAGAATTAGACGACCAGCAACAGTGTTTGGGGATTCACTGAGGAGATAACAGGCTCTTACCAGGCTTTATGTAAATCTCCTCGGTTATACATGTTTTCTACTTCAGTTTCCAGGTTTAATGTTTCACAGTGCTTAGCCTGTTGCTTGCTGCCCATGTCTCCCTCTTGCCTGTAAAGAAACTTACCCAGACAACATGTTTTATTGCAGGTCTCCAAGAAGTACAGCGAGATAGAAGAACTCTACCACAGACTGGTAGCACGGTATCCACAGGTTTCTCTTCCACCCTTGCCTAGAAAAGTTCTCTTTGTGGGGGAATCTGACATCTGGGAACGAAGAGCAATGTTCAATGATATCATGAAATTCATCTCAAAAGACGAGGATCTAGCAGTGTGTCCTGAGTTACTGGAATTTTTAGGTAACTAAAAGATGTGAGTGTCCCCTCTCTCATGAACGTGCTTAATACAAGCAGTATTAAGGAATTGACTTAGGTAGTCAAGAACTAGAGAATGCCAGAGTAAAGGCTGTTGCTGAAATATTCTCTTGTGAACCTACAGTGGTGCATAGTCATGTTTGCTGTTATTTTCCCTTCTTTCCAGTGGACACACGCCTTGCTCAGAAGCACTGATGCCACAATGCTTACTTTGAAGATAGCCATTTTGAAGATACCCTCTCTCATTTCCCTTAGGCATATACCAAAGCTGTAATTCAGAATGTGTGAGTTTAGAAGGCTAAATAATCATTTATTGTCAGTGGAGTGATGGACCCTCAAATGGCAGTGCAGGGCTCCTTTAGTGAACAACTGCTCCATGTTTTGCCTGTTTTTCATTCCTGATAAAACTACTAGAACTTGCTGAAGTGGGTACTATTGACCCTGAAAAATATTTGAGTAAAAGTCCGATGCTTTTTTAGTTAAACCTATTCTCTGGCTTTTTTTTTTTATATATATAATTTTCCTTAGCCTCATGTCCAATTCTTGTTGCCCATTCCAATAATTCATACAGATCCTTTCTTATGTTCCTTGGGCAGAGAAGGGAGTCAGTGAATAAATGGAACAGATGGACTCTCTGCTCTTAATTCAGCTGAGAGTTGCTGAGCAGGGAGTACTCCTGGTGCTGTGCAGGATTCTCAGTGTAGTGTTAGTTTTAAGGAAATGAAGTTGCAAGGCGCTAACAGGTCATCGTGTGTGAACTGCCACTTTTGCAAATGTGTGAAGCATGGCCAGGTTAGAAGTTCTGTGAGACTGACAAGAGAACATCCCTGTGACTAAATCTCTTATCAAGCATGAAGTTCACAACTGAAAGAAGCTTCCTACAGTAAAGGGGGGCAAAATTACATCATTTTAGGAAAAGGATTGTGCCAAATAAGGTTTGAGATTTCTCCTCCGTCCTCATCAGTATTTTCTTGAAAGCAGACCCCTTGCACAGAGAATTTAGATTTCATGTTGCATGAGGCTTTGCTGTATGTGGTACAGATGTCTACATCTGAATTAGTCTGGACTGTCTCTAGATTCTGTGGACAGATTGTGTGCAAGTAACGTGACCTGCTCATCAAAGTCTGCCTTAGAATAATATGTCTCACCCTACCAACCCAGGTGGAATTCAGTACATACACTGGAGATCCTCAAGCGAGTGTACCTCCCTGACAGACATTGGAGATATAGTCAATATATTCAGAGGTGTTTAGGTAGAATTAAGGTGGTAAAACATAGATGTCTACATGCAGCATCCTAACCTCCACTGCCTACCCTGACCTGCGCTCCCTTGCCTATGAAGGGAGGAAGAGACCACTTGTTCAGTGTAGGCACACACATTTAGTTACCCAATTCTGCCCTAGCTGATTAAGCACATGCAGGCATGAAAAGCTGGGTGAGATTCGTCTCACATGCCATGTTAGTTTAACAGTCAAAAGCATGAAGCCATGAATTTTTTCTATCAATAGTTTTTTTTTCAGCTAGCCTTTTTTTTAACTAGTCTCATTACTTTAGATTGGTTTCCTGAACATCCAGAGACTCCACAGCATGGAATAGTTACGCTCTCCTCATTCTTCTGGGCTTTGCATATATCAAGTATAGTGAGAAGACTTGGTCAAAGTGCATCTTTCAGTTTGCATCTTGCATACTGAAGGAAGTTAGAGCTTCAGGCTTCATTTTTGAGTGTAAATCAAAATTGCTGCCGTGGAAACTATTTTTCACACTGTCCAGTGCTGTACTTTTAGCCCAAATGAATTAAATCAGTAACAAAAAGTGGACTTTATCTCTTCTAGCTATATGAAGGTTAGCTATCTACATCAGAGCAGAGTATTTAGGCCCCTCTGTAGCCAATGGAGAAAAACAGGGACTCCAGAGGGATACTCATTCTCAGACAACTGTCTTTGGATGTGATGAGTCACCAGCAGAAAATCCTATTGTTTTCATTGACTGTAGAAGGAACATAAATAAGCATGTGTTTTAGATAAAGTTCATTTCCCCTGTCTTTCTCTACTTGACTTCTTTAAATCAGTAAACAGACCAGAAATATAATGACACATCAGTGGATAGAAGGGAGAATTGGGAATATTGGAAGAGTTTCACAAAAGCTGATCGTATACATCATTCCCCAAACAAAGTCATGAGGAACAGGTGCAAGGCATGAAATAGAACATGACTGTTGTCCTGTGTATTCAGTTTTGCATCCGTAATTGTATTTTGCAGGGACAAAATCTACTAGTGTCATTGACTTCAAGGGTAAAAACATTCCTGATGACAAAGAGAAAGAAGATGAAGAAAATGAGGCATTGGATTTTTTCAAAGAGGAACAGACACCTGACTTAATTTCAGAGCTTGCATCAGTGGAGAGTGCCAAAAAATGTGAGAAGAAAGAAGAGGAGCAGGAGGAAGAAGAGGAAGAAGATTTAGACCCTCTTGGTATAATCAGGTATGGACTCAGTACCTTTGTTATTTAATTTTTAGCCCAATTTTCTAAGCAAATAAGGCTGTTCCATGTCACTGTCCTCTCATCCCAACCTTTTTGTAAAATCAACCACATTCAATTGAATTTCACAGAGGAAAAGAGGCCTCTCATATTATGTTCCTATCCAGTTCGTGAAGAAGTGCCTCTGTAGAGGGAGGAGACTTTGTAGTGCCTCTTTAGTGCATGCCTCAGGGAATCCGGGTGAGAGAGACATTGAGAATGCCTTGATTACAGTCTCAGCTGCAGTAGGCACTTTAGTGGACACTGCAGGGTGCCACCACAAAACGCAAAGCCCCTGGGCTCCATTGGATGTGCCTCTCTGGAGTGCACTGGTGTTAACAGTGTCTGGAACTGCTCCTGAGCTGGCTGGTATCCAGAGCAATGTGAAGTTACAGCAGCGTGAAGACCAAAAGAGCCAATGCATCAATCAGGATGTTCACATATAGGCTTTCTTTCTTCCTGCCCTTTTCTCAAGATGTCATGTGCTAAATGCCTCTAAGGCATAAGCAACAACAGCCTGAGAAACAGAACAATTGAATCAAAGCTTGCTGAAGTTCGTATCTGGGTTTGCTTACCTGCCCAATAATTTTCAGAAAGCCATTGCCACTTCAAGATGGAATTTCTCACTTAATTCCCAAAAGCATGAGAAGCAAATTTACTACTAAAGCCTGGAAGCAAATTTATTTTCTCAGTGGCTGAGATCATGAGTAGTGACTACTTTTCTTAGTGTTTCTCAAGCTTTAGATGCCCAAGAAGAGAAGGCCCCAAAAACACTGATAGTAACAAGCCAGAACTCTCTCTTGGTGTTTCCCTGTTATCTTGAATCGTTATGGAGTGGCCTTCACGTTCTAATTCACTTAGAACATTCCAGCTTCTAAGCCTGGGTCTGTCACACTGAAGCCAGGTCAACCACAAATGATTAATTCTGGAAGCACCATTTGGACTTTGCTTCTGGTAATAAAACCACATTTAATTGTTGGCATCCAGACAGTGTCCTTTTTACTTAGGATATTTCATCCTTTACATATCACCAGGAAACTTTAAATATTATTCTTCTGACAAAGTGTGTGCTTAATTACTCAGCATCAAAATCATTCCTTTGTTGAAGAGGAGTTTTAAAAAGTTAAGCAACTATTTACAATGAAAAGCTTGATAAAGCAGTACTTCCCGCAAAATGGTCCTTAGTTGGTAGAGTTTATAAAAGAAGCTGTCCTTTTTTGGATAGGAAAATGATCTATTGGGTTAGCAAATGCAATGTTGTATTTTCAGACTTACAACAAGTATAAGCTGTAAAGAATTTACTGTGCCAAAACAAGCAAGAGATTTTTTTTCTGCCTCTCACAGTTTGACATAGCATTTGAAAGTCTGATTATTTTGTTCTTTTAATGCATTGGAGGATGAAAAGATCTGGTATTTAATCCTCATTTAGTTTATTGCTTCCATTCCTTTTGAGAACAGAATTCTTAGTGAATCAGAATAATTTTGTTTATAGAAGAAGAAATATGGTATTAAGAGGTACAGTGCTGCAGCATGACATGTCATGCAGTCAGATGTTTTTCACTCTAAGTCAGTGGTTAGCTATCTATAAAAAGCCTCTTGGAATGTATTTATTATTATGCTTTTAAATCTCACATGTACAGTGTCACAGCAGAAATATAAACATGGAAATAAGAATCCTGAATCTGATTTTATATTGTTTCTATTCTCCTCTAACTCACCCAGCTTCCACAGAAGATATTTTTAATTCAGATCAGTGGTAGCAGATTGAATGTAAGCACTGTATCCCAGCTTTATGCCATCTAGTAATAGCAGGTGTCAAGGCAAGAGGACAAAGACAGGAGCTTAACTGTCAGTGAATGGCCATTTCTGGATTGACCAATGTAGGGTATCTTCTATGCCCTCAAAATCATAGGTGCTTACATGCCTTAAAGAAGGAACGCAGGACTCACAGCTTCAGGCATGCTTAAGGTTAGTTTGCAATGGGGATGAGTAAAAAAAGTAGGTGATACAGACTGGATAAATATGTTTAGTACTACACAGTTCCCTAACACATGCATAATTCAGGTTAAAAAAAATCCACAGTCCTTACCCCTGTTAAAAAATAAAAATAAAAATGAAAAAATGTGAAGTCAGCACTGAAACAATGGACTGGCGTCCATTGCAAGCAATAGCAGTAGCCACGGTTCTTTTGAGTAGCAGAGCTCTGACCTAAACTGAATCATGTGTCTGGCATAATCTTACTGTGTTTTTTTTTTCTTTCTGGATGAGGATGAAACTGCTCCAGTAGCAGAGGCCTCCATATGTTGTCAGCATGCTTCATTTGGTAACAACTTCTCCTCCTGGGCCAGAAGGCTGCGACTTGGATTGGGCCCAGCACTGCTGCTGTGCTGCTCAACCACCAGATAGCCAGTTAAATGTACTGGCCTTGGGAGTAAAATGCTAAACTAGGGCCTTTTTTTTCTGTTTTTGGATTACCGGTGATTATCCAGGTGGAAGCTGGTAATGGCAGGCTCCTTTTCCCTGGAGGAGATGTCCCAGTTGTGCTGGTCTCTTCCTCGTATTCAGGGCTGGGGCCGAGTTGCTCTTTCATGTCTGGTGGGTGACTCACTTGCCAATTCCATGTTCTTCAGCTTTTGCGGGTGTAAAGGGTGGCCTGCAAACCTACTCGGTGTTTCTTTGCCATATGAGTTTCATGCTCAAAAGCTTACTCTCTGTGTTTGCAGAGTGATCTTAGGCCATGTCTGGGATCCCTAACAACAGAAAGCATCGTTTTCTTGTCCAAATCAGGAACATTTCAAAAACCATAACGCTTCTGATTAAGTTTGCAGCTTTTAACTCTCCCCCTCCCCCCTTATTTTTTCCAGGCATTTTTCTTCCTAGAATTAGAGGTACTCAAAATTAGGTTACATTTCTGGGGTGCAGTGCTGAAATTCAGCTGAAACGTGACTTCAGGAGGTGTACTTTTTCCTCTTCTCCCTTTCTTGAGAGTATTGGAGTATTTTTATTCCCGTGTGTTGTCACCAGTTACTCTGCAAGTTTTTGTGGACATTTGTAGAGACCTTTTCAGCTTCGGGCAGAATATACAGGTCCTGTAAGAAAAAGCACTCCTAATACTGAGTAAGATAGTCCTTTAACATCAGCTGTGCAGTGGGGAATGAATGTACTGTGCTTGCTTTTGTAGCAGTGACACATTTCGAGCTCTATTTCATTTTATTTTGCAGGGTAAGTATACAGCTACTTGTAAGTCATAGGGCTTTCTTAGCCAAAGTATCTCTTTTAAAGCTAGCATCTATTTATTTTTTTTTCTGGTAAACCATAATCCTTTATTAAAATGTTTTAATCCCTTTAGAGTGGGAAATCAGATATATATTTTACTCTACATCATAGGGAAAATATTAGGTATATCGACTTCCCTTTTTCTCTCTGTTGTTGTCCTTAAAGTGAAAGCAATACTGCTGTTTATCACTCTTTTCTAAATCCACCTATCTTAATATTTGCAGATATCTATTTTTAAGTACTCAGTAGGCTACAGTAGCATTTTCAACAGTATGTGTTGGTTTTTAGAGGTGCAGTATCTTTTAGCAGTGCTGAATCTTAAAGGGTTTTCTGGTAAACTACAAAACATTACTGTGTGGCTAGTCACAATTGCAGGGGTTTCTCCAACGGTAATACCTTCAAGAGTAAAAAAAGCAAGGGCACTGGATCCAAAAGAGGCTAATCCTCTAAAGGAAAAGGTGTGGAAGACAGCCACGAGAATAGCAGGAGCTATTCATCCACAGGCAGGATATTTTTGATGATACTGCTGAAAATTCTGCAGTGGAAAAAGGTGTAATGTGCAATGGTATGAGAAAAGATTTGCCTGGAGCAAAGAGAAATGTGAAGCAAGATTCTCGGATGGTGTCAATGCTGGTAAACTCGGCAGTGCCGGGCCCCGTTGGCTGAGGCTGTCTGGGCATTGTCTGGCTGCGTCTATGCTGTTAGGTTCCCCTGCCCTCCAGGTGAGGTGTGCTGTGCTCAGAATGCCCCTGGAAATAACTGCTGGCCTGCGCTGTCTCCTGGGCTGTGATTAGGATGGGCTGGGAGAAGACAGGTTGTCCCGTGCCAGGAGAGCAGCAGGGACCTGTGCTCAGGCCCAGAGTGTGAAGCAATGCAAAAAAAAAAAACAACCACAAAGTATAGCCCTGAGCTGCTCTGTCCACAGGAGTTACCTTTCTGCCTGCTGCCCTGTTTGCTCTCCATTTCTCCATTTGCCCTGAGGGTTTCCCAGGGTTTTGCTTTCTGTGGGGAATCCAGGCAACCAGTTGTGGATTTTTCTTCCACTTGGTCCAAGAAGGACCGTGTTAGACATTTCTACCTCTGTATCTCAAAACAAATTTAAAACACATCACAGTAAGCGAGCTGGGTTTTTGTCTTCTCCCTCTGTGGATGAACTGTGCAGTTTTATTGTGTGTAGGTTGAAGGCAAGAGCTCTAACGTCTCTCTCCTCTCACTTTAAAACTGACTTTGTACTTGTATTCAGTTTAACCCAATAAGCTTGAGGCAGCAGCTGATTAAAATGACTCAGAACCAGCTTTTCTGAACACAGCAGCAATGATAAAAATCACGAGGACTTCATGGGTTAAAGCATGCAACAGCCCTATGCATGCATTTCTTCAGCTACAATTAAATTGTGAGGTAATATTTGTTCTCCAGCTCGGAGAACCCACCTTTTCCTGTGCTTCCCTGCCTCCATCAGCTCTTAGCACCCCTCACCGGAGACTCTCTTCCACGTTCCCTCCCTTCCGCCCTTTTTCCTTTGCCCCCCTAAACCTTGCAGTGACAGCATATCCTCCCTCAGCCCACGAT
This sequence comes from Cygnus olor, assembly GCF_009769625.2. Lineage (NCBI taxonomy): Eukaryota > Metazoa > Chordata > Aves > Anseriformes > Anatidae > Cygnus > Cygnus olor. The sequence goes on from NC_049171.1 coordinate 10,072,830, forward strand.
TTTTCCTGGCAGGCTGCACGGGGCCCTGAGGTGGGTATTCCCCAGGCAAGAGCTCTTCTGTCTCCTCGTGGGTCCGTAAGAGCTTCTGTCTCCACTCTCTCCCTTTCCTATTGTTTCAGCGGATTTCCCCTCGTGGCTTCTCCTCATCCCATTTTGTCCCTTCCCAGAGGAGTAAAGGCACATGGGCGGATTGGAGCCTTGCGTCTGTCGTGTGTAAACGTAGATGGAGCTAACTCCTGACACCAGGTCGGAAGGGATGGGGCCGGTGAGGGCTGACCCTTTGGGGTCCTGCTGCCAAAAGCTTTTAAAAGCCTTGTAGCTCATTGTTGTTGTGGTCAAGCTCAACCACCGCTGGTGCCAGAGGTTTGTCATCACTGGGTTTGGTTGGCGAGGGGATTATTAAAGGACTCAGGACCTTTTCTGGCTGCAGACAAAGAGGGCAATGGCTTTTAGCAACAGCTTGGTGGGGAGGGAGCAGCCAGGCAGCAAGCCCTGGCTGTGCCAGGGCCCCGCAGAGTCAGGCGGGCTGCTGGAGGAGGGCTGCTGGTGCACGAGCCAGCGGTTATTGCTGGGTTGCATCCTAATGGCAGCCACGCTAGGGTTTGACTCCTGAGCTATCATCCCAGTGTTGCCTCGCCTTTCCTTTTCTTCCCTGTTGTGCCCTAGGCTGGCCTCAGCCTTTTTGTCTTTGGGGGAGAAACGGGTGGCAAAATTTCATCTTGCTTCCTCTGCCAGAAACGCTGGGCAGCTGAGAATGGCTCACCCAGAGGCAGAAGTCAGCTTCGGGGGAGTCCTGCGTTTTGCATCCTTCCGAGCGGTTTTATTGATGGCTTGCCCGGAGCTGTAATAGGTGAGGGCAGGGTGCTTGCTGGTGGGTTTGTGCCTCAAAGGACGATGAGAATATCTGCAGGCTGCAGAAGTGCCAATGCACAGCTGCTGTCTGCCGGACAGATGGTCTAGAGCAAACTTGTCAAAATGTGCGTTCAGCTGCTGTGCCTTCTGCTCCTTGGTCGGCAGGATTATACTCCTGAGCTGCTACTTCCACTCCTCAGCATCCTCCTACTCTTCAGCAACTCGTAAATTCACAACTGTCTTTTGGTCTGGCCAGGTGGGTGCGTGGCTTCCTCTCTGAACCCAGCAGGATTCATGCACAGGAGCAGAAACACTTGCCTGTCTGTCCCGACCACGAGAGAGGGTGTGGGTGTCAGAACATCAAAGAAGAGGGAAGATCCAGGTTATGTTTTCTTCAATGAAATTCAGATAGTTAAAACAATGAACAAAAAACAAAAAGAGCCTTGTTTTCCTAGCAGGGTGTGCATCCGTGCTCACAGCTGTGAAGCCTTTAGATATTTAAACAGGCAGATCTTTATATTCTGCGACTTGTTGAGTCACAAGTTTAGGTTGCGAGGCATGCCCAACCAGCACTTTGCCAAGTGACACAAGTATTTGCCTCAAGTCCAATCCAGCTGCTGTCAGATTGGCAACGTGCAAAATCCTAGTAAACAACCCCGTCGGCCTTCCACTGAGACATTTCTGGCAGTTGAATTTTTTCCGAAAACCAAGGACGTAGTTTGATGTAGTAATCTTCCCCATCAAAGAGAGGAAAAAAAGAAGACAGCAAAAAAGTGTGAATTACCTACCCATCCAAATAAAGGATGAGCCTTACGTCCTTTTCACAGAATTGTCTGTTCTCAACACTTCTTAGGGGCAAACTCAAAGCCTTTCCTTGGAGATGGCTTAATTGAGTGGAGAGGGAGTAACAGGATGGCAGGGATGCTCTCTCCTTGCAGCAATTCGGTCTCTCCAGTTTGCCTGTCCTGAAGTTCATTTATATTTATAGATGCCTTGTGAGTGTTCTTTTCCCATATACAGATCATGGAATGAGCTTTCCTTTTCTTTCTGTCTCTAATCCCGTCTCTTCAGCAGAGCTTCCCACGTGTTTCTTTTCTGCCAAACTTGCCGTCTCCCCCCAGATGGGAGGTTGAGGGTGATCGAAAGAAAACAGTGGAAAATGAACATATGTTTAGCTATTGAATCTCACAGAAACATCCATATTAGTTCAGTGTTTTCTCCCGTGAGTGATTGCTCTGGGGTGTGGGAAGATGTTTTCCTTGGGAGAGCTCTACCAAGGTCTGCGTGGCTCCGTGGGGTGGAACTGAGGAGCTTTTGTAGCTGTACTTCCCAACCGGGGGAACTGAGGTTGATGAGTGAAGGACTCAGCCGCCTTCTCACGGCTCTTTTGTGGTAGTCGCTAGCTTAATGTAAGTGAATTCAGGAAAACTGAGATTTTCTGGAACTACTGGTTTTGCAGTTGTGGGTTACATCCTTCAGGAGAGCGGATTTGACAGGTGAATGTACAAAACCTCCTGTATGTATATCCACCTCTGGCAAGCAGAAGAAACTGTACCTTGGGATCAGAGCTAGGGCACTCAGACTGGAGAGGAGAGGATGCTTAACTCACAGGTCTGAAGTTGGCTGCGCGGTCTTTGCTTTTATTCTGCGAATAGTCACTTCCCTGACCCAAGGAAAACCTCTAAGAGTCCTCCCCCATGCCAGCATTGTCCTTATCTACATTCATATTTCCTGGTCGAGCGTTGGATTTTGGGCCCTATAAAATTATGCAGTCATTGTTTCCCCAGGTTTTGCTTCGCATGTTGAAGCAATTGCCTCAGTTAAACTTCAGTGGTGTGTTTCTGTCGTGGCTGGCTTGAGTGATTCCAGCACATCCACAGCTGGAACGTGAGGATCCGCTGGGAGGGAGCTGGAGTAATTATTTTAATGTGCTTCATTTTCTTTCTGATTAGAGCACTGAATATATTTAAATGGCTTTTATAAATAGTAATTTTGTGTTTATACCATCAACCTAAACCCAGAGGACTGCAAATAGCCCTATAGGCTGCGCAGCCTTACATCTGTGCGTGCCATCCGGCGGTGTTTTCGTGCGGAAGGCAAGTGGAGCTCCACCTGGGGTAAAACGCAGCGAGGGCTCAGCGCGGCAGCTCGCGGCAGCATCAGGCACTGAGCGGAGAGCAGGTAATTCAGCGAGAAGTGCGTGGGGAATGGTGCCGGTATGAATGCAAACACCCAGCCTGGAATTCGACCAGCTCGCTGGAGTAGATCCTGCTGCTTTTAAGAAGGATGTCATGGGATTTTTAATGGACCTGGTTTACTGTTTTCGATGCGTTAAAGCACAGCACATGTAAACTTGCCATGCACTTTTCTGTATATGAAAGAATTTTAGCGCCAAGTAACGACGGGGAGCTGGCACCAAATAACGTTGCCACTAGCTGGCACCAGCTTTCAGATAATTCCCACAGTCCTTTTAAGTGAACTCTCAGCTTTTGATTTTCCCATCCTGTTTTAACGGCAGTGTGCGGTCATCTGTAGCAGTGCAGAACTGAGCAGCGATGAAGGCGTGCAGAAGCTGCCACGAGCCGTTCTGCAGGCACGTTAAGCAAGTCCTTCGTTAGCCGAGACAGATTCGTAGGAGGCAGGAGATCCTTCAGAAGGGGTACAGGAAAAATTTACAACTACACAGAATCAAAAGTGTGGTGTGGTTTTTTATTTATTTATTATTTCTGCTTTGGAAGAGGATTGAGCATGATGTAATTGGGCAGAGTTAAACATGTTTTGTTCCATGGACTTTACAATAATAGGATGACTCAAGTCCTTAATTAGAATAAAAAAGCATTACCTCATCGATTAGCCTGCGCCTTTCACTGAGGCACGGGAAATCTTTAATCAGCAGGCCCGGGGAACTGCATGTAGATGAGACAGACTGCTAATGAGGGACGGATTCAGAGGTGCTCTGTTGTTTTTTTGTTCACCTCGTGTAACAGAATGGTTTGCTCTGGAAGAAGCTGTCTGAGGGGTGACTGTGTGCTCAGTTTAAATCAAGATGGGAGACTTGCTTGTCTTTTCATCTGATGCTGTCAAGTCCCTAAATCAGCAGACTTAATAAAACCATTGTTCCCTTTTCCCCACGGACCTGCTGCAGAAATTTCTGTCTTGGTTTCAAAGGATCAAAGAACTGGCTTTTGGAAAACCATTTCTGGAAGCAGTCTCTAAAACCTTGCCAAAAATGCATGAATTATCCATTGTAACTACAGGCTGGTACTAATTAACACACCTGGGGGATCACAGCCTCTTGCTCGTACCCCTTGCAGCATTTGGCCAAATCTGGAGTCATGTGAAGTGCCAGCAAAAGGAGGAATGTCCTTAAGGACAGACACACATCTGGGACTCTGCAGCTCTTTATTCTGCTCTTGAATTTCTCAGGTCACATCTCGGGTACGTTACTTGAAAGTTTACTCTCTCCGTTATCCCTTTGGTAAAAGGAACAGAACCGATTTCATAGCTCTGCCTGGGGAAAAGTTCACCTCTGCACAGAAATGTGACATTCAGATTGTTGTTAACAGGAATTGTCATCAAAATGATAGAAAGGATTTCTATTACTTTAAATAAATTTGGGGTAAGACTCAAAACCTTTACTTACTTGCTCCCCAAAGTAAGCTGGCCACCTCCAGTCCACACCCAGAGCAAGCTGGCTACATCCAAAACAGAAAAGGCCCTGAACATGTACTGATCCTTAAACTATGTCCAGGCATTATCTGGGAGAGCAATAATTCACAAAACTCACAGGACAGACATCGTGTGCCAAGGCGTTTTTGCAGCAAGTTTGCAGCCTGGCTCCTGGGGTCAGCCCCTGGGGCCAGCCCTGGTGTTTCAGCTGGCTTGGAAAAGGTCTTGGCTTGGGTTTTTGCTAGTACAGGCAATTTCCTGAGGTCTGCTCTCTGAACCATGATTTTCTGTAATAACTGCTACTGCCTTGGCATGGCGCACAAACTGGTCAGAGTGGCTCGAGTGGAAGATTTCCAAGCCTCTTCTCTGCCTTGCTTTATTGCTTTTTGCCTATAATTGCATCTGAGGCATCTTTGAAGGCATCATTAAGCACAAAACACAATGTCTTGCCCTCAAAACCACCTTACAACATTATCTAGACCCATTTGCTAAAGAGGTCTCATTTTTCATCAGCGTGATGGGTTATCTGCCAGCATAGGCTGTTCCTGTGTATGACAGTCTTGTCCTGGAAACTCGTTCCTAAGTCATCCGTCTTTCTCGTCTTGGTTATGAGTGACAGAGGCATGGCACCAGTGTTCCTGTAATACATTAAAAAAAAAAAAAAAAGCAAACATAAGCAAAAAAGGCTCCTGAGGGCTAACCCTCCCTTCCTCCCTCAGGGGCTCTTCCAGCAACCCCTTACTAATCGGAGTTGTTTTTATTTGTTCAGCAGTGCTGCCAAGAGACAAGGGCAGTGCCACGCAAGGCAGGATGCTCGGATGGGAAGGAGAAGCATGCGGTCCAGAGCTGCTGGCCAAGGTCTTGGGGGAATTAGTTTCAATTCTCTGTTTCAAAGACATCCTGTTTAGGCTGTAGGCTGTTCACTTCTGGTTTTCGGGACCTCATTTTGTTCCCAATCTGTGAACAAAAGAGCATCGGCATTCGCTGCTGCAGAGAGGTGCAGTGAGAGTAAACTCTGAAAGGCTGCGAGGTGTTCGGGGGCTGTCCCGAAGCCTTGCGGTCTGCTGGCAACGAGCAGCATTTAGCTGACCTTGGGAGGTGGTGGGAGACGTAAGGAGATGCCGGATCCTTCACTCTTTCCCCCTCGCGGAGGAACTGGCTGTGTTTGCAGGGCGCCTGCCAGCTGTTGGCAGCACAGCACCATTGCTCGAGGGAGGGGAGGCGCCGTGCTGCTGTTGTGCGCTACAAGCTGGATGTTACCAATGGGTGATAGGTAAGATGCCAAGGTATCCTCGAACCCCATGGACAGACAGCGTGGTGAAGGACAGGCTCCCTCTGCTCTCTGCTTACCTGTTCTTCTGGCAGGGGCTGCCACACAGGATCCCTCCCCAGGCCATTTCCAAAAGAAGACTGCATCAGCTTTGTCTCTGTACACAGTCCTCTGGCAATATCTGATCCAAGCTTTGCACCTTCAAACACCACCACGTGCCTTCTCTCAGCCCGAGCCATGTCATAAGCACCCTCCATCTCAGACTATCGCTTTGCAGGGCTCTAGCAGAACCCTCCTATTATTTCAGGCACCTTGAAACCATCTGAAAACCAGATGTAGAAAAACAATTACAGGGGTGCTGCAGAGAGAAGGGGAAGACCCAGCGCCAAGTGGATACAGCGCTGCCCCGGCCCTGGACGTGTACGTGCTGCCTCCCGTGTTCATGGCATCTCTGCTGTGGGTTTCTGCCAGCCTCGAGCCCCTTCCCTTCCTCGGGGAGATCCTAGGCAGGTAGCAGTGTCCTCCCTTGGGGGCAGAAAGGAGACGGGCGGGCTGTGCAGAGTGGCTCGGTGAGGGGCACAAGGCAGCCCCAGCAGTCAGCACCGGGCATCGTGGCAGCGTTTGCTGTATTGTATGGCTGCAGCCACACTGTCCTGTGGCATTGGTTCTCTCTCCTAGCCGTGTGGCACGTGAAAGGTCTGCTGTAGTACTTCTCCCTATGAACCCAGGTTCTGAAATGGCCTGGGGATGTGTTTTCCATATGAAATCATCATTCTTTCCCCCAGCATTGCCACAGCCATTGTAACAGCGGGGAACAGAAGCTTAAAACATGGTGCAGTTATTTGTAATTGCTGCTCCCCTGCTGTCACCGGCATTGTTTTATCACTTTTCCGCTAGTCCCTCCTCCTGACACAGATCACTGATATAATTTCTGCTTCCCGTGTATTCAATAAAAGATCCCCCTTACTTACCAAACTCCAGTTCATTTCCCACATCTTGCCAACTTACTGGATGGTTTAATTGTACCAGATGTTCCCCAGATGCAAACATATACTAATATAATTTGAGTCCAGTCAGGATTTGTGAGGCAGCAAACTGGCCCAGAAGATGAAGTTACTTGCCCAGGCTCACACCGTGAATCAACAGCAGCTAATCCTGAGAAGAGCTCTCCATGAGGTCTCGTGTAGCCTGGGATTTGAAAGCATGAGACATTTACCAGCGTTTCTACCCAAAGCTCTGTTCCCTCTTCCATTTTCTCTATGGCATCCCTTGCAGTGCCTGGATCTTCAGCATTTCAAACGCCGCCGCCCCGAGGGAGGCAGCTGGCGGTAGCACATCATCAGGTAGCTAACGGGAGCAAGGAGCAGCGCCTGTAATGCATCAGTGGGGTGGAGCCGCAGGCTCACATCACTGGTGCAAAGTAATAATTCTCGAGGGGGATGAGATGATAGTTGGAGGCAGCGCTGAGATCATCCAGCTGAAGTCTCCGAAAAGTGCTGGGGGAGCGGCAAGCGGCGCTCTGGGTGAGCAGAGCCCAGGGATTTTTGTCAATAAGAGCAGAATGATTTGGGTTATGCTTTTAGAGCGCTGCCGTGGCTGTTAAGTAACAGCAGCGCTGAGCTGGATCTCCCGCATCTCACGTAAAGGCTCCTGCTTTCTTTTGCTTTCAGCTGGGCGTTCGTGGACTGCTTGCGTCTATCGGGTTTCTGCGATCCAGCGCTGACCTCACTGCGCGCTGCAGCAGGCTCGCCGTGCTTCCCAGGCCAACCCATCCACCCGACCTGGCAGGCAGCTGCTGTGTGCGCCGAGCTGGGCGCTCAGCCCCTGAAATCACTGATGCTGCAAAAGCCCGTGTGCTGAGAAGTCAGGCCAGTTAGCGATAGAAACGTAAACAGGAATCTAATTTAAAAAAAAAAAAAAAAACGGAGGACTACGTCAGCTATTTTTCTGCTTGCAGCTGAAAGAAGCCCCTTGGCAGCTGCCTCTGCAGAGCCTCAGGTGCCTTGCCGAGGAGGGAGAGGTTTGTGTCTGCCCGCTCCCTGGTGTGCCTGCTGCTGCAGTCTGACCTCCAGCAGCGTCTGCAACATCACAAGTAAAATTTGCTTCGTGCAGTAGGCGTATCTGTGGCCTGGGGAATATTTCACCCAGGGCAATTTTATCTTACCTCTGTTTAAAAAAAAAACAAAAAAAAAACACCTTTAGGCAAGAAAGTCACATTTCATTTTTATGGAAGGCGTTTTGATCTCGTGACCAAGCCGGAGAGGCAGCAGCCGGAGCACAGGGTTGCATCTCCAACAGCAGTGTCATTTAGCTCTGACAATGCCTCGCTGTGTCCTTCTCTGTTTCACTCCCCGTGGAGCCAGCTCTGCGTTGTGGCAGTAGGTTTGTTTCTCCCGTGGTGCGGAAGGCAGAGCAGCACGGAGAAAGAAGTGACCTCTGTGAACAGCAGGACGGCAGGGGGGCGTCCTGGGAGGGAAGACAATGGAAAACCAGGCTCAGCCCCATCTTCCTTCCTCGGGCTCTGTCACCAGCCAGTGGAGATGCTGCTCCTTCGCAGCGGTCTGCCTTTGAGCACAAATCCTGCTTGGCTGCTGCCGGAGCCTGCTCACTGCCTGGGGAACCAGCCCTCCTCTGGCTTTCCCTGAGCCCTTTAGATGTGGTATGACAGCCATGTCACAATTTTTTGGGCCTGACTCTTTTTTTTTTTGTGCCTTGAACATCATTTGAGGTTCGTTAGAGGTTTTCATAGGTTGAGGGTTGGACTCTACAGGTACCAGGCAAAAAAAGAAGGGTGCCCTTTATACAGAGTTATCCATGGAGCCTCTGGGACTAGAGAGGCCAGAGGTTTTTAGATGTGAACAAACATCCTCTCTTGTCACGTTATCTATTTGGGGTTCTCTGTCTACAGGCAGATTAAAACGAGATTTGTGTCTGCAGTTTGTGTTCTTGTACCACTTCTGCTTTTGGACGTGGTGAGGAAGGAATTCTCTTGAGGCAGCAGCACAGGGGAAATTGTCTTCTGCTGAGGAACATGATATGAGGCTGGGAAGCTGTCGGACATAGGTAGCAGGAGATGCCAGTGGATACGACGGCGTTCTGTTTGCCAGGAAATGAAGATTAGATAACATGAAACTAAACCTTTGCAAAGTAGACAGAGAATAGCCACGGGCTGCTTGTCTTTGGGAGGAGGCGCCAAGGTCTTGCAGGTCCTGCTGATTTGAGTCGTGAGTGCCCAACACTTCTGGAAGTGCAGCATCAACTACTCACCTGTTCAGTGCTTTTCAGAAATTATTAAAATATGTCCAACAAGAAGCTCCAGTGGTGTATTTGTGTGTGAGCTGGCTTTTTTTCAGCATTTCAGTGTTGGAGAAACCACTCACTTCTCCAAAATAGTTGTTGTCTGCATTTCTCACTTGCATTTGTTACTTTTGAGAATTCTTACCACAGTGTTTAAGGTAATTGCTGTTCTAAATTCAGAGACCTTTAAGTGTGCCAGCAATCTTATTCCAGAAATGTGACATCCTGTGGAAACTCAGCTGTAAAAGAAAGGGGCTGAATATAGAGGTTTCAAGTGTGACCACTGGTTATCACCCAAATTGTGTATGCTTTCATTACAATAAAGTCCCTATTTATGATGCCCTTTTTTTGTATTTGCTCCTGAATCTGTTGAGCATGTGACAGATACATGCTCACTAGCCAGATTTTTTTCACGCCCTCTTCGTTTCAGCTCGGTTGACTCTGACTGTAAAGCTGCTCAGGACATTTTGTGAAAAATGTCTCACAAAGGGACAACGTTGACCGGTTGATTTCATTACAGTTGTCCTATTTACATTCCTGTCATGTGGCACATTTTGTTGCTGAGTTGTACTGCGGGTAGATAGATCCCTTCAGAGGTGTGCAGCAGAGAACTAGACCACAGAGTTCCTCTCCTAGGACCTACAGGTCTGTAGCAATTATTAGTTAGTGGAAGAGAATGGTTTTTGTTGTTGTTGCAATGTATTTTTGTAGGGTCAAAAAAATACAGATCTAGGGCCAATTCCTGGAAGTAACTCCATTTGCTTGGACAGTAGCCTTAAAGGAAAGAGACCAAGGATTAACATTTGGTAGACTAGGTTAAGTCCAAACTGTTCTTCCTAATTTTTTCCTTATAAAGCTTCCTGTCTTCAGAAAGATTTTATATTTATTTAGCATTTAACATGTATTTTATCTTTATAGAAAACTAACCTGTAAACACACTTGTTTATTTTTGGTGGTCAGCAATTATAGCTGGTTATCATTTTTGGTCAGCTTCAAACTCTTCCTTTTCTCTTCCTTTGCTAACTTGCCTATTGTTTTTTATGCTTAATTTCATCTTTTCTCCTTCCCCTCCCTTCTGTTTTCCTACTTCTCCATTGCAGCTTCCTGTTTTCCCCTTCACTTGCAGCCTGTGGTCTTTTTCAAAAGCATAATTTGACCAACAATAGTAAACTGTAGAATTAAAGCAGAAAAAGAAGAGACCAGCATAGAGGAATGGAGGGTACATGATGCAGATGAGGGGAGAAGAGGGCTAAAGATGACCAGGAGGCCTGGAGGATAGCGCAACACTGCAGATCCTGGAGATGGAGCAAGAAAGTTCCTGATACTGGCCCAAAATTTGGAGAAATGGATTGAGGACAGATGAAAAGGAGAGAGGATGATCCTGGGCAGAATTACAAGGACTTGGCACAGGGAAAAGAGAAGGAGAGGGAAGCAGAGCAATAATCAATGCTTCTCTTCTTTTATCAATTTGAAATCAAGTCCTACAAAGAACACAAACAGAGAAAGAGAGTTAGAGGCATTAAAAAAGGTGTTATATGCCAAGCCCTGATGCCGATTCTTGCCTGGTCACTCTTTTAACAATCCATAGACTGCACAGCAAGACATGAGATTCTCTCGTCCTCATCCCACCACAGCAGTGAAGAATAACCAAAAAGAAAGCCTTCTGGTTTCATCCCTCCTAGCTCGATGCATCTGAGTGCCTCAGTTAGACATAGAGATATCTCGGGCTCACTCTCTGCAGAGAAACAGATACCTGCAATGCTACAGTGAGCTCCCTGTCCACAGAAGATGGGTGATAGTGCTTTCGTTGTCCTGGGCCAGTTTTGGAAGAAAGAGGTGGGAAGCCTCAGGACCTCGATACTTGGGTAAGGTACCATTAATAACCAGTTGTGTGGTGTCATAAAAAACCCAACAGCATGATTCTGGCAAGTCTCCAGCAGCTGAATGCTCTTCTAATTACTCACTGGCTACATCTGATTATATGCCTTTCTTTGACTTTACCCAGCATCAGGGAGATGCTCATCAGCCCCATGTGTCTTTGTGGTGCAGTTTCCTAACCTGGCTTTATTTTTAGCCCTCTGTAACCTCCCTGAAGTTCTAAAACGTGTTGAGTAGTTACATCGAGGGTGCGGAAAGATGCTTGGCCACCTTTTCCAAAACATGTTAGTGCATGTTATCTGGTATTGCATATTTGAAAACATGCATCATTAACATGGGTATTAGAAAAAGAGCTACTTCACTGTAATCAGAAACCCTGAAGGTACCATTCTGCTTCTTTGCAGATAAAGCCCTAAATACTAGTGAGTATTTCTGGATTTTTCACAGCATAATTGGCTGTGTTGACAGCCACTTTATTATTGCTGTCTTGTTCTGAACCAGTGTCCTTGCTGTGGCTTAATTTGTGCATGATTATATTTTGAAACTTGTTTTTTGGTTGTCCTTAACTTGTTTCAACAAGTCGCACTTTCTGGTTTAGTCTAGAAGATCAAATGAAAATGATAACAAAACTATACACTAACAAGCTATACACTAAACAGAAGTTGTCAGTCTGTGCTCTTGTTGTCTGTTTTTGAATTATATCGAAAAAGGGTAACATCAGAAAGTTTAAGGACAGATTTTAAAAAATGCTTGGCTTCCTTTGTGAAGAATAGGTACTCCTGAGTGCTGTGCCCTTGGAAAGATCTCTCCACAAAAGCGGGTCCCCAGATGGGAGCTGAAGTCTTAAAAATGTAGTCCTTCAGGCTTTCTTTCTATCTGTTGCTCTGTTGGAACAATAGTCCAAGGCTAACCTAATCCAGGGGATGGAGCAGAAGAAACTTCATCCGCAATTTAATCCTCTTCTTCCAAATGATTTCTGCTAGGACATTTACTCCATCTATTATACATGATCTTATTTTGGGATATGCCAGGGCCAGTTAAAACACTGTAAGTTACTGTGATGCCTCCAAAAAGGAGATGACTGTGCGAGGTAAAATATCCCTGCGGCCAGCACTTGTCACGGTTGCTTAATGCTCAGCAGTCAGGCTGTGCTGAGCCGACTGGCTGCGAGTTTCTATTCTGCATCCCTTGCCCAGAGCGGATGAGAATGACCCCTTTTGTCCTGTCTGGTGTTATCAGGCAGCTTTGGAAAATGAGCACTGTTGAATGAAAAGAAAGCGGCAGATGACATTTTGTTTTCTGCAGGAACTAGTGTATAGGATCTTTGTTTTTCAGAAACGGTTTTCAAGAAGATGTGCTAACATTGCTGCTATTTTAGCAGTAGTTCTTTTGTTCGAGCCTGAACGTAGATGTGTGGGAGCTGCGGTGCCTGTTCCTATTGCTGAGCTCTTTCCTTGTAAAATTTCATGGGTTCCTAAGACATGAGCACGTATATTCTGCGTAAGTCTTTTTTTATGTTACTGTAACACTCCTTTCCTGGAGCATAATCTTATTCCTGTAAAAAATAAATGGTCGTATTTTCAGAATAAAGAGTTTAGAAAATTTTTGTCTGTGTTCTGAGGTTACTCTGAATGTACAGAAGGAGAAGTATACAGGGTAGTTAGTGTAAGTATTTATTACATCTGTTTTAACCCTGTAGTGAGTATGGGTTGGGGACTCCTGCCTGTACTGAGCACAGCAGACATGCAGTGCTCCAGAGCTCTTTGCTTTACACTGTGTGTCACCGAGTGTTAGGTGTGAAGGTCCAGCATTTCAAAACTCAGCTATCGCACACGGAGCGTCTTAGTCATCCCTGTTGCTGTTTTCTGCAGCTGACCAGAAAGCTCTTCTGCATTATTGATGTGCCAGTGAGACAGGGAGGCTGCCAAACAAGTGACCTACATTGTGTCTGTAAACAATAACAGGAGAACCGCTCTCACAAAATGGGCTAGGTTTGGACGTGGGTATCTCCCGCGTGCAGGGTTTTGTTGGCACTTTCATGAGTGACCTGAGAACCATTTGGGAGCCAGGAACCTCAGTCTTCAAGTGCCCCAGCAACCTGACTAGCAACCAGCAGATTCATACTCCCTAATTTTAGGTCGTCTAGTTTTGGTCCGTGTCAGTACAGAGGCTAGCCTTTATTTACATTTATTTATGAGACACCTTGGCTCCTTTTGGTCTCAGAGCAGAAGACTGTGGTGTTACTGGAGCCACTCTTGCAGTGCTTTGCAGGAAGCCAGGGAGGTCAGTTGGGTAAAGAGGGATGGCTCCAGAAATCTCTTCAGCTGAACGAAGGACACGTCAGTTTTAGGGCCAGTTTAGTTTTCATTAGGATTTTTAAAATTTACTGGAGCGATGTTTCCAAGGTTCACTTGTTTCGGAGACAGAGAAATAGCAGTGGCATGGGTCATTTTATGCCAGCTGGATGCAGGTAGTTGCAAAATGTCAGATGCCAAGGTTGCGAGTATGATGGATGAGGAAGGTGCTAATGAAGAGCAGGGCTTGAGTACAGTAATACTTTGGGAGAGTAAATGTTCCTGCATTTCTGTCCTCCCAAAGACCTCTGCATCTCTGCACCGGCTTCCTGCACTCTAGCACATCATGATCATCGAGTTAACTATCCTTGCATGCCTACCAGCAGGTAGTTCCACCATCTGCTCAGGTCCCTGGTCCCCTGCTTGTGGGGATGTGGCAGGAATAGAAAGATTGGGGTTGAGAGGGCAGGCAGAGCTACCTCTTTCAACACACGGTCTGGCCAGCTGAAGCTGATTGTGAAACCAGAACCTCAGACAGACTCCGAAACTTCTCACACACCCTTTCTCATCTGTTAACCTCTGCTCGGCAGCGCACAGCCTGGGCTGGCACAGCTATATACAGAACCGTGGGAATCCTGTTCCCCGGTTGGAGACTGACCTCAGCAGAGTCCCAGCATGGATATGTACGGAATGACTTGGCACTCCAGCCCTGGCTTCCTTAGAAGGGCAGTGAGGGGAAGTGACTTGAAGGCAGAAAAACAACTTCTTCGTGTTCCTACTGGTAGTAGTCGAGCCCTGTGGGTTTGGCCCTGCGCCCTGCAACTGCCAATGGAGTCCCCTGGCAAAACAGAAAGCAAGACAGTGTAAATGGGCTGGTTTGATGGCTAGACTAAACAGAGGGTTGTTACTAAGGCCTTTCAGTCTGCTTCATTTTGGTTCATGTGTTATTCTTTATGATGCTGTTTTATGGTTCTCTACCCTTTCCTTGATGTTTCCCACCGTTCTGATACTCTTTGCTGCAAATACTTGAGCTCACTATTAGTAAACTTCTCGGTAACTTCATTGGGGTGGAGAGCTTTTGGAAATACACTGGCTCGTGTGTAAGTAAGTACCTGTGGCATAAGAGGCTGTATGCATCAGGAGAGGTGTTGTAGCTCCCTGGATGGACAAGGGATCTTGTCAAAGGCTTTTTGGCACTTTGCAATGCCCACTTAACAAATCCTCATTTTGGCACTCTGCAAATGCTCATCTGTATTGTCATTGATTTCAAAGAACACATTGCAAGGCATGGAATCTGCAAATAAAGGTTCTTCCTTCCTAGTAGATTGGATTTACTAATCCAAATACTAATTCTATTTTTGATCAATTTGCCAACTCTATATGACTCGATCTCACTGTTCTTCTGCTTCCGTTGTTCTGTATAATCACTCTCATTTTTTACCTTTTCTTTTGATGCCTAGGCTCGTTTGAGTGATAGATTTCTTACCACAGTTAATAACGCAATAATTTGAAGTTTGTGTAGAAATCCCCAGTGAAAGCTATTTAGCTTGTAGGTGTTAATACTATAGATTTTGTAAGTTTTTTGGAAGAAAGCTCTTTTACAACTGCTTTAGTTGAAGACAGGGCCTTGGAGCTGACCTTCCAAAAGTAGCTCAGGCTCCGAAGTCACTTCAGGCGTATCCAGAATGAATATAAACACAAAAACAAAGCCATGGAAGTTTCTCCTGTTTTAAAAAGGAGTTTTTTTGTATTGTAAATAAGTCAGCAAGCTGTCACTGACAACTACAGATATCTTTAGTATATTGAATAGGCTGTGTTAAGGCTGTACTTAAGTTCTGCATGAGGCTCGCTCCTAGGCCTCTGAAGTGCGGCCTTCCCTGTTGCCAAGAGATGAAGTGGTGGTAGCAAGGTAATAAATATCATCTGTAGGTTCTTTTTTCTTGATAATAAGCTTGTGGAAGTAACTGGACTCCACTCTTTGCGTGCAGCTGTATTCGGAAGAGGATTTTACAAGGTTCTTTAATGTAGCTGGAATGTACGTGTAATCTTTTGACCCTAGTTCGTAGTTTGATGACTATGGCATGTTAAGTGCTGATAATTGGGTTTGCTCTAGGCTGAAACCTGACCTGTTCTCAGCAAAGGAGAAGATCAGATCTTTTATTGTAAGAGGCACTCGAAGGGGCTACCTTAGAAATGTTAGGGCCATGCCTGCTCGGAGGAAAGATCCCTGAAATATGGCAAATTCTTGGGAAGGACATGCTGTCCTAAGGCATTCTATTTCAGCGTAGTTTAAATTGGACTTTTCATCCAAAGGCTTTGTCCTGTTCTCAAATTTTTCTTTTTTTTTTATGCAGTCTTGTTGTCTTATAACTCATGCTGCCCTACTGTGAAAGCTGCCTTGTAGCTTCAGCTAGTGGAGTATAAACCCTCGACAGGAAAGCATGAGACACACGCTTTTCACTCTTGTCCTATGGAGATGTCTGTCTCTTTCCATTGAGTAGAGTATTAAAAGTTAACTTTGTCTCACTGACAAACTTATAGAAGACTAAATTTAGAGGAAGTTAATCCTACCCTTGCTTTGAGAAGATAGTGATGTTTGTAAATTCTGCAAATAGCAGTCTGTCCAAAAAAAGTGTCCTCCAAACCCTGCTTGCTTCAACTTAAAGCTAATGTGCACCCTCTGTCATCTCTCCTCTGAGGAGGATGAGGGCGTTCTGATAAAGTCACTAACAGTATTATGAAAGGAGTATGCAGCAGTCGAAAACAGCAGCGATCACTGGCTAAGTAATGGAGCCAAAGTGACTTTTAAAAACCTGTCCAAAGGGATCAGTGCAGTGTCCGACCTGCACTTTGTTTCTCCAGCCATCCCTGTTCTGTCTGACTTTAACAGCACTGCTGGAGCTGCTGGTCTTTATTTTATGCTTTTTGTGTGGTAAGAGAAAAATTGCTTCAAACAAATGTGATTGGGTGGCAGTTTTCGCAGTATGTCAGTTAGCCCTGATCTTCCAGTTTCAGTTGGTTTCCTTGATAGTACTTACGAACACAAAATGTGAGTACAGTTAGAGTACGTCAGGCCAACAATCCATCCAGCTCAATATCCTTTTTCTGCCAGTGACTAACAGATGAGTATGTACCTTTCTCTAATACTTTCCCAGCCTCCATCTATTTTCAGCATATGGGACTTTCTTAGACATAAATCTTTCTTGTTAAATGAAGAATTGCAGCTGATTTTCTTGTCTCTTATGTTTTTAGAACTAAAAAAACAAAGAAGGCATCTGCTCCTCCAGCCAAGGAAGAGAAGCACAAATTAACCATTTTTGAAGAAGAGGTAGATCCAGATGAAGGACTGTTTGGACCAGGAAAAGATTTCTCATCAATTGGTCCCAGGAAGAAGATGAAAGAGAGTAATTCTCTATATTTGTATATACACAGTTTGTTTTATCTAAAGCATGTGTATAATTGAGCTTTTAAAATATAGTGATACGGAGTGTACAGGTTAGATGGGAATGTTAAGGGACATCTTGATCTGGGGCAGAATCATTTAGACAATAAATATGACCTGTAGTCGCCCTAGCTGTTGACTATTTTGGGTTTGGGTATTTGGGTTGTTGGGAGTTGGCTATCCCTCACATACTCATAGCACTGCCAATAGTAATGTGACCTATTTTTGGGTGCAAGAAGAAAAGCATATATACCAAGTCCTGAGAGCACAGCTTATTACTGATGTGTTGCCTGGTACTTAGTGGATTGGAAGCTCTTGTGTAAAAGGAATTGTCTACCTGATCTTTTTTCAGCCTCATATCCAGATTCCCTAGGTATGGTTTTGTGTTGTACGATTTAACTACAGCTTTTACTGTTTTCCCTTTCTAGATCTGAAATTATTCGAAGATCCAGACCTTGGTGGAGTAGTAAGATTGGGTGACTCACTACTGCTGCCAGCTGCCTGTGAGAATAGGGAGCATGTGCTGAACATAAGTCCTGAGGAGGACACTGAGGAACTGCTGAGGTACTCATCTCAAATCTGTCCTGCAATATGCAGGTCACCTGAGGGGGGTGTTAATTAGACCTCAGAAGAGGTCAAATCTTGGAAACCAAAGACATTATAAAGGAAATCAGGAAGACCCTTTGAAAAAAGTGGGGTGCAAGGTATTATTCTGTGACTCCAAAGGAAGGGTCTTGAAGGCCCAAGGCATGCCATCTAGTCTCCGTTCTCTAACATGACATTTCTGCTTTTCGTAGAGGGTAAAAAATGACCTCCAGTATGAAAAGTGAGAAACCGAGGCAGGGACACCCAGAAACAAGGAGGAATTCTGCTTTAGTGATTTGAAATTAGTAGCTCTTCCCTCTTGCCCCAAGAGGAATGATTTTCTGCTGGTGGCTCACAGACCTCCATGCCCACTTCTAGGAGGAATCCTGTGCACATGACAGCTGCAAAGGACTCTCCTTAAAATCTGTGTCACACTATATTTAATTTCTAATCTAGTGGACCAGAGGGCTGGAGCTCATAGTTACAGGAAGAAATAACATACTTGCTCTTACACTTACCTGCCCCCTTGTTAGCGTAGTGGTGAAACATATCACTACGTCATGTTTTATTCCTGACATCACTCTCACAAGGCTAGTTGGCCTGCACTGATAATCTTCAAGACACCAAGCAGGGCACTAATGCTTGGGAAGACCAGCATCACCAGGGAATCTTTGCTACAATAAAGAGTCAAATTTACACCTTCTGGATCTCATACTGGCATCTGAATGATGAGGCCAACCTATTTCGAGCACCAGTGCTTGCCAGCTAACTCCTGTTAGGATGTATGATTTCAACAGCAGGTACTAAACCCAAGGGAGAGAATCAGAGTGTGGCATCCTCTCCTGAAGCAGCTAGTTTTGCAGCTATTACTTTTTCCCCATGTAAAAGTGCTAACTATCTCAGCAGTAATAGCTGGCTTAATTTAAACAGAGGTTAAATTGGGCTGGTGCCATCTCACGTTACATCCTGACAGCCCACCTGATGTTTATAAAAGCTGATGGGGCAGGACATGACCTGATTTAGTGCTGTGGTACACTGGGAGCAAACATGTATGTGCTTGCAATATTTTCATGTTTGCTTTCTCCTTTGCTAGCTATCTCAGAATGCACTGTTTGATTCAGATCGTTCATACGGCTAGAAGTGCCTGTTTTAATGCAGTCCTTGTATTATTATTCACTAGTGGAGAGTTTCTCCAACTGTCATGTTAACGTCCTTTGAATTACACGTTTTCTCTTCCCCTGTGGTGGAGAAAGGTCTCTGAAGTCTGCTCTGAGACCAATAGACTATACTTTTAGATCAGTTTGGAGTCATCAACGTTAGCAGCACACACAGATGGTAATGGACATAGTGGGAAAAGATTCCATTTCTTTTAAATTCAACTAGTTTTAATTTATTCTTGAATTGTCCCAATGCTTTCAGCAGTTGGCAAGTTAAGATCCAGTTGGAAATGAATGCACGTACCAAAGCAGAAAATTGTGCCAGCGATCTCATGGGAAAATTACTACAGAAATCCAGGGGCAACTCCTGGCTATGCCAGAGGCACAGGCAAATAGGTCAGGATCTGTTGGTCTCTTTAGGTGCCTAACACCCTCTGAAATCCCTGCACAGAGTTATCTTGGGCCATCACAGAGAGCTGGTGGACTGAATAGCAAGACGATTGGATGCAAAGGAAAGGCTGTTGAAGGGGAGGAATAGGAGAGAGAGTGCTGTTTTAACCTAGTAGAACACACAACCTTACCTGTATTCATGACAGTCACCTCAAGTAACTGCAGCTGAACTTTCCCAAGTGGTTATACACAATGCAGTTTGTTTTCTGTTCAGCTGGAAGCCTTAGCAGAACTATCGAGTCTCATAAATGTAAAGGCAAAATTTGAATCATCTTCTACCTTCCCTCCAGACTGGTGTTAAATGTTCTTGCAGGGCAGTGCCACAGTCTTTTGCAGGCAGTGACCCTTTGTGGTGAGAGGAGATGCTCAAAGTGAGCAGAACCCTGCTCTCTCACTGCTATGGAGGCTTCAGCAGATCTTTAGGCCTAAGAGTAAATTTTGCCTGTGCCCTGCAGATGTCACAATCCCTCTCCCATCTGAAAGGCGACTAAAGAAATCTCCCCAACTCTCAGATCAAAGTGGGAGCTGTGACAACCCACTCCTTTAGTGCACTAGAGCCGGGTAAGCTGCTTGAGGTAAACTAGCAAAGGTCTTGGTTTCCTGAACATAACCAGTTATATATACCACACAGAAAATTTGTCCGGAGACATTTTGTCCAGACCTAAGACCAGCCCGAGCTATTATGCACTGACAGGTCTGTGATAGGTCCAGAAACCTTAAACATGTTCACTGTGCACAGATGAATTAGCTGAATAATGCAGATGTGGTTGCTCTTGACTTATGTAGAGTACATCTGTATGTACCACATGGTCTAATCATATGGATGTGGTAGATCTGAGAAGTGTTTGCCTTACTGGTCAACGCTCAGCTGAACATGAGCCGGCAGTGTGCCCAGCTGGCCAAGAAGGTCAATGCCATCCTGGCTTGTATCAGGAATAGTGCAGCCAGCAGGACCAAGGAGGTGATTGTCCCCCTGTACTCTGCTATGGTGAGGCCGTACCTCAAGTACTGTGTTCAGTTTTGGGCTCCTCAGTACAAGAAGGACATTGAGGCCCTGGAGCATGTCCAGAGGGGGAGCTGTGAGCTGGTGAAGGGCCTGGAGCATAAGTCCTGTGAGAAGCAGCTGAGGCAACTGGGGTTGTTTAGTCTGGAGAAGAGGAGGCTCAGGGGAGACCTTATTGCTCTCTGCAGCTACCTGAAAGGAAGGTGTGGGGAGCTGGGGGTCGGCCTCTTCTCACAGGTAACTAGTGATAGGACTAGAGGGAATGGCCTCACGTTGCACCAGGGGAGGTTTAGGTCAGAAACGAGGAGACATTCTCTTTCTGAGAAGAGCAGTCAGGCATTGGGACGGGTTGCCCAGGGAGGTGGTGGATTCACTGTCCCTGGGGGTGTTCAAGGAAAGTTTGGACGTGGTGCTTAGAGACATGGTTTAGTGGATGACATTGGTGGTAGAGGGATGGTTGAACCAGGTGATCTTGGAGGTCTTTTCCAACCTTAATGATTCTATGATTCTATGATACTGGAAAATGCACTTTCCAGTGAACCACAGGCTGAGATAGGAGAGCACTGTGTGAGGCAGAGAATGGTAGAACCTTCTCCTTGCAAAGCAGAGATGGGAAAAAGCTAATGTTCAGAGCAGAACACGGGAGCAATCTAGTCCTTTTTAATCATAACACAGGAGCAATCAAGTCCTTTGTGACCTGTATGGTAGCTGAGCAGTTGCAGCAGTAGCAGCCCCCCAGAACTGTCAGCACAGCAGTGAATCCGCACAGTGAGTTGTAACTCCCGAGGAAGAAACTGTTATGGAGACAAATGAGTCTGCAAAACGTGCATGGGTTCTGCATGTCACAACACAAGGGAGAAAATAGTACGACAAATGTTCTCCTTGCAAATGGAAGACTATGGTCTCTCTGGATACCTGCTCAAATAAAATGAGAATTAGTATTTTAAGTAGAAACACGCATTTTAACAAGTGTTGAACTTTAAGAAAGACCAAACGCATCATACATCTAATCAAAGGTTTCTTTTTATGGCAAAAATGCCCACATCCATTCAAATGTCTTTTCTCTTCCTGTCCATTGACCAGCCTCTAGCAGTTCCTTCTTGGCCTACCGACAAATATCAGGTGATAGTGATGGAGAAACTAGGTGAGCTACCTCACTCAAAGCAGTCACTCTTTCCTACCCCTGGGTCTGCCATACTACTTAGTGAGGTACTTGTACTTACATGTCCCTCCAGAACTTCTGGAAAAAAAGATAAATCGCTGTGGTAGGAACCAGCAAGGTCAAGTCTCAATCTATTACCTTCAGGAAAAAAAAAAGAGCATGTCACACTCCTCCTTCAAAGGATGTGCTTTGTGAAAGAGAGGAAGAGGTAACCAAGTCTTTTTGGCTCATCTCTTCCATACAGGGATACGAAGAAACCCAGGTACCTCCAGGAAGTTCAGGTCTGATGCTTTCAGCTCTTCCACAAGGTGGCCCACTGCAGTGAAATGAAACAATAACTGATCAACCATTTCTTAGATTGCCCTTGGAAAGGGATTTAGGACTAGGCTTCTGTTTTCTCCTGTCAATTTCCTTGGCCGTGTCACACCGTAATGATTCCTTCTGGATACATTCAACCTTTTACCAACATTCTCAAAGCTCTTCCTCGGGTCTGATTTCCATTTAATCTAGTGGTAGAAGTCAACTGCTGCCGAAATCAGTATCCTGCAAACTCTCACATCATGGATTCTCATGCCATCTTATTTTCCCATCTCTGTCTACCCAGTGGCCACAGATGTGCAAATTAAGTTTTCATGCAGCAGCACTGCAATCAACCTCTTCTGCCTCATTAATCTAAATCATGCCTGCCTGGTGTGATGGATCAGGCAGGTTTTTGTGGAAAACCAATGCTAGAATTGATCCTGTGAATGTTGCAGCAGCTCTGTGACCAGAATTACATAAATTACCACAGATCCCAGCCTGAAATAATTACCACAGTTGTCTGAGCAGCCTTTTAGGGCAGATTTAATTAGCTTCACCTTTGATAATGAATAGGGAGTTGAGATAGAAGGAAGCAGCTGTCAGCATAAGATTTGTCTTTTTTTCCAGTGCTGAGAAGAGTGTCAGCAGCAGGATCCCAGTTCTGCTGCACTGTGGTGGTAGACCTGGCATATTCTTAGTTAGGCTTACACTGACCTATGCTGCTGGTGTTGAAAGGAACAGTCCAGCTCTTACTTTTGTACTACAGCATCCTCATCCTTTCTGTGCCTGTTAAAGATGAATTTTGTCTGTATTTACAGGCTGTTCTGTATTTTCAGCTACGAGCTGTGCCGTCAGGGATGTAAGTGATGACCCTTTCAGGAGCATGGTATTGTTAGAGGATGAAGCTGTTTATGAAACCGCATCCTAACAATGGCCATTTCTAACCACCGCTCAGTCTGCATAGCCTCCTGAGCAGGTTTGTCAGCTTCAGGTTTGCCAAGAAACTGCTGCCAACCTTGAAGTGGAAAAAGTGTGTATGTTCTTCATTCAGCAGGCCACTGGTGGCAGCTGAATTCAAAGAGCAACACTTAGACCTTAAGACTAGCCAGAAGTCATATGGGACACCACCTCCATCACCGTATGATGAGAAATAATTTCTCCCTGTCCAAATGATATGGGAGCAGGGTAGTAGAAGAGCTTTGAGAAGCTCTAGAGGGTTTAAATCTAGATCTTTTGGACAGAGGGTTGTTTGGGTGGTGGACAGGTAGTA
Organism: Cygnus olor; assembly: GCF_009769625.2. Lineage (NCBI taxonomy): Eukaryota > Metazoa > Chordata > Aves > Anseriformes > Anatidae > Cygnus > Cygnus olor. The sequence goes on from NC_049171.1 coordinate 10,095,459, forward strand.
GAGGATGTTGCAACAAGTGAGTCAGAAATTTCCTGACCACTCCAGGGCAGTTTCCATGGCTTGTTGTGAGCTGACAGTGGGGAAAGAACCTTGATATATGGCTGTGGTAGCTTTCAGTAAGCAAATAATATTCCTTTTTTTTTTTTTTCCTCCAATTTTGATGGGTTTTCTTTGCTGCCCAAAAGCACTTTCCACAATGGTTTTCAAACATTTATTTTGTTGATTTCATTTTTCCTGTGATGAATAATGATGCTACTTACAAACAGTGGAAGAGGTACAAAGTAAAATGGCTAACGGAACAGAAAAGCTTTTGCCAGGTGGGAAACATTAATTCTTGCTCCACTCTTGGTTACATGTATGGGTTGTATGGAATAAAGGGTGACCTAGATTTGTAGTCTCTCTTATTCTAGATCCTTTTGCTAGCCTTGAGAATCACCAGATTTCAAACATCTTGCTCCAGGGCACTTGCATTTTCGACAGCAATCTTCAGCCAGGGGGATAAAAATTGCCTGCTCTCCCCTGCCTCAATTATGCCATTGCCTGGTGATAAGGGAACTTTCTAGAGAAGCAACAGAGAAGTTCGAACTTCTTCAGGATGGGGAAAAAATGAACCAGCTCTCTGGTTCAAATTGTGAAAACTGAATTGTCTCCTTTCCTGGGTGAGTGACCTAACCAGTAGGCTGTTACCTCAGAGGGCTTCTTGTGGGCGTACAGGCGTAGGACTTATGAGAACTAATGAGCCCATTCTCTGGCCCTAGGCCAAGCAGCACCATCAGGCTACATCATGTTATTAGACTCACTGGCTCTGGAACTGTGTGCAGCTGCTGCTGGGAACGGTCCCTGTCCCATGCCAGCTCCTGAGTTGTGCCTGGGAGCTTTTTGGATGAGGGGTAATCTAACCCAGACAAAAACAGTGTCAGGGGTTCTTCTAACAGTTGAACAGTACAGACTCTCATGTTCCAGTGTCCAGACATAGTTGCTGACACTGTTTAAACCGGCATGAACTTACCTGGAGTGGACTGCAGGGGAAAGCAGGAGCAGGTGGGGAGATACCTCCTACACAGCCTCTGTAACTTCCATCAGCTCTGTTAGACATCACGCTGTCTCTGTTGACCATACCAGAAGTGCTGGCCAGCAAAGTCTTTTCCCAAGTCACATACGTGGTGTTACACCTCTACCCAACACTTCACTAAGGTAGCTGTTGTACTTCGAATTAACACCAGCCAAAATAAAGAATGATAATAAGGTACAGAAAGACAGAAGTCTGTTCTGCAAGAACTGCTGTGACTTGCATAACCTGGCTTCAAGTATGATGCTTTTGGATACTTTAGCAAATTAGAGCAACCTTTGTCTCTTGCTTTTGTTACTGATTCTCCTCATTAGAGCATTCCCAGGCAGAGAAGGTCACTACTCCCATCATGCTAGATGCTGTATACACACATTCTTGTTCTCATCCCCAAAATTTTGTCCAGGTAGACAGGACAAAAGTCAGAGAAGTGACATCTAAAATGCTGATGTTCTGATGGCAGCCATGCCTTTGCCTCTGTCAGAAATCTTTCACCCTCTTGAAGTCTACATGCTAGCTGTCATATCATAGGGCTTTGTGACAGCCTTTCCGTAATAAGGGGTTTGATTGCATTCTCTCTGAAAACAACGAGATTTTCCACCAATACTGGATGTCTGTGAATCAGCACAATACGGCAGGAACTTTAAACAATGTGGTGTTGTTTTTCCATTACAAAAAAAAAAAAAAAGACTAATTAGAGAAAGATTAATTACATGGATTCTGTGCCTGATTGTCTTTAACAAGAAGGGGGAGGGGAATGGGAAGGTTCTTCCTTTAATCTCCTTGTTAAGAACAACAGAATAGTTACTTGATTTTTTTCTTCTTCCACCTCCTTGCCTGGAGTTAAATATGGTGGTAGTTATGCACTGTAACAATTCATTTGCTTCTCAAGAAATAGAAGTCCTTGTTCCTATCTCGGCCTGAGGCATTGTGCATTTTACCTCTTTAGTTTTCCAAAGCCAATTGTGTCTCACATGATCAAACAGCAGTGGATCAAACAGTTTGCCTAACACTGCAGCATGAAAAGCAGGTTTTAAGACAAAGACCACGTTATCTGCTGTGTCTTCTGTAAAAGGCTTCTCTCTGACCAAGGTCTTTGAAAAATCCAGGACAAAAAGGGAGCTTTACACGGTCAGTTTCCACACTTTGGAAAATCAGATCTCCTGCAGAATTGTTGGCCTAAAAGCACATTGCCAACAACAACATCAAAAACAGCATAAAAACAACTTCTGCGCTGCATCTTCTGGAGTTATTTTATGACTGTGGTTTTGTTGCTGTGGTTAGTAGAGAAATGAATGTAGAGCCACAAAGGAGTAGATAATTCAGGAAGCTGTGACGTCTGATGAGGTTAATGAGCTGTGTTTGCTACTGGCCCTGCTTGGCAGATCAGCTGCCCTTCTCAAGCACTGCACCTAGTTCAAAATCATGCTTGCTCTCCATGATCTGTATGTATACATACGCATTGTTCATCGAGATATTATGGTTTCTGTTATTTATGACCAAATCTTTATGACATGGACACTGATTCATTCAGTGTTTGTTTATGCCAAGTAGGAAGGCATCAGATCAGCTTCAGAAATACCAGCCCTAACATGTATTGTTTATTACACAGCAAAGAGAACAAGAACATGTCTTGGCAATGTGATCACAGGTGTGATATCTCTTGGATATCACAGTTTGCAGCAAACAAAAATGCCTGGGCTTAAATGAAATTAATTTCTTCTCTGTAGATGAGGAATTCAGAAGGAATCAATACGCTGACAAGGTGTTTTGTAAGTTAGGTGGGATATGACACCCACAGGGAATCACGGAAACCAAGAGACATCATAAATCTTATTATCAAATTAAAAGAGAATATAATCTCCAGAATTACCTGGGGGATGAAATTTGAGATAACAGCAAGAGCTGTGTGCTGGAATACAGAGGCCACCACGTAGAGCTCAAGGTGCAGAGCTTTGAGACAGCATACCTGCTCTGTCCATCAGCTGGCTTGTTTAGGTATTTCCTAGATGGACACATTAGTGTTCAAGCAGTTGATCTTACAAGATTGGCCTTGATTTAAACTGACCATCTTTTGATTTCCTTTGAGAGTTCCAAAAAGATCTGACTTCAAGAATGGCATTGCCTTAAAGGATTCTGACCATATGGCAGGAAATTCAGGCTTCTCCTTGTTCACGTTGTGGCCAGTTCGCAGTGAGTGTAGTGCATCTCAGCCCAGGCAGTCATTAAGTTCTTCACGGCTTTTAATAAGGTCAAACATGAAAAAGAAACCCTTGAGGTCATGCAGTTTTTCTTAATAGCAAGACTCTTTGCTGAGAATTCTGGAGCTCTTTAAGCACCTGTGCTTTTAGCATTCAAATACTATTCTCTAGGGCTGGAGTAATAAAGTGGATTGGATATATTGATTCTTCTGCTGTTGATCATGTCCCCCATGGTCCCGGATCCAAGACATCCTTACTTTCTGACAGTGAGGAAGATGTGAATTACAAAAGACAAATGAGTAGAAGGACCAAAAGATGCCTGACATGAAATGAGGTAAGACTCCTTCGTGCTCCAGGAACACACACTAAAGGCACCTTCCTTACACTCCCTGTATGGCATCCTGTTCCAGTGAGTGGACCTGCAGGAGAACTGCTCCAACAAATCCCTTCCAGTCACCAGGGTCTCAAATGAGAGGGCCTTCAGAGAATCCTCCCAGAGATCTCCGTTGCATGGTCACATCTCCATTACTGCTTTCCATTTGCCACCAGGTGGTTATGGTTGCTGTGACCGACAGAGAACATCCAACCCATCTTCCCAGCTGGAAGGGCTGTGCCACCTCCTGAGGCAGTGCTCTAGCAGAGACACGGGGAGAGGAGAATCATAGAATCACAGAATCCTTAAGGTTGGAAAAGTCCTCCAAGATCACCTGGTCCAACCATCCCCCTACCACCAATGTCACCCACTAAACCATGTCCCTAAGCACCACGTCCAACCTTTCCTTGAACACCCCCAGGGACGGTGACTCCACCACCTCCCTAGGCAACCCGTTTCAATGCCTGACCACTCTCTCAGAGAAGAATTTTCTCCTCATTTCCAACCTTAACCTCCCCTGGCGCAACTTGAGGCCATTCCTCCTGCGCATGTGCAGCCATCTCCCTTCTTGTTTCAGATTCACTTGACCGAACTTTCTCATCCTCACAAGTCCTCTAAGAGTGAACTAAGTAAAACTGCTTGAAGGGGACTTGAGCGCAGAAGAAAATTCCAGTCCCTTTGCAATAACTCCTGCACCTTAATTTTATCTCATAGTTCATTTGTAGCTTCCCTGGCAGGCTACCCTTCGGCTGAGGCAGAGGGAGTTTTATTGCTGGCAGTGTTAGAGCATTTTAATGGGCTGATTCTGTGATACTGAAGTTTGTTAAAAACAGTTCTTATATCAGGGCTTGTAACCAATTAAATAGCCAAATCTTTTCACTGCTTAAGACACCATGGTCAAAGAGCAAGCGTATCCCACTAGAGCTGGGTCTGGCAAGGAGATAGTCACAAATTATGAACCTTGATCTTTGGTTCCTGGCCCCCCATGTAAAAGTTTTTGCTTGTACATCTTGCATTCAACCTTTCTTGATTTTTTGTATGCTGCAATTAGGGGTGGAGCCTTTTGCAAGTCTTGGATTTTGTAAGCGTATGTGAAGTATGCATTTTATCAGGGGGTCACTTTTGTAGCTGGTCATTACAGAGCTGATGAGCTGCATGCATTGCTGGTTGGATTTCAAATACTTAATGATGATTGATCAGTGAAGTCTTGGGAAATTAACAGCTGTGTTTACTCCTTATGGTATTTTGTTTGACCACCGTGCTCAGAGGATGAAGAAGCTGTTTTGATTCAGAGCGAAAAATACTGTGGCCTATAAAGACTTCTCCATCTACATTAATTTTTACTCTGCCATTTCTGCTATGTCTTTTAGCGATGTGATGTGTCACAACTTTCTTTTTCCTTCACATAGCCACTTTCCAAAGGCAGTGACCTCTTGGAGTCATAAGACTATCTGTTATAAAGGCTCTCTCAAAATCTTTGTAGCTCCAATGGGAGCAGAATTGGGCACGCACAGCATGTTGTGTCTTTCGATAAGGTCAAACAGCCCAGGTAGAAAGCATTCTTAACTGTTCCAACTGTTTTGCTTATTTTGCTAGGAAATTGTGAAAAATGATCACCAAAAAAAAAGAATTGTTTTATAGATTCACAGATTGCAAAACTCTCTCAGTTTCTTGGAAGCAAATGTGAATATAATGTTTTTAAAGTCATTAGATTTTCCAGTTTGTCATGACTGAGCATGTCTTCCTTGGGGAGTGAAGGTAAGGGGGAAACAGAGCTGAACGTGAAAAGATTTGCCATCCCATGAAAATGTCTGAGCTGTTGGAGAAGGAAACCATCCCGTTGCAAATCAAAAGCAATTTTTTCCTAAACTAAAATCACATTTTTTTTCAAAACTGCAAATTGTTTTTAATTTAGGCATTTGAAAATGTGCTGTAAAATAAAGTGGCTTACATGGTGAATTGAAAAATCATAAAAAGACAGTTCCTATTTTGGTAACACTTGATTTTTTTTGACAAGAGAATTTCATCAAAGTTGATCCTTTCCTTCCAGAAAGTTTTATTTTGCAAAATGGCATTTTCTTAGAAAACAAAAAGCAGTTCAGAAATTCCCAAGCTGTATCACTAAGGAGTTTATGATATTTTCTTTTCATTCTAGGGTTGAAGATGATTTAGAAAAACTTTTGAAAGTAACCTCCAAACCAAAACCTAAGGTACCACCAAAACCACCGTTGCCTCAGAAACCAGCAGTTTTGCCCAGGAACACTAACACATCTCCGCTGGCAAAGCCAAAGGAAGACAAAATTCAAACAATGAATGAAGTAGACATTCTCCGGTATATCCAGGAAAATGAATCTGTCGACAACCAAGATACAAGTCTTTTCTGAAAATACGCATTTTTAAAATGTAATCACACCTTTTTGGCTCAAACTCCCTGTGAGCTCGTGACAATAGCAAGAATTGGTCAGATCTCTTTACTGTCATGGTGCTCATTTGTATACCATGATATAGAGGGCAGCTTGTTTGACTAGCACAGGTTCAGTATAATGTTTTCAAAACAGTATAGTTATAGTACATAGTTGCCTTATCTTTTCAGGGCTTTACAGGAATATGGAAAAAGACATAGCACTACAGATTATGTCTACGACTATTTTAGTATCAGAATAGTGAAGTTTTGGCCAGTTTTGACCTGACTGTAAATGACAAGAGTGTTGCACACATGGCAGGTATGAATAGCGTCCAACAAATGGTCTGAAACAGGACAGGATGCTTTTCCTGTCATTTTAAACAATGCATTTTCAGCTTACTGGAAAGGTAATTTTCATTTTGTTCTGTGCATTTTTATAGCAGCCTTTTCCCTCCCTGTCTGTTATTGCAGTAATTTATAAACAGTGACTGTTAAGTATAGGTAACAGTTCTTCTGTAGTTCTGAGAAATACTGAAATCGCAGCTAAGCCTGACTGTTTTGCTGGCTTTGTTGCAGAAATGTCAACTTGTAGGAGAACTTGTAGGACTGCAAACACTAGACACTGTGTGTCTCTGGCCCCTGGGGGAGATAGCAAATGACTGAAGATGGCTCAGGGTGCAGCTCCAGACATAACGCAGAAGTTTCAGTGTGTAGGAGGTTTGGATGCTGTAGGACTCTTGTGAACATATACAAGATACAAAAGGGCTAATTTTTTTCCAGGCAAGTCTTCCTAGACTTCTGCTGCAGTTAGTGGAGAGAAAAAGATTTCTGCAGAAGTTGAATCAGTGCAGGTGTCCTAATGGATGAACTCTTAATTGCTCTCTGGAGTCAGTCTCTCTTCCTTCCCTTCTTCCATAAATTAAAGAGGGATCCATGGCGATTAATCCCACTCCATTAAAATGAGCTTTTACATAAACAATGGTCTATAGTAAGCCATATAACAAGGGAGGACAAACTTGGGATTATTGAAAGGAAAAACATAGGAAGAAAATGTACTAGAGAAAATTTAATATGCAGGAAAAATAAGAACAGCGAACAAGCATCCCAGACTACCCTCCCTTCTTCCCCGACTCAGGCATTCTGGTTAAACACGCTGAATTTACATCTAATGCAGGTTAATATCTCCTGTCATGTGGAAAGAGATTCCTGTGCTCATATATATGTGTGTGTTATATCCAAATGTGAAGACAAGCTCCCTAGAGGGAAAATATTAATATATTTAAGCCATATCACTACCCTCAAATTTGCCTTTGTAATATAGAACAATATGAATAGAAAGCCTTATATATTTTATTAATGAAATTATCTCTATTAGTATTTCTTTTTAAGCCAATGGAAAATATGATAATGGTATTTTGGTTTGGTGGGATAAGTAAAATACAGTCATTGGCTCTCTATGTAAAATATGTTTCAGAACAATAAAAATATTTGCTAACCTGCAGGTGTTATTGTTGTTCTCTAGGTTGTACAATAGCAGCAGATGGGAGTTAAAGGATGGATTCCATGTTGTTAAAGTGCAAGCTCAGCTAAAACCCCACATTAATGAGTAAGAAACCATGAATGTAGCTGCGCTCATATTTCCTTTGAGAGCAGCTAAAGGTAAAACTATATATGGGCAAAGGAAGTACCTGATTCTGTCTGTTCTCACAGTGTCCTGGTGCAATTAGGAAGCTTGTTTATCCCATCCTGCAGAAGGCACTGAGTTAAAAATAAATGACTTCCCAGAGACCTTGCAGAGAACAGCAGATGAGAGCTGAGCAGGGGACAGCCTTCCTGTTGCACTACCTGATGTCATGAACTTATATTCGTGAACTATATATTGTATATTTAACCGAGGGCTGTGGAATCTTGATCTCTACTGCATGCAGCACTGCTCAGACAGCTGCTTGTATTTCTGTGGTTTTGGCCTACAGCCTGGCACATGGCCTGAACACCACTAAAACTACCACATTAAGGGTCATGGATTTAACGACCAGCAGACTGAGTGAAGATCTTTACCTTTAGCACACAACACTGGAAAATTCTTAAGATTTCTTGAAGTAAATTAGCAAAATAATAGAGGAACAGAGCTGGCAGGGGCCTGTGAAGACCATTTTGTCCACCTCCCTGCCCTAAGCAGGAGCATCTGGCCTGTGTCCTGCTGCTGGCCGTTCTTGCTGTCCAGGACAAGGTGTTCTTGGTGCAAGAGCTGGCAGATGCCAGAGCAGGACATGGTGGCTGAACACAGTCAGGATGGAGAGATACCTGAGCATGGGCACCATATTATGCTTGCAGCAGCAGTAATTATGCTTGAGTTTTAGCTCTCACAGGCATTTTTCTAACCTGCTTTTAATAGTTTGTCTGGACAGCAGCGCTGGAGATGTCACACCATGGGAGTGAAAGATTTTCTTACTGTCTGACATAACTGTTCCTTACTGCTACTTAAGCTTGTGACTTCTAACTCTCATCAGCACAGAAAGAGAACAAATTATATGCCTTTCAGCCTTGTTTCTAGATTGAGAACTCTGCCCTCTGAGGGAGGCAGCAAGACAGGTCAGGATGTCACTACGGCACCAGCTTCTCACGACTTGGTGTGTCTTAGCTGAATGCTGTCATCTCACATTGGATTTCTCCCTTTTTTAGAACTGCTGCATATTCACATACCAATTTACCAGGAGGAATAAAGAATGCCAGCGTCCCACACCCTTTTATTAGCACCATTTGGTGCGGCGACATTATGTGTAGCCTTTGTTCCAGCTGGGACTATGTTTTCCTTTAACCTTTCCTCATAGCAGTGGTGTCTGTCTGCCTTCCACCACCTCTAAGAGCTCTGCTGAGAAACAGCTCATACTTTTGCAAAGCAGTGGGAGGGTGGATGTTATATATTATCATTAAACCATGGGAACATTCCCAGTAATACTGATGTAACAGCACCGTAGCTATATCCCTTTAAAATGGCCAAGGAATACTTTGCCCTCAGCCTTCCCCCAAAATTGTCAAAATACCTAGACAACACGGGGGAGGAAGAGCTGTTAATTGTTTCCTGTGGTAGATTTTTAAGATTATTTAAAGGTCTGTTTTACTTCAGAAAAATCTATCTTTTCTGTCAAGGCACTAACGTAAAAGGATCCTTCATAAATCCCAGTGTTACACATTTGTTTTACAATGCAAATGTCTAGCTCCGGTAATATTTATAGGCACTTAGAGGTGAGTTACAGTCCTTGAATAAATTATATATAATGAATCATTATTATACAAGAGAAGAATGTCAGGCAAATGCAGCCCAGAAAAATTGAACATATTATTTGAAATGACATCAGGAAACCACACAACATACTTTGCATCCTGCCAGACCAGAGCTTTTTTTTTTTTTTTTTTTTTTTGCATACATCACTCCTGGTAGCAGCTATTTTATTAGCCTCCTCTTGACAGCTCTTGAAATTCAATTATGGACTCTAATGTAGTTCTTGGCTGACAGGCATCACCTTTCGACATTAATAATAGCTAGCTCATCAGAAGATTTGAAAAGCAGTAGAGTTAAAATTAAACCCTTACAAAAGATGTTTTCTTTAGTGATTAGAACTTGTAATAGGTATCTCTACTGCTTTAGAAGCTGCGTCTTGTTTTGCATAACCTTCTTCTGCTTGTGTGGTACAGCACTAATTAACATATAACACTATGTACTTCATTATTTAGGTCACAGTTAAAATGCTGATTTCACCAATTTGGGTATTTCACAGACGAACTGTGGATCATCTGTTTAGATCAGTTCTGTGCTAAATTTTTAGGAAAGCTAATTTGCACGTAGCACTTAAGGTCTAGTTTAGTCAGGGGCAATTTGGGCTGGGTCTAAAAAAATGTATTAATTGAAACTGATACTTCTGCATCTTTGCTGAGCTTGCTACAATGAAATATGCAAGTCAGCCTGTGATTTAAGGTCCTGAAATCCCAGCACGCTCATGGGACACTTAGGCCACAGCTAATGAAAAGAGACTCTAAATGACCAGTCCCTGTGGTCATTGGATTTAATATAGAGTACAAAAGAGCACTGATACTTCATGTAAACATGCGACCATCACTAATCTGACCAAGGATTCTTGAATCTCTGTGGATGTGTGCGTGTGTGTACATGCTCATCAACCACGTTTCCTATCTTATTTGTGACCTTTTAAACCTTTAAGTCATGAAGAGGGATGGTTTTTACTGTGAGGTTTTATCTATAATCTCACTTTACATCGTAACTTTAAAAACTGGACTCGATGTAGTCAGTCAGTTGCTTTCTGTATTGTACCAGTTCCTTGATTCATCTTTAATCCCCTCTGATCCAGCTGTTTAGCACTCACCATATTTCTGATCTTCCTTTTTACCCTTCTGCATACTACTCCTGTGAAATAAATTGAATCTAATGAGGAATTCAGATGAAGGGAAATCACGTGCCTTGTATTTCTCGACAACCATCTGTAGGGTACGCTGCTTTGAGTAAAAACACCAGCAGTGAAAGGTGGTGATGGTAAATTAAATTAATAGTCAAATTAAGTACTGCTGTGGGAGTTCAGAAGTCAATGAAGCTGCTTAAAGGATTGATTAGTCATAGATACTTAGGAACTAAGTGTTATTCATACCAGAGTGTTATGGATGCTAAAAATTTATACGGGGTCAAGGAGATACTGGATAGACTCATGGAAGAGGAATCTATCAAGGATTATTAAAGATGCCTCTTAGAGTTTGGGAAGACCTTGAGCTACAAGTTGCTGGAAGCATGGAGAATATTGAACAAACAAATATTTTCATAAATAGTCATCTGCTTTTGCTGTTGTGAAGAATACCATACTGGGCTAATCCAAAACTCATACAGAGTGAGGCTCTCTCAGCCTTTCCTCATAAGAGATGCTCTGGTCCCCTAATCATCTTTGTAGACCTCTGATAGACTTGCTCCAGTAGTTCCATGTCCCTCTTGTACTGGGGAGCCCAGAACTGGACACAGTACTCCACATGAGGCCTCACCAGGGCTGAGCAGAGGGGCAAAATCACCTCCCTCAGCCTGCAGGCAACAGTCTTCCAAATGCACCCCAGGGTACCGTTGGCCTTCTTGGCCACAAAGGCACAATTGGTCATGGTCAACTTGTTGTCCACCAGGACCCCCAAGTCCTTCTCCGCAGAGTTGCTCTCCAGCAGGTCAGCCCCCAGCCTGTACTGGTGCATGGGAATCCCTGAAGCCAGTGGAAATCTTGGGGTGACTTTTTTGAAAGCCACGTTCGGTGCGTGTGTGTACTATTGGTGGTAAGCAGTTGAAGTCTCATTGATATCAGAGGAAGATTTCAAACATCCCTGAATGCTCCTCCAGATCCCAGCTTTAAAGGCAAGCTTAGTAGATATCGTCATTTGCCTAGGAAGTCAAATGTAAAAGATTCCTCAAGGTTGACTAAGCAACAAAAAACATCACTAAAACCCCAGCAAAGTTCAGTGGAATAACCCCTAAATAGACCATCCATGTTACATTATGCCCTTTTTCAGTGAGCTGCTCAGGAGCCTCAGAGTTTGACCAAACACAAAACACAAACATAACCCACTGACCCCTGCTGCATTAAAAGCCACCATGGTTTGTTACCCTCAAGTGTATTGTTTTTCCAGTTCCTAGGAATCATAGTATTAAATATGGAGGTTTGAAACTGTGAAATCCATGGGGAAATGTGGTCATTGTGCCATCTTAATGTAGGAGTTTCACTCACCCAGCCAAATCAGGATGATTTATGAAAACCATCATTTTTTTATTTTATTCTATTTTTGTGCGTGTGTGTTTTGTTGTTTGTGGGGTTGTGTTTTTTTTGGTTAAAAAAGAATAATAATTTTAGTCAGTTTCTTCTTAAACTCATTACTCCCCTAATGTGATTCAGCCATTCTCTGCCAGGGGCAATGGTTCCGCGCCGTTTATGTCACCGAAGGGTTGCTTCCTGTGTCTGCCAGGAGAGTCAGACGCAGTCAATCCTGACTGTCAGAATCCCACGCAGATCGTCAGAAGGCTGGTGATGCTGATGCTCTGGAGAAGACCTAGAGGGATGGGATGTGACACCACTGTTCAAGCCCGATCGGTTTGCAGAGCACCACTGAGAATGGGAGAAACAGGAACAGGATGGAAGAAGGCATCCGCTTGATTTACACACACTGCTGCAGAGCTTTCACTTCCCTTGAAGGACCAGGGCTGTAAAGCTGAAATGAACAATTTGTTTTATAGTCCTTTGGTGAGACGAGCCCCATGGTTTTTCAAATGAACATAAAAGCAAACAAAATAAAATTACTAAATTCCTCGGGTATTTACTGAAACCTTTCCTTATTTCTCTGCTAGTTTCTCTGTGCTTTTTTAGTTTGTCCAAGGGATTTGTGCTAATGATCACAAACTTCTCAGACTATTTTGTTTGTAATAATAGTTTAAGGCCACTGATTTCACCTCAGAGGAGCTTATAGAAATGGTTCAGCTTAATAATGTCTGGGTATGTTAACAAGCTTTTCTTGTGAATGAAAATTATCATTTATTTACCTTGAATGCTGAGAATCATAAGTACCCAGTGCTTTCCCCCCTTATGCAATCAAATCTGCAGGCTACTATGATTTATTTTCCTGCTTACGTCTTCCTGTGTCTTGACCTTTAGTAGCTTGCATATTTAATCTTGTGTGCAGTCCCTCAGAGGAATTTCTTGTGTCCAGGACTGCTGGCTAATTATAGTTGTAATGCCTTACCTAAAAAAAAAAAAAAAAAAAAAAGTAATTCTACATGGGATGATGTAGAAAATTCATCTCTTTCATGAAGAATGAAAAAGAAATCTGGAGCCGTCCTCATCAGTGGCTTAGTGTAGCTCAGGGGAGTACTTTCATAGCTGGTCTTCTGATTCTGTCCATTTCCAGGGTGCTGGTTCCCATCACAGAGCTGCCATGGAGCCAGCTGCACTCTTGGAGCCAGAGGACCCAAACAGAAGTGGCAATAACTTCCCTCAGATGTGTAGCTGATGGCAGTGGGTGCTCACCACCAGCTCTTTCACTTTGCAAACCTCTCCTGTTGTGCTGCCACGCACGCTGATGTCGTCAGTGCATGTTTGGTGGTAAACTGAGCCCCAAACTGTCCAGCTGACATCACCCTGCTACCTTCCACCTTTGCAGGAAGAGATTGGACTGATGGAGAAAAGAGAGGAAGGTGCAAAAACTCAGGGAGGTTCAGGTGTGCCATGAGATGCAGATACTGGAGTGGATTTCACGATACCCGTTCAGGTACCCTTAATGTGACAGCTTAGCGGTGCTGTCCCTGCTCTCCAGGCTGTAAATGAGTTTTGCATTAAGCAAACATTGGCTGAACTGAAGGAACAGAGTCACATTGTGTGGGAGGGGAAGGGGGAGAGAACACGCTCTCACATTGCCTGCTCCCAAGGAGATGTCCTTATTAGTGGAGTTATAAAATCTGCTTCTTCTCCCAAGAGTCCTGTTCCTTTCCAGTTTCATCAGGGAAGATAAAGCATGATTCCAGCACTGCCTTGCTTTCTGTTTGCTGGAGAAATGGGAGACAGAGGTTCAAAAGTCCCCGAGGCTGAGAAAGGCAAAAGGCCCACATTTCTCCCCTCCTGGGTGAGTACTTTGGGCAATGTAGCAGCAAACAGCTCGAATCCAGTGGCTGTTTATTTGCCTGTGGAGTTAAGAAAGTGGCTGAAGCTTTTGTGTCTGATTTTTTTGACACTGGACTGAGCAGACTCCTAGGGGATAGTTGGTTACACACTGTGCAACCTTGCTGCAGTATTGATGTTGTACATCCTACAAAATAAAAATTTCCTTACGTGGTGTGACAGGAGACTGTCCCACGCCTGGCTCACTGCTGCTTCCTCCCATTTCCAAGCTGGCAACACACAGACCAGGCTGGATCAGTTAGCAGGGCTGTGTCCAGAGCTTCATTTTTGGCTGAGGACGACAAGAAACAAGGCTAGTCTGAAACATGTTGCACTTGCTAGATTCACCAGATCCAGTTTTCTCGCATTTGCAAGTCTGTGCAGCACACTCAGATTTGCAGAGCAGCCATGAGCTGTGCCGTTTCCTTTCAATGCAATCGTTAGCAGATTGACTGCCTTCACCTTCAAGGCAGTAATTACTGTAGATGAAATCTGCAATGTCTGCATTTAGCTTTTTTTTTTTTTTTTTTATTAAATACACTTCTGTTGCTGTTTTTTTCTTAAAAAAAAAAAAAAAAAACACTTTAAACTTTTTCCTCTTTCTTTATCCCATCTGACCTGCAAATATCTGTCTATTTACCAGCTCTGTGAAAGAAAATGATAAAGGGTTTTTGGCTCAGACCTATGATGATAAGAGAAAGACAAAAATTGTGGGTTTAGTGTAAAAAATAGAACTGTTTCCCTAGAGCAACGTTTGAATAACATCCCATTTCTGAGATCCCCCCAGGGAGCTGCACAGGGATGCACTAGAGACCAGGACGATGTCCCAGGATAGCAGGTAGCTCGTGCTGGGCTGCGATGGTGGATCTGCTGGTCAGGGATACTTGAAAATGTGCTGGACAAGAGCGACAAAGTGAGCACAGCACTGCACCATCCAGCCCACGGGCTGGGGAGTTCCACATGTGTCAGAGACCTGCTGCCTCCCTGGCCTTTTTCATAGCTATTTTAATAACAGCCAGTTCATGAAAACAATGGTCATTTGTTTTAGACACTTCAGCAGGGATTGGGATTCAAGACTTTGGAGACATTTATAGGCTCTGTGTTTCTCTCTGTCTGATAATATATATGTATATAGTATGTATGACAACATGGAAAAACCAGAGAGGCTTATTAGTCTTCCCACAGTTAACCGGGGACTCTGTAGCAGAGCCAGCCAAAAATTTGTCTGGTTTCCTATCTTGGCCATGAACCTCAAGGCTAAACTAAGAATATGAGCAAAACAATCTCGTGGGTTAAGGGATTTTGGGATTTGTTTTTGCCCTTTTTGTGATATGCATACGGATGACCTGAAATATTATACTTCCAAAAAAATTTTGCCTGCCTTTCCTGTGTTTTGTTAGAAATTTAGGAAGATGCTTTGACTGCAGAATAGCCAGTGACCTGGTGACATTGTAACAGATGAAAGGGACAGAAAACGAGCACAAGGACAGGATATTTTAGTCTTACAATTCTTAATTTCTTTCCCAGTTGAATTCCTGTTTCATTTAAAAATGTCTAGCAAAGTTTGTGAGAAAAAACAATGTTTGCTGGGACCGCTAATGACTTTTCCCAATACTAAGGGTGTGAGAATCTGTTTCCTCCTATGTTTTTGAATAAACTATAAGAAGGAAATGAATGACTTTTATAAATAAATGTGGAAAAGCTTAACTGTTTTCTTTATTATGTCAGCAAAATAGGGTCAAACTCTAAATTACTTTAAAAGTCACCTTTCTCTTCCATATCCAGTCTCCAATTCCTGAAATAGTCACCGTTCAGTCACTGCAGGCATGAATAAACTAGTATGAATAAAGCTTTTGCTGGATTTGGAGCAGAATGCTGCAAGATGGAAGTTTTTAGAAATAATCTTTTTTTCAAAATCATGATCAATTTTCCCAGAAAAAAAAAAAAGGAAAAAAGGAAAAAAAAATAGAGGTGCCTTCAAAGGCACAAAAATTAGAAATTTGTTTTCATTGTTTTCACCTTGATTAATCGCTGGGACTGTAGCTACTGCAATTTCCTTAAAAAAAAAAAAAAAAAAAAAAAAAAAAAAAAAAAAAAAAAAGGAGATATAAACATAACTTTGGAGGGTATAAACGTATTTTTGGAGGTTTTACATATCTTCCCAGAATCAGGGCTGCCATCTTAACAGAGAAACATCGCTACCCCTTCAGCATGGGTGTGGGTGTAACCAGGCCTAAAATGGAAATGGTATCAGCCCCACCAGGCACAGTGTTGAATATTCTGAACATTCAGTTGCAGCCGGAAAACAATGTCCTGACAGCAGTCCCAATTCTTAGAGGCACAGTTATGAAAGTAGTTAGATTAATGAAATGCTGACTAACGAGCAATTATGTGCACTTCCCAGCAAGAGAAAGCAACGTCGGTGATTTAAGGCAGAAGCTTTTGGGTCACCGAGGCACGGCAGGGTGAAGGCTGTGGGGCTGCCTGCCACCGCTGCACAGTGTCACCAGTGTGTTAGGGCAGGGACTTGTGGGGAGGGTGAGAAATGAGGTTTCAGAGCATGAATAAAAAACAGTTTGCTGGAATCTGAGCTGTTTCTAGTCATTGGAGACCAGCTACCCCTTCCTTATCGATTACACGTCACGAGTGAGACAGTCATCCCATTTGGCACCTGGTTAAACCGACGGGAACATGACCGTTATTAGTATGAAGTGGCAAGTAATTCCTGCTGCAGATAAATATGTCTAGCCATTTCCTTTATAGGACACTTGTTTTAGTTCCTTAAATGCTGCCAGATTTTAATTGTTCAGAATAACATTTCACTTGCCCGGTTACTTGGCTCCAGTTGAAATATTAAGAAAGTTTCGGCTCAAACAGTTCAGCAGCCTTCAGATAATGAAGTTGTGGAAAATTCTCCTTTTAATATGATTTTCTCTTATAACTGTGTAGAAGAGAAGGCCTTATAATCCCGTGTCTTGGACGAAGTGTTTGGAAATCAATGTAGAAATCACTGGGGTGTTAGGGAAGCACCTTTTGCCTTTGCAATTAGGAGTAGACAAGGGAAGCCTGAACCTTCCCAAATTTATCTGTATGACAAAAGGTGTCATAAAGTAGAGTACATGCTGCCAGAACTGAAACCTTGTGGGCAATTCTGTGAATTTTCCTGTGAATGTGACCACCGGTGACAGGTCCTGCCTGCAGCCGGCCTGTGCCCATACCACCGCTCCTCCTTAGGCCCGACTCTCCCTGGAAGCTGCTGAAGCCCAGTTCCAGGGGGGCCTTGGCACCCACCAGGGATCAATTTGGAGCTGTATATGACACATGACATATGAGAAAGGCTTTTGGGGTCAGCTGCAGGCCAGGCAGATGTTAGATGTCCGTATTTAGGCAAAGGAACCGAATGACAGAAGTGGGGTTGTCTATCATGGAGCTAGCAGCTGAGAACCCTTTTTAGTGGAAACAACTGGTGCTTCTAGGCTGCTTCGTCTGACCTTCAGCTAACCTGGGGTGAGACAAAATACCCCTCTGGAAGTGCCTGTTTGCCTCTAGAAGGGACCCTGGCCAACTAGCTCAGCTGCAGACTGTAGGCATCTAAACTTGGGTGAAATGGATCCTGTCCGAGCAGACCTTCTCCCCAAAAGTCATGCTGGGTCTCCCATAAGCGGAGGAGGCTGCCACCCGCCAGCTGCCAGGAGGCTATTCCAGGCCGGGACCCATGGGCTGGAGCTGTGCCACGGGCATTATTTTGGGCCTCTTCCGGCACATGTGCTTTGGGTCATTTGTTAGCAGACAAGACAGAAAATGTACTGGCAGTGGGTAGGCGAGGAGGCTCATGGCAGTCAATGCAGTGAAAACAGAGTGGCCATACTATGTCCTAGGTGGGGCTCGTCATTGCCTGTGGGTAAGCAGAGGCCCGTTCCTATCTGCTGTGTGCTCACCTCACAGCAAAGGTACATCTTCACAGGAATCCTTTAAAAATGCAATTCAAACATGTTATTGCTGTGAGAGCTGTAGGTGGAAGTGTTGAGGCCTTGGACCTATCCTGAGGGAAATCTGAAGATTGCAGCAAACATCTCAGTTTCAAATGCCCATGGAAAGCCAAAATCTCAAACAGACAAACAAAAACTACTAACCAAAGCCATAAAACAAAATGTTGACAAGAAAAGATGGAGGTAAGTTTTCATTTGGAGTTTCACATTTTTTTCTAAAACTATAAAATTATAATTTATTTTTATATTCCAGCTAGAAAAAAAAAAAAAAAAAGTCAACAATTGTGACAGCTTTTTTTTTTTCCTTTCAAAAATTTCATTTTGAAAAGCAGAAGTTCATCCAGGAAGACACACCCTTTGGAAGAGAATGATTCAGTTTCAATTGAGTTTAATTTGGGGATGTTAAAATTGCACAGTGAAGCGATTTCCTGGCCTTCTCTGGACCTCGGCTTCCTGGTGGAGCTGCCTCCTCAGAGGGGTGTTATCGCTAACCCCATTTCAGCACGGGGAAGGGAGCCGAGTGTCATCCCCTCAGGACTCACGTGAAGAGCAGGAGGCTCCTGGACCTCCCACCAGTGGAAAAAAAAAAAAAAAAAAAAAAAGTACATTCTCTGGCTGTGAAGCCATTAAATATTTACAGCGCCAAGCTGCAGAGCACAGCAGTGCCACGACGTCGGCCTGCCATGCAGCTGATGTGCCAGGGTTGGATCTGAAGCCAGGCACGTCGCCTTGGGTGCTGCTGACCCCACCAGTATTCCCACACTGGCCTGATACTGGGGGGACACCCGAAATGCTGGGGGTGGCAAGGGAAGGGGCTGCTTACAAGTCTGGAAGTGGCATCTGGGCGTGGTGATGGCACAAACGGGTGGTGCTTCTGAGCTGCGCCTTGGGAAGCTCTTCTTGCTCTGCAGATCTTCAGGCTCGCCTGGAGGGGATGGGAAACTCTTGACAGCGTTTTCTCCCTGCTCTTGCACAGAGCTTGTCTTCAGTCCAGGTTCCTTTCAAACCAGGAGTGAAGGATGTCTGAAAAACCAAAAGGGAAGAAACTAGAGGAAAAAAATACGGTTTGCTTCCCTGCGTTCTCGTGGAATAGCATTGCATTTGGGAAAGCCTGGATGATAAATATTTCACAAATAATAAAAGAGAACTGAACCTGCAGCTAGCTGGTGGGATTTTAATGAGATGAGCTCTCTGATTTACACTTCAGCATTTACACCCCCAAAATTAAGCACCATTCTGACATCCTTGTGCAAATGGGGGGCTGGAGAGTGGTGCCCCCACCTCTTTCATTCTTCCAAAGGGTTCTTCCTGTTCCTTGATTTCGCAAATGGGAATTTTAGTGTCACTCTGTGTAGCCTAAGAGCTATTTATCATCTGCAATGATGCAACCACATTTCATTAACAAGTTATGCTAAGGGCCCTACCCCTACATAAAATTTTGGTTTTGTAAAATTAAGGTCTTGCCTTTTGCGCACGTGTCCTGGTACAGAAGCTCCAGGCCCAGTGCACACAGTGATTAAACTCTATTTATGCAAAGGAGCACAGGGCACAAATAGCCCTTCATGCCTCCTGTCACACAAAAATGGATCTCTTCTGATGTGCACATGTGGCTCTAGATAAAATAAAACCTCTCAGTGCTCCTTGAGAAGTGCAAGGAAAGCAGAGAGAGCGGAGGGGTGCTCTGACCACCTCGAATGCCACCAAAGTGAGCTGGAGATGGGCTGGACTGAGGCACCAAACCAAATGACAAGCGTGTGCCCCCAGCCAGGCTGTTCCTGCCCTGCTCCCACGCTGGGACCGCGGAAGTTATGCCCAGCAGAGGACGCAGAGGGAGCCCTTGGCCCGTTATTCCATTTTCATGTGCGTGCAAAGAAACCCAATCCAACCCGTCCCAAAACACTGCCTTAAGCGACCAAATCAACGCGAGGCGCTCCTGGCAGCAGCACCGCCACCCTGCCTTCGCAAACAGGAACGGGAGTTTGGAAATCAGTCAGCGGGGTTTGCTCCAACAGCAGCTGATGGAGGAGCCCCGCTTTGCCTGCCAGCTGCCTCAAGGGCCTACGTGGGGTCAGGGTGAGCCAACGCACCCAGCCCCACAGCGGCATCTCCTGCTGCCCCAGGAGGGGTGGGAGATGCGCTTGGGAAAGGGGTTCTTCTGCAATTTGGGATTATGCGATGAGGAAGGGGAAATCTGGGAGGAAGGTGGGTGAAAAAATAGGTTGGGTGGTGTGATTGGAGTGCTGGTGGTGAGAGAAAGTCAGGGCCCCGCCACACAGTCAGTGTGTGAACACACCTGCGTGTTCAGGGGTTACCTTGGGGTGTGTTGAGTGAAGGCCCTTCAGGAGTGCCCTCCAGGGTGGCAACACCTGGTTGCTTCATCCAAAAGCCTCATTAAAAAAAACACTGAGACCACTCCTGGATGTGAGCTGCAGCAATAGGCGCAGAGAATAAGGGGAGTCCCTTCAAAAGCTTGTGCTTGAGGCAAGGTAAAACACTTTGGTAGATGCAGCCAGGTTTCCTCTGCTGACGCTGGTGGGGAGGCCCACATGGGTACAGACCTGCAGAGTTGGGTTTTGGCTTTGTAAACTGGATGAGAAAGATAATATTCTGATGATTGAAAGTACCTGTTACAGATAACACCAACAGAGTGTCACCAGGAGAGAGAGACAGCTAGAAAAAGCAAAACGCATGCACTTCCATCACTGGGTGCCCCTGCTTCTCACCACTGCTTTTATGACTAACAAGCCATGGGTGCTTCTTTGGGGGTTTGCTCATCTGCTGCAGCAACCACTAGTTCCTTATTTATCTGCCTGGCTTGAATGAACACCACTGTTGCAACCTGCCTGGGGACAACTTACTCATGAGCATGGTGACGTGGGGCAATTTGTCCTGAGCAAATTTGCAGCCCAGAGGCTGTGTGTCCAGCTTGTAAAAGCAGAGCCTCTGGGGAAGCCACAGAGTGGCTGCAATGTTACTGTAGCAGTAATGGTCAGGGGATGCAACCAACGTAAGATTTATAGGGAAGGACTGTATTTTTAATAGTCCCACGGATGTAACTGGAGAAGAAAAATGGATCTGGTTCTGGGCACTCGATCCATTCTTCAGGTCTCACTACTCTGAGAAAAGTCATATACAAAAGTGAGTAACAGACCCCAAGGCCTTCATCCTTCCCTTCTCTTCCATTCCCCATCCTTTCCCTTCCCTACAGCAGGGCTGGAAGAGGCACAATCACAGAATGCTTTGGAAGGAAGGGGCCTTAAAGATCATCTGGTTCCATGGGCAGGGATGCCACCCACTGGATCAGGATGTCCAAAGCGCCATCCAGCCTGGCCTTGAACACCTCCAGGGATGGGGCATCCACAGCTTCTCTGGACAACCTGTGCCAGTGCCTCACCACCCTCACAGTAAAGAATTTCTTCCTTACATCTAATCTAAACCTACCCTCTTTTGGTTTAAAACTATTACTCCTTGTCCTATCCCTACACTCCCTGACAAGAGTCCCTTTCCTGCTCTCACAATCATTTACTGCTTGGCTAGTAAGACATTTCCAGCCCCGGGAGACCAAAGTTCATTTCTCCCCTCTGCCTCATTTTAACCTAATTCAGTATGCTAAAAAGTGTTCTGGAATTTGATGTTTCCCATAAACATAAACATCTTCTAACAATTTCATGTCTTTGTATGCATAGAAAAAGTAAATATTCATTAGGCCGTGGAGTGCATGCAAATGAGTTCGTCTCTATGAAACAGGCGTGATGGTATGTATCTGATTGTAGTCCCTTCTAAGACAGTGAAAGGAGGTGTATTTTACACTAGCTGTCCCCTGAAGCTTGGTTCATAGCAGGTCTCTCTGCTCCCAGGCAGTCCTTACCATTCATACCCTCTTTCTTTCCCTCTGTCCCAGTGAATAGGCAACCAAGCATCTTTCAGAGGAGAAATTTCTGTATCCCTGTCCAGAGTCTGTGCTGTCTGGACACTTAGGGCATCTACCCCTTAGGAAGGAGACACAGGCTGCTCTCCACAAGGAAAGCATGGCTGTGCACATTTTCCCAGGAGCTCCTAACCACTGACCTGGTACCTAAACCAGGGGTCTTGTCTCATCCTCCCCAGCCTTGCTTTAGGTAAGGTTTGATCCTTCTCAGCACAGGAATAGGCTGAGGCTTTTCTGGACGTGCCCAAAAGCCGGTGCTTAAATCTGTGACATTTAGTTTTCTTGACCTCGGGGTGGATGTCTCACGTCTCTGTACAATGAGAATAAACCCACTGACAGTGGACCTGGTTCTTTGCAACCACTCTAAAATTCAGAGAGGTAGACATTAGCTCACCGAGGCTGTGAGCCATGGATAAAAATCACTGTCTGGGGGATCTAAAAGCCAGTGGCTGAGGGGTCTGCAGACATCAGATGTGCCAGGATTAGGCAACTGATAGGTTTTTCAAAGGTTGAACTCTGAAGTTGCATCTTTCATATGGTATTTGGGAAGCCCAAGAGTCACTTAACACTTTTTGTGCATCATAGTCAACTAAGACTCTCACGTTTATCTATCTGTCTATCTATCTATCTATCTATCTATCTATCTGCTGCACTGTCTCCATTTCCCCAGAAAGAAAATCCATCTGTGTAGGGCTGTGCCTTTGGGATTGTGCATCAGATTTTCCTGCCCAAGGACAACACATGCATTACATCAGTTTGTTTTTTCTATCTGATTCGGGGGCTTTTTCACTCCTTTCAGTATGCAAATTGTTCCATTCTTTTAAAGGCTGTTCTGCCTATGGTCTGAGCAGCTCAGGAAGTCTCCTGGGAAACTTTGTGAACTGAATGCAAAGTGTGGCCACTTTTCCCTTGAATATCACTTCCTTTGATTTGATAGGGTTTCTAACACAATTCCTGTTATAAGAAAGAGATTTGCCTTCACATAATGACAACCCAAAGGAAGCGATTACAGGAACAACCGAAAGGAAAGCGTGCTCCATGCTCTGCTTTGGACACCCTGGGATTTCCAGCAATAAGCCACAAAATGCCTGGTGCCTGGGGACTGGCGATAAGAGGGGCTGGCAGGGTCCGTGGGCGTTGGAGGTGATGCCTTGCTGGGGATGGCCAGGTCTTTTCACGGGACCTGCCTTCTTGCCTTCTCTTGTCCAGCACGTGTAAACATGAACTGGTACACTGAGACCTGGCTACTCCCTTTCTGACACCAGTTTGACTCCTCAGCAAAATAAATAAAGCAAATGGGCAGAAGCTTTAAGAGAACCTGAAACCTGTGACGGCTCTTAAAGAAAATCTCCATGGATATTTTGATCTTAAAGGGATTACGATGGGGCTTTTGTATCTCAAGCAATTATTTGGCATCAGCTTCACTAAGTCATAGAGTAGGAATGGGCATTTAATTTAATTTAAGTGTTTGGTAGTGAATTTAAGAACAAAGGACAGATCTGTATCTGTTCCCAGATTTTCCCTGGTGTTGACATATTTCTCCCTTACAGAGACTGGGAAAAGCCAGAGTCCAGCCCCATGCAATCCACATGGACAGACACAATACTTGTGTGATTTGTAGCATTATGCAATTAAATGGCAAGGAAAGACTTACTGGATATTACAATTGTTCGTTCGCTCCTATAGCCAACCTCCACCTTCCCACAGAAACAGCTAACAGTGGAGAACCAAATAGGTTTTCAAGCGTTTCCCTGCCCATCAGGATAAAAGTGCTAGGTTTAGAGGTTAGATTAAAAGAGTCAGAAAATTGCCTCAATAAGATGAAATTTCTGTTGATACTGAAACCTTTCAGAAAGGTTTCCTGCGTTCTGCCAGTTTTCTCCCTAATCTGAGTAACTCCTCTTCCACCAGGGTTTAAAAGAGAAAGGTCAGGCTGAGACTGATGCGGCTTCTCCAGAAGCTGACAAAGCCCACGGCTCCACGGCTGGACTTGGGCCATGTGTTGACCTCTGGCAAGCACTGAGCAGGCGATGGGGAGCACCCAACAGCCAGGGAGCACCAGCATGTCCCTGTGATAGCAGTGCCACCAGCACCATGTCCTGGGGGCTGCGGTGCTGTGTGGTGACACCTCCAACTTGCAAGCTGTGGTGGGGAAGCCAGTGCAGAAGAGTTTTCTCCTTTTGGCTGCTGCTCGCTGCCCCACATCCCACATAACCACATCATAGCTTCGCCACACTAACTCGGGGCCGTGTTTTTATTGGAATAATCCCAGGACTTGGTGCCTTGGCAGCAGCCCCATCCACTTCCCCCATCCCTCGCATCCCAGTTTCGAAGCATAGGGCTGGGCTGCTGCTGGTGGCACTGGTATGTGGAAAGAGTTTGCACATCGGTTGTCCTGTTATTCCTTGTGCCTACATCAGGAGTGCTTTTGTCCCTGTGTTGACTTTTATCCCTTTCAGCTGCAGGGGGACACCTGGACTCGTGCTACCCCTTGCTAATGGCAAGGAGCTCCTTCCCCATGGCCACAGGATGTCTGACCCTTTGCCAAAAACATCTCCCAGGCCTGACTGTGGATGTAGTTACACACAGCCTCAACAAACACCAGCAGTAGAATGGCAGGACTGAAAAAAGCATGGGATGCCACTGACTCTTGTGTGAAATGACCTCTGCATGGGCAGCGTCACCCTCGTAGGTCTGATCATATGCGTGTCCTGACCTGAGCTGGGCCAGATTTTGAATTCATTACGAGATAATCAAGCAGGAGATATTGAGAGCTTTTTCAGGGTGCCTTCTGAAGCACTGTGGCTTTGGTCTATCAATCTTGAATGCCTCTGGATTCAGCTGCTGAAGCTCTGGGATGGGACCCTCAGTGGTAGATCAGCTGCTGAGATCCACGCAGCTGTGCTCAGCTATGCACCAGCCGGCAACGCAGAGGTGAGACAGAGGTTTGCTGGTTTCTGGAAATTGAACTTGCCTGGCCTTAAGATCCCTTTGCAAAGAAAGGGCTGGGCATCTCTCCTCCTGGCAGACACTTTGCTCTCGCGTGGTGGGAAAGGACAATATCAAGCCCATCTTTTCCTTTCAGAAAAGCCATGTGAATGAGTTCCCCTAGAGAAGACAGGAGGTTAAAAATAACCCTGTGAACAGCAGTGACTAATGGGCTCATCCACACGGGCTGCCTCCCCCATCCACTGCTGTCTCCTGTGCATATCTGTGGTCCGTGACCTCGGGGGGCTGCAAAGTGAGTGACAGATTTGCATTCACTTGGGGAACATCCGTTATCAGCTATGTGCCAGGTTTTAAGCTCTTCATTGCTGTAACTTCAGAACTGCTGTGATCTGGTGGGAAAGTTGTATGGATCTAGCAAACATCCTGCTCAAGGGCCATGGTGACTGTTAGCTTATAATGCTGTCTGGTCCCGTGAAGGAATTCAGTCCCACAAAAGAGAGGCAATGGCTAATGATTGACTTGTGGGGGCAAAAGAAAAGAAAACTCCACATCTCAGCCTCTATCCAGAAGGGTCTGACAGCCTTGTAAGGCTCATGAGTGGGGTAAGAAGGTGCAGATCGCTCCAGGCTCCCTTTCAGCCTCCAGCAATGCTGTTTAACCTCTTCTTGGCATGGGCTATGCTACTCCCAGCGTTTCTCTGCCAGCTTGGAACATGCCCAGGACAGCTACTGGTGCTCATGGACAGGTCTTGGCATTTAAAACCAGCATTACCAATGAGACGTGTTGAAACCCAGGACGTTGAGAAGGTTGCAACATTCTTGTGGAGGAAAAGAACAAGAGGAGATGGGCTGGAAAATGACCTAATGGTAGTCTATTAATATTGACAGGAGCAGCCCATACCTGGTAACAGGCAGCTTCTGAGTCTGCCTTGGACCCAGTTTGGGGAGCAGACGTCATTTTAGATCATGAGGTAGGCACAAGAGTGTTCGGGAGTTTATTAAGAAGCATCTTACAGTCTTACTCATAGATGAGCCCCTGCAGGACACCCAGCCTCGAGACCAGCTGGCACAGGAGGACCGTGCCATTGCAGGAGGGGTCTGTGGTGTGGGTTGGCTCACAGACATGGGGACCCCATGGGGTCAGGGCCAGACTCATGCCAGGGACCAACAACCACCTCAGCAGAGTAGCCAAAGTCCTTCTGGTGCCCATCCCTTTGGGCTTGTGTGGTGGCCTTGACCATAAGATTGCTGCCCGAGGGTCTGACCCAGACTCTGGGACAGCAGCTTTATTGGGGCGTTTGCTGGAAGTTGCAACATGTGGTGAGTGTACAGCAGTTCTCATAAATGCCTTTTTTCTCGTTATGCCGCACAAACTTTTTACGTTGACTCAGTCCCAAGGAAGATGTTTTCTAAATAAATAATAAAAAAAAAAATTGTTCAGCTACACATGACTTCCCAAAGGATGTCAATAAAAAATAAATGTGCTGAGCATGACAAAAGATGACTGGCAAGGACACGTGGAAGATGGTAAAACCATTAGTGGCACGTGAGCTCTGAAGGAATGATCTGCTTCTCATTACACAGCCTATTTCCCATAAATCTCAGCTTGAAGCATTTACTTTAGTGAGTGCCAACCAGGCTTGAGTGTGTTGTTTTTTTTTCTGTCCAGTTTTGAGCAGCATGTGACCAGCAGGCCCTGCCTCACTGATAAATGTGCAGAGGGCTCAGTGCTGATGCTTCGTACCGGAGGAACTGACTTTTATGGAGCTGCTCCCAATTTACCCGTTTGGAAGCTCCGATGTGTGAGTGCAGATTGGCAAGTTATCACGCAGCACCTCAGCGGCAGCAAGCGCCCAAGTGTGATGTGAGCCTCTGGCAGCAGGGGTTAGGCTTGACATCATTTAGCTTGCAGTGAGAGAGGATACAGCTCCGCCGAGTTGCCTCATATCTCCTGCAGGCAGAAATGGCAATGCAGTCATCACAGCACCTACTGCGCATGGGAGCAAACTTGTCTGGCCTTCTCCTGCCAGAATATGTTTCGATTCCTTGGGATGCTCTCCGTGCACATTGCATCGCCCTTGGCTATTTTAGGATGTTGTCTCCACTTGCATCCAGCAATGCCAGGCCCATCCACGCTGCATGTCCTGCCAAGACACACCATGTGCTGGAGCCTTACCCTGGTCAGTGCTCACCAGCGTCTCGTGGCTACTTAGTTTTGTCATCAAATCCTGCCTGCTGGTCTCCAACATAGCAGCTGGAAAGAGCTGCATGGCATGTGGGGTGGGATGTGAGACAGCCACACATCGTTTGGAGGTCACATTGCCTCCTCAGTCTGGGATGGGACTTCCTTAGGTTCACACATTGGTAGTGTACAGGTTTGCACCTCCAAAAGCTGCATCCAACCCCAGCTGTGACTAAAGAATGGGGTGTCCCTCGTGAAATGGGGTGTCCCTCATAGCCCTGCAGTAGCAAATGGCAGTTTTAGGAGATGAGACCATATCCACAGATGGAGGAAAGTCACTTTCACTGGCTTTTGAAGTCAGTGAGAAATCAGCACCTGCTGAAGGGTTGTACTGCCCATGGGTTTCACCCATCACTGGGTGAAACCTGTAAAACTTGCTTCTTGCTAACTGACCAAGGCCCTAGTGACCTCCATACAGTGCTTCACCATACGTGGTAAGGTTGTAGGTGACAGAACTGCATTGGCTGCATGGTGGCCCACCAGAGACCTTCCACGTTAGGCAACCTCCCCACCCTGTTTCAAGAAACAGCCCTTATTTTTTGATCTGTAACCTATAGAAAAGGTACATTTAGTGCTTCTTTTCACCTAGATCAGGCAGCAGGTACTGCAAGCTTCGATGAAGAGAGGAAACAGGAGAACTAGCAAGGATGGTATGGAAGGAGTGGTTAAGCTCCTTGCAAGAGAAGCAATAATTGATAGAGAGAAACACTGAACTTTTGAGTGTTACTGGAAATTAATTGTTCAAAGCCTCCAGCAAAATAAAACATGTTAAAATATTGCATGTTTCATGAAGATTTTATACACAGGATTTTTATATACACAGTCCCAAGTGTTTCATAAATTGCATTTATCTCTCCTGTAATCTGGCCTTTTGTTCATGGACTAACTAAGCGAGGTCAGAGAGAAAGAGTGAAAGAGCATTTTTGGCAAAGGGAAGCTTTCAGTATGTCACATTTAGTAGAAGTAATAAGTACACAAAATCCCTGGATCTATAAATGGCTTTGTACAGGGGGGCTAATTTGCATTGCTATTGGATATCTTTCCCTAATTATCTTTTTTCTTTGTTGTTCTTACTTCATTTGCTGTGTAGATGTGTATCAAGGCATTTCCTCTGCCAAGCGGGGAATGGTTGACACAGTTCACTGCAGAGCTGTGGCCCTCGTGCGCAGACCAGCCATCGAGATGGCTGCAAGCTCAGCGTCACGCCAGAAGAGACTCATTAGGAAGAGACACCCATCAGGACTTCAGCATCTTTTTCCCCATCTTTGCAGTCACAAAATTTTATAGCCCACGAGATCGCCTGAGCAGAGGCATGCCAGATGTTATTTGTGAATGCGTGGAAGGAGTTGAAACACAGAATGCTGGAGTCAAAATAATCCTCTTCCTGGTTCCTGAGGCACCCTTTATCTATGAAGTCTTTGCAAATATTGAAGCCTGATCTATGCCAGCAAGGCCAGGCCAGAAAAACCCTCTCTCACATTGAGTCACTTGAGTCACGATACTGTTTTACCAGATCTTTTCAAGGGCTGGCGTATTTTCCCATAAAATAGGAGGAGTAAGTGCCCTAAGGCTGGAGGAGAGCAAATGTCACTTCTGTCTTCAGGAAGGACCTGGGGAACTACAGGGTGGTCAGTCTCACCTCAATCCCTGGGAAGGTGTTGGAGCAGCTAATCCTGGAAACTACTTTCAGGCAAATGAAGGACAGGAAAATCATCAGGTGAAGTCAATGTGGATTCATCAAGGGGAAGTCATGCTTGACCATCCTGACACACTTCTACGATGTCCAACCCTGATGCATGAGGGGAGAGCCGTAGACATTGTCTACCTGGACTTCGGTAAGGCCTTTGACACTGTCTCCCATAAGATCTTTGCAGACCAGCTGTTGACATATGGGCTGGATGGGTAGTCAGTGAGGTGAACTGAAAATTGGTGAAATTGCTCTGAGGGTGGAGAACAGCTCCATCTGAACATCTGGAAGCACTTCTTTACTGTGGGGGTGATGGGGCACTGGCCCAGAGTGGTCGTGGAGTCTCCCTCCTTGGAGACCTTCAAAAGCTGCCTGGAGATGGCCCTGGGCAAGCAGCTCTAGGTGTCCCTGCTTGAGCAGGGGTGTTGGAACAGATGACCGCCAGAGATCCTTTCTAACCTCAGCCATTCTGTGATGCTCTGGTGGCTCACAGCAGGGAAGTCACGTATTGAGGTATTTCAGTGGCCTCAGTTGAAGTTGGTTGCTGTGGAGGGCACTAGCTTTTATCAGCTCAGCTTCAGAGCTGGAGGAAGAGTGAAATATTTCCACAAGACCCAGTGCCTACCAGTCCCTGGGGACAGCCCTCCCTTGCCTTTGAAGCCCAGCTTCACCAACGTCCATGGGATCTGGGGTCTCCCTTGCCTGCTGTCTGCCTTCTGCTGCCCGTTGCAGCAGCTGTTACAGCACCCATCTCCCTACAGAGTGTCTCTGTGAAGTGAAAGAGGACTGAGGACACAACAGGAGCTGCCGTTTCCTCTTTGTTTTGGCCATTTTGGCTCCCCACCATTTGTGTTACCTGTGCCCTCGTTCCGGATGGAGAAGCTGCCTGTTACCACAGGCCTCTTCATGCATGGTGCAAGGTTCTGCCTGCCAACTCGCATTCAAATCCTGTGCAGTTTGTCAGTGTACTTGTTTTCTCTGGAGGAAGGTGAGCAATTTGATTAATGCTGAATTTTGGCTTGTAAGAAAGCAGGCTCTCTCACTAACAGATGAAGATTAATGCAGATCCTTTCCCTTTCTCAAGACTTTATACTTGGCTGGCTTGACTCCTTGCATAGATGCAGTCTGCATGTTTGAACAGGGAACAATGTTTTCAGGCAATTTGGCTCCTGCCATGTTCAGATCTCCTTTGTTTTCTGCACCACAGAGATGAATGATATTTCTTGCACCCATGCCAGTGCAAGAAGCTCAATAGATGAGGACGCTGGGCAGGCTGGGGCTGGTGAGCTGCAGCGACACCGATGCACTGCTCTGTAGCACCCTCCAGCCATCTAAATCGAGAAAAGGAAGAAGCACAAAAATTTACTTTTTCTGAAGTACTGAGAGAAATGGCTTAAGTCTAGTTGTTTCTCAGCAGTGTCTACCATGTGGTTTAAATGCACTCTCTACCCCTTTCTGGCCTTAAAATTATGCCCACAGAGACCAGCCCAGACTCAGCCATGAGCTAGAGGTGACATCTGGTGCTGTCTAAATGGGAAAAACCTGACCAGGACACCTGGAAGCACTGCTCCAGCCATGTGCATCCCCATCTGGGGTGGGTGGCTCTGCTGCTCTCACCCAGGCTGCCACACATGTTCTTATCTGTTAATCTTATCTTACTCCAGCATGATGCAGTCGAGACTGAGCATGTGAGATGACCATGAGGTCCTTCCTGGAGGGGACACATTCCCTCCTCCAAGGGGGAGACCCCACAGCCTTTGGGCAACCTGTGCCAGTGCTCGGTCACTCGCACAGCACAGAAGTGCTGCCTGGTGTTCAGAGGGAGCCTCCTGTGCTCCAGTTTGTGCCCATCACCTCTTGTCCTGGCACAGGGCACCCCTGAAAAGAGCCTGGCTCTGTCTTCTTTGCACCCTCCCTTCAGGTACTATCAGACATTGATGAGATGCCCCCAGTCTCCTCTTCTCCAGGATGAACAGTGCCAGCTCTCTCAGCCCCTCATCACAGAGCAGGTGCTCCAGTCCCTTCATAAATGTTGTGGGTGGCCCTACACTGGACTATGTCCAGGTCTCTGTTGTACTGGGGAGCCCAGAACTGGACACATTACTCCAGGTGTGGCCTCACCAGTGCAGAGTAGAGGGGAAGGATCTCCTCTCTTGACCTGCTGGCAATACTTTGACTCATGCAGTCCAGGATACCATTAGCCCATGTGGCAAGGGCACATTGCTGGCCCATGTTAACTTGGTATCCACCAGAATCCCAAATGAGCTCATCTGGGCTCAATCCTCTGCTCAGCACATCACCATCAGAGCCTGTGGGTTCAAGAGGGAGATAAGCATTTTGCATTTAAATGTTCAGAGAGAAGTAGCCCTGACACACACTGGGTGCTAAAAATAAGTACACCACCCTGGCTTGTCACCTGAACACTGCCAGGCCCTCTGTGTAACCCACAAGAGACAGGAACCTCCAGAGGACAATTCAGCTTCCTTAAAAGAAATATAATTTTCTGTTTGTCTCCATTACCTCAATCTCATCTTCTCTACCTTCCTAAGCATTTCTGCAGAATTTAAATTTTGTTCAAGGTAGCATTTAAAGTAAAATATCTGTGCAAATTAGATTAGTTCTGGATCATTAGATCCCTTCCCAATTTCTGAACAAACACTGCCAACCATTTTTAGAAGTGCCAACACACAATGAACAAACCCCTATTATCCTTGCAGTTGCAGGCTTGTCTTCTGATGAGAGGTAAGCAAGCAGCCAAAGTTACTCTACATCAGTTAATTAACACCATTTCACAGATAATTTACACTAAAGGAAAGCACATCGACAGGTGTGTTAATACCTGGGAATATAATTTCCATTTGGGGAAGGTGGGAACTCTCAGAAGTGGCATAAGCAAAACACCATCAATGCAGCTGAAGTGCAGTGTGCGCTAGGTTTTGGGCCTAAATTCATAGAATAATCAAATTTGGGCACTGGACTGTTTTTCCAGGTGCCATGTTACAGACACAGACACAGACACAGATTTCTAGGTTGGAAGAGACCTCAAGATCATCGAGTCCAACCTCCGACCTAACACTAAGCACTCCACTAAACCATATCACTAAGCTCTACATCTAAACGTCTTTTAAAGACCTCCAGGGATGGTGACTCCACCACCTCCCTGGGCAGCCCATTCCAATGCTTAATAACCCTTTCGGTAAAGAAGTACTTCCTAACATCCAACCTAAAACTCCCCTGTCGCAACTTTCGCCCATTCCCCCTCGTCCTGTCACCAGGCACGTGGGAGAACAGACCAATCCCCACCTCACTACAGCCTCCTTTAAGGTAACTGTAGAGAGCGATAAGGTCGCCCCTGAGCCTCCTCTTCTCCAGGCTGAACAAGCCCAGCTCCCTCAGCCGCTCCTCGTAAGACTTGTTCTCCAGACCCCTCACCAGCTTGGTCGCCCTTCTCTGGACTCGCTCGAGCACGTCCATGTCCTTCCTGTAGCGAGGGGCCCAAAACTGAACACAGTACTCGAGGTGCGGCCTCACCAGAGCCGAGTACAGGGGGACAATCACTTCCCTAGACCTGCTGGCCACACTCCTTACAGTTCATGATGCTCTCTTACATCCAAAGCCTCAGTAGCTGCTACCTGGGCATGCCCAGCACAAGCCAAATGTGCTATATTCTGTAGATGGATTTTCCTCTGTAACATTATTCTTTTTTAATACATAATTTGGGGATAAACCTCCCTTCACCCCACAGGAGCTACAAGGCTGGTATACAAGGCTCAAGGCTCAGGGCTGTGAATGATGGAGGCCTTCCTGACTCCCCAGGTTTGGAGAGAAATGGGTAAGACAACAGCTGGCTTGGCAGAGCTGTCACCTTGGTGCACTTTGGTATGGTTTTGGGGGATGAAGACAGGGTGACCAACAGCAGGGAAGCCTCTTGGTAAGGCAGTATGCAGTACATCTTCGGGTTTGGATGGTAAAAAAAACATGTCCCAAGAGCGCACAACCTTGCCTGTCTAATTAATTACTGCACTGGGCTGTGCTTCAGGCAGTTTCATATAACACAGCAGCTAAACCAAGGACCAAAACGCCACTACCAGGATCCACAAAGAGAGAGCTGCCACCTTGTCACACACCAACACAGTGCGGTGTTGCCTTTCACAGCCCCAGGGGACACACAAATATTGGCCATGGAGAAGATCTCCGGGACAGAGGGGTGAGTAAATCTGAGCACTACAAAGAAAACCTGCCAGCCAAGTCCAACTGCAGTAACTAACCAGCAGTTCTTGACATTTACTGTTCTTGGACAAAGCAGCCTTAAATGCTGCATTTAAACTCTGGCTTTGAAAGGCTCCTGCTTAAATCCAGATGCTAACGAAGCCAGCGCAAGTGACACAAAGGCACATGGATGTCTGCCATTTTCCCACGTGGCCCATTAGCTACTACAAGACCACGTGAAACCCAACCTCTCGTTTACCAGAGATGATCTGGAAGGGACGAATTTACCCGGGACTATTGGTGGAACACTCCTCTAAACTCGAAGCACCCTCCCAAAACCAAGTGAGCAGAAATCCACATTCGTCCCCAAAATGGGGGCTGCTGCGGGGACTGGAGCGGGTCCCGTGGCAGCAGCACGGTCCCCGCCGGAGGGCTGCAGAACAATGCTCCTTGCTGCTGGAGACTGAGCCGGTGTCTTTGCAGGCTCTGGTTAGTTCTGGTTTGCCTTTGGCATGGATAAGAGTTTGTTACCCTTTGCCTCTAAGCCGGTTTTGGAGCAAGTTTTTTTTTTCATCTTACTGAGCTTTTTTTAATGAAATACTTTGTTCTTGTTGAACTGGTGCCCTAGCTTGTCTGAGAGCAGTCTGATTTCAGCTATTACTGTGCCTAAGTACAGCAAATGAAGGGAAGGTGGGTAAAGGCACTTCCACGTCGGTGACCTGGCTGTGGTCTCACTCCACCTTCCATCTTCATCTACCGCAGCACAAAAACTTCCCGGTGAAAATGAAACACAAGATTCTAGTGTTGTTTATGAGATTGTTATGAGATCGATGCTGGAGAGTGCCCCATCCTCACAGAGCCGAAACCTCGGCAGCCAGCTGGCCTTTAAATAGAGCATGGAGGGGAAGAGAGAGGCAGGACCTCTCTGACTTGCATGGCTGTGGGCTTGGGGGAGGCTTGGTCTTTTGTCCGGGGAAGGAAGAGCAGGCTTCCAAGAACAGATCCAGGATCTCATGCAATAGAAGTAAATTCAATGAATGTAAAGTCATTGCTGAGATAGAAATGATGAGCCTGCTCTGAAGCAGGCCTTTTTTTATTGAATGAAAATGGGGGAAAAAAAAGAAGATGGGCTTTACAAATGCTCAGTAGCACTTTGTCGTTGTTCCCACAAGATTTTAGCACATGACAGCACTCTTCTCCAGGAGTGGAAGAGCACAGATGCAGGGCTCTGCTGGTACAGAAAGGCTTCCGGGGCTGTTTGTCGCTGTGCTCTAGGAGATCTCTCACAGAGCCAGCAGGAACCCTGTGCATGGCAGGACCCATCACTGTTGATTGCTGAAGGTAAATTCACATAAGAAAACTTCCAAGTAAAGGGCTTTCAATGAGATGAACTACCTCAAGCTGTAGGCCAGGGCAGCAAGTTCCTAACACCAGGGGGACATGCCTGGTCCTGGCACCAAACCCGCCGATGCCCGTGGTCTTTGAGCAGTGCTGAGACCCCCACCAGCAGATATCCCAGTCTGTGTGATTCACATCACTGCTTCCCAGCAGGCTTTTTTTATAATATTTACCCTCCTTGGCTAGGGAAACATCTCGGTAAGGTCATGTTTCTGAGCAGCCCATCTGGGAGGTGTGCTGTCCCTGAGCTGCTGACACCATGGGCTGTCCCCAGTGCCTCCACGTGGGAAGGAGCAGTGTACACTGACCCAGAGCAGGCAGCAGCCCAACCTCCCCACAGATTACTTTAATATTTTCAAAACCATTAAGCTTTGGTCAAGCTACCAGTACCCTACTTTAGTAGGAGTAAAATTAAACCAGAATTGCATCCTGCTGGAGATGCCAGTTAACCTATATATGGTTTTTCTGGACCTTGAAAAATGCAAAACCTTGTATGAACACAAGCCCTTGACATTAAAAACAACCCAGTTCACATTTCTCCCACACAGCCAACTTTTTTTCCCCCAAAAGTATGTAATCCTCAGCATGCTATTACCACAAAATAGGGAAGTTTAGCAGTGGTTAGAGCAAGCTTCCCTGGTTCACTTGCAGCCATCCTGGCTCTGGCCCCCTTGTAGCAGGCAAGATGATTTAAATTAGTCCGAAGAAGACATAAACATGAGTTGTATTTTTTATGAAAGGCTGCATGCATTCCAAGCAACTTTTAAGAGCTCTTCTAACACTAACTTTTAAGAGGAACTTTATCACACTGAGATTAAAGGATTAGAATTTGAAAAGAGTTCCTAGGCAGGCCCAAAAATTTACAAAAAAGGAAGAAACATCTTAGAAGAAGAAGAAAAGATCTATTGTGAACGCAGCAAGGTCTGTTTCTAAAAATTGTACAGGAGAGTTATGCTCTCTACAACCTGATAAGATGCTTCTTCCCCTATCCACTGTGATTTGAGAAACGGAAACCATCCAAAATGAATTTCATCTGGCTGGATTAAATGGGCTCAGCAGGAAGTTCTGTTTTCAGTCGCTTACCGGCAGGGATTACACAGCCTGCGTCTTCTCAGCAGACCCTTTTGCATAAGCTTTGATTACCTTACAGCTGGAGAGCTGCTCGCCCCAGCAGTCGCTCTGCCCAAGGGCCACGGTGTGCTTATAACGCATAATAATGAGCAATTACAGCATCGTGAATCTGTTCTTGATAGCTGAATCTGTACTTTGTTGCTAGGATCAGATTAGGTGCCCAGAGCCTGCCTAAGTGACAGAGTTTTTGCTAATGAAACTCCAGGTAAATCCTGCAAGTGCCTTGAGAAGCCTTCAGGCAAATTTGACTCTGCTCCTGGCACTTCTCTTCTCCCTCTGGGCCCTGTTCAGCAAAGCGTGTAAGTACAGAAATACATACCCAAAGTAAAGCAGGCAGGTAGTGATAGCTCCTAAAACACAGTAGTTATAAGTCTAAGTTTCTGAGGTACTGGTCTTGCCTATTCCCTGGTGAGAAGGTGTCCTGCGAGTGTAGGAGCTGAGCTCTGAAGAGGTGTGAGAGGCACGGATGCTTTTTGACCAGGGAGTTTGCATCAAGAGGACTTCACAAGGGCTTCACTGTGGTCTTGTGGGGTTAAAACATGCTCCTGGCACCTCTCCTGCTTCCAGATCTTTTCTCCTGACCTCTGAGCGATGGAAAAGAAAGCCTCCATTGAGTATGAAGAAAACTTTCAGACAGGAGAGGACTGAATCATCGAGTTGCACCTTCCCACAGTCAGCAGGTAGGTG
Organism: Cygnus olor; assembly: GCF_009769625.2. Classification (NCBI taxonomy): domain Eukaryota; kingdom Metazoa; phylum Chordata; class Aves; order Anseriformes; family Anatidae; genus Cygnus; species Cygnus olor. The sequence goes on from NC_049171.1 coordinate 10,131,407, forward strand.
ACTCTCCATGCATGCACAATCCAACACAGCTGGCTGTAGCAGTGCTTACCTCTGCTCAGCCAGTTTCTAGTCAGGAACTTGCACATCTAGACCGTCCCTGGTGCTTGCAATCTACACGTTGTCCAACCTGCTGCTAAAGTTCTCCAGTGGAAGAGGTTCAGGAACTCCCAAGGCAGCTCCTCCTGCTGCTCTGCTGCTTTACTGTTAGAAAGATTTTCCTACTGTCTCATCCAAATGTTGTTTTGCAGCAACTTCAATCAAGTATGTTTTGCCTGGTGCCACCAGACGGACAGAAAAAACTGCTTGCTGTCCTCCCCGTCACGTTCAGAGAGCCTGCTGCCAGCTCCTCTCGGCTCCGTCCTTTCCTCTCCAGGGTAACCTGTTTACCATTCCCCCGACTCAAATTCCTTAAGCCTATGTCATGGTTGCCCTTTCTGGACAGTAGCCAGCCTTTCTTAAATTGGATTTAGCACACAAGCCCTAACCTCATCAGCCGCTGGCTTCCTACTGATGCAACCTGTTTCATTTTCTATCTAATGTCATCTCATGTTTGGGGGTGTAGTTTGTTTTTTGGGTTGCTGCTTTGCTGCTGACTTTGCTGCCCATTTCGTCCCATGTTAGTGCGTTACTGAATTTGACTGTACTTTTCCCCTGGCTTACAGATTGCTTTGAGTCCTGCTGCAGCCCTCAAGCAGGATTGCTAACCTCCCTCCTGGGGCTTCATCACTTCACAAATGGAAGCGTGTCCTCTACTCCATTGTCTGAAGTGGCAGTGAAAAAAATACTGACTAAAATCTCTGCAAACTTTGTAAAGAAAAATTAATTAGAGAGAGAACTATTGACAGCTTGCCTTTGGGTGCCATTTCTCAAGCAGTTCAGCACCCACCTCACCATGATTTAATCTTTCCCTCTTTCTTAGTGTCTAAGTACATCATCACCCAGCAGTGGCAAAAGCATTTCTGAAGTCAAAATGCAGCACACCAGCTACTCCTTTTCTGCTCATTGGGCCAGTTATCCTGTTAAAGAAAGGAGTCACACTGCAGTCACATGACTTGTTTTGGAAAAATCTACTTTGGATATATTTGTGTTTATTCTTCAGGTGTTTATGAATAATTCATGACAGAATCTTTATGGGTACCACAACAAGCCTGGCTGGTCTGTAATTCTCTCGGTCCACGTCCTTCACCCTTTCCTCCTTGTTTGCTCTTTTCCAGCCTGCTGGGATCTCCTCTTCCACCGTCGTTGCGCACTCCAAGATAATTGCTAGCATTTCAAGGATTGCTTCAGCTGGTCCCTCTCACACCCTAGGGTGAATGTCATCCGTCCCTCCTGGCTTATCTAATTTCTCTAATTTATGCCTTACATTTAAAATATTATCTAAACATTCCAAGGCTGAGGAAATTACGAGAAAATGCCAAATAGCAGTTATTACGTGTTGATTTATCAGCCTGCTGACTCAGAAGTAATGGAGCTTTTATGTCCCATTACTTTCAAAGATACTTTCAAGTGGAGAGAGACGTTAGATTTATTAGGTCTAATGTTAATAGTGCGTTTATAACCCCTTTTTGAAAACAACATTTTTGCTACAAAGAAATAATGGAAGATCAAGTTTGAATTTCCTTCTTATATAGCTGTGACTTTTTCAAAGGATATTCTTTACCTTTCATAAGGCCAAAATCTTCAGTATTTTTGCTTTAAAATCCAACTAGTTTTTTAACCCAATGGTAATGGGAGTTCATAATTTTGTTTCTTTCTCAAATCGCTCAAACTGTTGCCATGGAAATAATTCTATATGGAGATGGGTCAAAAGAAAATAATCTCTCAGAGAAGATTGCTACTTGAAAAGCACATAAATTATAATAATTTAATCAAAAGCATAAAGTAGTCAATCTGAAAACCTATGCGAGTATAATAATTCAATTCAACTGCCTGATCTTTCTCTCCTATGCATATATTCTACACTATTGTTAAAAATCCATTACTAATTAATCTGCTAATACGGTTTTCCAGGACACAGCCCAGTTGGCCACTGAAAGTATTCTGCAAAGGAGATGAGAAAGGATTGCTGTTAGATAAAATAAAAAGCGTTGTTCTCACACTTGCTTGTCACTTCGAGATAAATGTGATTTCTCCTGGATATAGAATCCTTTATCTTCCCCCCTTCTGCCCTGCTGTATTGCTGTGGGAAGGCTTGCTACACATAATCCCTGTCTCAGATGTGGCTTCACATCCACTGTGAGAATTTTATCTCCAGGAACCTGGTCCCAAGCACAGCAAAGGAAAACAAAACAAAACAAAATGAATCTTTGGAAATAAAATATTGCTTTTATGAGGCTAGAAGTGTTTGTAGATACTTGTTGAATGGTAATCAATTTTACTATGGTAGCTTTTCATGTTAAAGTAAGGAAATCCCACATTAATATCACCAAGAAAAGACCTGATCATTTTAGGGAAAAACAAGCCCACTCCAGAAGTTCTGATTTACCTTACTTTTGCTCCTCTCACTCATGCTCTTGTGAACACATGAGGTGTACCTGCCACATGCCTGTGAGCCGTGTTAATGGACATTTTCCCCGAGCCTTCTCCTGAGGCATCCCATTGTCCTTCTCATCACCCAGCTCACTACCTATCCTCTGCACATTGTTTTTTTTTTCCTAGGCCCAGCTACATTTTTATCCAGTGCCCTTCACCCAAGACTGTTCAAGGTGTTATGTTTGAAATGAACAGCAATAAGGCATCGGCAAACATTCTTCCCATTTTAAAGACAGCTGAAACAAGATGGATTTGTTGTGTGATTTGTTCCTGGCTATTGAGGCTCCTCTGCTGGAAATGGGGAAAAAAATGCAAAGCTCTGAATTCCAACACTATCCTTCAATTCATGGAGAAGTGAATTCATGCCATGGCACTTCAGATTCTGGGGTGACCCATGAGCATGCGAGAAGGATTTTTGCCTAAAAGCTTTGGAGAAAGGTGAAAGGAGAATAAAAAGGAGAATAAAAGTTACAAAATACAGAAGGATAAAAATGGCAAAAATAAAACCAAGTGTCCTAGGACAGCAGGATTAATATAAAAGATCTGAATGCTTATGATTGATGTCACTAATAGAGAAATGACTTTTACTTGCAGGAATGATATGGGGGGTAATATAAACTAAAATAATGGAATGGCAGGGTTATTAGGCCGTTGTTTATCTGGCTTTAAAGCTGAGAAGGACAGGCTTTTACCCAAACTGGTGATAAAGCTTACATATATAGAGAGAAGCAGGAAAATAGGAAGTCTGTAAGATAAATCCTAAAATATCTCCCGGCTCTCAGTATCGACAAGGCACTCAGAGCAGACAACATCCGTCCGGAGGTGCAGAGGGAAGTGGGGGAGGGATGGGGGAGGTCCGGCACGGTTTTTTCCAAGGTCACGCATTGCCGGAGATTCCCCTGAGCCAGGGACGAACTGGGTAAACACAGTCCGAGCAAACAGCTGCCAAGCCTGCTCAGCTGCGGCTGTGTAGAAAATCTCAAAGCTTACAGGAATACACTGGGAAGAGCTGGAGAAGCAAGGTTCTTTGGCACAAGAAGGCAGATCGAGCCATTATGAAACCTGCGCTGTCAGCTCCCCACCCCAATTAATGGTGTTGGGAACATCAGGAGATCATTCTCCTCTTAGGGAACAACAGGAGATATTCCACCCTCAGATGGAGGTGCCTAAATTTGATAGCATGAATATTGAATACCTCTTTGCTTTTCCTTCCTGCACCTATTGGTGGGAAACCAGGCTAAGTGATGGCTCACAAACATACATTCCACCTCAGGAAAGCATCCAAATTTAGGAAAAAAAAATAGGCATGTCTTTCAATCTCACTGAAGTTAATGGAAGCAGGCACATGTTGTAAGAGTTTTATATGCATTCCCAAACTGGAGTCAGATTAATATAGATGTTGACTTTTTAATCAAACAAAGCATTCCTGAAATAATGAAAAAAGTGATTTATTAGTAATAAGAATTTACAGGAGAGTTTCACATATTTTTTTGAAATCATTACTTATTCTCACATGACAAGTCTGAATATTGATAGTTGGGTTTAATAGCAGGTTACCTAAAGGATGTCTTGCTGTTCCTATTCAACAGATGGCTTTGGCTTTCAAGCAGAATAACAAAAAATAACAGTGTAAGACCTGCTATATATGAAATTAAGATCAGCAATTCTCTAATGCTAAGATTCTTAAAACACCTCAGACCTCCAAATAATTCATTGTTACCATCAATCAATTTAATGGCCCTGAAGAACATATATCACAGCTCTTTGAAACAGGTGACGTGGTGGTGACACATCCTCCAAATTATTCATATGTTCACTTATCTTACTGAACTTTGTCACATAAATTCAGTGCTTCAGGTAAGAAGGCAGTTTTGTCCCTGAAGGCTTTGGGTGTTTCTTCCTTATTGACCTACCACTGTAAAGACATATCATTGTAAAAAAGTACTATTGATTTTCAGAAGCTCTTTGGAAAAGCTGTATCTTGCCTTCATTAATAATTGAAGTAGTAGTATAGCTCTACCTCTGGTAGAGAGTTGACATGGTCTGCATTTAGTCTCCAAATGACTAAAAAATAAGGCAAAACCCAGAAAAAGGTATAGGAGTCCAAGCTGATGCTGGTGTTTCAGTCTTAATCAAGTTAGATCTGCGGGTCTGAAAAGATATCTGCAGGTGCTGCCTTTCCATGGAGGTACCTGAACTGCATAGGCAACTCAGGATTTTACCTCAGATGTTCTAAAGAACCCAAATCCTCCACTGAGTGCCTAGATACATGAATTTAGCTGAGATAAGTCCACCTTACACCTAAACCTGCCTGTGTCTGGGAAAGCAGAAGTGTCCCTGCCCTTCCTCACTTCTCTCCAAGGTTCTTTGGTACCTAAAAGGGAATTCCTGACCCATGCCTCATTTAGGTGTCCCTTGGGCCTGCAGGCTACTTCAAACCCCTCTTTAGGACTCAGCTCTCCTACATACGTACAAGCTCCCTAGATGTCTCCCAGAATCAAATGTCAGATGTTGCAGCATGCAGCAGAAATGATGAGCAGCCCGTCACCAAGGCATGCTGTTGGATTTTTTACTGATTTTTTTTGGCACCTTCGAGAGTTAGGCAGAGCTTGAGAGACAAGTTCTCAAAAACTTTCAAAAAATTTCTGGTGTTTAAATTGTTCTGGGGCAGCATCTGGGATTTATGAGAAATCAGTTGAGCTCTGGGTTGGCAACTTGGTCCCTGTGTGACCTGGAGGTTCTTGATATTTATTGTCCTGTCTGACGGATAAGGCCGCACCAATGCTACATAAACCTCAGAGGTAAAGAACAAAGTAAAAATCTCAGACAGGATTTCTGAAAGTTTTAAAACTTTTTCCATCAGGCTGTTCCCAGCAGGCAGAAAAATCCTGGCTGAAGAGTAAAGGCTCCTGAAATGAATAGCATAAAAAGATGTCTTTTATTATCTTGCTTCAAAGTACAGATCATGACCATTAAGTTATTCAGGGCTACAAGTTCCAGACCTCCTTTCCCCCCCTTTCATCTAACCAGCAGAGGAAAAGTCCCTAAAATCTTCAGCGTTTACCACAGCCAACGCATCTTTCTCTGGAACAAAACATAACCCTTCCCAAACCCTCTAACCATCCCAAAGCCCCCAGCCAGCCTAATTTCAGCATCTGCACAACGTGCACGGTGACAGGCCAGAGACGGCGGTGTTTGTGTGCTGTCTCCTTGCTGACCTTTAGATAAGAGCAGCCTTCCCCTCCTCTGGTCAACAGGAAAAGCCAGGATGGGCCTGACCGGGGAGCGCCCTGCAGCTTGTGGTGGCCTGAGGGCTGGGGGTGGGCCTCTGCCTGCACAAAGCCAGAACCCTGTCACCACTCGATGGTCTGATGTGCAAAGTTAAAAACATGAGCCTTGGCTGTGCTGAGGGGCACCAGGCTTCTGGGAACAGTCCTGCCTGCCAGGAAGGGGTGGGAAGCCCTTTTTGAGGCCTGGTCCCTCAAAAAGCAGGGTGTGGGCATTGCTCTGCCGTCCCACCGGGCAGCTGGGACAACCCCAGGCCCGTGGACATACCCATGGTGTGTGTGCATTGCCAGTGCCATCGGACCCAAACAAACAGGTGCCTTCAACCCCAAACACACACATTCACACTGCTGCTGTGGCTGTCAGGAGACCCTGGCCCAATCCTGCCCTCCAGTATGCAGGTGAGATGAAAGTCCTGTGGTCTTTTGCTCCGGGGGTTTGCTCTTGCCCCTCTTCTGCTGCTTGGTGCTCATGGGTTATTTTTGGAAGTTAGCACCTTAGAGCCTGGTTCCCTGCATGGAATTTGGCTGAAAACACCAGGGAAAGGTGGGTCCTGGTCCCATAGGGAGCAAAGAATCCCACATCACAGCCATGCTGCTGCTGCCCAGATAAAAAAATGTCTTCACCCATGTGGCAGGCAGGAATGTGGCTGAGGCAAAGCAGCAAATCCAGCAGCGGGGATAGGTAACCTCAGTGCTCATCCCAAGCTCCTCCAATTCTGCTGTGATTCTGCTGCGACCAGATTGAGGGGCATCACGGGTGTCCTTCTTTGTCCCCTGCCCCTGCCCCTGGAGCACCTCCGACTTCTCAGCACACTCCTTCAGCAAACTGAGTGGTGTTAATGCTCCAGGAGGCTCTGGTGAAATGTGGTGTGAGAGGGCTGTATGCTTTTCACAGCAGTGGATTTTCCACCTTAAATGAGAGTTCATTTGATCCCTTTCTTCAGGTAATGTTGGTGTCAACAGCAGGAGATTACGTATGGAAATGCAGAGAAGCATAGATGAAACATAAACTATCCGATGTAATATATTAACATATTTTTGAGTGATGAATTGCCATTGCCTTGCAAACAGCTTGCTGCTACATCAGCCTTCTGAAGCAGCAAACATATAAAATGAGCTCTTTGCTAGCATCATATTCAGGCTTTTTTTGAGCTCCCTGCGTTCCTGAGTGGTTCCCCAGTCCAAGCCATACATCACCATCATGTACTCTCAAGGCTGAGTTAAGCGTGCGGCCTTGTGAGATGCTGTGTGAGCAGGGAGAGCAGGATTTAGGCACTAAAGCTGAGCACCAGCTGGCTGGCCACTCTCGGGGTGCTTGTCCCCAGGAGGTGATGGTGCTAACAGCAAACAGATGGCCCTGTACAGGGGCTGCTGGCCCTGCAGCCTCCACATGGCTTTTTAGGGATGCTCTGCCCTGCCTCATGGTCCAGGGCGCAGCAGGATTTTAGAGGGAGGAACGGTGTCGGTAGTGTGGAGGAGAAAGAAAGATGCTTGCTGGTTTAGACCTCTGTATCCACCGCTATGCAGTCGGGAGGGCAGACATGTCCTCCACCCATTGCTTCTTGACTGGTGCATCTGGGGATTGCTCCAGCCGCTGCAATGGCAAGAGAAGAGAGGGCTCCAGAGAGCTCTATGCCCAGAGGTCAAGGCAATGTCTGATTTTGTCAGAATCATCCCCGCAATATGGTGTAGGAGATTAGGGAGAGGAGAGGAGAAAAGGGGAGGGGAGGGCTCTCCTGATAAGCTCCCCTGATAAGCTCCGTGGGCAGCGATGGTGCACGTGCAGGCTGGTGGCTGCCCAGCAGAGCTTCGCAGTGGCTGCGCCCTTGTTTTTAAGGCACAAAGCAGGGAAGCCCAGATCTCACATGGAAAAAAAAAGCAATGTTTCCATCTGTGTGTGGCCACCAGGCAGCTCACAGGAGACAAAAAGGAAAGCTGTATCAGTGCAACTTTCCCAGACAGACAAGCCATAACTCAGAGAGTGTAAAGCTCTCGCAACGAGCTTTCCTTCAGCTGCTGCAGCCTCCGCTCATTCATTTCCTTCCCTCCCTCTCTGCTGCTTCTTTCATTACCCATTACAAGACCTATTCATGGACATCCCCTGAAAAGTCCCATTTGTCCACGACTGCACCGCTCGCCTTCTCTTCCAGCTACCGGGCATTTTCAGCCAGGGGCCCCATCCCAGGCAATAAACATCGCTTTGTCCACACGCAGCACAGCCCGAGCACCAGCGCACACTGTCTGCCTGCGAGACAGGGGCTGCTCTGGCCCCAGCCAGCTATTGAGATGTCTTTGTGTGATGTTGCCATAGCTACCCTCCAGCTAAACAGGGAAAGAGCTCCTTTGTCCCAGATGATGGCCAGCTGAGTTTTGGAGCCCAGCCTGCCCTGGATGGTGGGAATGGAGCTCACCCACAGCCACTGGGGCCGTGTAGTGTTGTGCCCAGAGCCATGGGGCTGGGTGGACACAGAGGCAGGGGGCTGCTCGGGTGCAGAACCTTTTATATGCACATATCTGTACATATGTCTATGCATACACTCTATATTGTAGAATGGTGGTGGTTGAGGCACTGGTTTGCCAGGAAAGGGGGTGAAACCTGAAACGCAGGGGACTTGAAATAAATCATTCAGGAGCCCTTCCAGCCCTTGGCACAGCCCCCGCATCCCCTGAAAAGCGACTGCAGCTTCCGACCGAACGTGGGTGTTTCCAGACCAGCCTCTGAGGCAGCTCGCAGCAGAGCCGCGGGCACTGCCGCCTCTCCTGCCTCGGGCTCAGCAGCAGCAGTGCTGGCCCTGCATTTCTGCACATATCCATTTTGCAAACGTGTCGGTGCCCAACTGTCCTGGTTTCAGGTAGGACAGAGTTAATTTTCCTCCTAGTAGCTGGCAGGGTGCTATGTTTTGGATTAGGATGAGAAGAGCGCTGATAACATGCTGATGTTTTAATTGTTGTAGAGCAGTGCTTACACCAAGCCAAGGACTTTTCAGCCTCTCTCTGTCCTGCTAGCGAGCAGGCTAGGGATGCAGCAGGAGCTGGGAGGGGACAGACCCAGGACAGCTGACCCAAACTGGCCAAAGGGGTATTCCATACCATCTGACGTCATGCTGAACAATATATAGGGGTGGCTAGCCGGGGTGGAGGGGGGGCCGGCTGCTCGGGGATAGGCTGGGCATCGGTCAACGGGTGGTGAGCAATTGCATTGTGCATCACTTATTTCATACACATTATTACTATTAATACTATTATTATTATTATTATTGTTGTTATTCTTTTCCCTGTCTTAATAAACTGTCTTTATCTCAACTCACAGACTTCACTTTTCCCGTTTCTCTCCCCCATCCCGGAGAGGGAGGGGGGAGGGTGAGCGAACGGCTGTGTGGTGTTTGACTGCCAGCCGGGCTAAACCACAACACCAACGCACTGTGTGCATGTGTCTTTGCAACCACTTCGCAGCAAAACATGGCCATGCCAAGTCCAAGGACCCAGGATGGACCCCAAAACCCCAAGGAGAAGCAAGGAGACATTTGCTTAAATTCAAAATACAAAAGAGATTATCCCACAACTGATTTTTTCTTGGTTTTGCCTCAAACAGACCTTTAGCTCAATAAAAGTGATGTTGAGTGTTTCCACACCACAGGAGTGCTGTAGACTGATGTGGGCAAGGTAAAAGCATGGTGAGTGGTGAGCCCTTGCAGCCAGTGGTTATAGCTTCTACGCTTTCACTATAATGCCCTGTTCAGACTTTACTTTCTTCCTAAATACACTAAATGAAGGAAATGTTATGCAGAGAATACCTCCCATTAAATGCAGGGGTCTTCAGAGAAGTAACGAGCCTTGGGGTCAACACATCTGACCTGATGCCCACTCTGGGTCTTGCTTCTGCCTACCATTGACTTCCTAAAGCCGCCTTGTTTCTTAAGGGTGCTTGACAGTTGGACTAGATGATCCTGGAGGTCTTTTCCAGCCTTTATGATTCTATGATTCTGAAAAGCAGGGAGAATTTCAGACCTCCTGAGGCTGGGCTCTGGGGACTAAATTCACAGAAATTCAGAGAAAAAGGCCTGGACATGTTCAGCACACATTTTGGCTAACATGTAAACTGATTTTGAAGGAAGGGCTGAAGACATGGAAGTAAAGGAAAAAATATAATAAAAATATAACTGGGCTTTACCAAGGTCGCTTTAGTCAGACTAACTCGATAGCTTTTGGTGATAAGGAAAGAAAAAAAAAATAAAACAGCAAACAAAGTACTCCATGGGCTTTTTTAGACATGGGAAATGCTTTAGATCTAATCTGTCTGGACTTCAGCAACACTTTTGATAGAAGAGCCACATGGGAAATTATTGTTTGTGTTGGAAGAAGCAGGGACTGGTATTCGAACTGAAGGTCCCTCCGGAAACAGCCACGAACAAACACAACAGGTTCTTCTGGAAGGAAAACGATAGGAGCAGGGAGACATAACCGGTGAAATTCCTCAGAGCCAGTTTTAGTTAGTTTTCTTATGGAACAGAAAACAGACAAGCGCTAATGATACTCGCAGACAATGCTGGCCTGCTGGGGATGTGGCCCAGGACTTTAGTGTTTTTTTTTGCAGCAAGGTGGAGTGCTCCGATCAGCCACAAAGCAGCCACCAGCAGCCACGTCGAACACTCACATAAGGCACCAAACGTTGTCACAGATTGCATCAGGAGAGACTTCCGAGACAGCAAAGGCTGGTTTATCCTCCCTTACACCTGTTTCTGGCAAAAAAAATGTGTGTTATACTGGTCTTAGCTTGGGAAAATTCATTCAAACTGATGCAGGCTGAAGTGTGAGGAGGGCACTGAGATGTTGGAGGGAGCAGCAAGCACGTGCAATGAGAGGGTATTGAATTAATCTGGCCAGGTCAGTCTGGTAAAGTTGAGAGGCAATTCATTTGCGCTGTTAATACATCAAGAGACAGATAAACACCAAAGGGAAAACCTATGTAAGCTAAAGGCAAATGTTGGCACCAGAACAAATGTGCACCAGCCAGCCACAGATAACCTTAGACTGGAAATTAAGAGGAGTTTTCTAATCACTGGAGGAGAGGGCTTCAGCTGCAGCCTGCCAGGAGGAGCACTGCGGGCAGAGATGAGACCTGGCAATTCGCCTGTCCTGGTGGCTTGTGACAGCAGAGTCACAAGCCCCACCGAACCACGGGGGCCCCCAGTCCAGTTTCCTCACTTCCTAAATCCTTTGTGGGAAAGCCTGCCGATAACGACCACGAGAAGCAATGCTCACACGTTATTAGAAATTAAAGCATGTGAAAAAATGAAATATAAATTTTAAAAGGGGGGTTCCATGATGTGTATAATAAACTGTACCCTGAAGATGGTTTGGAAAGTAAGAAATTGTGGTAATTGCTCTGGTTGATAACTCTGCACATCCAATTTACTTCCTTCTGCTTTTTCCACGTTTGCTTCTCTTAGCTATTAGTAGTATCTTGTTTATTAAACCAGTGTTTTTCAGCCTGTGGTCTACAGATCCTGGAAGGCATTTGTGCTACCTGCAAGCATTTGTGCAAAAACTAATTAAGAAAAGGAAATCTATTGTCAGGAGCCCTATGTTTGCTCTACAGAAGTCTGTATTATAGAATTGACCAAAGCCTGAAAACAAAATAAAGCAGAAAAGCACCATGGTGGGCTGGAAATATTTGGGATGAGAGTTCCCATGATGTATGAGCTAAGCATACTGAAAACTTATATTAATTTATCACTATCAATATAGCCTTCAAATGGAAATATAGCTATATCTTATAAAGGTGGTTGATAGCTAGACATTTCGATACAAGAAATGAGCATTACAGGCATCTTATGCTGTAGGTAGGATTAGCTAAAGTGCTTGCACATCTACATTGATTTAAAAGTGTTATCACTCCCTAACTAGCATAATTCATGTCCTCTGTAATGTAGCCCAGAGGTGTAGGGCAGTGATTCCATGATATATATATATGTATGTATACACAACACACAAAGCCTGCAGTTGGATAGGATATATATATATATATATATATATCCATATGAGAAGTCACAGCAGAGTCTTTGCATGTCAAAAGGCAGAAAAAAAATGAACTGTTTCACCCTGCAGTACCTGCTGTGCTCTCACAGTGGGTAAGTCTCTTAGTCAGGGATTTGGGGAGCAGCTGAGAAGCCCCAGCTGTTGGACAGGAGGAGGAATGGTGCAGTGAAGCAGCTGCTCTCTTTCAGTGTTCCTTTTGACACTTACTTTCAGCCAAGTCATTCAGCCCCATATGCAATAGCCATAATATTGCATAGCTTGGTTTTTATCTACTATTTAGTCATGACCTAACGACCCAAAAGGCAAAATCACCAGCACTATCCAAATCCTCCAACAGAAGCATCAGGAGCTCTGAGATGTCTTCTGAGGCACAATTTACAAATCTGTCCTGCTTTTTAGGCATCATCTGCAAAGTTTGCATACAGATCCAGGGTTATTTGGATCAAATGGTTTGAATCTATTCCCAATGTTTGCAGTTTAAAGTTGGACGCATGTGCCAATTTCTCCTTCTTTTAAGCTGCCAATTAATTATAGGTGGTACTAGAATAGAGAGAGAAAATGAGCCAATGATTCAGGTTCAGGGCTCAAGTGAAGCAGGCTAATGTCCCTGCTGTGTCTCAGACAGGGACAAATAATTTCAGCTTGTTTTCCTATATCCTGGGCCACTGTGCACAAAAGTGTGATTGAGATCATAGGAGGTTCAGGCCACAGTGGTAGGAGCCCAACAAACAAGTTCCACATCTGCAAAGGTCTCTTAAGTCATGACTGATTTCAAAGGCACGCAGGCTCCTAATGACTTTGGTAGCTCTGTGGGTGAGAATTTGCATATATATGTTGTGTACATATGCCAGCAGTGTATCTACACCAGGAAAAGGGTTGTCCCTCACTGGAGGACAGCAGAGAGGCAGGGGCATTGCCTTCACCATCCATTTGGGAGCAAAGGACTGCAGCAACCAGATACCTTGCACTAGTACAAGTACTGCTCTGCCACCGCAGCTGGTTGTCGTGAGATCGTGAAGTCTTACTCTCTGGAGACACTCAAAACCCAGCTGGTGGCCCTGAGCAACCTGCTGTCATCGACCCTGCTCTGAGCAGGGGCTTGAACTACATGATCTCCAGAAGCTCTTTCCAAACTCAGCCCTTTCTGTGACTCTGATATGTACATATGTGCAGATACACACCCCCTCATGGCTCAGATGTACAGCTGAGTTACAGAAGCTCCATGAACTACATCCATCAGCTCATGCTGGTGGTGCTCATGCATCCATCTGCAGACATCTGCATGTGCAACATAGCGTAAACCTCTTTTATGGAGGTTTAAAATCTGCCTCAGTACTTCTCTCCAGCAGCAAACCACCACGGCTCAGCTGACAAGCAGTAATCTGTGAAGCTGTAATATGCTGAGTAGGTTTCTGAGCCTTGCAGGTAACTGGAGCAAGGAGGAGGCGTGGTGAAGGTTTGTCTAACTGATACAGAGTCAAATCAATTTAAGAAAAGTGGATATATTCTGACACTTGCTGGAGAACATTTGACTAGTAATTCTTGTGACACCTCCCCAGGACTTTGTGAGAAAAATGAGTTTTAAAATTCTAATGAATAAATAAAAAAATTTAAAGATACAAAGAAAAAAATCTTTGACTAATATTAATGTACGAAGAAGTACTGTCAACAGTAAAAGCTCTTAATTTGGGTCAACTAGTGATTTAAAGAAAAAAAAAATCTCTTCAAGAAGATTGTTCTTTAGCAACTGTGTCCTGGGAGCCAGACTCACCACTGAGCTCCATCTGCTTTGCATCACGTTGTGATGCAAGCCCAGATCTGAGCATCACCAGGGCCATGCAGAGCAGCTGGAGTAGATGGGGATGGCTGGTCCAACAAGCCTTCATCAATTCTTCAGAGTTTTACACATTCAGGAGGGGTTTCATTTGTTTGTTCTGGTCTATTTCTTATGGCTGCTCTTCAGACACTGCAACAATGGTCTCCCAGGTGCCAAATTTGCTCAGATGTGGGATGGTAGAGTGACCGACCTGACCTCTCAGAGGAGGAAGTTTTCTGCTTAGAGGACAGTAAAGGGGGGACCCTACTATGGGTTTTCCGTAGGTAACTCTGGGAGACAGTACTACTTAGCAGAGAAAATCTGTTTTTGCCATTCATCCCCTTAAATGGCAAAATTCACCTCAACTCTTCTTCTCTGGCCATTTTTGTCTGTCTCAGACACCAGAAGATCTCTGAGGACAGAGTATCTTTTGCTGGACCCACAGGGCTTGTACTGCAAACAGTAAAGGAAGATGCTTGCTACAAATTTTAGCAGCAATACCTGCCTCTAACAAGAAACTTTGCTGGTGCAGACTGCAGAAAGCCTGTACACATAACCTTCTGGGATAAGACGTTTAGTCAATACACTCAGTGTGGAAAGTAAAATGTAGGTAAGAGTGAGGAATGAGAGCTCTCTTAATCATTGTCATTGATTTTCTGGAATGGCTAGGTATCTGTTTATAGGAAGGATGAGGTGACATCCTATGTTTATTCGGTGTCTGCTTTGGGTGGGAGGAGATGGCCATGCCAGTTAAGAAGTTTAATTAAAGCAGCAACCTTTCTGTTCCAGAGGTGGGAGCCTGTCATCTGTCAATTTATTTTCATGAGTAAGTCATTAAAGCAGGAGCTGCTGAGGACTTACTCATACAGCCCAGGTTTGCCGTGCATCTTCTTTGGCTGCTGGAAATCATTTTAGATCCAATATTGAGGCCTTTAGGTGAAACTCAAGGATATGAGTCTGAATAGTTTCGAATTACATCTGTGATGTTTTACCGTGTTATTGAAATCTCCCAACAGCAGGGACATGATGCTGCAGTCTATTGCAAGACTAATATACCTGGGTTTCATATATGTGTCACACCCAATACATCTTCAGGAGCACCCGATTCCCATTTTTGTCTTGCTGCTTGCAGCAGTGCTTACCTCTGCTGGTCATGACTGTTCTGCCTTCCAAAGTAAATGGGCCATCTGTACTGAAAGACAAAGCTTGTGCACCTGGGCCAGGTGAATCCCAAGTCAGCTCTTCAGTGCTCCTCATTGTTTCTGTGGGTTTCTCCGACCAACATGTTTTTTTTTCACTATAGCCATGGTTCTTCCAAGCCAGCCTACAGAGGAGTCTTTGGTAGCTTTGGATATGAGCATTAGAGGAGATCAATGACACAAGAAGCAAAACTTGTCTGCCCCCAGGAGCAATACGCAGTCTGGCTTTGTGGGGATGTGTCGTAAACAGAACAGGCAGAAAGGTCATCACTGTTTTGGTGTTGTTGGCTTAGACATCTTGATATCTCATCCGATGTCCAATGTCTGCTATTCTCTGCAGAGGAAAAAAATATGTTTTGTGGAAGTCAAGAGACCCCTCCTGTAAATGCCAGTCCAAAGAAGTTTGACTTGCTTATAGACACAAATAAGACAAATCCTGTGTGCTCGTGCTGGTACATGCATGGATTTACGCAGGTACACATACATGTCTATGCATAAAAACACCCATGCACAAAACACGATACATAAAGAGTCCCCTTAAGTAATTTGGAAGTTGGCCTAGTCACTGAATTGACAGTGATGTTAGGGAAATATTTAGACATTGGAGGGGACTCAGAAAATATCAAGAAAGTCAAATTGGGAGGTGGGAGGTATGTGTCTTCTGTGGAATGACAGGAAGAACCAAACACCTGAGGTTTTCAAAGCCAATTCAGAGTGGTAGCTACACAACTCTCATGAAAATAAAAGAGAATTATATGGCTGAATCTTCTGGTCCATTACTGGTCTTCTCCATTACAGCTGTGCCTGAATCCCTCAACCTGACTGAAAAACTGATCCAAGTGTCTGGGCTAGTCAGACAATAGTCAGACAATGGTAGAAGGGTTCTCTGCTGGAGATTGTGCAACACCAGGACTGGAAAGCCAAAATGCAAGCTGATTCAAGCAGGTATAGCTGGAAGCAATGAAGTTAAACAGAAAAAAAAAAAAAAAAGAGAGAGAGAGAGAAAAAAAAAAGAAGCTGCAGATTAAATGTCAGAACTGCTTTTTCCAAAGCCAAGGTCTATTAGTTTGCAGGACATTGTCCAAAGAGAGTTATGGAATCCCCATTAGCCGGTCCTTTTGAAAGCTTAGCTACACCAATAACATTCAATAATACATTTTTTGGAAGAAGCTCATATTGGCAGAGAAACAGGAGGTGAATTAATAGATCCTTTCTGGCTCTGACTTTTATAACTCTTCACGTTGAATCCTAATACAAGAGGTTATCTTTATAGCAGGCAATGAAAGATTTTCCCTGTAGATTACCACTTGAAAAGTACATGCTGCACATCTTTAAAGTACAGGACATTTTATACTTTCATTTGATTGAAGTAAGTGGAGTACTCTTCAGCCAGCTTCAAGTTAATATTTTAGCAAGAATCAATGGCATAATTAAACTTTATGGATGTCCCTCATCAACAGTTCCACGTGACAAAGTTTACAACATGGTGATACTTGGATAAATCATTTTGTATTTATGGATGGCTCATAAAAAGGCGGGATGAGGAGTTAGCCACAAAGGATGATGGAGTAATTACTATGAGTGGAACAGTTTTAAATGCAATTTGTTAATAGTGCTATGAACCAAAATGTGTTTGACTTAAAGGGACAGCACTGTGTCATTAAAAAGCCCCTCATGATGGGGCCTGGTTTTGGGGTTAGCCAGTCTTATACTCCACATCCAGAAGGGTGTTCCCTCCTTGTTTTATGCCTACACTGGCTCAAGGTGTCAACATTTGAAAAATGATCCAATTGCTATAACCATTCTGAGATGGTTTCTTTTTCCCAGTTGAAACCACAACGGGATGTAGACTTCAAATTTAAGTGCCTATGTCAGGCATCATAACAGATGGCTGTATTCCCCTCTGCACATCAAGCCCAGCTTTAGCATGGCTTAGCCCAGTGGCAGCTCCCTGGGATGGAGAAAAGCCTAGCTAGGATGACCCATACCAAGGCAGGTCTTTGGAAGAGAGACAGCCTTCCTTGCAACCTGGAAAAGCAGCTGGGTTTGAGGAACCACACAGTTGCTTTGTGAATGTTTGGGTCAGAGCAGGACAGACCCTCGAGGGGAGGCAATGCCCCAGGAGGCTGCAAGCTGATTTCCTACCCCCAGGTCTCTCTCTCTGCATTGGGAGAGTTGAGTCCCAACAGAAGTACAGATTCAATGCAGCTGGACACTGCATTTTCTCTTCCAGGCCAGGTGTTTTTGCCAGGGACTAGTCTGCAGTACAGGCAGAGGCAGCAGTTGATTCCCATGAGAAATAGCCAGCCTGCCATGTAATTGTAGAGTAGCAGCTAATTCCTGATTAATGGCAGTATAAATGAATTCTGATAAATAGATGAGGAAAAATTAAAAAAGAACAAGCTGAACATCACTGGCACAGCTCACTGCCTTCTACTGTGACAAACGCTGTGCAATCCCTGCACGGTTTTTTCCTCGGTTCACTCCTACTGCTTCATTATTGCTTCCTTTAAAGAAAGGCAGTGGTTCCTCCTGATGAGCATCTTTGTTAAGACACAAGTCTTAAATGAAGGTTTTCTCTCTGCCTAATGTACAACCCTTCTATTACTGACACCGTCTGCTCACAGTGCAAGTGCATTTTCATAGGGTCACACTGGCAAAACTGCAAGTGGGTTGCAAAACAGAGGGGCAGATCATATCACTGATCTTGAAGCAAGTGAGAAGATGGAAGGTGAAGGAAGAAACAGGCTGAAAGAGAAAAATGGGGGGAGAAGGGGAGAAAGGGTGAGTAATGTTGTAGTTTGCAACACCGGAATAACCATCTGAGTTAATAAAACCTGTAGTGCAGAAGCAAGATTTAACAAATTCCTTGTAAACCTGGTGTGCTCCTTACACATGTGCGTGTGTTTGGGGAAGAGGGGGCTCTAGGCAGTTGCTGGCCAAAGCATAAACACCTCTAAACTGAACACTTGCCTGTTTGCGGCTATTGGAACAGCACACTCCTAGCAGGGAGCAGGTCTGGTGCTTCGAGTCCTTGCAGTGTTCTGAATGAACGAGAACCACTGAGCTAAGAAGTCGACGTCCCATGCAGCATCCTTGAAGATGCAGAGCCCTAATGTTAAAAGCATCATCAGTATTCTGGTATTCTTCCTTAATGTGAGCCTTCCTCTCTGCGATTTCAGATACTTGTGCTCTGATAAGACAGCGGCGCCCTGGCCCATGCTGTTTATACCAGTGGCCTGCAGCTTTGCCGTGGTGCATGTCAGTCTTTGGAAAGTCAGAGATAAACTTGTTAGGAAAGGTATCTGAATTTATTTAAGCACAGAATTTGAGTTTTCTCTGACCTTCACCTGGTACATAAGTACAAGCCTGGCTGAACACTGGTATATTTAAATCTGGAGTGCAAACAGCCTTGCTGTGCTTCCCTTTTAAAGGATTGTTTGGGTTTTGGAAACCAACCATGGACTGAAAGAAATGTGTTCATTGTGTTTCCACCCTAACTAACTGCTGCTAATCTGCTCAGAGGAAAGGTGCCCCTTTTTCCGTTCGCTGGAGGCTGCTATATCAAGGCTTGAAGTTCTCTGTAGGGAAAATAGTGCTTAAGAGCTGAGATCCACTCCGAGAGGCATTTTGCCAAACAAAATGCATCACTACTGTCATGCCAGGGACCCTCTCACTTTGCACGTCTTTAAGCATCCAGGAGGGACTTAATTACAGTGTGGCTCGTATTCTGTTGAGGAGGTTGCAGATGTTCTTGGCTGGAATTTTTTGTTTCATCGAAGAAGATTTTCCTTACCTCCTCATGAAACTGAACATTCCCTGATGGCTTTAAAGCACAAGGTTAGTGGCCGTGCTTTCAGCCACACAAATTCTTCAGTTCCATCTCCAAATATTTCTTGTTCATTTGGAAAAATGTTGAAATAATAACCTGTATCCAAGGACAACCAGGTCCTCAGTGGCAGCTTTACAGGCTCCTCCAAAGAATGATGCTCAGTGTCACACAACACTGAGGAGAGAAAGAAAATAGAATCCCATAAGGAGCCTAAAATCCCCAAACTTGAATTGCTGTGGTTAGTTTCAGAAAAGCCAGGGACTGAGTCAATGTGCAGCTGGAGCTTCCTTTACTTGAGTCTGTGGTCTCTGGCTACTTGAGTTCTTCCTTGGGTGATGGCACAGGGAGCTTTGTCCCACCACTGCTCCCTTTTGACACATCAGCTCTTGCTCAGGATCCCCCAAAACATGGACATCATTTGCCGTAGTGTTATTAGGACGGTGCATCCCAACAGTTGCCTGAGATTGGCATTTCGGGAGTAATCTTAGCTCTGAATAAAGGAAACAAAGACCTGAACCCATTCTCTTTTTCTGAGCGAGCAGTGTATTCACTCGGGAGTGACTGACTACCAAGCTTACCGTGGAGCTACAAATCTTTATTTGACCAAAACTAATGTATCTCCATTAAAACCTTCAATTTTGAAAGGCTGATATGTAACACTAAGGAAAAAAAAAAAAGAAAAAAAAAAGTTGAAAAATTCTCAAACAGTTCCATTTTGGATCTTTTCTCTTCCAAATATCAGGCTGCTGTGATAAAACTGGAAGCCTCTTGGTATAATTTGTAATGTCTTAGACGCCTCTGGTTTAGAACAAAAAGCATTCCTTGAGATTAAATAGAAGCACTTTGTCAACGTTTTGGAGTTTCCACTCAGTGAATACAAGGATTAGTTCAATGATCCAGCCAGCTCAGCTCATTGCCAATAAGAACATTATAAATACAATAGTAAGAAGACTTTTTTTTTTTTTTCAACTTTTGACCTCAAGGTAGAAATTTCAGTGAAGCATGAATACAGCTGGACAAAGCTTGTGATGGGGGCCTGAGTTATTTCCCTGCTTAAAGCCAGCTGATACGTGTTTGTTTGTAATACCTCCTGTGGGGATGTATTAAGCAGAAGAGTTAACCTGTGTCAACTGATGATAATGTTTAGCATTTCCTCTTGGGAGAGCTTGAGAAATAGGTTAGGTAAACACCATACAGATTGCAGACAAAATGGCATGTTTGCTGAGGGGCCCTTAAACTGGTGATGCACGAGCAGTCTGGATAAACTGGTCTCTTCTGAAACAACAGGCCTTCACTCCAGCCAAACGTGAAACTGCTTCTTCCAGATGAGTTAAAGGCACCGGCAGAAATGATGCTGTTGGGTCGGTCTTTAGGAACAAATGGAAATGCTGCCGAATTCCAGCTGACTCCTGTTAGCCTGGGAAGAATGCAAACAGCAGGTAAATGATACAAACGGTTGATGAGACAGGGAAGTATTTTTCATATGATTTTGAGGAGGTCAGATATGCAATTTTCCCAAGTGGGTCTTTCCATTGTGCTTTGCCATGTGCCAAGCATTTCCACCAGAATATTTTTATCTTTTTTTTTTTTTTTTCCCTATTCAAAACTGCTGGATGTTAGGCTCAGTATGTCTGGAACATAAAGGTTGTGTTAACCCTTTGCTACCAGAACACAGGAACAAGCCATGGAAGCTGTTTGTGACCAGATAAACTGGAAATTTTGACATGTCCCCATGGGATGATTCCTGGTTTTTGCAGTGATTATCAGTGGGTAGGTCTCAGTTAAGACCAAGGTCCATGAATTTCTTTACACCCATGCATCACCAATGAGCTTCAACAGCAAAGAGGGAACATCCTTGCATGTTCCTCATTCCACAGTTGGAAGAGCTTGATCTGAAGATGGGCAGTGTGAGAACACGGGGCTGTGGTGGGAACTGACCCATGGGAGGCTCGTGGCAGCTGAGCCTGGGCTGAGAGCAGGAGCAGACAAGAGTGAGAGGGGAGGGGAGATGTGGGATGGAATGGCCAGGATTTGGGGGAAGAAAAATGGGTCTGGGAGGCAAGCTGGTGACTTGCTGGGTGTGTGTAATGGACAGGGAAATAGGACAAATGAGGAGCTGAACTGATGGGACTGAGGTTGGCTGGAGAAATGCTTGGGGACATGAGGATACAGGGTGTTTTGGACAGGACCAAAGCTCTCCTGAGGTGACACAGGGAGATTCCCTCTGGTCCTGAGCCCACACATCTCGGAGTGCCTGCCCCTTGTAGGTACCCCAAAGCAGTGCAGGCTTTGACTAAAAGCAGCCACATCAGAGTTGGGGGAGCAAACCAAGAGCCTCACCCCTAGCTGGTCGCCCCCAGCCTCATCAATGGTCTGGCTGTAGCCTCCCAGTGAAGGACAATACCCGACTCTGCAGTTTAAACCTACTCCTTTATGGTTAGGAGTTTACTTAAAGTTTATTTATTCACATAATTTTGATTTTATTTTTTTTTCTGAGGTTATAGGCTTATTTAAACTCACTCCAAAAGGGTGAAAGAGCCATCGCACAGTTAGCAGGAGAGGCAATTTACTGCTCCCTCCCCTGACACTGGCACCACCTGAGCCATCCTCAGCTTGATGCCAAACAGATGGCATAAGCCCACCCCAAAGGGCAGGTGGATGGAACTGCACTTTTCCTGCATTGTGCACTCACCTGCGATGTGTGTAATCAGCTGGGACTGACAGCACTTAATGCATTGGGTGGGCAGAAAAGCCATGAGCAGCGTGTCCTTGACATGGGCAGTTCACCTCCACGGTTATAACGGAGCCCCAGCCTCACCAGATTTGAGGGTGTGCAATTGGAAACCGTCTGTGTTTCCCTACAGGAATGTGTGTGTGGGGATGGAGGAGAGGGATTGCAGCCCGCTCGGCACATGCATTATTGATTGTGAGCTGGGAGGTTTCATGTGCCAGGCGGGGGGATGTGAAGCTAAGGGAAAGGGATATTTCTTCTACTGTGGTTACTGCTTTTGCGTGGATGTCGATCCAGCAGAAATATTGCAATGGGTTTATAAATTATGGGTGTCCAAAAGGAAAAACTGGTAAAACCTCCCTTTGTCCTCGTGGCAGTGTTTGTTACGCGAAGATGGATTGGTTGCTCCTTTTGACGTGAGCGATGAGGCCAGAATTTTCTCTCATTATAATTGATCATGTAGCATACAATGGGAGAAGACACTTCCCCAGCAGGTCTGTATTCCTCGTCTGCAGCGTTGCAATCTGTTATTACCTATACGAGTGTGTAAGGAGAAGCTCTCAGCCTGTGCACCCCTACCAGGAGGTTCCCTGGGCTGCCCAGACCTCTGGCACGCAAAGGTCAACTTCGCCATTGTATCGCTGCGGATATTTTTGTGCAGCCTGTTTATCTTCAGTCCCCAGGTCATTAATAAACATCCTCTTTCGAATACTTTGGACATCTGGAATATGGCTTGCTTGTCTTTGAGACAATGATATCCTTTTAGGCTGGTAAGGGAAGGATGGAGAGTTGTGCTAAAGATCTCCTTCTTTGGAAAAACACAGTCGAAATCATCTCTTTTACTCCAATTAATTCATCCGTCAGTTGGGATTCCAGTCTGCGTGAGCATTTATACAGGAATCTAACTTTCACATATACACAGCCCCACAGGTATAGCTTCCCTGTCACCACCACTGCAAAATGTGGAATTTGCAGCCTGAGGGCAGGCAGAGTCATTTGGATAAAAAAAAAAAAAAAAAAAAAAAAAGAAAGAAAAAAGAAAAAAAAAAGAAAGAAAAAAAAAGAAAAAAAAAGCAACATCTGCCCTTATTATACAAGTCTAATTACTAATATATTTGCAGCAGGACAATGAGTATAGTAATTTTCAGTTCTTCTCTTTACTTCCTTTAATACTTACTTATAAAAAAACAAAGTTTTTTTTTTTTTTTTCGTTTTTTAGTTTTAAATGAAAAATAGCCAACAGATGCAGTTCTTCTTTCAATAGGTATAAAGAACACAGAATGGCATCATGGGCCTGTTCTGCTTGTGGGGGTCAGCTGCAGGGCTCTGTGAGTGGAATTTGTCTCACCCATCTTATACTTCTACTTGAAAATGAGCCAAACCTCAGAAGTGTCTTTTTCAATGCACGAATCAGAGGGAGAATTTACAGTTCCTAGTTCAGACAGAGCAGGCATCAAGATTTAGGAGAAATGTATCACACCCCTAATGGCTGCAGCACGATGTGATATGAGCCCTGAAAATCTCTTGGTGCTTTGAATGAACTTAGTCTTGCGTGTCACCATGCTGCAGCATCTGGAGTGACCAGTGGGGTGGTGGGACACAGCTCTGGGTGTCTACACCCAGCCCTACATGGTCTATTGCATCATAGAGTCAGAGAATCTTATAATTCCCACCAGACCAGGTTGCCCAAAGCCCCATCCAACCTGGCCTGAACACCTCCAGGGATGGGGCATCCACAGCTTCTCCGGGCAACCTGTGTCAGTGCCTCACCACCCTCACAGTAAATAATTTCTTACTAATATCTAATCTAAATCTCCCCTCTTTTAGTTTAAAGCCATCACCCCTTCTCCTATCCCTGTACTCCCTGATAAAGTCCCTCTCCAAGGAGGGTGCAGCTCCCTCGGCTGACTGTCAAGCAACCCTTAGGATCTATGACGTTGGATCAGCCGCTCCTGTTGGGCGTGACTTTGCAAGGGAGATCACAACATTTAACTCAGATGGAGATACCATAAAACAATTCCAGGATTTGCAGCCAGAGGTTGAGTCTCAGTCTTCTGTCCAGCACTTTGTCGAGGAGGTTGAAAACCCCTTTGTGTCTGTGCAACCCAACAGTTTGGGCATCCCAGCAATAAGACAGATTGAGCAAGCATGGCTCTATCTTCATCATTGCACTTCATTTTCTACCTATAGTGGTTTTTGCTAGGAACAGTTTAATGAAAACTACCTAGAAACAATGAGTGGGCTGGCTGGACACAGCGGTGTGTGCAGCCACACACCGCACTGAGGGCATACCCACAGCATCTGCTTAGGATATGGTACCCAGGCCACCACTGAGTTTGGTCTGTTTTGGTCTATTTTGGTCTGTTTTGGTCTGTTTTGGCTGTAACTGCCCTCAAAAACCTGAACAGCTTATGTAGCACTAGCAGTTAGTAGAGCACCCACATAATCATTGATTGATCATTCATTAGCACTCGATAAATGATGAAGATTGAAACTTCTGGCTGCATGCTCTGCAGACATCTGCCCTGATATAGTTTCTTGATGTTCTGGTGCAAATGGCAAAGGCTCTGGGCTTGTGTATTTCAGCAGGGAGCAGGGGTTTGTAGCTCCATCCATCCGTCCTGGCCCCCCTTCCCTCCCAGCCTCGCTACCAGAGGCCATCCCCACCTCAGCTTTGACAGATTCCTTTGCCATAGCTGTTAAAAATGGCCCATATTTAACCAACCCTGTTAACCTCACAGAGAGGGGCTGCCCTGTGCTCCCCACACAGGAGAAATTCCTGGAGAAGCTGATAGCAGAATAGCTGGATCAGAAACATGGCATTTCTTCCCACATCTTTTTGCCAGATCACATCTTTGTTTACTGCCTCCAAACCACAGACATGATCATGAAAATTATTTGCTGACTTGCTAATAATGCCACTGGGGCTTGACTAATTTCCCTAGCCTGTATGAACGGTAATTCTGAGAGTTCGGGGTTGTGTTATATACCCTCTTTGTCTGCCTATCCATGTTCCCAAAGCCACAGAGCTGTCCTTGAAAAATATGCAAATAAATCCAGATCATGCCTGCTCTAGGGAGTCAGCTAATCCCAGACTAAAGCGGTCAGGAAAGTTCTTGTGCTAAAATGCCCACACATCACAAAACATGCCTGGCTGGTGCTTCTCATGGCCCCAAAGACACTGGGAGATGCTGAAGCAAATAAGCCAAGAGCAGCAGATCCTGTGAAGTGCTGGGGTCT
Source organism: Cygnus olor (assembly GCF_009769625.2). Classification (NCBI taxonomy): domain Eukaryota; kingdom Metazoa; phylum Chordata; class Aves; order Anseriformes; family Anatidae; genus Cygnus; species Cygnus olor. Next base: position 10,156,083 of record NC_049171.1, read on the forward strand.
ACTCAAGAGGGAAGAGAGTGGGTGCAGCCCAGCCTCCTCTCCCACCACACACCCTGCCAGACTGGGAACACAGCAATGGGAAAGAAGACACTAGTTTTCTGTGCATATATATCCTAATGCATGTTTGAATAGAAAAGTCAGCTCCACTGCCTCTGTGTAACTGGAAAATTTTGTATTGTTCCTGTGATGTTTCATCTGCCGTGATCTTGGCTTCTTGGGGATTTATCTCAGCTCCTAATGTGTTTAGAATGAGATAACTCTTGGCATGCTCTTTTCCAATTACCTAGACAGGATCTATCACTCTAGAGATGGCAAATGAAATGCAGGACCCCAATAAAGAGTATACATTTCCATGGCATTCGTATAAGAAAAGCCATTTGGCAGATGATGCATTTGTTTTTAGTGTTCCAGACTGTTGCAGACATCAGGAATCAAGGTTTGCCGAGCAAAATTACATTTGCTGGTGGCTGCTTGGGTATGTTAGAGACAGATGAGTTTGCACTGGCTTGCTAGGGAGCAAGCCTGCTTTATACAGAGATGTATCATCAAGGCACACAATTTATGGACTTTTGATGGCTGTATTCTGTAAAGGCTTTGAGCCTTGGGGGAAGTGCACAACTCCCTGGTAACCTGATTCTCTGCAGAAATCAATACCCCCCCCCCCTCTTTCAAACGAGGCACTTAAACAGAGGTCTTGCTCATTTGCTCTACTTAAGGATCGCAGGACACCCTTCTCAAGAGCTACGCCATTAACTAGGGGCTCTTGGTCAGGCTCCAGCCCCACGATCCTGTGCTGTGTCAGCGGCTCTGTGCTGCTGCTGAGAGCAGCTTCATGCACTGCAAAGCACCCCCAGCACCACAGAGTTGCATTTCCCTCACCAGGGATAGAGGACTTTGTGTGACAAGTTTCCCTGGGATAATAGCATCAGAGAAAACCGGCCTGAAAGGGAATTCAAGAGGTCACAGCACAGATCCCTCACCCCCGGACAGGATCAAGAGTATAGAAGATAATCCTGACAGGTGCTTCTCTAATCTGTCTTTAAAAAAGACAGTGATGTGAAGACTACATAGCTTCCCTTGGACTTTCAGCTCAGTGCTTCATTATTTGTAGGTCAAGAAAATTTTCAGTCTAACTGAAATCCTTTTGCTGCAGTTTGACTCCATCATTTCTGACCCTTTTCCAGGCACAAGGACAGACTATTCCCTTCCCTTCTGCAGGCACTTTTGCCTTGTTTCAAACGTTTATCTTATCCCAGAAGTCATCTGTCCCCTGGACTGATGTTCCCCAAGTCCTTTAACTCCACAAGCCTGGCCGCTAGACCTTGAAACGTTAATAGGATCATAGAATATCTGAGTTGGAAGAGACCCACAAGGATCATTGAGTCCAACTCTCCCGGGTCCCCAGGAGTCCCCAGGAAAAAAAAAAAAAAAAAAAAAAAAAAAGAAAAAAAAAAAAAAAAACACTTGCTGTTTCTTTCAGAAGCCCTTCCAGTTGCTCTATTTCCTTCTTCATGTGCAGTGACCAAACTCCACATGAAGCTCCAGCCAAGTTCTGACTGAGGACAATGTTCCAGCTACCACTGGGGTCAGTCCCTAAAGAACCAGGTGACCAAGAGATGAGACTGCTCAAAGTTGTTACCATTATCAAGAAGGAGCACACTGCCTGGAGCGTGATAGGTGCTACAGGCCAAAATAAATACCCTCAGCATGTCATGGATACAGCTGTGAGGATCAACTGGCTGTTGCTGCTGGGGCATCCCTCACCTTGCTCATTAGGGTTCACACTTAACAAATGAAAACCCACACTGAGACACCTGAGATTATGGCTGAGCCATGGGAAGCCAGCTGTTATCATTTCTGCAGATGTTACATTGGACTGATACAGTGTGAGAGAGGAAGGTCCTTAACAGTTCTCTTATGAGAAGTCTTTGCATGCCCCTTGAGGAAGAGTCATGCCCTCATATCCAGCACCAGGCTGAGAAACATAAACTGGTCCTTGGGGACTCTGAAATGTCACTTTACCTCTCTGCCTCGGTGCTCCCTTCCAGCTCCAAAACAAAAGGAAGAATTATTTTCTGGACATACCAACACTGACTAATAGCAAGAAATGCTACTAGAAGGTGACTCATGCAAGGCGACCATAAGAGTAAAAAGTCAGTCAGTTCAGCGAACTGATCCAACAGAAGACAACTTTTTTTTTTTTTTCCTTTTTTTTTTTTTTTTTTCTGGTGTAGCCAACCAGATCGGTCCCCTGGTAGTATAGCTGCTTGACCCTAAAATGTCACAGGCTGCCTGGTGGGAACCTGTGGCCAGAGCCAGGGAAGGGAAAATGAGGATTTTCTACCCCTTTTAATAATTACTCTAATTTACACTAATTATGTTTTTGAAATTTGGGTGATTGCTAACCAAATCACCTACTGTCTTCTCTGAATCCTTTGATATAAGCGTCTCCTCCACTCCTTTACAGTGTGCTGGACATCTGCAAAAACCCTGCTCTGCCAACACGCAGAGGCACAGCAATATTTCCTTTCTGTTTTCAGAGGATTAGAGGATCTAAAGGTCCAGGTTATTTCATTTATATTAAAAAAAAAAAAATCAGTCCAATTTTGTGAGGTATATGCAAAACAAGAAAATAAAAGTACCAGGTCTGAAAAAAGGTAATTTTTCATAGCTGCCTTTTTTCAATGATACAGCAGCTGAGGCCTCTGTGTAGGCAAAATTTCCCTTTAAGAGTCTGAATGCTAATATGTTTCAACACAAAAGAACCCTCATCACTGTGCTTGTTAAACTTCAGTCTTGACTACTCCAGTGTAATGAATTTATTAAGCCATGACAGAATTAATTGCATTAAAAGCACAGGCTCCATGCTGTCTGACTATATAATAATTGCCATTTCATTTTGCTAGGTTAGGCTCTTCATGGACTTTTTCTTGCTAAATTTTTACCTTCTTATATAGCCTACAAAAAAAAAAAGGGGGGGGGGGGGGAAGAAAAAGAAGAAGCACATTTTTGGTGGAACACATCGGGTATTTATCAGCGTGGAAAATTAATTATCCTTCTTTAAACAGTGACTGCCAATAATTTAAGTGCTGAAGCCCTTTAAATGCTGACTCTGTGCTTGGGTTTCACATGACTCCCTTGGCCCTGCTGCTTTGAAAGGTTGGATGGCAGCCAGCGAAGATGCTTCTCCTTTCCAGTGCTTGGGCACGTGCCCCAGTCAGGATCTCCGTCCACAGTGGGGCAGGATCCAGTCAGCAACCCTCCCATTTCACAAAGCAAAGGATGAAAACTCAGCCACAGGGCTTGGGTGAGGACTTTGGTATGATGAGGTGCCATAGCATCAGCTGAGGGATGCTCTAAAGGGTGCTGACCTTAAGAGTTCCCCCAAAGTGGGGAATCTACATCTAGAACTACAGCCTGCAACTCCTGCCTCACCCTAGGGCTGTGTGAGCTCCATCAGTGCCTCATGTTTTAACTTCAGAGTTTCTGCAGCACCCACAAGGAAGCAGGCCCAGGAGGCATTCAGGTCTTGACAGAGTCAAGCACACGGATGTGTAAGTTGTACCTTAGCCCCGCCAAGGTCTGTGAGCTCCTTGACTCCTGGATCCCATGAGAGTGCTCCAAGCACCCTCAGCACTCAGTGTCCAATGCAAGCGCAGTCACACTCCTTCCATGATGAGCTGGCAGTGCTCAACTCGAGACCAGCATGGATGGCAGCACTTGCCGAAGCACTTGGAGACCCAGGCTCTGTGCTCCAGGAACTTAAATCCGCACTTCAGCTCTCAGGAGAGTGCTCTGAGCACCACAGAATGGGACACAAAATGAATGCTGTTGGGTAAGGATCAGGACCAAGGCATGCTCCACACCTTGGGAAAAACTGGTGAGGTATTAGGAGAAGGGAATTATGACCAAAAAGTGGTGAAATCTCACCACCCCTTTTCCTGCTACCTGTCACTGTCACCTGTCCCCCCTTTCCCTGTGTGGGGACCGAACCAGGGCCAGGACAGTCTCTTTTGCTGGCTGGGGACTATTTTCATTTCCAAATACACTCCAGGAGATACAATGGAGTATTAAAATCTTAGTGCAGACAGGATTGCTTTAAATAGTTTCTTGGCTTACGACAAGACTATGAGGGAGAAGGGAGTTGCAGGTAACACCTGCTAACACAACAACAGGCCCTGCTGACACCTTAAAAGCACACGTTTCCTCAGGGCTATGACCAACAAGCTTTTGTGAGTGTCATTCATGATTTTATGACATCAGAGCTGCATCTAAAGAGAAACAAAACAATGCCAGGACATGTTTTCTGTTCCTTCGGGCAGCTAGCATGGTCACATCACGTCCAGACCACTGAACCCAAAATGGCCTCCAAAATGGACAGATAGTCCTGGGCTCATGTTGAACCTGAAGTGCTGGGATTTGTTTGAAAATTACAAGTTAACCTCAGATAAACCTGATCCAGGGCTTTCAAGCAATTTTAGAGTACAGCTGGTGCAGTTGCAGTGCCCAGGCTGAAGGCCTGATATTGCAGTTTACTGGCAGGGATTACAGTACACCTTCCCCACAACTCAGGGATTGAGTTTGGGATCTTATCCAAACCTGCTCTCACCACCACTTCAAGAGGAGAGGCCACAGCTTGGCCCAGACCCTGGCCCGCATCCCTTTGTGGACAACAGAGACATCTCGGCCTGTGGCTCTGGTACTTGATAGACAAAGTGTGTCTGACTGACGATGTTGCTGAGCTAGCACAGGTGGTGGGTCACTAACACCCACCTCCTTGCAGCCTGGCCTGGGCTGAAGCCCACCCTAGATGGCCAGGCTGCTTCTTGTCCAGGACAAACCTGGCTGTGAAACTGCAGTGTTCTGTGTAGACACGACCCCCAACACTCCTTTCTGCTGCTAGAAAAGCCAAAAGAGGCCCTCGGTATAACCAAATCATGGCTTATGTTGTAAGTTTTATTTTTTCATAGCAAACATCCTGGCAGCAGCCCCTGCCAGAGAATCGCAGTATTTTATAGTGTGATAATCTGCTCTTTTCTTTGAATATGTCTGTCCTTCAGTCTGACCAGCACGTAAAGCAGGTAAGCACACCTTTAAAAGTATTGTGCGTTTCCTGGTAGAAACTGCCTCCAAACAAGCAATGTTTTCTCAGTGACTCAGGAAAGAAGGCCACTCATTCTAGGTCTCTAAAAATAATCTTGACCGCTCCATGCCTCTGCTCACCGACTGCTCCAACTCTTGCAGCAGACGTGTTTGCAGGGTGTGGTACGAAGTGCCTCTCCTCCAGCACCTGGAGTGCACCGGGCAAAGTCCCAGTGCACTGGCTGGCTTCCATTTCCCACTCCGAGTGAGGCCCTGGTCGTGACATTTGTCTTTGCTGCCACTTCACTGCACTTTCCTTCATGATTCAGCCCTGGCCTACAAAATCCGCCTTGTGCAGGAGTGGTAGAAAGTGCAGTAATTAAAAGGGGAGGATGGTCTGTTATAAATAGAGGGGTAAAGCAAAGGGTTGCCTTAGCTACAGCAGCAACACAGTGTCAAAGAGCACTGGAACAAATGATCTTCTGATCTTTGCCTTACTTTAGGTTGGTTTGTTTCTCTCCTTAAGTTGCTTCATTATGTATTGCTTAGCAACTTTTAGAGTCTTATGCTCGGACATTGCACAACTACATATATGTTGGCATGTGATTGTTATCTAAGTGCTGAAAGCCTTTATTCAAGCAAAGATATTTCTGGGGAGTAGGAAGAACATCACACAAGTAGCTCACACAACAGTGACTGTGTGTTCATCAGGCATCACGGTCTGGTCTGTGGTGTTTCTGAGAGAGAAATGAACATTTCTTATTCTTTGGATGTATGTCTTTATTTGCTGAGAGCCCTGGAATAACATCCCTTTTGTAGTCTAACTTATGCATCTAGTTTGGTCTCAGGGTAAACATGGAATTTCTGGCCTTTGATTTTTTATTATTATCCAAAATTCACATTGAAAAATGAAAATCCTGCAATTTAGCGTCCAAGAAAATATCTAAAAGCATTGCTACAATAGTGGAACATTTCATTTAGCATTGGCTTGATCTCACTTTGCATTAAATACTTAAAATGGAGATATCAACATCTGAGCCAATTCCCCTGCTCTCCTATTATAGAATCATAGAATCATTAAGGTTGGAAAAGACCTGGAAAATCATCTGGCCCAACCATCCAATGTTCTCATACAATGTAGAGAGAGAAATAGGTGTGTTTATGTTACAGTTCATCAGATTTATTTCAGACACCTATTTTGGGACAGCCTATTTCTCTACACTGACTGTAAGAGGAGTCCAGACAGCTGGGGCTACGTTCAGCAACATACTCACACTACTCTAGCAACCTTGTGGATTCACTGATGTATCCCTACTAGCTTCTACCTGCTACTCCAGAAGGATCTTTGGTAGGTCTTGTGTCAGTTCTGTGTTGGTGTCTCAGACTGGCCAGAACTCCTTAAATGGCACCAGGAAGCTATTAATATGTAAATGAATCCCTGGTTTGGGCTGAGGTTGCTCGGAATTTGCACTGGCCAGCTGATCTCCCTTTGTGCTTGACCACAACATTCAGACATTCCCAATTCTCAAATGGTTGTTGCAGTGTGGTGGCGTGTCACCTCAAATAATGATCTGCTTTGAGTCAGGCTCAACATTAAACTTCGTTTTCCCTGGGTGGCTGTCATAGTCTTGGTTGGGATGGAGTTAGTTTTCTTTGCAGAGGCTCATATGATGCTGTGTTCTGGATTTTGGATGAAAATACTAGTGGTAATACACCAATGTTTTAGTTGTTTTCGAGCAGTGCTCACCCAGAGCCAAAGACTTTTTCTGCTTCTCATGCTTCCCTGCCAGCGGGGAGGCTGGGGGTGCACCAGGAACTCGGAGGGGATACAGCTGGCCCAGGTTGGCCAAAGGCATATCCCATATGACGCCGTGCCCAGCAATAAAACTGGGGTAAAGGAGTCTTCTCAAGAAACTGTTACGCATGATGAGCCCTGCTTGACTGGAAGTGGCTGAACACCTGCCTGCTGATGGGAAGCAGTGAGCTAATTCCTTGGCTTGCTTTGCTTGTGTGTGCGTCTTTTGCCTTCCCTAGTAAACTGTCCTTATCTCGACCCATGAGTTCTCACATGAGATTTTACCTTCCTGATTCTCTCCGCCAGCCCATCCAGGGAGAGTGTGTGAGCATCTTGCTCTCAGCTGCCTGCTGGGTTTAAACCACAAAAGGGGCACGCTGCTTTATGGGAGCTACAGCTCATGAGACTGCACTTTGAATTTCTCGCCATGTCCTTCTCCATTATGTTTAAAAAGCTCTTTAACATTTTAACCTTTTTATTGACCACAACTGAGTTGACACTCAATCTTCTTTTCCAATATAAATCAGACTGATCACTTTAACTCTCTAACCATATTTTTCCAGGTCTCCAATGTCTTTACTTGCTTTTTTTCTGAATATTGGCTCCACTCTGCCAACTCTCAAGAAATGCACATGCTAAGATGCAGGTTTTCTTCTATTAGATGTCTCAAAGGCAAACATCTGACTGCATCATTCGAGGCAGCTTTCAGTTGGTAGAGAGAAAAAAGCTTCTCCAGAGAGCAATGCATCTGGTTTGGACCTTTATTTCTGCATTAAATGAACCGCCTTCTGGAGAAGGCTGTGTCAGCAGTGAGGGCACCTGGAAACGCAGGGAGGCAGCCACGAGAAATACAGCAGCAGAGGGGCAGTGAGCTCTGGCAGGAGGGGGTCTCTGGGTGCAGATCCCTCCATCAGTCAGCCTCCAGCAGGGAAATAATGTGAAACCCCAACGGAGGCTGCAGCCTAAATTCCTTGTGTGGTCAGGGTAAATGTGGTCAGGAAAACGGATAGTTTCCTCCGTGATGTGAGTTGATGTCTCTCAACTGTAACTCAACAGGACAGTAAATCTGGATCTGGGGAGTGCTTGTGCTGAACCCAAAATATGCAAAGTGCCAACAAGGTCCAAATGCATTCTGCCAGCTTTCCCTTCTGAAGCTTGTTGATATTTAATGTCAATGCCCATCTGAAGCTGCATTGCACATTCCTGTTAACCTGGTCTTGTTCTCACAGATGCACCAGAGCCAGCCGTTTATGTTGGTTTTGCCCTTGGAAATGAACGGAAACCATGCCACTATGGATAGCACACGTAAAACACAGTAATAACTGATTCCAGGGAGCAGTTAGATATGCCGGTTCTTTGTTCCACGTGATCCTTATGAGTATGGAGAGTGGTGCAGGCTCTTGGGGTACTAGAACATCCTGCTGTTACCACCTGTGTAAGGTGTCTGCACACCATGAAGGCATGGTGCATGCAGCATTAGCACTTTGGGGGCTGGAAGTAATAGTGCGACTGATGCTGGTGGTGCAACAGGAAGATAATTCTGCTTTCTGCCTGATTTAGTTATAATTTCTGTTTGCTATCACAGAGGAAAATACCAATTACCCCCTGCAGGGAGGGCAGATTAGTTGATGCTGTGTCACTGTACCACTGGTAGCAGGATAACACAAGCTCATTTCCCAGAGGTCTCCAGACAGCTGTCAGAGAATGAATTTCTGTTGCTGCTAACCCGCACCAACCCCAAAGTGGTGACCTGGAGGCAAAAAGACTGAGTCATGTTACAAATCCCTTCAGCTTTCAGATGTGCCTTTATTTGTTCTCTAACACCAAAAGGTTTAGTTAATAGGGATTATCATTTTTCATGGCATCTCTCATTTGTGCAAAAATCGGTCTGGAGACCAATTTCCAAGAATTCCTTCTCTTTAGGAATTTTTCCCATGACATGTTTTAGCACTCTCCCTACCAGTATTTTCAATTCTGTTTTAAAACTTCAGGAATAAAATTTAATCATTCATTACAAAAGTAATTTTCCTTAATTGAAAACTGATATTTTTATGTGGAAAACAAAGCAGATAGGAAAAAACGGTAATACATCTTCAAAGAGCTAGACTTCAAAGCTAAAAAGAAACAGTTGTAATGTCATGTCAGGGTTTCTAGATTCCCCACAGATTCTCATATCCCATTTTTGTTACCCTTTATGTTGCATCCATTCCTTGTTTCCAAGTTTTATCTTCATTTCTGTTCATCCTCGGTTTCTGGGGTCAGATTTGCATCTGATTTAATCAGTTGTATGGAAAAGTCTCACTGAAACTGCTGAGAGTATGACAAAAAAATGTGCAGCATCAGATGCCTCATCTGCGTGAAGCTATTTGATGTGTTACTGTGGTGGCAGGCAGACTCTAGTCACCGTCATGCTGTTTTTGCACCAGTGAAACTGTGATCAGAATCTGCCTGTGATAGGTTTAGGATGCAAGGTACTGGCTCACAGTAATAGCTCTTGGTGGCACTTATGTCTTGCAAGTAAAAGAGAGGGCCACTAAGAGATGGAAAATCAGAATTTTTGCCTCAGAATAAACAAGCAGTTTACAAGTAAGCAGATTTTACTTTACAGAAAGAGAATGTAATATGGTGTGTTTCCACTGGGCAAATATAGAAGAAAAAAAAAAAAAAAGAGAAGAGAAGGATTTTTTCCATTATATTGACAGCTAACCAGCTTTATGAAAGTATGCTGCTGCTTTGGTGGGAGCAGCTGGCAAATAGCTTTGATATGTATGGGAAGAGCCATGTGTCAGCATCAAAGGAGTAGCAAAAGTTCACTTTGGGTTTAGCAAAGGCAATGCTTGATCTTGCAATCCTATCCCCAGTGATTTTAATAATCACCAAATAACAAGTGGAAAGCTTAATCCTTCCGTCAGCACAAATCCACTAGAGGGAAACCAATTTAGGGAAATCTCTGAAGAGGCAAACGAGCCAGCCTTTTCCTGCATGGCCTGTGAAAAGAGCTGGAGGCATTGCCAAAAAAATGCCATCATGCTTCAAGAAGGCTAAGAAGAAAGGTCAGAGCCAAATGTCGATCAGCAACCACAGTCCCTGCAGAAGGAGACCCCACAGCACCCAAGTAGTGACCATTTATAGGCAGAAGAGGACCTGAGCTCCTCCAAGACATTCAGTAGTATTCATTGCTCTTAACTTGGCATGTCTACGATATAAATGTCCGTTGCTGGTCCCATCACCCTGCCTTCCTTCTGTAGCTTGTCTATCTGCAGCGACAGACCAGTCCAGCTGCTAGAGTAGTCCCCAGCATTATTTTTGCCATGGGCTTCCAATTCCTCTCCCAAAGACCTGGTGGGCTCAGTCAGAGTGGCAGCAGTCAGCCTGGGGCATCCTCACTACTCCTGAGGGCAAGAACATTTCCTGCCATTCCTTGCCCTTCATCTTCAGTGACAGATAACAGTCCTTGGCACTTTAGTTTTCAACTGCAGACACAGCCTGGACATCTACATTAGTGCTAGTCACTCATGTTCCCTTTTTAGCCAATGGAGGTAAACAGGCACTCTCAGGGTGCAGTAGTCAGAGCCATTACAGACTTTAGGGTAAGGAAAAATGAATCCTGAGGTGCCTGTATTTCTCTGTTGACTATAAAAACAGTCTAGACAGTTAGCTCATAGGCAGAAATTTACAGTGTGAACATCTGGAGTTGGTCAGACAAATCCCACCTCTCCTGTCAAACGTTTACAAATTTCTTCTGTAAAGACACCATTAGTGAGGACAGCATCTGCAGCACACTTGCAGACAAAGAGATTTCCCCTTATTTGTTTACCAAATGTCTCAAGTAGAAATTTACCTCTCTAATCTAGTGAACAAAAAAAAAAAAAAAGAAAAAAAAAAGAGGACTATAGAAGGGGTTGTTATGAAAGTGCTTAGTTAAATACACTGCTTAATTTAGAGAACATGCAAAATTTAGTCAAATAAATGGAAATGGGTTTTGAGGTTAACATAATCTGCTATGGAAAGTGGTTACGAGCGTTGCTCCCTAAGAAACAGACCAGTTTCTCAAAACCTGCATTGGTAGGATAGCCTCTGCCCGACAGCCTAGGTGACCTGATGCATCTTTTCCATCAGACATGAAATTGGAGTGACACAAATAAAAACTCTCTGATCCAATGTAAAACCTGTCCATAAGAAGTTAACTTATCAAAATGATGTCAGCATGACTGAGTCAGTGCACAGAATTTATACCAAATCAGCATTTTGCAAGTCTGGCTGCACTGTTTCTGGTAAGACATGTACTCACTGCTGTTTTGTGTTCTCTGGACTCCTTCCACTGAAATGCTCAGTGATTCAACGAGTGGAAAATTAGACCAGCAAAACATGTGAAAATCCTGTCTGTAATCCAATGTACAGTGTAGAGTAGGATCAAATGTACAAAATGGCATGAATTTTAGCATCAAGCATAAATGAAATACTTGAGTGTTGTTGATATCTGGGTTTACATAGGTATAGTTAATGCTGCCCTACATTTGTTCATCCTTGCTCCTTTATTCATTGCAGACAGCACTTTGAGCATACCTGTGGCTAAAATCTTCTTTGCATGCAGAGTATGGACATGACTCACAAATGATAGTGTTTTGTAACTTGAAGCTTCTTCCCCCTGCTGAATAATTTGCAGTAGAATTTCTTTTATGAGGAGAGAGTAAAATATTTATGCAGCTCATGAACCGCTGCAGGAATGGACTTAATTGCCTTGACCGCGGTCTGCCTTTGCAAGTGGTGGAGCTGAGGATGGGAGGCTCCCCTCACTTCCACCGGCCAGGGGAGGGTATGGTGGCACTCACCATGAGCCACCTTCTCTTCTGACACAACCTGGTGCTAGCTGGTCATTGTGGTAGAGCCATCCACACCTGCTCTGGGGACTTATTCCCACAAAACACAACCGTTTGGAGACAGCCCGTTGCTCTCACGGTTGCAATGTCGAAGCATCGTTTATTTTCCTGCGTGTAAGGAATTAATGGCAGATGAGCATTACTTCCCCAATGACCTCATCGAGGTCCCCGTTCGATGGTGTTTGGTTCCTCGCTGGCACAAGCAGTCAACGTGAGTCTTGTTTTCTTTCTAAACGCAGGAAATCTCCCACCTCGGGATTTGCTCAGCAGGATGGATGATTCACCCCGAGCTCCACCGTCCCTTCCTCCAGCTTCAGCTGGGGGCTCTAAATAGAAAATGGCCTCAGACAGATTGCGCATCGGGGAAACCCTTTTCTGACCCAGCGTACACTCTCTGCACAGTATCTGTTTCATTGTTAGGAGCACAGACTTCCTGAACTCCATCCCCCCTCCACGGCCTCTGGCCACCCGACGTCAGCAGTATTTCCTTGCATGCCTGGCATGCTTGAAATTGTTGGGGCTTAGCTGGGAAACAGAGGGATTTGGGGAAACAAGGATAAGATATGGTTTTCTTAGAAAAGAGATGAATTTGCTTCCGGACACCACTTTGTTATGCACTGGCCGTGTTTACTACGCAATTCACCATGGCTCATTTGGCCACTCAGGCTGCTGCAGTCCCTCAGGCAGATGTTTCCTGCCCAGATCCTGCTCTGTACAATCTAGCAAGGTAGGAGATGTCCCAGGAAAATTATGACTGCTTGGTTTCAAGCTGAGGTGTCTGTGAAATGTTTACAGGCAAGATACCACTGTGCCTATCCTATTTTTAGGACAACAACATAGCCATGAAGCCATTCCAGGCCAGATGGCCTCAGGATGGCAACAGAGTCCCCTGTCCATTTTATTCATGACAGCAGAGGTAATCTTAGGGAATCTCTGAATTAAGTTATTCAGCCCCTGGTTTCAGGCATCAGTTCAGCTCCAGGACAGCACACTGGATGAGTGGCACTTCGGATGGGCTCAGCCAAAAAAAGCCACAGGACCCACAGTTTGTCTCAAAGGCAGCCAGGCACCTCTCACTGAGCTGGGCAGTGATGCCTAGGCTAACCTAGGGTTTTCTATCCTCATCTTTCTCTTAAAGCCCCAAAAGCCAGATCAGTGTGAAAAAAAATCCCATAGGACCCTTGCCCCAACATCCATCACAGCTTGCAGACCAGGAGAGCCTCAGGAGCTCTGCCTGCTAAATGCCACCTCTCCTCTGAAGCAAGGGCCTGTAGGGACTGCTCCTGGGCCCTTCTCCAGCAGGCTGTCTGGTTTTGTAGGCCGGGGACCCCAGACCTGTCCTGCTTGAAGATGTCCCACTCCACATGATGGAGTTTAACACACATCTGGCTGGAGGGAGGAGCGGGGGCTTCTGGATAGACGTCCACCAGCTCACCCAAGAACTTGGGAGGTGCTACGGACACCTGAGTTATGTCAGAGCAAAGAGTAATGCTTCTAGAGAAGAGATGGAGAAGGACTCTATTCAGAATGACCTACAGACCTGGGGTTAAGAAGAGTGCTTTGGAAATGAGGAATGCAGATTCATATTGCCACACAGTTGGCCACCGTGTCCCAGGGGCAGCATGTCTGACCAGCAGCCTTGCAGCAGGACACAGCCAGGCAAGACGTCTTATTTGCTCCTGTACTGTGAATATTTTCCATGAAAGCAAATTTCTAACACAATAGCATACAGATGAAAAACAGTCTCAGCACGAAGGTGGAGGAAACAGCTTGGTTCAGCTCTGACTCTGTGTCCTCTGTGACCCTAATCAATCTTATAGCAGCAACAATGAAAGCCCAGCTACGGCCCTGGCAGCAACGGCGATGGGGGAAGACCAAGGGACAAATACATCTGCAAGAAGCAGGCACTGATCCAGGCCAGAGGATGCTCAGCAATAAGAATTCCACAAGCCAGTTTTTTTCAGGTGCTAAGTGCTAACTGAGCAGGGTGATGGCTGGAGAGACACAGACGTAGGTCTAGCAAAGGCTCTGGCCCCAGGGAGAAGCTTCTTGGAGTCTGCTGGCCCTCAGCCCTGGAGAACTGTATATCAAGATGACTGTGCATAGAAAGAGCTGCTTACAGGATGACTGCTGTTCTCCTTTTCCAGACAGGTTTGTAAAGTCTAGAATCTCTTAGATTAGTTCAGCACAATCCCATCATAGGTGCAGCAATGCTGTTGCTACCACACAGGTGGCACATTTTTCTGTGTCCTGGCTCTTTGCTCTGATCCACGCCCTGCTTTTCCTCCCACTGCCTCTTTCCATCCTGTACCTCCCTTCTCCACTTTCCTCCTCCACCACTGTTTGAAGTATTGTGGAATAGGCTGATCCACGTGGTTTGTGTTTCCTGAGTGTCATCCCCCTTTTGTCAGCCCATCGCAGACATTTCGGCTCTGAGTCACCAGCGAGGACCCATCCAAACAGTCACCGGCAGCTCAGCGGGGACTCACACTCAGGTAGTGCCAAGGAGGTACGAGTATTAGCTTGGATAATCAGAATTAGGAAATAAACCATTGGGCAAGAGATGACCGAGACAGTATTTTCCATGCAAGCAATGTTTCCACTACCAGCTTCTCTGATAAACGCCGGGAATTGCTTTCAGACAGATTGCAGGGCGCAGGTCAACAGAAATGATCTGTTTATAGTTACTGCCGCCAAAACAGTACACGTACGTAGATCTCAAACAGCCTCGTAATCTGCGGTTATCTTTTCTCATTAACCACCAGATAACTTGTTTGTTTTCCAGCTAAGAACTCAAATGGCTTCTCAAATCGTGCCACTGTGCAGGGGACAGGTCCCAGCTCCTGGGTGCTCTGTTTGTGACTAAAACAACGTCCCTCATGCCACTGCATGAAGCCAGCTCTGCCACCAGGAGTGGGGTGGTGAGATCAGCCTGCTAACATTACACATGGAAAGCATGGACTGCGCTCTCCTTCCATCTCAAACTGTCTGCACACAGCAAACACGCTGTGGGACAGCCACAAGTTGTGGCAATGCTATGACCTGACCAGGAGCTCTACGCTGTGACAAAAAATTAATTTGTGCTTTTAGCTGGGAGATGTTTATCCCCCTTTCATCACCCTGCCGTGGCAGCATGGTGAGTCCCGAGTGGGGAGATGGTTTGTGCTCACTCTCTTGGCTTGGTTGCACAGGAGGGACATTTCACCCTATTTCTCTTCCTCAGGTGTCACTGGGGATGGAGCTTGGTCCAGCTCTGCTGGCTCCTGCGTGCCTAGCAAGCCAAAGGCAAGGCTGTTACTTGTGGTAGATTTATTGTGTCCCTTCTACTAAATTTCAAATAAAATTGTATCCATATGCAAAATATGTTCCTGTTTTGGAAAAGGCTTGTTATGGGGCAAGTTGGAATAACTCAAATTTGATTTCTTCTGATGAGATAAGGGTGTTCTTGGAGGAGATGATTGTACAATGAGGATGCCATGGGAGGTCTGAGAAGATCAGTCTGTAACTGCTCCATCTGCCACAGACTGCCTGTATAGCCACAGGCATATCCCTTAATGTCCTGCTGGGTGATTTCCCAGCCCATAAATAGCTGTAACAGTAACATTACCATCTCCTACATTCTACTTACCTTGTCTATGCAGACTGTAGGCTGTGTAATGCCATGTATTTCCTCATGACAAACACAAAAGGAGTGATGCATTATGCTCCTAGCAAGGAGGAAAATATTTAAGGAAATATGAATTATCTTGTGATTTGAGAAACTCAAGATATGTAGGTTCAGGAAGGGGAGCAGCCGCCCAACCTGCACCAGCTCTCCTCTCCCTGAGATGAACTTAACAACCTCCGCCCCTCCAGGTGCCAGTGCTGATTGCTTGATTTGTGCAGTTAATTTCCCATTCATCATGTCTATTCTGTCTTGACTGTAATTTCAATTTGGAAACAAAATTTGGTACAGGTATGAAAAAAAAAAATAAACAGGACAAATTCTCTGCTGGTATAAATTGACTCTGCTGAACTGAAGCAGAATATACCTCCATATACCAGCCGACATGATGGCCTCTAGCATCAATATTTATTAATTTCTGTACCAGGAATGCTAACAGCGAGTTTCAATGTGGTGAAAAGCAAATATTGATCTGCTTGCTCAAAAGTCAGATTAGGCTGTGTCCATAGGTAAATATTCCTGCTAGCAAGTGGAGGAGAGGTTGATTCCCTTTCCCCCTTCCCAAAGGCAGCCAAACCAAACTGAAGCAAAAAATCAATTTGATATCTGGTGAGGTTTTAATTAAGGAGGTACCAAACCTGAGGGAAACAGAAGCCCTGGGGAGCTGTCAAGTCAGTCTCTTGGCCGAGGCAGACCATTCTGCAGCAGGGCTCATAAGGACAACCACCCATTAGTGTCTCTACTCCTGAGCAAGGAGAAAATGCTCCCGGGGGAGAAAAAATAAAATTAAACCTCTTCATGAGCAGAGGCAAAGGTACTTAAAAAAGCCCTGCTGAGCACACGCACTTCATGTTTTAGTCTCCTTTTTGCCCTTCAGCTCTGCTGCTCTGGGAGGCGATCACTCTTAGCACTGCCACATCCTCCTCTTCCTCCCGGGATGTCCTTCATGGGGGTAAAGGAGGTGGGAGAGCTGTGACCAGTGGCACAGGAAGGCCCTGAACATATCTCCATCATCAGTCCTTTGTGTCCACACAGAGCAAGCTCAGGAGCAGGAGCCAACCCGCCTGCCAAGCTCCCAGTGTGCTCCAAAGGTGACTGGAGGGAAAGGTTCCTCAGGAATTGGCCAAATATGAAATTTGGCCAGGGTATAGATACCTACTTATTGTGCTTTGTACTAGTTTTGTGTTGCTGCTAATCTCCAACCCAGCATAAGGTGTCTACAGATATGATGCCACGGACCTCCTTTCCCAACACCTCAGAACTGAGGATATTTCAGCCTCCTGGCTTCCTGAGGAGGCAACTCCCAGCTCTCTGGGGCTAGGAGAAACCTCTCCATTGTGCCCCTTGGTCACAGAGAAGACTCCCTCTCAGTCCATCTCAGTCCCTTATCACAGCAGCTGGTGGTGGATGGGCAGGCAGGACATACCCACACTATGAACCCAGCCCATCAGGGGCAGTTGCATCCCATCTGACAGGGATGAAAGGCTGAATTAGCACCTGAACATGCACTTCTCAGGAGTGCTGCTGATTTAGATAGGCTGCTAAATATCTCAGCAGTCTTCTGTTAGCAACAGCAGGTAGCAAACCACACTTGTGCGTGTGCTACCTGCAACTAAAATGATCCTCTTGCTTGTTTTCTGCTTATTCTCCTTTCCAGTGTGGAGAACTGCCAAAATTGGAGGCAAATTCATAGGCTCAGTTTAGTTATACCCAGGGACTAAATCCAGCTGAGCTTCCTTCCCCGCTCCTTCTGCTTTGGGGGGAAGGCTGCACAGCCCCGATGGTCTGACTGCCTTCTTCCTGCATTCCCAAGACTGAAAACCAGTCAAAACCCAAGTGCTGCTTCTGCAGTTCTCAAGGAAAGCAACTGAAGGATGTTTCGCTTCTTCTCCTCTCTGAGCAATGCCTGTGGTGCTTTGGTTTAGCCTATAAATGTGCTAGTGTGGATTGGATTTGGCTTCATACAGCAACTGGCACACTGGGGACCCAGTCTGAGACAGAAACAATTAGGGCATAACCCAAATAAGCAGCATCTTTAATCATGTACTTCCCCTGGCTGCTCCATCTCAGCCTGTAGAGAGCTGCACTTAAGCTAGGACCAGGCTGAGATGAGCAAAGAGCTATTTCTTTTGCCATCACATGAGGGAAGATGCTAATTTCTCCTGTGGAGGCATCTATCTCGATACGTACCAACCCATTCCCCATCTCCCAGACCACATATTATTTTACAAGTTCACATTAAAAAAAAGGTTAATGGGGGAAGCAGGCACCGACAGTTATTTCCACTCTCCCAGACTGGTTCACTTCATTGCCATAATTTGGCTCGTGCAAGGCTCCATAGAACAGTAATATCTAGACAAACTAGCTGTTCTCAAAATCTTCCTTTTTTTTTTTTTTTTCTTTCCTTTCAGCAAATCTTTTTCTTTCTTGACCCTTCTCTGGATGAACTTTGTCTTGAATAAACAGCAACATCTGGAATTCAGCAAAACACACCATAAAGGGAATAAGATGTCCACAGCAGTTTGGCTGAAAAGGACAAACCCATTCATTACTCAAATGAAAAGTTACGATTGCTAAATGTCAGATGAAATTAAAAAAAAAAAAAAGAAAAAAAAAGGAAAACATTGAATCCTCTGTACGTGTCCTCTGTGTCCTTGTCAGCTCAGTGCGCACAAAGCTTTCCCTCTGTTATTGCTGCTCTGTCTTTCTTCTTTCTGGTTTTGTTGAAAGTGCATGAGCACTTGCTAATTGCTGGTGCACACGATCAGTTTGGTTACTTTTACAGTGAAAGCAAGTGAAAGCAATGAGCAGCTCAGAAAGGGGATGGGAGATGTCATCTCAGCCTCCCTCCTCCCAGCTGAGCAGCTCAGGGATGTTCCAGAAGGAGCAGCAATATCCCACATGCTCTGTGGTGGTGACAGCATGGAGCAGCTGGTCCCCGAGCACTGTGCACAAAACCAGACCGAATCCTTTCCCACTGTTTTGCTTTTGGGTGTGCCACGCCTGCTTTCTGGTCCAAACTCACTTTCTTCAGAGCATGAGTTGAGGTCATGAAGTCGCAGCTCCCATCAATCATCAGAAACAGAATTAGTTCTTCAGCAAGTTGGGCAACCTCTGTCTTAGAAGATTGCTCCAAGGGGTGAAGTGCTGCCAGCCTGGAGAATAAATATCACTTCAAGGAGTGTCTCTCTGTGCATTTCTGTTTTATACAAGGAAGCCATTTGTGTCTTTGTAACACGGAAACAAAATTAGGAATTGGATTTGTTCTTAGGAATTGGATTGTTCTCATGGAGCCAGCAACAGCACACTGGGAAGGATTTAGTTTGCAACTATGGATGAAGCCATAGTAAAAAAAATCAAGAAGGAAGCCTCACATGTCCACAAACACCTTCTTCTTCTTCTTCTTCTTCTTCTTCTTCTTCTTCTTCTTCTTCTTCTTCTTCTTCTTCTTCTTCTTCTTTCTTCTTCTTCTGCTGGGGGCTGCCTGGGAGCCACTCTGAGCATCCCTCTTCCCCTACAGTGCAACCCACCCTCCGACATGCAGAGTATCTGTGGGGACTAGCAAGATTGCTGCTTCAAGTGGTCCCTCAGATCATCAGCTTGCCCACCTCAAAAGCACAGGACATGGAGCACATGGACATGGACATGGACATGGACAGCACATGGACAGCCCAGAGCTGGGCTGGTGCCCGTGGCTTCCTGCTGCCTTTTGCCTGTTCTTTCATGAAAGCAGTGGTGTAGAGTTTATCACTTGTGAAATTAAATCCTAAACAGTTTCCAGCCAAGTTAGTGCATTAGCAGGCAACATTTGGGGTAAGCAGCATTACGGTTCACGTAAATAAGTGAGAAGTTTTTCCTGTTTCCTCTCCTTCCTCACAGAGAAAACAGAGGTTACATCCGTACTAACAAATTAATCCTGAAGATCCAGGTTTGCAGGTTCAGACCCCACAACTGATCACGTGTGCTGCCATAGCAGGGTTGAGGTCTGGGCCACCAGCAGCTCCTCAGCAGTCCCTGGGAGCAGATTAGGGGCCAGAGGCTGCTCCCAGTCACCTGCTTGGATGTGGCCAGCCTGGAGGGGTGGAGAGGACACCACAGCGCAGGCCAGTTGCCTGAGGCCCAGGAACTGCCCCTGGCTATGTTTTAAGTTCACTGGTATGGACATACCCTAAACATCTGCATTTCTGTCCTGGGGATAACCTGAGAGCAGCCCTGCCGGGCAGAAGTGACAAGCTGACATCTTTCTGGGTTATACCAGAAGAAAGCATCACCTTAAACCAGAGGTAACTAAAATGATGCCAAACACCACGTAGCCCTCACTGTGAGCAGGAACTGCTTAATAGCATGAATAACACATCAGTTACTCATAACAGCTCTATCTCCTTGCAGTACGTACTACTATTTTAGAGACACAAGGGTGTGCCTATAGCAGATATCTTTTCCTGCTACTGACAGGTCTCAGCAGAGGGTGCAAAGGGTGGCCGCTGTCCCGGGGGTGTCCCCACCTGCCACCTGCCCTTGAGGACAAGTGCCTGGGAAAATCATCAGCTCACTTTCCTTTATTAGCAGCATATTCTTGTCGAATGAAATTCCAATGTGTGTCCTTCTCCTCCAGCCAGGTGCCATCACGTTGGGCTCGGTCCCCTGTCACCTCATCCCTGCTGCCGATGGGACAAGCTGGGGCACTGGGCTGCTTGGAGAAACCCCCTGCTGCCTCTTTAACAGCTTTTCAGGGCTATTCCTGCTGCAGAATAGGCATGCTCCCCGTTTCTTGGCAGCTTTTCAGGCGGGGGAGCTGTTTTGCACCACATGGTGGGATGTGTGTACAGTACCAGGGAGATCTACATTTTTATAAAAGGCTTCCATATGAAGACGGGGTTGTACAACAGCAGATATGGAAATGAGGTGGCTGGTTGTTGCCTGCTCCCCTTCTCTAGTTTCAGAAATCCTTCCTACAAAAAAAAAATAAAATAAATTAGATTTTACTTTAAACCAAAATAGAGCCAGGATATAAATGGGAGCGTGGATTACAGCTGGTGTCCTTCAGAAAAAAACATCTATGAGATTCCAGCAAGGAGCGATGAGGCAGAACTTTGATTCCCAACTATAAACCTACAGGCCATATAAACACATGGTGCCATCAGGACAGAGATGCTGGGAGAGATAAATCTTCGAAGGCTGGTCAACCTCACGTATGATATGTGCCTGGCCTCTACTAACACATGACATCCATCCAAGGGCTATCATAAATTTTACAAGTGTAACACTCTCTTGATCCCTTTTTCTTACAAGTACCCACTGGAATGCAGCATTTACCCCCATACTTGCCGCACCGCTATTTATAAATCTGAACCCATCAGGATGAGATATTTTTCCCCTGAAATCTTGGAATAGTTCAACCGAATGAAAAACAAATCATCTCTCATTTCTTTTATTTCACACGTTTAACCACCAGGGCTGAGAATGTGGAAACAATCCTAATAATGCCGTCTCAGATGATCCTGAATTCCTGCTGACGATTTATCTGTGGTCAGAAGGACAGCGATTCAGTGCCCACCACACGAACTACAGGGAGCCAGAAAGAGCTTTGCCTGGCAGAAATTAATGCCTGTGCTTGGTCACTGTGCTTAAATAACTGAGCAGACCTGGCAATGCCCAAAACTCTGCAGAAAGTCACAGCTGATAGGGACCCAGACGGCAACACTGTGCCCAATGTGAGGTCAGGCCAAGGCATGCAGCTATAGTTATCTCATCCCTCCACAGTCCTACGTTTTCAGCTCACTCACCTGTTACATTTGTCACTAAGCAAGAGAGGGGATCTTCATGCAAGGGACTTCTACTTTATTACCAGCTTGTGCAGCACTTGGTGTTGCAGGAACCCATCTTAAACAGAGCTCGCAAGATGAACAGTAGCTGTGTTTGAGTTCTGGCCTTCCTTCCTCTTGCTCATGCACACATGCGCATACACACGTATACATAGCCTCCCCAGGGCCTGCTAACAACCCCTTGGGAGGCCTGATTCTGACCTAACTTATGTTAACGCTATAATGATACATTTTGTTACCTCCCTAGAATTGCTGCTGATTTATATGTCTACCAGGAACAGGCACTGGAGAGATGCTGCTGGAACAGGAGCCACCGCTGCATTCACAGAGGCACCACCCTCCATTGCCATGTATTTTCCTTCAAGGGGGAAGGTATTTAGCACATCAGGTTTATTTTTGCAGCTGTGGGGACATTTTCTGTGATTTGTTTGTGCCCAGAAGAGGTAAGGACCAGGTTTGCCACAGGGGAAATCACCCATGTTCCTCACCACAGGCGGAGTGAATGGGCCCAAGTCATACAAGGATGCATAACCAAAATAGCAACGATGGTTTCACAAACTGTGAATGTGTTACACATTCAATGGTGAAGAAAAAAGAGAAACTTCACCATTATTCACAAGTTAGGACCAAGTGGGATTTACTTCAATTGAAATAGCTACTGATGGATCCCATCTGTTCCCAGAGTAGATCAGCTACGCAGGAAAATATGTAGTCTCTGACTGGGAAGGGAGGGTTGAGCAGAAATAAGATCAGAGCCTTACTGCTGTGTTAGACCTCAAGCTAGGGTTGTTCTTCTTCCATCTTCTTGTGTGTGAATAGTTTTAGATGGTAAGTTTATCTCTAAGAATAAAATTCTGCCTGATCTCCTTTTGCCTTGTGTGTTTCCCAATCTAGGGAGAACCAATTAATTTTAAAAGTCCAAGAAGTTCCTCCTTCATCAGCTAAACCATTCCCTGTGTTCTGAGATAAGGATTTATTTCAGCAGTTTCAAAGCGAGCTCTCTTGCTGCCCCTCCCCAGCGTGGGGGTTGCTGGACTCTTAAGATTTGGTCATAAATTGTGCAAATGCTCCCAGCATTTTTAATTAATGTGAAATTTGCATTTTAATGAAGTGGGTGATGGAGCCCTCCAGCAACAGAAACAATTACATATTGACCTGACGAAATAGCAGTAGGGTGGTTGCAGCAACCGTGTTCAGCTCGGTTTGCGATGAATTCAGAGTGTTCTCCTGGGCGTCCTAGCATTGCCCACAGTTAATGAGCGAAGGTGCAATGCCCCAGAGCAAGTGCCAGGAGAAACTGATGCTCCTGGGAGTCCTGCTGATCTAGGCATGTTACACCAGATGTTAGCATCCCTACCCACCTTTTGGTTGGGTTTCCTCAAGGGTCAGAGAGTGGAAGGAGGGAGGAACTGAGACCTGAGACCTCTTTTCTTCCTTATCACTAGCACTGGGTGCTGGCAGCTCTCTAGGAGCATCCACTGGTGATCCTTCCTTAGCACTGGGAGTAAGGGAGAAGATATTCTGCACTACTCCTTGCTTTTTCAAACCTGCTGCCCTGAACAGGGGCAAACGGCAACTCAGCCGTTTCACAACTCAAATCAGCATGAAACAGAAAATTGTTTTCACCGTTTACGCAATTCCTCCCTCCAGTAAAGCAATTTCTCCCTTTTCCAGGTGATGATAATCTGCATAGCTGCATTTCAATATGCAGGACTCGCTTAGGAAGCTTTGAAACTCCGCTGCACCTGGCAATGGACCAAAAGGACCGTTGTTCGAGTGTTTTACGTACTGGGGAGCTGCCTCAGCATGCGTTCCTGAGAACAAGACCAAGGCATTAGAACATGTTTTGCATCCAGAAGTTATTATATTTATGAAGCCCAGAGGAAGTTTAACATGACAGGAAACATTAAGACTTTCCAGCCTGTTGAACAGAGAGGAACACACTATGGTTTCCTAGCAGATCTTTCTGGTTCACAAGGTATTTCATACATTTCCTCTCCCAAGCTGCTCTACAGTAAGCAACAAATGAATGGCCTGATTTTATTTACTTAGTTAGTTATTATTTGGCCAGTGACAAGTAAAATCTCAGTTGAGCTGAGAACTGATTACTCATCATCTCAATCAAAATTCAGTCTTGATTCTCTTTCTCCAACACATCTACCCCATGACAGCATGAGCTCTAATTATGTCCAAGCCCTCACAAACAGCAGAGCAGATGCAGAGGGAGTACAAGTGGCCCTAGCTCAATTTGCCTCACAGTACACATTATATCACAAAGTTAAGGACTGGGAATCAGACCTCTCCAAATGTTCATTCATCCAGACCATCATCTACCAGAATGAAAGAGGACAAAACTGGCAAGGGCAATGGAAGCAGGATTTTTTTTTTTCTGCACATCATAATGGAGAAGCTATTTAGTAAATCTCCTAAAAAGACAGCAGAGCGAGTCTTATGCTGTAACATCCAGAAGCGAGTGATTCAGGCAGATTTAGCTAACCACAGTAATGTGGTTTTCCTAGCTCAGCCTCTGAGAAGACCTCCAAGTCCTGACTGTGCTGTGTTTGCTAACAACTCAGATCCTCTTAGCTCTCCTCTCCCCGCCCTCACTTCTGTGGTCCTGACCTCTGTGTGGTTTTACATTGGTGTTATCTGACTGACTCCTCTCTACTTTCGCTGCCTCCCCTGCTCACTCACCCCTTTGTTTCCACTGCAGGAATAGAGGTACGTTACTTTTTGTTGTTATTATGCTGTCAAGTGCCATCTTGAGCAAACCTGCCCACCACATATAACCTGTACCTCAGCAATCCTTCCTAAATGGTGATTTGCAAAGCCAGTTGCAAGTAAGAGCATGCAATTAAGGTAACATGGGACCATGCAAACAAAAGAGCACTCCTGAACTCTAACTGGGTCATTACAGAGGAGGACGCAGCTGGTTTGGGGGTTAAAATTCTGCTAAAGTCCCACATTATGCGCTCAAATGAGGATCTTTTGTCTGGGGACTGTATCTAGACTTGTGCCCGGTCCTCACTTCAGTCATTCTTCTTCTATTCATACAGGGCAAAAATTTTTTGCTACCTCATATGTATTAGGTCTAACTCATTTCCTCACTCAGCAGTTCTCATTTTGCATTGCCCTTTCCCTAGCTCTGACACAGCTGTCTCTATTTGTCAGTCTTTTTTTTGTTTGTTTGTTTGGGGGGGGACTTTTTTTTATTTTTATTAATAATCTTCACTAATTGTCTACTTCCTCCTCACATTGCACTTCCCTGCATATTTTCTCTTTTGGAATACCATTTCTGGATTAAAGAAATCCATCTCTTCCACTCTCCAGACTCTGGACTTCTCAGTCCAGGTGGCTTCATTAATTTCTTTAATTTATCAAAATTCATACTTTGCAACCTTGGCAAATGATCTACTTCTGTTTATCCTTCATGCGGTAAACCGAACCCACTTACAGTCACGCAAGCTGAGGCCATTTCCTACAGTCTGTTCTCTCTCACTGCAAGAGCATGACTAACATTAGATAATGAAAATCAGAAAAGTCAGTATCTGTAATCTGGTCATTAATCAATGAAATCTAGAGCAGTCACCAAGAAAAAAAAAAAAAAAAAAAAAAGAAAAAAAAAAGAAAAAAAAAAGCAGCTCCTTTAAGTCCTACTTCAGCCCCTGTAATTGTAATACAAAGAAAGGAGGGGGGATAAATTCTTGCCTTGCCTCCTGAGAACCAACAGGTGCTCTGAAGCATGAAAGTCAATTCTCCAACATTTAACTTGCAGAATTATACATTTCAGTGAGTCTAATATTATAGCGTTCAGTACTTGACCCTGTTACTCCCCATCAGCCTCATATGCCGGGTAACTCTAAAGAGGAGAAATACTTCGAATTTCAAAGTTATGCAAAGGAGCCCTTGAACCTCTCCTCTTCATGGGCAGTAGAACAAAAGCACAAGACAATATACTATTGCCCAATTCTTGATACCAGGAGATCCTTTGAAATACTGTAGAGTTTTTCAATTATATATCTCAAAATGCAGGGGAAGTTATTCCTTACAGCAGACCAAAAAAAAAAAAAAACAAAAACAAAAGCAAAACCAAACAAACAAAAAAAACACACAAAAAAAGGAAAAAAAATGTTAAAATATGTTAAAATAGCTGTTTTCTCCAAAAATCTGGTTATTTTTTCCCAGGTTTGTACATGGGAATTTGAAGGAACATTAAACTGCACAGAAATTCATAAAATGATAATCAAAGGCATACTGGAAGACTAAGAAAAACTTGAAAAAATTAAAATTAAAAGATACCCACTTCCCTGTCTGGAGAAGGGAGGCCAGCTTTTAAAAATGTTATCAATATGTTTGCTTCTCATATATATATATAACATATTGTCTATTTTTTGTAAATATATCATATATATTTATATAAAATCTGAGCTCAAAGAAGACAGCCTAGAATTGCCACTAGTTCTAGAACAGCCGCTGTCCAAAAGATAATAATACAATCCTATTATCCCATGTATAACACATCACTTTGACTTGCTAAAAATGTGCTACATTTAGAGCAGCAACTCCGCTCAGGAGCTAGAATTTATCTTCTGATTTCTGAACGACTACCATTAATAGAACTTCTTAGGGATAAATTCCCCTAACTTAATACCCTGAAGATCTGTGCCCTCAGATTTAGAATTTACCTACTACATCCTATGAAAAAAATGGTTATTTTTAATCAAAAGTAAGGAAAACCACCAACTGTGTTTGTCACCATACGAAGAGCAAAAACAGACACGAGACATTTTGGGAAACAGCAAATTTGTCCCACAAAATGAAGTTTCAGTTGTTTCAGTGCATCCTAGCATACAGAAGTGGTGTTGACCTGCATGAATTTAGCCATTGTTTCAGTTGTAGAAATATTTCCCTTGCTATAAGAAATTCAACTCCTTCTGCGTGATGGGACTATGCTAAGGGCAATGCCGAACTGCAAATCTGCTGATAGTTGTGTGGGACTCTTAGTACTGCTTTTTGATACTGGTCTCCTTTGCATAAGTGACTAAAAACTTACTAATGCAGAACGTGCGTCTCATACTCTACAGCACCTATAACTGGATCCATCTTTAGCTGGAAAAGACTTTCTTTCTCACTTGCTGGCAGCCTGGTCCAACAGACTGCACTGCCAATCTGGGCAACCTGCTGCAGTGCTCAGCTTTCCTTGGGGTGGAAACCTTTTCTCCACCTGAAGTTTGAACCTCCCATGTACATTTTTCAGCCACTGTCTCTCTTCTTACTGCCCTGCACCTCCAAAAAGAGCCTGTCTCCATCTCCTCTGGCAGACACTGGCAGGTTGCCATTAGGCTCTCCAAAAAAAAACTCTTTTCCAAGCTGAAAAAAGAAGTTCCTCAGTTTCTCCTCGAAGGGCAGTGCTCCAGCCATGGTCCCCCACTGATGGAAGTGAAGACACTCACCTGCAGAATACTCCATGGGTATACTCCTGAAGTACTTGCCAGAAAGCTTCAAACCCACATTTTTCCTAAAAATGAAGAATTGTTTACATTCAGCACACTAAAATATTCATTTATTATGACTAAATCATACAGTATTGAGATTATCTGGTGTGGTCTGGAGCTGCTTTTGTGAGTAGGTGGCAATGATGGTTGCGAAAATTTGACATACCTCACTGTAGAATATTTGCAAGCAGAAGAAAATAGATTTTTCAAGGCCTTAAGTGTATTTCTGGAAGATAAAAGAAAAAAAAGAAAAAAAAAAAACCAACTCTTTGCTCTAAAATTAAAATCTGGAAGAGAAAAAAAAAAGTTCAAACAAACATTGGAAATAGTTCCAACTTTCAGCCACAAAAAAAAAGAAAAAAACAAAACAGTTTTCAGTTATTATTAATGTAGGAGCTTTTTTTTTTTTTTTTTTTCCCCACCAATGGACAGCAGACTTTCTTGAGGAAAAAAATAAAAAAGTTCTATTGCACTTTCGTGAACATTATTCATGAAATAAAGGTGTTTTTTTCTTTTTTCCTAACAAACTCTTACAGAAGACATGATCACTCCCACTGCATGTCATAAATTTGCACAGTAGAGCACTCATGACAGACTTCTGATGTGACCATTTTTTAAGCTATAACAGGTAGATTCCTCTCCTACAGTCTTGTCATAAATCTATCACACCAGCCTCTGGCTTTCCATTTCAGCCTACACACACCTGCCTTATCCCCTTATACCTTCTCTACATGCTTTGTTTGTTCATAGCAGCTTTTCTCCTGAGGATTTCACTGCTTGGGTGCACAGTACCATCCCTGCCCTGCCTGCCTTTGAGTATTTCCTTTTGGCTTGGCTTCCCTTGAAGCAAGATGAGAAGTGCAGTTGAGGTGGTATTGTCCAGAAGTTCGAAGAACTGGCTGCACTAAAAGTCTTCTTTGTGCACTGCTCCAAAAGCCCTTCTATGGGCGAGGTCCCCATGGCAGGGAAGTTGTCCTGGAAGAAGGAGCAGAAGTTATCAAAGCACCTGGCATTCCTCAACCTTGCCTAAGACAAGAACGCAAAATCAAGATCGTAACTTTGTATAAGTCTGACAAGAACATCAGTACTTACTTTCCACTTTTAAACTGGAGAAAGGGCCACAGCCCTTTCACTCACACATTCCCCCAGGAGAAAAGTAGAACTCATCCCCACCTCCTCCTCCAAATCCACATTCCAAACCTTTTACCACCCTATCTGGTTTGTTTTGTTGTTGTTATTTTTGAATCTGGACAATTACACGCCATGCTCATAGGTAGTTTAGACCACATAGCTCTCACCCTAAGAGGTATGGGTGTCCAAACTAAGCTGATGAACCTCAGGACAGAATCATGGCCTTGTATTTATTTTAATCATCAAGTCTTCTTTGTGGCATAGCCAAAATTCCTGCCATCAGAAGTCATGTCCATAATTGTTTCATTTTCTAAGAATCCTCCTAATGCCTTCAGCACAGCTGACACCGTGGTCCTGTGTAATTCCTGTCTCTCCAGCCCCACACCTGTCACGTCCCAACCTGCCTGGCTCCTGCAACCACAGCCTGTTTGCTGCTCCATTACAGAGCCCAGCTGTGCCACACCTGCACCCTCAGCTCCCCCAGATTTTTTGCAGTAGATTCAAGATCCAGAGAGTCATGGCACCTACTTCCTCACCTTCCATTTATCCAGTTCTCTGTAGTCACAGATCTGCTGGTCCCTATAAGCTTCAACACCACAGAATCTCCAAACCACGCACGAGGGCTGTGATCTCTGTCTGCTGTCACAGCCCATGTGCCAAATGTAATCCTTTGGCACAACCTAGCATCCACCATTCAGCTACACCTGGAAACAAAAGCACCTTGGCAGAAAACTATCCTCCACGAATCATGGGGTGTAGGCTTCCTTGCAGCCCTTCAAGGGCAGAGTTGAAGGTGTGCATCAGGCTGCTGCCTCTTGACACTGCCTTTGCCCAGCCACGCTACTCAGCACCTTCAAGACTCTTTATGAATAACCTTAGAGAAGGCACCCAAGCTTGTCACAAACCCAGCGTGCTAAGCCTGTAGCACAAAATGAACACGAAACCCAAGGATTGTTAAATCTCACTTTCTCATTGTCTTAACGTAGGCGTCGTTCCCCCAGACCGCAGCAGAAGCAGTTCTTCTGCTCTGACTCAGGCTCCCACAGCATCACGGTATGAATCACATCCTTGAAGACTCTTTCTCTCTGTTGACTTCATGGGGAGCTCCAGACAGCTGGCTCAGACTCACGCGTAGACACTGCAGATGTCCACGTTCAGACATTTGGATCCCCTGCTCTAGGCCAGCTGCTGGTGATAAAGAAAGCCCTGTCCCTTCCTACCCCTCCAGCACGCCTCAAGCTGTCCGAAGAGAATCACTGAAGCTTTTCTCCAGAGAGGGGGCACCCTGGGCTGAGCTCCAGCTCTGTACTAAGCCCTCCATAGCCACTTTTTCCTGGTGTCTTCTGCTGCCTGGGCAATTGCGGGGCAAGCACAACTCACAGTGCTCCAGTTCACGCCTGACTGGGAGGCACCCTTCAGAGATGGGCTCAGTACACAGTTCAGAAAAAAAACTAAAAGGCTTTCTAAATTCTACCAAGGGCTTTTTTAACACTCAGTAGCCTTAGGATTGTGGGAGGAGATGAGGAGGATAGTTTTGAGTCACTCTCCTTGCATTTCCCATCTCTCTAGTTTGTTCACGAGACCCAGCTGAAGGTTAAGACCCAGATTTTCACCCACAAACATTAGCATATTTTTAATACAAACATTTTTGACACAACTTGTTTAATATTCCACTTGTAAAACATCCGGCTTAGGTCATCTATGGCATCCTGCGGTATGGGCGTAGCTCAGCACTCTTCTGCGCCATCCCATGCCGGCAGCCACGGGGATGGTCTCTCCTAATCCCTTTACACGCCACCCCCTTTTGAATCCATCCTCTCTAAGAATGTGTTTCTCATATTGCATTCTCTTGGCCCCTAAACACTGATTTGAACAGACAGCTGCAGCCGGGGATTTCTGTCTGTGCGGCCTTCGAACAGCTGCTTGCGGTCTCTAGGTCAGGCCCAGCAGGCCGCAAGAGCGGCCACCCTCCGAGTGTCCTCCGACAGCAGCAGGAGAGGGACACAGCCTGGCAAAGCCAGCAGAGAACTGTCTGATGAGTTACACTGGCCATATATGGAGCTTGATGAAGGTTATGGGTGAAAAATGAGGGTTTTTATAAAGTGCATGGAAGGTGAGCCTGGCTGAGAAAGGCTGACTGCAGGCGACTCCTCTTGCATGAGTATGTCGGGCCCTGGGGAGCATGGCTGGGATGTGCTCATAATACCTCGGTATGCTTGTGGCATTTGTAGATGTGCATTGATCTTCTATATACCCAATTTTCACCTCTTCAAGCTGGAGGGTCCCAAGATACTTTACAAACACAATCTGAGCCTTTCCGAGGATGTGACTTCTGACTGGCTTAACCCAAGTGGTAGAGCTGTCTCTAAAATGAGTGACACTCCCTCCTCAGCATTTTGCTACAGCCCCTGAGAAACACTGGAATTTTTGTGAAATAATTTTGCCGATTCAGCTGGAAATTAGGCATGGTTTGGAGTGGTTTGGTTTTGGATGGCCTGATTTTCAAGCCTGGCCACTGACCTGATCTGATACACTGAGCAGGCACAAAGGCACTGAGCTGACCCACAGGAGGCAGTCCAAAACACGTGAAAAGACAACAGTTTTGTCTGTGCAAAAGACAAAATCTTGGTGTGGATGTGACTTTCTGGCACATTTGTTTTTTCCCATGCAGTGTGTCAGTATGGTGATGGTGCTGCTGTAGTAGATATTCACTAACATACAGATGACTTCCTCTCAGAGAACCCTCTCCCAGCCAAGTCTTAGCCTGGAGTTTGTTGCTATCTTTGTAGAAATGTAAAATAAGAATTTCTCTGAATGGGATGAGAAAACAGTCTAGATTTCTTGCAAAAATGTTCCCAGACACACCAGGACTTTCTCTCCTACCCAAAAATCAATAGAAGAAATTTAAAACCACTCCTTGGTTTTAAGCAGAAGATTGTGTCCACACATCTGTGGAGTGAGCTGTGATTCAGATGTTGTCCTTGTCATGGAAAAAATCAACTGTGGTTTTCTATCCCCTCCCACCACCTTCAAGGAGACATGCACCCAGGATCGAAATGTTGTGTTGTAAGGGATATGGTGATTTAAAGTTCTTTTCCCACCAGTTACAAATCATCCCCAAATGTGTCTCCTCCTTTTTCTAATGGACAATAACTTCTTAGCAAATTACACCCCAAAACTTGGGTATATTGGGAAATCCAGACAAGAAGCAATCTGTGAGTGTGCCTCCTCGGGCTCTTTGCTAATGGGGATGGATGGAGCCTTTGCCACGGACTGGAGATTTCTCAGCGGTGGGGCAGCGAGGTGCTGTCTCTGGTGAGATTAGGAAATATCTTTCTTCCTTTTCTTTGCTGATACCACAGACAATATAAATGTGCAGAATATGATCTTGTAAAAGCTTTCAGTCTGAGCTGGAGCTTTGCATTCCAGCTGTCAGGTCTTTACTTGTTTACCTTGGAGCCTGGCTTCAAGGGATACGATAGAAGAGATAATTGGAGTAGAGAGGCTGCCAGCAAGTGGAAAAAAATGTTTCAATAAAAAGTATTTTATTCTGCTAAGGATACTTATATGAACAAATGGGACCCTTGGGTACACAGCAGAAATAGTCCTAAGCATTCCTCTCCCTCTCTCTCTCCACCTACCTCCCTTGAAGCAGGTTTCATACCACACACAGCATCTCTGCATGCAGATCACTGTCGATATCTCAATCCCTCCCCACCATGACCCACAGAAGTTTTTGGGGCCAGGCTTGCCATGCTGCTACAGAGGCATGGCATATTGGCTGAGGTCAACAGCTGGAGAAAAGCAGGGACCCAGGCGTCCTCCACTTGCAGACCTGAGACCATCCTCTGATCCTTGCATACCAGCAGCTCCCGGAGGGCTTACTGCAGCGATTTGTCCAGTGCAGAGATAAGAACAAACCCTGAAACTCAAATAGGACCTCACACTTTGAAATCTGTTTCCCTGCAGCCACCTAAATCTGGCTTTCACAAGAAAAGTCTTCAGGGTTGTCTAGACCCAACCTTTGAAAACATGTTCATGACCAAGTAACCTTGTTATTTATTATTAGCACATCTCTAAACAAAACCTCCTGGAGGAAGTGCCGTGTTTATGTGCTAAGCCTCCCATGCTTTCTGCTTCAGTGAGCCAGGAACACAAAGTCTGACTGTGACAACAACAACCAAGTCAAAGAAAATTAAGTCAAGGCCACGAATGGCTTTTATTAAACTTTCACCTCCCTCAGCCCCTCAGCCACTAGGTTTCTGATTTGGATGAACTATTTCAGCTGGCCCATTCAAATCACCTGGCCAGTTTTCTAATATATTACTCAAGCAATATCATTCATGAGAAACCCCTGGGTTTGCATTGTGGTTTTCACCACTAAATGGAGCCTGAACTCCAGAGATGTGTCCAGTTAAACCAGCTCCTCTACCCAGGGTCTGAAACCCTGCGTGAGCATCTTGTGCACAAAGCAAAGCGGGATGCTCAGAGCTGATGAGCAGCCTGCCTGGTCCAGTCTTACACAGCTGGTGAAGAAAAGCAGTTGCACTGCTGGGCTAAGTAGTTTGTACTCAGTGGCTATGTAGGAAGCCAGAAACTGCTTCTGTCTGGCTCATTGTCTCCGTGCGTCTCTGCTTTCTCGCTCTGAAGCTGTGTTAGTTTGCAAAGCCCTCCAGGTTCATCATTGGAAAATGACTGTAGGTCAGTGTCTTCAGTAATAAATTCAAGGATCAATTTTCACTTGTTTTATAACAATCCTTCTTACCTTATCCTAATAGGAAAAGTGCATAATGACACCAATGTTATCAAGTCCTCTTCAAGTGATAAATGCCTTCAACATCAACTATGCAAAGATCAGAGGAACATGCAGGCTAGGGTCTTTTACTGTATATCACAAAGTATGACAAAATGAAGCAGATTTCCTCTTTTTCATAGAGCATCCAAGAAAATAAGGTTTCCATAATTAGAGTCTTTGATTTGATATTTTTTTCTCAGCAGGAGGAAGTTAAAAAAAAATAAACGAAGCCACTGAACATAAATGGTGAGTATAAACTTGCTTTTGCTTAATGCTAATGTTACTGTTCTTTTCCAGTCACATATTTAATTGCTGAACACATCCTGTACAGGATTTCCACCAGACCTCTTATGTGTACTTGCCTCAACGTGCAGTTGTTTCCATCCTTCACTCAATACAGATGCTCACATACAGAGCTAATTTGATTTTCTTAATGAATGTGGTGCTGTAGCAAAAGCACAGCTGAATAATCTTGAGACAGCTATTCAGCCAAGGCTTAAATATTTCAGGAAAATTGTAAATTCCTTTTTGTTTTAGTTTTTAATATTCAGCAGGCAGGCTCTGCTTCCAGTGGCACGTGCACGAATCCTGAACGGACCTCTCTCATCGTGCCTCCCTGACTTCACCGATACACTTGAACAGAGTGGTTGCATACACAATGGGAAAGGGTGTCAAAGCATTTGATTTATGCCAGATTCACCTTACTCCCACCAACGTCGGAGCTGGAAGCTGCTGGGAGCTCCCTTGGAAGGACCTTAGTGGTCCACCACGGCTTCTCCAATCCCAGGGTTGGGAAGAGGCAATCAGCCTGCTTGGATCCCAGCCTCAAAGGTACAGATTACCAAAGTCTTCTCTTTGTTCTTTTGGGGCTGTAATTCAGGGTATGGTTAAAAAAAAAAAAAAAAAAAAAAAAGTGAATTCTTGGAAGCATGCAACGTTTCTCAAATAAAAATTCCTTCAAAGTCAAGCCCAGTGTGAGGCATTCACAGAAAGCATTCCAAGTAAGCAAAGCATGAGCAGTTACACATTAAAATAGCCTTTCTCCAGGTAACCACAACAATAAAACAACTACCAGAGCTGGCATGTCTCAAGAAGACCCAGCAGGAAAAGCAAGAAAGAGCAGAGAGCTGAACTTACCCCCCCCCGGTGACAACCTCAAGCCCGGGGCTGGGGGTGTTGGAGAAGGGTCTTACCAGGGGGGCTGACAACAGCACGCAGGTTTCTGAGGAAAAAAGAGGGCCTGTCCTCTCACTGTTCTTCAGAAAGCCACAAACAGAGGCATGAAACAGCAAAGCAGCAAGGAAGAAAGCTCAACCCCGCTTTGTCCAGAAGTAGCTGTAGTGGCCCACCAAAGGGCTGGCAGAAATGCCCTGAGGTTGGGGTCACATCTTGTCAGCTGGGATTATCCTTGTGTAAATCCCACCACGCAGAGGGCATTCATGGTGGTGTCAGGGGGTCTGGCACGGGGACATTAGCACCAAAACCACCTGCTTCTAGAGGATAAAGATGAAATCCCAAGTCCAGAGAGATATAAGGGCTTGAGCAGGGTGGATCAAGCTTTGTTAAGTGCTGTATGATCAGATTGGACAGAAGTGGTGCTAATAAAAGGCCAGATGTGGGTAGATTTGAAGCTACTGGGAAAAGGCTTGCTGAATTGAATGGGTGCAAGGGAGGGCAAACCAAGGGTCTGGGGGAACTCCAGGCTTAGACCCTGACGCTTAGGGCATGCAGCTCAAAGGGCGAGAGAATGGACCATAGTTTCTTCCAACCTGATGTCCCATGACTCCATGGACATGTTCCAAATGTGTTTAGAAGCTTTCTGAAGTTTCTTGAAAAAAAATATTGGAATAAGAAATGTGCCATAAGCATAACACCTTGTCTTCTGGTCAGCACCCTGTCCTGCGACTAACATCTCAGTTCAATCACTGGCACTGCCTCTGACTTTCTGGGTGAGGATGAAAATAAAACCAAAACACACAAGCAGACTAAATGTCCCATTAACAGAGCAGCCTTTCTTATAAGGAGCTAAACTGGGTAAATTGTTCAACCCTGTGCTGTGCTTTCAGTGCCCACATGTACAAGGACAAGAGTAATCCATTCTTCCTTCCTTCCTTTTGTTTGCCCATCTCAGAGCAGAGCCCTGGGTTTGCTCTGTGTGTGTATAGCACCCAGGACACAAAGCCCCAGGTCTCACTGAGAGCCTGCTGCAGTCAGCTGCAATCTCTTCTCCCTGGCTGGCAATGGGCACAGCACCACGAAAATGCCGCTTTCCTTAACTTAATCTACCATTTTTTGTCAATGAAAATGAAGAGCAAACCCTGGAAGATAAATCCAAATAACACTTGTGTTTATGTTTAGTTTTATTATTATTGTTGTTGTTGTTATTATTATTATATAAGTTCAGGAATACGTTTCCACTCCTCTCTGTTTTTGAAGATGGTGTTGTGAAAAGTCAAGTGCTAGCACACAAAAGGCCCCTTAGCAGGTTCATAACATGGATCACACACTCCTGTGTGACCACACACTCCTGTGTGAGCTTTCTCCCTCTGCTGTATTCCTGCTTGGCCTGCCCATAGTGTGGGATGCAGTGAGGATGGGCAAAGCACAGCCACCGCTACTCTCCAGGGCAGGCGATCGTGAAGCTCCCAGCACAACTGAACTGCCCTTGCTCATCTTGTGCCAGGTAAAGATGCAAATCTCCTCTTTGACCAGAGACAGCGCAGAGCCAGAGGTTAGCTTGTTGTGACTTAGGGAATCCAAAGGCTTTGCTCTTTTTTTTTTGCCAAACCCTAAATCCAGCACCATGTTGTGACTGATACTATTGTGGGAAGGAGCCAGAGGCACCGAGTAATAAATTAAAGAGAATTAAGACCATCTGCTGCCCAGGATTGCTAGTCCTGCAGAGTCAGCCGAGAGAAGGAGTTACAATATCCAAGCTACATTCCCTGGAAAGCCATCTAAATCCAATCAGTAGTGCTGTGTCCCTCTTGCACGCAGCAGCAGGTGAAAGCCAACAGAAACAACAGTTTTACTAGAAGTTCTAGGAGTTCTTCACAGAGAGCAGTCAGCATATTGTTGTATCCCTGCCTGTGGCAGGGAGGTGAGACCAGATGATCCTTTAGGGTCCTTCCAACCCAAAACATTCTATGACGCTATTTTTTGTGTGTAAGTAAATGCCTACATAGGCACATAAACATATCTTCTGGCTGGATCTGAGTTCTTACACCAAATAGCTCTCCTACGGGATCTTTCACGTAGCCAGGGATCCACATGAGTGTAGTTTTCATAACGCTGTAAATGAAGCTCTGAGAATCCAAGTATGGACAAATGGGACCAGAGACAGTGATAATACAGCTCCTTACAGGAGGATAGTAGAGAAGCCTGATTTTTTGGCCACTGCAGATCGTTATTTATAATGTAGAGGCAAATGCCATTGAGGGGACAATAAGCTCATTTATCACCGGACTGCATGAGGCTGAAAGATTGGTGTCCTCTTGATCGTTATCCAAATGTCTCTGAGCTGAAAGCACTCCCATCTCAGCAGCAGTTTTCTTCTGAAACTAGCTAGCACTGTCAGTGCCTTTTGCCAACAGCAGCTATAATTACATTAAATGGTTGATTTGCAGAAACAGAAGGAGGAGAACAACATGTGCAGAGCTATGTTGCAAAACATCGCAAAGAGTTTGCACACTTCTGCCACTCCAGTAAACCACTCACAATGACACTCACACTCCTATTTTCTCCCTGTATTTTGGAGATAAGCCTGTTTAGAATTCTTCTGCGGGATTATCTGATGGCTGCATGCAGCTTGATGCATTGAGACCATTAGAGGGGAGCTGGATGACCCCCGGAACAATCCCCTGCTATGAATAGCCACCGTGAGCCGGCAGGAACAATAGCACAAGATGTCATGTGTCCTTCCCTGTGCTTCAGAGAGGGATGCTCAGAAACTTAAAAATAAAACAGCTTCATTTCTATGAATTAGAAGTGAGTCTGCAGCACACACTGCCTCTTCTCTTGGGAGCATACTGGTGTTAGGGTAAGTACTTCCTACCGTGAAGCCCTGCTTCTCTCCCCAAGCCTGTGCTGTAATTATAACTCTACATCTAAATCTGAGTGTACTTTGTAGGCTTAATAAGGCAACCAGCAGCAGTAATGGCAGTAATTACAAATAAGCTTAGTGTTCAGAACTAAAGGAAAAATACACAAAAGATGAGGAATGCCATCACTCAAGGACTTTTTGGAAACAACGCAGGCAGAAATGGGCAAGTTTTGCAAAAGTTATAAATATCACATGCACAGAGCTTATATTATTTAGGGC
Source organism: Cygnus olor (assembly GCF_009769625.2). NCBI lineage: Eukaryota > Metazoa > Chordata > Aves > Anseriformes > Anatidae > Cygnus > Cygnus olor. The sequence continues at coordinate 10,193,071 of NC_049171.1, forward strand.
ACTTGTGTGATGAGTGTCCTTCTGAAAGACTCTGGGCAGTGTTAAAGCATGAGAGCACAAGGGATCTGGGAAATATCAAAATATTACAATCTGCTACAGAGACACGCAGCTTTTCTTTATGGCTTGCAAAAATATACTAAGGATTCCAGATGAACTCCAGCGCAGGAATGCCTGTTTATTGCAAATGGAGAGTGCACAAGGAAGTATTGCTAAACAAGTTGGCGAAGGATCAGCATAAGCAGCTTGGTAACAAGTTATTTTAATGGTATTGTATATCCTGTCCTGAGTATCATGGTGAAATGTCTCAGGGAACAGTTTGTAACAACCACCTTACAGTCATCCCAAATGTATCATCAGGATCCAAAACACATGTGAAGTGGACACAAGACAAATTGGTAGGGATCTTGGTTGTCACAAGGAGTTCCTCGTCTCCTTGGGAGAAGTTCTGGAATTTGGCAATATCCTGAAACAGAGTGTTCCCAATAAGCCATCAGGAGACCTGGAGTACTCTGTTTTCCCACCCGCCCTCCAAAGGTCAGAAGGACACACTGAGTGTATCTAAACGACAAATAGCTGCGTCGACTTCTGTTTTTATTATTTTTTTCTTTTACCAGAACCCACAAAGCACTTCTCCCAGCAGGTCCTCTCAGTCACTACCAAACCAGGCCCATAACAAAACTGGGAAATAAAGGCCCACTGGAAAATGAAATGAGATGAGACACAATTCCTCTAATTTATTTGTTTTTTTAACTCCAAGCTTTTACTTTCTTCAGCCATCATGCAACACTCATCCAGGCTGTGCACCAGAGAGGAATCTGACTCCAGGTGCTTGGTCCCAGCACTTGCAGTACCATGAAGAACAGGACATGTTTTGGGACCTTTGAAGTTCTTTGCTGCACGGGCTCCTTCTGGAGCTTCTCACTTGTTTTCAGCACTCCAGACTCTTGGGAGGAGGAGGCGGCTCATTGTTCCTGGTGCCGGCTGTGCTGCCACCCCTCAGCTCCCACGTCTCAGCCAGCGGGGAAAACAAGGCCCTAAGCTGAGAACATGACAAATGGTTGGTGCAGTTAAGGCAAGACCTTGTTCTGCAGAGCCAGGCAGAAATCTCCATGGGGCTCCTCACCTTGGATCCTTCAAAATTTAATATTTCTTCCCTCAAATTGCATCCTGGTGTACTGGCCCAATGCTGTTATCACCTCAGGCGTTGATGTCAGTGGTAAGAGAATCAGCCTTCAAGACACACATTTTCAACAGTTCAGAGTGGGAATACTAAGTGCTACTGAAAAGCCTGTCGTTTTGTGGCCATGCCCTGAGCATTGATGCTGGAAATACTCTATTGAAGCTGCAGAGTTGAGGCTCCAGGTCTGAGCTAGGTTCTCCTAACCCCAGCAAACATTTTGGCTCCCCTAGGGTATCTCACACAGCACGGGGTGCCTGCGCTTCAGCTAAGGAAATCAGTCCCACGGTGCTCATATCATGTTTTTTAAAAATTATCTGCATCAAGAAAACAAGGCCAGACTTACAAAATATAGTGCCTGGCAGCTCTTGTTTATGTGTGCAAGACCCAGTGCATGTGGATGGAGATATAAATACGCGCTGAAGTTTGTGCGAGCTCTCTACCCAGAGAGCAACAGCTCAGGTGCGCTCGCCTACTCACTGGTGGTTTCTGAATCTTGTCTAAATATACCTCGCCTGATTCCCAGGGGAGCACAGCATTTGGCACCTCGCGAGTGGAAGCACAGATGTTTGGCTCCCGTCTGCTGGAATTTCTTGAACTTCTCTGGACAAAAGTGGAAAGGCCAGAGGTTAGGCAGTGCGTTTGGTTCTGCCTGGTTTCCAAGCCCTTGTCCAAAACAGCAGTGCAAACAGAGCATGGGCACGATGGTGCCATGCAGGCAGTGCGTTTCATGCTGATAAACCCCACAGAGTATGTCCAGAATTTAAATATTGTATTTTTAATGTCCTTAATTTTGGGGGAAAGAGCCAGGTGCACATCTGCAGAATGAAAGGCACTTGCTCACAATGGGGTCCTCAGCACCCAAGTAGAGACAATCTGCATCTCCAAAAGCTGGGACCAGCACAGCCCCTTCTCATGACACTCTCCTGAAAGCAGATAGCAGCTCCCACAAGGACATGAGCTACCCGTTCTTTATTTTTCCCATCCCCAGCAGTGACACTTAAAATTATCAGACAGCAGCCCAGACTTGTGCTCATTGGGATGGATGCCCAAAGGTCCCTTTTGGTGTCACCAGCAGGGCTGCAATCACAGCAGGCAGTGAGAACAGTGTGTTTTCATCTCAAAAAAAAAAAAAAAAAAAAAAAATCAAAACTGGGTTCCAGCTGCTTTTTCTATAAATATGCTCTCTGCTAAAATCAAAACAGTGCGATGGTTCCCTGAACAACAGCTCCAGGTGGCATACACCTCCCTGGTTGGTGTCCCTTGCAGTAGTGCTACTGTAATAATGGGGGGAAACACTGCAAGTGGTGGCCTGTGCCTCCAGCCTGCCCTTGCACCACCATAAATTGAGAGATACTTGTCATGTGAAAATGCCCCCAGTCTGCAGGGAATCCGTGCCACAGAGCTGACACTTGTTCCACATTACTGTTAGAAGCTTCTATGGTGAGAAGAGAGAGTGGTCTGAGAAATCAGCATCCACATTTTTGGGACTGGAGGGACTTGGGGTTCAGCTGTAGCCCCCCTTATGCTAGTACCAAATCACCTCCTGGCACTGACCTCCTAAAGGGGAGGTGGGAATGGGGAGCACTGCTATCCCTCTCCTCTGCCTCCCCCTGTCCCTGCCTTGGCACAGGCTCTGGTTGATCACTGTGTGGGAATCTGCAGCTGCCAGGGATGCAAACACTAAAAAAGATCCAAGAAAATGAAAACTTCAGCCTGCGTTCTCGTCAGGTGCAACCAAGATTATTTAGAAGCAGCCCTGTTTCTTTCACTTACATGTTCTCTGCTGATTTGATGGCTCACAGAAGTTGGTTTTGGGGGGCTTTTAGGTCCACAGAGTGTTGACTTTCTATGCTTCTCTCCTCCCTCTCCCTGCTCTCCAACCCCTAGGAGGGTCTCAAATCCCATCTGCTCCTCCATCACGGGGAAAATCTCTTTAGAAAGAAGAGCAGGATGAAATCACCTCCCTGGTTATTACTGCCATGCATGCTGCATGCCAGCACCACTAGGGCAGGCTCATCTACCTAGCCTGAGTTCCTGCAGAGTGTATTGTAGCAATTTCAGGGCATGCTACAACCAAAACGGGTGTCTATGCCAGAGTTGAAGCCACCAGTGCTGGGTCTGCATCACCAAGTCTAACCAGCCTAACATTTTACACATTAGATGTTCCCAAAGTCTCTGTTTTGCTCTGTGTTTCTGTAGTACCCAGCACAGCAGCTCTGTCACTCAATGTGTGATGTTCCAGGATCACAAAACAAACATGAAATTGTGCCTCAGCAATCACAATTTGAGCTGGTGGGGCTTAAATCCTCTGGTGTAAGCCCACTAGAATCAAGAGGAGGGTAGCTTGGTTTTCTTTGGAGCTGAAGCACTTTCTGTGTCACTTCCAAGTCAGGAAGCAGTGCCTGGGAGCTGCCCTCAGCCACCAGACCTCAGCCTGTTGATTGTAGCAAGACAAGATGACCATATTAATATTTCACCATTCCTGGGAAGGATTTTGGTCACACAATACCATTACGTGGAGCAGCCACCTCCCACGCCAACAGCAGCCACGCAATGCCATCAGCAGGACCCCCTGCAGCGGGGAAGAGAGGCTCTGCATGGTCCTGTGGGGCCAGCAGCACAGCCAGGCATGAGCTACATTGCTCACAATGCCTGTGTCTTGGCATAAATAACCAACCACCTGCACCTCCAGCCTGTCTTCTATCCATCCCCACCGCTGCTCACATGAACTGACCCAGCTAGACATTCAAACACACTTCATTTTCACCATTGCTCTCGGTGGAGCAGAGAGGGATGGGATGATGGCATGTGTGGGGTTTATCTTTTATACTGGCAGGGACAGATGGGGAGTTCAGCCCTGTATGTTTGCTGATGGACAGGAGCAACCACGTTCAAAGAGGGCTGCATCTCTGTTTGTCCCCAGGGATGGAGCCGTGCGCCCCAGTGCCTCTGCTGTCCTCTATCCTGTCCTCCCTGCTTCTGCTCCATGCCTCAAAAGGGCTTCCAGCCTCCTGTTAGATGAAGTCCAAAGGGAACTATGGTCCTGCTCAGAGGGAGCTGATAAGGATTGATGCCATAAGTAAAGCAGTGAGCTGTTAAAGCACTTGCTGCAAGTGTGGGAAGCCGCTCAGAGGAGCCAGAAATCATGCAAAATGATGGGGGCTATGAACTCAGGAGCTTAGCTCTGGCCTGCTGGGATTTCTCTCGACTCAAATCTTAACACATGATCTGTTTAAGGGAGATAGGAAGGGGAGAAGGAGCGGAGGGGTGCTGTTATGCATCAAGCCTACATACCACTGCCAGCAACCTGTCAGCTGACAACAAATAGTGCGGGGATGGAGCCCCCCGAGTAAGTGCACGCGGCATGTTAGAAGAGGAGGAAAGCAGTGAGGTCTCCTCCCCAGACCACCAGGACTGGTGAGCAGGAGAAAAAAACATCTGGAGTGGCTCTCAGCTGCCAGACACTCCCCTGCTGCAAGGGTGAAGCGGTTACCCCTGGCTGGGCCGGGGTGGTTGTTGTCAGACACCCCCCTGTTCATGGGGGGAAGCACGCAGAGGTCGGCATTTCATAGCAAATGTAACGCCACAGATCTGGCTCACAGCTGGAATTTACCTGGGTATTGCCTGTGGTCTTCGTGGTAAGGCAAGGATTTCATGGCTCACTGCTCCAGCTTGTGGTTCATGGCAAGAGAGGGCATTAAAAAGAGATTTACAGAAGATACAGGATAACTGCCCCAATTATGCACTAAGGCTAAGGAGAGAAGTGAAGCTTTGACTCTGCCTTCAGCTAAAATTAGACACCTCAGCATGGCCAGTCCTTTCTCTCTTGCAAAAGAAAGGTGCACGGAGGAGCAGTGCACACCCAGAAGGCTCCTCAATCAGTAAGGTGAGCAGGGAGAGGGCTGGGTCACAGCATGGATACCCCACGCAGGCCTTCTCCATCCTGCTGGACCACAAGCACAGTCCCTGGCATTGTTCTGACCCAGGACAAAGGGCAGTCTTCTGATGTGGAAGGAAAGAGACTTTATCCTTATGAAGGCAAGCTGGGCCATGAATGTTGGCCTCAGGATGAGAAAAAAGGGTCTTGGCTGTTTTATTTATTCATTTTTGCAAGTGCAACATCAGACACTGGAGATCTGGTTTAAATCCCCCTAGATTCAAGTCTTTCTTCTCTATGGAGAGTGTGAGCTATGTAATGGAGAAGGACAAGGCTCACTTTGTGTCTGCTGCTGGAGGTGTTCTTATATCATAAAGCAAGCACACCTTTATTGGAGCAGACGTTGGACACCACATCCCACAACACTCAGACTCGTAACTCTGGAACATTATAACTCAAAGAAGAGTTATCTGTTTTATGTGAAAGGCCAAAATAAATAAATAAATAAATAAATAAATGAAAGCATCTGACAGTCTCGCACATAGGATTCTCTCCATGGCTGCTGCATCCACCTCCTCCTCCCCCCAGATAACCACCCAGTTACCTACCCCCACCCCTGTAAGTACGTATGGTCATTAGACACTCCCTTGCCCTGACATTTTTGGCCTCAAACCTCACCCATGCCCCGCAGAACGTGTTCCTCTTCGACCAGACTTTGTGTCACCCAGGTTGAGGCAGACAGCTCGACCCGTGCCCTGCTTGTCCCAAAAGAAATCCAAAAAGCTGTAGCGGCACTGGTGTCAATTACACTGAAGTGATCGCAGGATCGCTTTCACGTTGTATACTACTAGTTAAAACAGTAATACGAACTCCTTGTTTCATGTGCTGAGGAATTTAGTCCAGACAGATGAAGCTGGCCACATGCTAGACTGCACTGCATGCAATCTCTGATGGGGCCATGACAGCAGGAGTCAAGTATGTGTCCCTGAGGCAGAAACATGAGCATTGTTGGGTTGGGTTTTGTATTCTTTTTCTGCAGTAACATCATTTACAACCCCGATAAAGACGCATAGATGTGTGTGGATCACGTGAAAACAACGAGACTCGAGGAGTCACGAAGGGCAGCCAACACTTAGATAATCCTAACTGCGCTAAGCGCGGCAGGAAAATGAGAGGGAGGGACGGGCTGGGGCTGTGGGAGAGGGGCACAGCTGAAAATACTCCCAGGGCCCACGCCTTGACCCTTAGACGAGCTGGATCTTTGATCTCGAGGGAGGACTCCCACAAGCTCTGCAAACACAGCCAAGCAGCAGCCACACGCGTACCCCGTCGCAGATGTGCTCCCAGCTGCCTCCTGCCACTTTCCCACAGGGGAATAGCCCTGCGAGGTACGTCTACACAGCTCCTTCCAGCAGGGTCAATTCTCAGTACTTATTTGTTGATCAGCCTGCCTTCTAACATGGCACACGCTGAAGATTTATCACCGGTAGTTATTTCCATTAATGGCACTGCAAATGGTGGTACGTACATGCTTAGATCTGGAGCCCATAAATGCAGGTTCAGCAGGACAGAGAGGGCTGAGGGCAACGCTGACCTCCCAGCAACCAGGCAGGGATGCTGGCCTCTCCGCACCAGGCAGGTGATGTGGACACAAAGCTCCCTTCCCCTCTTAAATTCAGGCAAAGCCATGTTGTTAGACTGGACAGGAACACCGGTTTTTCTCTTGGTTGTCTGAAATAGGGTTTTATTTTAAACCAGCCTCCCAACAAGTCCTGTTTTTCAGAGGAGAAAGCTGATTAAGACCTGATTAGACAAGCGTATGCCAAACAGTGGTATCAATCTGAGGAGTCTAAACACTTTGTCTTCCTCTCTTGGCTAGCCTTTGTGTCCCGGCTTCTTTCTCTTTTTTTTTTTTTTTTTTTTTTTTTTTTATTTGTTTCCCCAGCTATTACATTTGGCGTGCGATTGATAGGCTTTGGCATTGTACTTGTGCCACCCCTGCCTAACCTGCAGCAGAACTCTATCTCACACCATCTTTAGCAGTAATCCATCTGCCTTCCCTCCTGTCTGTCCTACCAAACGCTGCTTCATGAAAAGAAATAACTGCAGTGTCTTGAACATGTTCCAGGGAAGGGCCAGACAGTGCACTGGGAAAAAACAAATGTCACAGTCTGCACAGGGAAAAATACAAGCTTTGTTTAATCTCTGCCTCGCTCTGAGCACTGTGTCCTGGCTCTGAGAAGCGCGAGCTCAAGCTGAGTCCATTTCCTTGAGAGTGAGTAATGGACAATCCAGCCGGCTTGCCAGGAAGTACAGCCCAGGGCTGTGCAAGGCATGGCTTCCAAGAAGAAAAGGACTTATTTGTAAACAGAAAGCAACAGCACACCTCTTTATGAGAAGCAGTTGACAGGTGTTGAAACAAAGCCACCAGCCCCTCTTTATAGGGAACGAGCCTACCAAACAGGAAAGCCAAAGCTGTGACGGTGTCTGTATAAAAGAATTGCAAGTGCATATGTATCCTCCTGCCATTATGCAGGACACGAGGATGGTAAATATTTCATGATTCTGGAAAGTCTGGCATTGTGCAAGTGCTTTCTGCAGAACCTGCCTGTCCCCACTTCTCGGAGAGGGTTCACAGCTGGCCCGTGCTGGGTGGCACAGTGGGAAGTTGTCTGCCCAGCACCAAGGGCTTCCAGACAAACGAGAGTCGGAAGCATGGAGGTGGGCAATCACCCATCTTGTTGGTCATCTTGACATCAAGAGGGAGCAAACGCTCCTCAGAAGTTCACAGGAGAGCCAGAGCAATGGGCAGATGTCGAAGGATGAAATGCTGGCTCCTGCCAAACCCAGAGCAAAACTCCCATTGGTTTCATTGGACTCAGCTATTTATCCTTAGATTTCAAGGCTGAAGAAAACTACCAAATGCCTGGTCTAAACCTCAAACCGCACTAGAAAGAGTATCTGAACCCATCATGCCCCAAAGTCACCAGCAGCTAACTATCCTCATCTATTTGCACTTTCCAGATCTGTAGAGTCTTCCCCCCACCTGCTCTTGGGGGCACACAGTGTGGGTACTAATCCTGTGCATTGGCACCAGGCTGTGTTTCATTGGGCAAAGTATGCAGCCCTCCATAAGCAGATTAGGAAACAAACAACACAAACACTGAGAAATGAAAAAGGAGGAAAGGGACTCATCCTCCCACAGGGTGAGTTCCAGCCAACCAACACCCACAGCGAGAACCATGGCCTCCCCTTGGTGAGGAAATTAGGGAAAATGTGGGGTTTAAAACAGAAATGTATGGGAACCCTTGTCACCTTGCAGCACTAAAGAGAGACAGAGGTGTTCCTTCTCCTCCCAGCAGGGTTATCATGGCCCCAGGTTTTAGTCATGCTCTTGTCCCCTGGGCCTCTTTCCATCTTCATTTCTCAACACTGTATGAAACCCACTAGCAAAAAGTGGGCATTACAGAAAATAAACCCAAAGGCAAAAAGAGGACAGAAATGCTTAATACATGCATAAACTGGTTTCTAGGTATCCTGATGCTATTTGTACTCTTGCTTTAGGAAAATAAAGCAGGACTAGAAATTCTAATGCAGGTCTCTCACTCAGCTGTAAAACATGATGCTGTATTTACACTACTCTAATCATCAGACAAACAGTTGTGTTTCTTTTCCCAGAAAACTGTATCCTGAATTTGTTCTCAGAGAGGAAGTTGCTCATGGCCTCTCACACTCCCCTCTTTGATGCCTGCTATTTTAGGATCGTTCTACTCCTTCCTTGCTCCTAACCCTATAAATCTGGAACTGCTTTAACCCACAAGGTTATTCTATAAAGCCTCCTCTGCATAAGAATCTAGGTTTAGAATTTTAAGCTTAAAAATAAATATCTAAAAAAAAAAAAAAAAAAAAATGAAGGTGATCTACAGAGGGAAGAGAGAAAATAAAGATCTGGCATCCATTGTTTCAGCCTTTGCAGTTGGCAACATATTCAGCAGAGTCACATTCATTTTACTGTAAGGGATGTGTAATCTCTGGATGGATCTGCTTAGTGAAGATTTACTACTGAATGGGTGATGCCTGAAAGAAAAGGAGAGCAGTTGTAGTGTGTTGCTTGGGGATGGTTGCTCAGTATGCTGCCCAGAATAAACACTGTATGCATGCAAATGAAAACACTCTTTAAAAAAAAAAAAAACTTACATAGTAATGGACCAGCTTCCATAAAAGCTGTTCCATTAAGTAAGCTACTTGTGGAAGACTGCACTTTACTATTATACTTTCTATTAAGTGCATAAAAATATAATATTGACCTTTTGTAAATTGTGGCTGGGAAACATTTGTAGTAAATGTGGTCACTCAGTAGCTATATTAAGATGTACAGACATCGTTCTAGCACAGGCCTGAGACTGCAGGCTGCTAGTAGGAGCAAGGGGACAAAATGAGTAACCTGATATACATCTGAGGCTGTCTTCAAATGAGAATGAGAAATACTTTTATCCATTCCCTAATAGGTTGATGGTTGGGCTTGACGACCTCGAATGTCTTTTCCAACCTAACTGATTCTATGACTCTGTAATAGTCATCTTCCCTCTTGAACCAAGACTCTTCACAGAGAAAAGGGGTTTGTATCTGAGGGAGGTGTCCAAGCCTCAAAAAGCAGTGAAGATGTGTCTCAGAGACAGGGCACATATCCACTCCAAAGCTCTGGTTCCCATGCATGATCCCTGTGACACCGTCTGGGACTTGGGGGTTTCATTTCCTCCTTCCAAGCCACCAGGCTGCCAAGCCAGCCCTTCCCATCCTAGCCACCCACCTTCTCATGAGATCCCCAAATCCTCATTTGGGCAATTGTATTTCTCAAAATTATTCCTGGAAACGTGCCCAAAAGGATGTTGGCAAAGCTCAGACAGTAGTGACGTTTTGGTTTGGTTTAAGTAAAGGAATATCCATTCTAAATACCACAGTATGAAACTTCTGGAGGCTTAACACTTTCCCGGAAACAAGCCTTTATTTTTTAATCCATCCTAAATGCTGTTAGCTTGACCGGTCCCATTCAAATTACTCATAACTGGGCAGTTCTCACAGCACCCAACAGAGAGCAGCAATACACACACACTACCAAGAGTTAATTCTTTGCCAGACTTGATCCCTGAAGAAGTAATAGATTGCCTGATAAAATTATCACACGTGTGTTTATCTGACTGCATTTAAACCCTATTTAGCTACCTTTTTCAGTGGCAATTCTTCTGCTGCAAACAGAAAATAAAACCCTTGAGCAAGTGAAGCTCCATTCAGGAGAAAAGACTTCCACATTTTTCCTCTTTTGCATGGGGTCATCACTTTTATTCTGAGTTTGATTCCTACTCAGCAGCATTTCTGATCAGAAACGTGGCAGGAAAATGGGACGTTTGGAGCTCGAGCGTACACAGAGGTAACTCTGTATCTTGGGAGAACCCTGGAAAACCTGAAATATTTAAAAAAGAGGGACAAACACAACCCTGCTTTGTACACTTATACCCCTGCTGACAGATGCCAAAAATGAGATATTTCATTGCAGGCCTAAGTTGGTTGGTTTGGCTGAAATTGATCACTATTTCTCAAAAGGACTTTTGATCCAGAGACAAATGCCTGCAAAGCTGCAGAACACATTTAATTTGATTGACAGTTCATTTTTCTCCCTATTTTTCTGTCTGGCTGCACAATCAAGAGAAAAAACAACTATTCCGTGAAAATTAACGACACAGAACCTCTTTGCTGTCCTTTTGGATGTGGAGTTACTAAGATACATCCTCAGGCTTCCCAAAAAGCCCGGCTTTCATGCCTCGTGGCACGTTACCAGTGGTGGAACATTTAAGACTCAGAATAAATCCTGGGAGACCTGGGACAAATTTACTACGATTGGCAACAAGTTCAGAAATCACATCCCCTGGCTTTCTTATGGCTTACATCTATCATATGATGTTTTGTGCTCTTGGCAAATCATTTATGGCAAGGTTTCTGGAAACAAGTGCCTCGCGTTAGTCTCCTAAGACAATATGCAAGCACCACAATAAATGGGTTGATCTTCAAATGTGCTCAGCAGCCTCTGGCTCTTTCAGAAATCAGTGGATGCTATTGAGTGCTCAGTACTTTAAAAATGTCTGGATTCTCTTGTGCCCAACTTTGGATAAAAATACTGATTCTGATGCTCAGAAATGCAGGATTTGCTCATGCTGCATAAGCAGGCTGTAATCCTTAGAGCCTCTCAGTGCAAAGCACTGTTGTTTCTTCATTTGTTCCGATGCGGTCTCAGAGGTGTTCAGTGGAATAAAATGGGAAAAGTGGAATAAAATGTCACTTGGAATATTTTCAAAATGCTTTGAAGAAACAAGATCCAGACGACAGCTGACGTGACATACGTGTCACCTGCAGTGGGAAGTCACCGACGAGAAGGAAACCGTAATGCTTCTCCCCGTGCCCATGGTGCTCCATGAGAGTTGTGGTACAACAAAAATCTCTTTGCAGCCATGTGTTTCTTTGTCTTGCTCAGTGCCCTTTGAGTTACTCCCACACGTTGGACTTTAAAGCTTTCTTTGACAGTTTTAGGATCTTTCATATTTTGCTGCCCTTAAAGGCATTGACGTTGCGGCCTGTCCTTGGGAACTGGTGGCAAAGCTCTGTTTGTTTCTCCTAAGGGAAGACCCTGAAGGCCCCTAAAGCTGCTCAGCAACATTTCTCTCCCTTTTTAGGGCGAGCTGAGGGAGCCACCCTGCTTTCATCCTTGAATCTTACCAGATGAGAGGGAAGTTGGTGCTGAGGTCCAGGCAATGACAACCAGTGCTCGTGTCCCCACAGCTGGAGGAGGTGCAGCACCAGCCAGATCTCCTGTCTAAGCCTCTCCCCCGCAGAGCAGGGCTCCCAGCATCTGCTGGTGGACTGCCTAGCAAGGTCAGGCATCGCTGAAGTACAAATCCTGGTGACAGCGGCACAGATCCTCATGCAAGAGAAAATAAAGCTTTTCCCAGCAATTCTTGCCATAGCCCTTTCCCTAATGGGATCACTGCCATGCCTTATTTATTTACAAAGATCCCTCCTTCCCAAGCAGGGAAGATTTGAAACTGTATTTGAAAGAGGGCAGGTTTAGATGCTTATCTCCCTGCTTGAAAATTTTTTTAGTGAAAATCTTCTTTTCGCAGGCATAAATGCTGAGTATGGAAATACAAACCAATATTAAAAGATGGAAAAACTATTTCAAAAATATGAGCACCTGCCTCGAGTGCAGGACTGTTCAATGCTGAAAATTAATCATACAACCATGAGCCTCCACTGTAAAAGCAAACTGTGTCAAGTTATCACTTTCAGCCCAAGAAGTGAATACGTATGCTGCAACACTAAAAATAAATCAGTGTCGAGCAATAAACAACCATCATGTTGTTTCCTGCTGTGGACAAAACGGGAAAAAGTAAATGCAAGGAAATATATGTGAGAGGGAAGGGATAAGGAGGTTATTGTGGAAAAGTTACTGGTACAAAATCCTGTCGCTGTGGGCAGATCCATCACCCCTCAGCTCATAGAGACCTGTGCTTTCCAGGCTCTCCTGCCACAGCATGCTGTGTCTGTATGAACGTAAGGATGCTGCAGCCTGATGATGCAGTGTCTCAACTGCCTAATATCTCCTCCACAGCCTTCTCAAAGCCCTGTCTGAACTCCAGGATCTTCCTCAGCTTTGTCTCCCAGCTGTGTCTTGTTTCCCACAGGTTCTCTCAGATGCCATTTCCCACCTCTGGAGTTTCCATTAAAATCATTAGCCAGGATTATCCGTCTCCCGCAGCCAGTCGTCTTTGCTCTCTCTGCTTTTAAATGGCATTTGCTGCTGTCAAAATTGCCTTCATCTCCCTCCTCAGCTCTGCAAAAACACCATATCAAGCTGTTCCTACAAACTCCAGGCAAAAGCACAACCCTCCTCCTCGGTCAGGGCCTCCAGCAATAATCAGCATTGGATTTTAAAGCTTTTTGTCTGAATCAATCTTGTTTTGAAATGACAAAGATAACAGCTTGCAAAGTACATACATTTACATACCTCACTTCATTCAAATTAACTGGGAAAGATAAGAATCTCCAGCAAATTAATTCTGCTAATGTTCTAAACTGTGAATTTCAATCAAAGCTGAAAACCAAACCAATTCAGCTAAATTGCTGACTCTTGTTACACTTTAAGTGATCCAAGAGCATGCATCAATAAGCAAAGCAAGTTTGCTTTGTGCAGCTGAGCTCCAGACTGATTTGCTGCTTTCCAGGATTGTCTGATAAAAAAAAGCCACAGTCAGCTCAAGCTCATAAGAGAAAATCAATCCAGAGCCAAAGAGCAATAAAAATGTGGTAGTGAGTTCAGAACATTTTGTCACAGCTAAAATTGGTTTCCTATGAACCATCTGAAATAATATGCACTGCAAAGTTTTGCAGATCACAGCCATTGGAATAGCAAATGCCTCGTTGAATAACAGTTCCAGAAACGAGGGAGAAAATCCACTTTTTGTCCCAGTATGAGACCAGGGTGAGGAGTTAGATGTGTTATGCAAAGGGTTTGGAAATGAATTAACCACCCAGTGCCGTGCCCCAGGATACTTGAAATCACGTCTGTCCTGGCTTAGCTTGAGAAACCTTGTTGGACTTGCCCAGACCATCTGCATGTCTCTCTGCATAACTTTGGACTGCAGCTTTTGAGAGAAGCAGAGCCCTGCAGAGAGACAAAAATGATGCAGGACAAATGTGAGTAAATTCAAGTGGCAGGTCTGCAAACCACTGGGATGATTTCTTTCCCCAGTTCCCACGCTGCCACAGCAGCCGGGTGCCCCACCGGCTCTTTGGGTTGGATTTCTAAATGTAAGGTATGCTGGGGGCAGGGTCCTAGCCAGGAGTGCAGCTGCACCCCAGAGGAGCCCAGGGAGGGAGAAGAGCAGCATTTATGGACTAAAAGATGCAAGGCTCATGTGGGGTTGTGGGTTCAGTATGGATGTGCTGACCTCACTAGCAGCAAGGGCAAGTTCTTGGTGCCTGGAGCAGAGGGCAGTGTGGATGCACAAGCACATAAAACAGATGCACAAGGGAGAGAGCTGCCTGGGGCTGGTGATGGCCAGTGCAGGTGGGAGAAGGGTGATCATACAGTGGGGCCATCCAGCATGGCCACAGCCTCACTGCCACCCTCCGGGGACTGTGGCCACCACCTCAGTTCCCACCATCTCCCACCTCCAATTCTCCAAGTCTTGATCTTGCTTCTCTAATCAGGAGACAAAAACATTCCTTGCAAGCCAAAGCAGCCTCTGATGTTTAATTTTTTTTAAAGAAAACTTTGCGTTTCCACTGCTGGAGGAAGCCGGAGCCCTCTGTTTGGCCACAAGCAGGCTTCCCACGAGCAGACACGCTTGGAGCATCCACCCACGCAGCCCTGCGAGGACAAGCCCTGGAGGAGCGGGCGGCGTGGTCTCCACCAACCCTTCCACACAGACCAATGAAGGCTCCTGGAACAGAAATTCCCTCTCACTGGCAGTGATCGAGGCTGTGTTCAGGTCCGGGACCGACCCCAGTAATTGAAGTGAAACCGTGATTTATGATTAAAAACCAGCTTCCAGTTTGTGCGTCTCCTGGTGGTGCCACATGGCTCGAGCAGTTTCTAGCTGCTCTAAAGCCGGGCCCTGCTTCTATTTTTGCAGCAAAGTTTCCTGACCTCTGCTCCTGGCGTGAATTGTCTTCAGCAGGCAGCGTGGGGAGTTAAGCAAACAAGATGGGAGCGAACACAGAATTCCCTGAGATTCATTTGGAGCTGGTTTTTGGTGGAGAAAGCAGCAACGCTCCTGCCATGGTGGTGGCCATGAGCACATCTGCCATGCACAGCGTGGTGGAGCTGGTTCGTGCTCTGTGTCACCCGGGTGGACATGAGTCTGCATGGTCCCACTGCTCCTAGGAGCAGACTGCAGGCTTAGTTGGTTGCATTACGCACCCTTTGCTCCTTGCCAATGGCACAAGCTGATAACTACAGTGGTAGGACTACAGCGTTGGAAATTTTTCCTTGGCATCTGTGATGAAGAAATCAAGTGCTGTCCTCCCCGAGTGCTGTGGGTAACACTTCCTTCCCCTGAGCTTCAGAAATAACTCCCCAGCACTGCCAGACCTATATGTCACTTGCTTTCTGTGCAAGATATTTTCTATATGTGAAACAATCACACCTTCTTTGCCCCATATCCTGTTCACGCAGACTGCTGACCCTTGGTGGAAGGTTCTACATTTTACAATTTTTTATTTTTTTTTTTTTTCAGAATGGTTGCACACTTCTGCTTTTGCTTGAAAGCTCTCTGTGCTACTGTGGTACAATTGTGAAAGATAAGTAGCAGGAGAGGAAGCTACAGGCATCTGTCTGCTGACCTATGCGCACACTGTCACCACTTATGCGTGAATTATAATGCAAAGAACAGTGGCAAGATCACAGAGAATTTTTTAATCTCTCTGAGCAAACCAGTGATTTCACACCAAGGCGTAGGCAAGAAATGCAGCAACAGGTAGAGCTAACACAAGGGTGTACAGCCTTGTGCCTCTGCTATCTACATAGCTGTCTGATCAAATGACTCCAGCAGACAAAATTTTATCATTGTGGAAATTTCTGACCGGAGGCTTGGGTAAAAAGGCAACAAGGCTGGAAGTTGTGTCCTGTGAGGAGAGGCTGAGGACATTGGGATGTCCAGTCTGGGGAAAAGGAGGCTAAGAGGTGACCTCAGTGCTCTCTGCAGCTTCCTGAGGAGGGGAAGTGGAGAGGGAGGCATTGGCCTCTGCTCCCTGGTCACCGGTGACAGGGACACACGGGAACGGCACAAAGCTGCTCCAAGTTTGCTCAGGCATTTTCTCAGGTTGGCTGGACATTAGGAAATATTTCTTTACGGTGAGGGTAGTCAAGCACTGGAACAGGCTCCCTAGGGAGGTGGTTGGTGTCCCATGACTGTCAGTGTTCAAGAGGCATTTGGATAATGCCCTCAGTAACATGCTTTAACTTTTGGTTAGCCCTGAAGTGGTTGGGCAGTTGGTGTCGATGATCTTCATAGGTCCCTTCCAACTGAACTATTCTAATGGTTTCTGTTCCCAAATTAGATTCCTATGGATTTTGACTAAAACAGTCTTACTAGCAAACCATTTTGGCATTAGAGCTATTCAAGCGCTGTTATTTGCCAGAAAATGAATGCTCTCCATCGACCAGCTTTCCAGGTGAACAGTGTATGTGTCTTCAGGCTCCCCGGGAGCCCCCTTGCTCTGGTTCTTGGTAGCTGTGCTCGTCAGGGCCCAAAGCTCCTCAGCCAGCTGGAGCAGGGAGAGAAAAGTGTCTGCCTCCCAACGTGCCTTAAAATGTTTATCTGCTTCGTGCACAGCTGCTGTCGTTCTGTAATATATAAACACGCTGCTGCTAAAACTTAAATGGCTGTAATTACTGGTCTTTGAAAATTCTAATCATATGGATTATTAGGAAATAACTGAAGGGCTTGGATAAGATGAGGGGATTTGGATGGGCTGTCAGTGACGCAACCTCTGTGCCTCCAACTCCCTGTAAATTCATCGTTTTCTCTGCTTTATGTATATGTTCCACTTCTCACCAGCCATTTTGCATCCCGCCTTGCTGTGCCTACAGCCCCCTGTGCCCCCCCTACACTCACATCCCTGTGCATTCCAGTATTTTCAGGTGCTTGTTCCTGCCTTGTTAAAGGTGGAATTTCACTTTTAAAATGTCAGATTTGTGGACTTCCCCAGTAGACCATTTACTGTTTATGGCTTTGTGTTTCTAGGTTTTAGGTGCTGTGTGTGATAACAAGACCCGGAGCTGCGGAGGAGCAGAGCTACAAATCCAGCTGGCAGCTGAAAGGTTTGTTCACTCGTATTTGCCTTAGATGGGTTCTTTCTGTTCCTGTTGGACATTAGGGGATGAAACCAGGGATAAATTAGTGAGTACTTTGAGAAACCTGCTTGCCACTTTGTAGTATTTTCTAATGACGCTTGGTCTAAAACTTTAATCTGTTCCTAATCAAATTGTTGACTCTTTGTACCAGAACATACAAAGCTGTTGTTCTCAGTGTGGGGCAGAACACACCAAACTCCACATATTTTGCACCCTTTGTACACCATGAACTTGCCCCGTAAATAGACACAAACCTAATACTGGGATATTTTTTTCTTTGAGAAAAGCCAAAGTGTGTTGTAAACAAAGAGGCTGTTGCTTGGAGGCATGGTTTTCTGGCTCATATTAGGAAACTGCAGGCTGCCATTTTAGCCAGATGTGACCAACAACTATTAAACTGATCCAGCGCTGTCCTGGCTGTGTCCCCTCCCAACTCCGGGTGCACCCCCAGCCTCCCTGCTGGCAGGGCAGCACGAGGAGCAAAGTCCTTGGCTCTGTGTGAGCACATCTCTGCAACAACTAAATCATCAGTGTGTCCACTGAGCTCATTTTAGGTCACAACTTTGGGCTTTTGACCCCATCAAGGGGTCAAAATGTATTCCACCCCATCTGGAATACATTTTAGGAAAACAGCCCTTGATCTTCCCATGCCACCAACGTGCCCCGAGGTTTGCCAGTTCAGACCAACCAGCCAGCACGGCCATGGCTGGTGGTGCTCCTCAAGCAGACTCAAGTTACACTAACAAGCCATGTATTATCCTGAGCACTAAAAAGTCTCTTTCTGATTATTTTGGCCAGTCCTAAATTACTCAGAAGACACGGAAAATTTCAGTTTATGTAATGTTCTCAATATAAAATAACATAAACTTGTATTGTGCATGGAAGATTACTTATGTACATATTTTTCTAAGACTTGAGCAACTTCAAGATGTGGTTCATCTGTTCAGGAAGGTCCTTGAAAGGAAACAAGGAGGGAAGCCATCAGTGAGGCTCCAGCAATTTGCCAAGCACCGCACAAGAGGTTTCAGGTGGCTGCGACACGAAGGTAGACATCCGAGGGGCACCTGGCACCACCACCACCTGCACGTTCCTCGCAGATGAAGGGGCCCAGGAAAGATCACCACCACAAACAGAAGGTGAATGAAACTGGGAGAAAGACATGCATAAAACACTCAGAGCGCCCTCCACGAAAACACAAGATCAGTACTCTTGTCTTTTACGATATAAAATCAGACCAACCAGGCTGGCTTTCACCCCACGTGAATTGCAGTTCCTGTCATCGCAGCCCCTGCACAGCGTGCTTTTAGAGCATTTGCGAGCAATTCAAAGATTTTCATTTTCAGAAACGTTACATAAATAATTCTGGGATTTGAAATGCTCTTTGAAACCCTAAGACCAAAAACTGAATAATCCTCCCCCTTCAAGGATTACCCATTCTTCATCCTTACACAAAAATACAGAAGTGCATTAGGTAAAGAACATTTGGGATAAAGCTGGTGGTGTTAGTGAACAGTAACTAGTTCTTATATAAAACTTTGTTAGGACCATCAGTGATCAAATACTTCACATTAATATGGATAATTTAAGGCAAATGTCTAGGTTTAGCCTTCCAATAGCTTATGCATAATGTTTCTTTCTATTCAAGAAGATAAATTTGTTTCTACAGTTTTTAATTATTTGGTCATTACTTTTAAGTGCTAGTGACAGAACTGGACAAGTAATTCATTGGTAGTAATTAACTCAATATAGCCATTTTTCTGCTTGCTTATTGCTCATTAGGAGACTGTAGTATTTTCTCATTTATGCCCTCCTTGAACATACTCATAAAATCAGCTCTTCCCATTATTATCTGCTGGCAGCCCCTGCCTCGATCCAGCTGGAGCAAGGCACAGGACGTGTTCAGTGGCACACGGCCATTGCCAGAGAAGAGGCAACATAAAGATGGGCACCCCTTATCTCAGATAAAAGACAATTAGAAGTGCTTGAAGTAAACAAAATAATACAGGGGTAGAGTGATGAAAAGGAAGGGCAGTTATTTTTCTCTCGTAATACACGAAAGAGAGGATATTCAATGAAGCTGCAAGCCAAAAACTACATGATATCAAAGAAAAGAGCTCAAAAATGTTACGACATTGGAACCTACTTCACAAGATGTTACCAGTGCCAAGAGCTTAGCAGAATTCAAAAGAGGATTAGACATTTATATGGATAATGGGAATAGCGGATCTTAGAATGTGATTTAAAAAGCAATATAAACCCTTTTGTTTCAGGGCATGAGCAAGTCTTGCAAGGTCAATTCCTTACAAGTGGTCACATTTGAAATGCAGAGTGTGAACATCTCAGTCTGCCACAGTATAAGGACAAAGTTTTCATGGTGTGCTTCTGTTTCTTGCTGGGATGGGTGGAAATTCAAACTGGGTGCCCAATTTACCCATGCAGCCTTGTCAGTTTAGCTTTTAGAGTATTAGCTTCAGCAGCATCACTTTCTTCAGTCTTTCTGAGGGTGAGGAGGGTAGCCAGATCGTAACCTGGCACCAGATGTAGTAGCGTGTGAGGTCTTCGTCAAGAGGACACTTCTGGGTTCATGTGTTTGGGGGCTGACCCTGCTCCCAAGGGCCTGCCTGTGGTGTCAGCGGTGGCTACAGTAGAACACAAGTCAGGTTCCCATTTGTCATGGACCAGGAAAGGAGGAGGGCTGGCAGCTGGAGATGCTTGGTGGTTTGCTAGGAGCAAGGGGCAGCATTTGGAAAGACCTGGTGTGAGACCAAGGACCACCATCATCACTCCAGCCTTCTTCCAACACTTAGAGTCTGTATCAGATACGTGGAAGAGAGAAAACTCAAAAAGCTACCCAGAGGTCTCCTTCCCATTTCATTGCTTAAACGGTCACAGAATATCACAGAATATCACAGAATCATCTAGGTTGGAAGAGACCTCCAAGATCACCCAGTCCAACCTCTGACCTAACACTAACAAGTCCTC
Organism: Cygnus olor; assembly: GCF_009769625.2. NCBI lineage: Eukaryota > Metazoa > Chordata > Aves > Anseriformes > Anatidae > Cygnus > Cygnus olor. Next base: position 10,213,018 of record NC_049171.1, read on the forward strand.
CACTAAACCATATCACTAAGCTCTACATCTAAACGTCGTTTAAAGACCTCCGGGGATGGTGACACAACCACTTCCCTGGGCAGCCCATTCCAATGCCTAACAACCCTTTCAGTAAAGAAGTTCTTCCTAATATCCAACCTAAACCTCCCCTGGCACAACTTTAGCCCATTCCCCCTTGTCCTGTCACCAGGCACGTGGGAGAAGAGACCAACCCCCACCTCGCTACAGCCTCCTTTAAGGTACCTATAGAGAGCAATAAGGTCACCCCTGAGCCTCCTCTTCTCCAGGCTGAACAACCCCAGCTCCCTCAGCCGCTCCTCGTAAGCCTTGTTCTCCAGACCCCTCACCAGCTTCGTTGCCCTTCTCTGGACTCGCTCGAGCACCTCGAAGTCCTTCTTGTAGTGAGGGGCCCAAAACTGAACACAGTACTTGAGGTGTGGCCTCACCAGAGCCGAGTACAGGGGGACAATCACTTCCCCAGCCCTGCTGGCCACACTGCTTCTTATACAAGCCAGGATGCTGTTGGCCACCTTGGCCACCTGAACACACTGCTGGCTCATATTCAGCTGACTATCAACCAATACTCCCAAGTCCTTCTCTGCCAGGCAGCTTTCTAACCACTCACCTCCCAAAACAGTGTGGGGTGTCAGTGCATTCAGTAACACCTTTGTTTCATTTCTAGTAGCCTGGGTTTGGTCATTATCAAGAAAAAAATCACAGAATGGTTAAGGTTGGCAGAGGCCTGTGGGTCCACCTGGTCCAACCCCTGCCCCAGCAGGGACACCCAAATCAGGGTGCCCTGGACCATGTCCAGGTATCTTTTGACTACCTCTAATGAATAGTTAAAATGAAATTGCTTATAGGTGGAGAAGATGAAGATCTTTTCCAGATCTTGTTCTGTACACATTTCAAACCCTTACAAGTCAGCATTCGGATTCTGCACTTCAAATTCACCATCCTTATGAAATTCTCCCCGAAAAAAAAAAAAAAAAAGGCCATTTTATGATACATGACTTTTATCAACGCAGGCATTTAATCAGCTTAGACGTTAAATAGGCTCTGACATGAGAACCTGGACGATGCTCATGCAGTTCCAGTCCCCTCCAGACTCACTACGAAAAATCATTTCACATTCCCTAATGAGAACGGTAAATTACAGGAAGCACATTGGGCAAAATGGCCATGAAGCTGCCACCCTCCCCGGTGAGACCCCCACTAATTAGAAAGGGGTTAATGGCTTTTCCTGGAGTGGAGCCAAGCCTGCGCCTGTGTCGCCATTTCACAAGGTTACTCGGTGCTTCCTGGCACTGGTTTCCATTTCTCCAGGATGTTTCAGTCCACACCCAGGCGGCCAAACCCAGCCAGGGCCAGGCTCTGCTGATGCACACGAAGTGATGCCAGCCAAGGTCATGGCCCGGGACTTCCCAGGAGAATTTTTCCTCTTCTGTTTCTGCTATAAATGAATATCACTGCAGGGGCAAGTGTCCCAACCATCTGGACTCCAGGTGCAGTTTTGGCTAATCTGCTTCTCTCAGCCATTTCATCCAGCAAGTCCTCCCTGGTGCTGCTGTGTATCTGCATGCACCTCCTGAGCCCTGCAGGCACCTCGTGAGCACTGCTGGGCTGTCCTGAGACCAAATGGCATAGCCTGGCCCTGCTATTAAACCCTACTGGCCTCCAAAATGGTGTGGCTGCCTCCAAACAACCCCAGGGAAATGGTCCCCGGTCCTTTCTGGCTCCTGTCCTGTGCCTGAAGCCACTGAGATGCTGTCAAGGAGGCCTTGATGCAGTGCTGGTTACTACGAGGCCAATTTCTGGAAAGTAATACGGACTGTGAAAGCTACTGGTTGGCTCTAATGGGCAACTGGGTTACCTGTGGGAGGGAAAAGTGACACCTTGAAGTTCACCATTTTCTTCAGGGCAAGAAGAACACCTTGTTCTGGTTTGCCACTAAACGAAAAGCAGAACTGACAACGTGATTGAGCAGGCTGTGGTTTTCCAGTCTGTTCATCACACAATACCCTGGCTGGTCCATCCTGCACGAGGCTGGCTGACACTTTGTACTGCTGCATCTCAAAAGGCATCCACCTTTGGGAGCTGAAAAACATCCCCGTGAGATTAACCCAGCCTTTGACCATCACACACAGCATCGAGTCCCTGGCAGGGAGCAAACATCCTTTCTGTTAGCAAGAGATAACATTCATTTTCTCCATCAGTGTCTCGGTGCAGAATTGCTGTCTGTCACCAGGATCTGATCACAAAGGGCACCCTAGACAGTAATGAAGTTTCAGGAATATCCAAATAAATATCACTCCCTTTAACTGTCAGCCAGCTCACTTGTGTTTAAATAGTGTCATTCACACAGAGAATAGAAAGAGAAATTTGTCATCGACTCCCTTCTTCTATTTTTTTTTCCATTAAAGGGGCTTTGGGATTTGGTACACCAGATTTTCTTCTCATTTCCTTTTTAAATAAAATCACTGCAAGTGTGGAGCATATCTTCTGCTCAGTCTCCCCACAGGGTGAGAGAGGCTGGTACCCCAGAGACCAGTGACATTATTAGGAAGATGGCTAAAGGCTCTCACGACAATAACCCAAATGGGGTGATTCTGGAAGCAATAGCTCCAGAACAGGGACAGACAGAAACATGGGACTGTCATATATAAATGTTACATCAGCTAATTATCCAGCCCTGTGCCAAGGAAGCACTCTACAAAGCACCAAGGATGAGCCATCACAGCTCCTTCTACTAGTTACCAAACCCCAGCAACAGTGTGCAGTGGGCAGAAGGGGGAAAAGCTCATTTTAAGTATCTCTGGGGAGAGCCTTGTCCTCCTTGGGGTACCCTCAGCATTGTCAAAACTTCACAGTTCAAGCTGAGACAAACCAACCAATGTGGCTCGGTACCTTGGTGTCTGGCAACCAGAAAAAGGGCCAAGCTCAAAGGAAAGGTTTTTATCTCACAGCAAACATGCTGCTCAAAGCCTGCATGCTCCATACATGCAAGCAAATACTGCACATGTAATGAGCATGGATATTTTGGCAGGCACACTCCCTGGAGATCTTTAAAAATGTGTGCTAAGAGCCAAACGTGCATCCTCAGTTCTAAAACCAGAGACGTGTTTTGGTAAGGTTGCTCATCCCCCCCAACACGTTGGCTGGATGTACAGTCAAAGCACACCACATTGTTTTTAAAGGATATGAGAGACCTGGTGTGAACGCGGGAGACAAGGGGTGCAGCATACTACAGCATGCTAGTAAATCCAAGTGCCAGGGCACCAGGTTGGGCACAGGAATTCAAAGTTCTGGTCTTTTCTCCCTTGGCATGCTGTTGGCCTGGATGTGTTGCTGTTCTCCCACATGTTCTCTCCACGGCCCAGGGGTTAGCATGAAGCAGGGACTATTCCCAAAGGCAGCTTGGACAGAGGCTGGGGTGAGGAGAGGCCCATAGCCCTGCCCAGGGCAGACAGCCAGACAGCCTCGGGTAGGCTCTGGCAGTGTTTGGTTCACCGATATTGATGTAGCCGAAGTCCCCTGGCCACAGCGAGCTGGATTCTCTTGGGTTTGCTGTGAAGGATGATTAAGAATATGAGGCTGAGAAGGGACAACATTTTTATTCATCACTCCACCATTCAGCCTCTCTACTCAATGCCAACACCAACTGCAACAGCTCAGTGATCCGCTCTATTGTAACTTTGGTATTTTCTTGCAGACAAAGCATGCCCTTCTTGAACACATCCTATATCCAAAGATACCTGGCAGACACCTCCAGTGGGTCACAAACACGGCTGGGACACCAACCATCAAGCAATGGCAACCTACTGCCTGCAGGGATGAAAGTGAAGGCATCAACAAGGGACCACAGTCCTTAGATGTATCTACAATCATGATTCCTCACCTTCCTTTGCTGAAGTGCTGAGATCCTCAAAGGTTTGGAAAAGCTGCTTAAATGCCTTGGAGGATCTGGGCTTCGATTACTTCCTTTATTTGTGTTCCTTCTATTTGCCTGGTTCGCTGCTATAATCAGAGGGGAAAGAGATGCAGTCAAATATCTTCCCATCACATGTACACCCCCAGGCAATGATTTATGGCAGACAATAGCAGCGTATCTGCTCATCACAGCTGGCACTGCGACCTAAAAAAAAATTAAAAAAAAAAAAAAACATGAATAGGGAAATAAAGGAGCTTCTTGCACACAAGTATGTATATATACACAGACACAACAGAACAGCAAACCTTCAGGGAAGCACACAGAAAAGCTTTCTTGTTCTTACATTTGGTTTTGGAGATGAACATGTAAAGCAATAAGGCTTTTTGCTTTCCTTCTCGTTCAGAAGTGTCTGCTCTGCAGAGCCTAATTAAAGCCACTGTTTCCAGATCAGGGAAAGTGTGAAACCTGTATATAAATCCTTCCTCTACAAACTGGACAGGCAGAATTGTGTTCTTCATTTCTACTTAAGAAACGAGCAAATTTTAAACCTGGAGCAGTCTCAGAAGTAAGATCTAGCCATAAAACAAAGCAATGCAGAAACAAAGCTTTGAGAAAACATGGCCCTGTCTCTCACTTAAACAGGCATATTTATTGATGACAAGATATAATGCACTTCACTCCCAGCTGAGCAACTTACCTCAAAGGTTTCGAAAGGAACACACATCTATTTCAAAAATATATTTCCTTCTGTAAGCATAAAATATGTTCAGATTTACGTTTTTCAAGCCTGTTATTTTTTGAGCAGAAAAGCTAATGTGCCCTCACTAACACAAGTGAAAGTAGAAGTTTGCAAACTTGCAACATTCTTTCTCAAGAATATATACTTCATGTCCTAATACACATAAATAAAGCAAGGCAACTTCTAAATAAATTAAGAGTTTAGAAGAAATGTAGAGGAAGGTATGAGAGCAACAAAACAGAACATTATGCACTGTTTAGGTATACGCTTGGGCTTTGGGAAGGTTTAGTGCTTTGCAGCATAATGTGCTCAAGGAAGTCAATCCAAAGAGCAGAGGGCTGAGCTACTGGGTGCTCCAGTCAGCAAGAGGAATCTCCTCTTTTTTGATCGCAGAAAAACATCTCACTGACATCAAACCATCACCCTGAAGGAGGATCCAGCTTACAAATCCTACTCTGGGCAACACTGCTTTTGCCTTCCGTGAGATCCCACTTTTCTTTGCCCACCCCTGTATTACTGTTTAGCACCATGAAAAGCAGAGATCCTATTCCCCACCTGGGAACAGACCTGGGTTAGCTTTGCACTTAGAATCCATTTTCACTTTCCTGTGGCATTTAGCTCTCTTTCCCTGCCTTTTCCTCCTGTATTTTAGACCACGTGGGTTTCTGCCTACCTGCCCACACATCGCTTTGGGCTAGGATTTTACCCTGCGCGTATGGCATTACACCTTCAGCAGCTCTTGCTGTAGCTGGTATCTGATAACCAGCTGCTGGGAACAGCACCAACACCTCCTCACTCCTTTCCCAGGGGAGGATGTTAAAAGCTGGCTCTTTGGCAGCTTCCGCAGCTCTGTGGGCACTGCCGCGATGGGGATGCGCTGTTACACAACAGATCCACCCACCATCCTGCCCGTCTGATGAGGACAGGAGGCATCCTCCTCTGAAAAATCTGTCCCTGCATTTACTTCTCACTAATGCCCAGCCATCCACTGTAATATTAGAGGTGATATTTCAGGAAGGAGCATACAAAAGGGTAAGATGCCGGCTCGAGAGCTGGGAAATGTTTGCTTCTGCAGAAGGTGACGTTCTGGGGAGGCTCCTCTGACCACGATACATGATTTAAGCAATTCCCTTGCAAAGCAGATATGTTTGCAGCAGTCACTGTCTGTGCCATGACGTACAGCTAGCAGACTGCATAAAACATGCATAAAGCACACATCCCTGCTGTACACCCATCCTCAGAATGGGTACAACCATTCCTGCTCACTTCAGTGCACCTGCTTGAGGGATAGCATGTAAAAACAGAGGAATATGGCTCAGCTGGGTTTACCAAATGCTGTTGTGTAAACAGTAGGAGTCCTGGGCCTGATCCAGAGAGAGGGATGTCATCATGTGGGACCTGCAGCAGGTTACATAGCTGGGAAGAATCCCCTGACTTTCTCCTGAATATGGCCACAGTACCTGACCCCACTACACTGTGCCTTGCCCACCTCTCAACCCACCCTGGGACACCTACAAACCGTTTACTCCCCGAGCTACTTTTGTTGTGTGCTGAGACTTGTTGAGGAGCAGAGCAAACACAAAACCTAACAGCCAGGCCATAGTCAGCACCTCAGAGAAAGTATTCTCAGGTGTTTGGCACATTGAGCGTGTGGACGAATCAGTTGAGAGCAAAGAGGCTGAATAACAGCCTGAATCTGCAAGCAGGGTGCAAGAGACCATCCCACACATCCATCCATCCATCCATCCATCCATCCATCCCCTCAGTGTTTCCATGAAGACGAGTGATGGCTCCCAGCACCATCAGCTCCTTTTTCTGCAGATCTCACCCATCCCCTTCCATTCAGCATTTCAGGAGCCAAGAGTTTGCTAGCTCTGTGCTGGCCTCCAGCATGCAAAGCACCTGAGAGCTGAGCACTGGGCAGCTTGCACCCTTTTTGTAAATTTAGCTCTTAATCATGCTGCAGCCCCATTCCCCATTTGTAAAACGAGCATATTAATCCTTCCTTTATCCCACTGTTTATCAACCTCGAGTCACAAGATTTTAAACGCTCTGGGGCAGGTCTGTCTATTAGGATGTGTCTTTGCAGTACTTGGTCCAACAGAGCCTTGAAACCCTCGGGAGTTTCTCGATGCTGTTGTTCATGTGTTATCATATCGCTCATTGTGATTAATTTCTTGGTTGCATCATTAAACAAAGATTGGTATTTCCTGAAACTTAACTCCAAAGTCCACAATCCAAATTTATTCCTGCTGTCATGCCATTAAGTTACATTACTGTTAATAATTCCTCGCTCTGAATGTACTGGCTTGTGCTTGCCTCTTTTGCACTTCTTTTGCAAGTGATAAAGGATTGCTTTGAGGCATTTTCATTGCAAAAGAAATCAATTTTCTGCTAGCTGGGGCAGATAGCAGGTCCATGTAAGGTGATCTCATACCACCACTGCTCACTTGAACAAGAGTATATTTTCTTCTGCAAGCTGTACATCTGGATGCCAGCCTTCCAAGTGCCAGTTGATCTATCAAACACTGTAAAACAATCTATCTTTAAAATGAATGATGATGCAAATTGCTCTCAGAGAAGAAATCTATCACAAAAAGAGCATAAATTACAGACTGGACATGCCATTGGAGGAGGAATGCTATGTGGTTTGTATCAAGTTAATCCACTGCCAAAACTTTCACTGATTTATACACTGAAACGGCAACCCCAGGCTAAAGGTAAAGGGGCAGGTTGCCAGCAAAGCCCCTCTCTCTGCAGAGGCTCGCCTGCCTCCCTGCGTGCTCCTGGTGTGCTCAGGGGAGAGCTTCTCAAGCCACGGCCACCCAGAAATGCCAAGGTGCTCCTGGATGGGCTGCAGAGGACAAGTGCCCCTGTGATGGAGGGTGGCTGCTCAGTGGGACCCCGTTAATCGCCAGCCCCTTGTGAGAGGAAAACAACAAAGGCTTGCTGCTCATTGCAATTACTGACAATGTACAGTGCACAGCTGAGGCCCGTCAGTATTGCAGTGACAGGTGGTGCTTCTTGGGGGATGTTTAGCAGTGGCTATATTACACACAAAAATTAGATTGTGTGAGCATTCGAATTGCAGAGTCAGGTGCTCATAATCTGGGAAGTGCCAGAAATAAGGCTGCTAATGTGTCTTTCATTCAGCGTACTTTCGCACGTGGACTTGATAAGGTCTTTAATTACATGATCTCATGTTTACAGCTGCATTAGAAAGCAGGCAGGGAAGGCCGAGTGGCAGCTTCAGTCATGGTTTTGGCTAACTTCTGAGGTCTTGGTGCGAGCAAGGCAATGTATTTTTAGAGCAGCACTTTTGCTCATAAAAACGTGCATTTGCCAAATCTATTTTGTGTCTAGCACAGCTCTGCCTTGCAGTGCTTTTAGTACAATGCTGACTGAAGCCATTAGTAGCACTGGAAAAGCAATCAGGAGCCACATGTGAATTAGGCAGTCTCTATTACAGGCTGAGCAAGCTTTCGGCTAATTGATGAGCCAAGGTGATTTCTGTGATTGAAAGTCTTTACTAAAGATAAAGGACCACATTGTTATCAGGTACAGCTTTGATTTTTGGCTAATTACCCCACTAACTTTGGAAGAGGAGGGAAGTATTTATCCCACATAAGGCAAGGAAAACCAAAGTGTAGGCTTGGCAGAGTCAAGCTGTATTTGTCTGGGCTGAAAAACAGGACGTATCTGCTGGTAGACAGCTATCCAGGGAGGCATTTTTCCTCCACTGAACTGTTTCTCTTGGCAGCACAATGTGCTAACTTTAGAAGTGTCTGAATGCCTTTGCTAAACTATTAGCACAAAATAAGTTCCTTTGTGTTTTACCCATTCATGCTTCCTAATTTATGTCCTGGCACCACTTTTCCTTGTATTGTGCAAGTCGAGGGCCTGCACGTGGGGCCAAAACCTGTTTGTGCACAGGCGAGAATCAGGATACGTGCTCTTGGTGTAAATACAACTGCACCCAAGACCCTGCTGTGCCTCTTATTTGCAAGCCAATCCACATGTGCTTACCTGCAAATCTGGTTCAGAAAGAAGCAGTGCCCCTTTCCCTGCCTCAAGAGTCGATGATGGGCTAACCAGGAAATGGCGCGTGGGGCCAGGGCCACGCTCCCCTGCCGTGCGTGGGTCTGGGCCTCCAGTTTGCCCCATGCAGGGAGAGCCAGGGCCCACCGTGAAGTCCATCAGCAGAGCCAAAACATCCCTCAAGTGAAACGATCCCTTTTCTTTTGATTTGTCTCTGCGTTGCAGCAATGTGTTTTACTGCCTGGGAATGAGACAATAAAAAGAAAAAAGAAAAAAAAAAAAAAAAAGAATCTGCAGCAATAAATAATGTGAAACAGGATATTTAAGAATAATAATCTGAAGAGCTGCATCAAGCGAGGGCCTTTCCCTTCAAACAATGCACACTGAAAGTTCCTTCCCTGGGGCATCAAAACCCACTCTTTCATGTTCATTATGGAGCCAAGGGAATTGCTGCTGCTCAGTCTATCAGAAAAATCTATGTTTTATAAAGGGTGATAGCGAGCGAAGAAGTCTAGCGCTAGGAAGCTTGGCTGAGTGGCACCCTTTGCAGAAGCAGCTGCAGTCCAAGAAGTTTAAAACTTCACTTTTCCAAACCCAGAGTAAATCAATGCCTTCCTAGTGAAAAGAACAGAGAAGCAGAAGGGCTTTGGGAGCACGTACTTCAGGGGCTGAGGGGAACAGTGAAGCTAAGCCTACCCAAGGCAGCTGCGAGGGTAGTCACCAGGGCAGGCTGCCCAGCACTGGGATGGGAGCTCACCTGGAAACCCCAGGTGCTGGAGAAGGCCTGGCCAAACCCCAGGAAAACAGGCTGCTGAAGTGGGTCTGGGCCTCCTTTTGCTACCGTCTGGGCTTTGCAAAGTCAGGCTAAAGGCCAGGAGAGCTTCGAGGCTGGCTGCTTCTCCCACCCGTGGAGGGATGACCGTAGTTTCTGGCAGCTCTTGAGACCACTGAGATGCAGGGACCTCCCTCTGCCCCAGCCGAGGCGAGGACAGAAGTCACAGAGCAAAGCCAGGAAGTAAACCTCCTCCTGCTCTCAGCAGAGCTGTGGCCAGCTTTCCCTCTGTCTTTCGTGGCTTTGGAGGGTGTCCAGGCAGGTGCCTCGTTGGGCTGTCCCAGGAGCCTTCCACCTCCGTGCATCAACCCGTCCTTGTCCTGACCAAGCAGAGGCTCTCCCACCGGCGCAGGAGGTCAGTGGGGTGCTGGGGCTTTGTGTGGGGGCCACTTGTCCTCGCTGCCCTCCAAGGATGGCAATGGGGACTGATGTCTCTGAACCTGCCGAGGCACCTGAGGTTTGGTGTGCCAGCAGAGAGCTGAGCTCCGATGCCCCACGGCCTTCCCTCTCACACACGTGTTCCCAGGCAGCACAGATGCCAACACAACTGCATGCCAAAACCACACTCCTCACCCTGACTCCCTCTAGGCTTTTCCTTCCTTTTCCACTCAGATTTCAAGCCCTAGAAACAAGCACTTTTCATCCTCAACGTGCCTTCTTCCACCCCCTTCACAAGACAACACTTCTCCAACGTTCACAAAGAAGCCTCAGCTCCAAAGCAAAGCTCAGCTCCTGCAGGTGGCCTTCTGCCACCGCCTGTTGCACTTCTCAGCCCCGCCTGCCCTCAACTACAGATGACTGGAAACGAGGAAAAGCAAGCAGAGGAGATCTGTCCTGCATGCGCCAGCAGCCCCAGGGCCTTGTTTCAGCCTACCAGCACACGAAGGCGTGAGGACCGCAAAGTTGGCGGAGGAAAGTTAAATAATGGTACCCGCCAACTCCATGATGGACGTGATGCTAAACGCAACACACAGAGCAGTCCAAAGGAAAACAAAATAAGCATCTACATTATCTCCTCTGAATTGTTTATAGCTGGGGCCTGGTCAAACTCCTATTAAGGTCAATGGAAAGATTCCAGGTAGACAGGCCTGCAGTTGGGTTTGGCTCTGTATCTTTGGCTCCATAGCTTCGTTCAGGGATGATAACAAGTATGTTTCGTGGTGTAAGACGGCTAGAAGCACCACCGCTGCCTCTCTGCTGTACATTTTAGAAGAAGGAACTGGATCGGTGGCCTTGGAGGAGAAAGGCTGCTCTGTGATGCAGAAACACATCACTTGCAATCATGCAAAACCTCTAATTTATGCAGACAGACATACTTGTACACATCCAAACACTCCAGTTTGTCATCACAGCCTGACAATGAGTGGGCTACAAAAAAAAGAAGTCATATCTTTCTCTTCCACACACGCACTCACCTACACAAAACCATGCCAAAAATATTTTTAAAGGCAGCAGTCAAGTACACTGAATAGGGAACAGCAGAATTAAGCCTGCCTGCTCATTTTGATACAGTTTCAAGGATTAAAGTTAAGCAGCAATAGTATTGTTTTCAGTGTTAAGCTAACAATTCTCTCTCTGTTCATTCTGAGAGAACATTGCTTGCATTAAAAATAACTTTTTTTTTTTTTAATCTTATGTCTTGAGGGAAAAAACAGGAAACAAAAAACAAGACTTTATTTGTGAAAGTTTCTGGAGAGTTTTCTCAGGGAAAAAAACAAAAGCAAAACCAGACATTAGGAAATGTCAGAGTTAGGGCTGCCCAAGCAGGGAGACACCCTTGATTTGCTCACATGCCCACCTCCAAGAAAGAGAACTAAAACTGTATGGCCAGCCCTGGCTTTTGAGTGGTCAACTCTGCAACCCCAGGAACAGTTTTTCAACAGAGGATGTTTCTGTATTTAAATCCGAGAGGGGTCCTTGCTTGCTTGTTTTCAGACAAGCGAGGTGAACACAACCCTGCTGGTGTCTCCAGGCCATGGGCATCTTCCACCACATGTGCTAGCAGCACTGCAGCCTGCCATCCTCTGTATGAAGAACAGTGGGAGGGAGGCGAGGCTTTGGCCAGATGTTTGATGACTAAGCTCGCACATAAATCTCCTTCACATTCATTCCCCTCTTCTACCCTTTCCCCTCCCTGTTCCAGACCCATCATCTCATTTCTTCTCATCTCTTTCACCAAAGTCCCAGTCTCCTCACTCTTCCAGTCCCTATTTCTTTCCTTTCCCAGCCCTTATCTCATTTCTCAGCCATTCTCAGTTCCCTGTGCCCAGTCTCTTTGCTGTTCATTCCCAGTTCTCGCTTATTATTTCACCCTTTCTCTGCCTCACGTGTCACCTTCTTCCCATCCAGCTCCCCCTCCTAATTCCTTCCCCTTTGCTTTTAGTTCAATTCAGGCAGCAACATCCCTACAGCCCAGGTTCAGTGGGGTCCAGGGATGTGGCGAGGACGAGCCCTGGGCTCTCAGACCTGGCAAAACATGCCATCTCAGGGGAGGTCCTGAGGGTCCCTGCACTGGCGCATGCCCTGAGCCCATACATCACTCAGACCAAAAAAAAAAGTCCAAGAGAGGCTCTCCTGAGCATGTGGAAATCAGGATCTTTCCTAAAACTTTCCACTGAGGCAGATTTTAGTGAATACTGGAGTGGGAGGGGAAGAATAAATATATATATTAGACATATGATCAACCTGCGTACCCTCCTCAGACAAAAGTAATAACCCTCCTCAGAATCTTTAGTATATGCAAATCAACCAGGTAAAATCTTGGTCATTTTAGGAATGGTTTGACAGTAACAGTTTTTGCATTTCTGTGTCTTCACTGAGACTTGTGGCACAGCTTGTAAGCCTCAGGTAAGACCATTCTCCCAAAGGGCAGGATAAATGGACAGAGAATAATGGACAAGCTCTCAGTGCACCCACGGTGCTCCCCTGAGCTCATCCAAAAAAAAAAAAAAAAAAGGCTTGTCTTATAATCAGCACCTGAGCATATCCATCATCTCTAGAAATTCAACTTGAACTTGCTTTCTTGGACCATAATGGCACAACCTCTGTCTTTGTCTGGAAGTGACTGCTTGGGAAATTTATCAGAAAATGGGTGAAAAAAAAAGCCTCTGTGCTTTCCAGTGTCTAGAAGAGACCCAGCTCTCTGTTTCAAATCATATCTGGAGGGTAAAAGCTGTAAAGACTTGAAAGACAGCACTGAGGCTTCCAAGGCTACCTTCCTGCACCGACTCTACCACTTGGACCTGAAGAGCCTGAACAACGTGTTTTTGTTATTACAGAGAACTTCACCAAAACAGACAGGTATTGGCATGATTTTAGTGTTGTAAATGAAGTTCTCAGAGGAAAAGTTGTGCTTCATTTGCCAGTCTGTCTCCCCAGTTTATTTGTGGAGTCATAACTAAGGAAGTTGTTTGCATACAGACTATGGAATACAACCAACGAAATTCAGTAACGCACATTGGCTGGTAGTGAATGCAAAGAACAGAGGTGGGCGTAAGGGATTTCAGTTGATATGTGATGAATTTTGAGGGCTGGCAAATCAGAAATTTAGAACTTCAACTAAGGATTTTCTGACTTTTTATAATTTTGAAACTTAAACAACTTACAACTTAACTTACAAGTCTCTGCCATTTTTTCTCAGGTCATCTACGAACTATAGAGAAACAATATTTCTTCTGTTCACGCATCACTTGCTTTGTGTTATGCGCTTCCATCTACAAGTGAACATGTGATTCTTCCTGTCATTCCCTAAGTCTGGGTGGCCATATTCATGCTGAGATTTCTCAAGATAAAATATATGTCCACATGTCCAGGAAGTCCACAGCTACCATGGTGGGAAAGCCCAACCCACGCCCTCCAGCTGGTCCTACCCTTCCAACACATTTAATACTGACTATGCACGTCAGCTACTCTTACATTGTGCAAGTGCAGTGCTTCCCAGAAGTGCAAGTTTGCTGTATGTGTACTGCAGAACTGATACACACGTGCAATAAATCTTCCCAGAACAGCAAGAGTGAGATCTATCGCACAGGCACACAGCAACTGGGCTTTGTGGGCACAATAAGCCCAATGCTTTCTGAAAGCATCACCTGTAAACACACCACAGACATGACCAAGGTTTCTGGATGCATGGCAGCCCAGATAGATTTATTGCCTTTAACTCCAAGATGATCACTGAACATCTGGAAACCTTGGACAAATACAGGAAATGCTCAAAATTGCCTGGGTAAATTTTCTAGTCAAATAAAATGTGATCATGCCAGGGGAAAATCCAAAACATCATGGTTTAAAATGCAATTTGGCAGTTGGATGCACTGGTATGGTCTGCCTTCACCCAGAGCACAGGCTGCTGGATTAAACTGGTGGGCAAGTAAATACCTGTACAGATTGTAAAGCAATTTTTTACTATTTGCGAGATAAAATTTTCTTTGAATGCCTATTGCTAGTGAGGCAGCATTACTTGTGCTCAATCTTTTGACTATCACCTATGGCAAATCTATAGGAAAGCATCCTTTTAACTAAGCATGTGACTGTTGGACATATTTGATGACAATATATTTCAAAATGATCAAAGTCAACTGTCAGAGAAATTAGATTACTCATTATTAGTCTTCAGTTGTTCCCATGAGAACCTTAAACAGTTGGTGGTTCTTCTTAAAAGATTAGAGTAAGCTGTGTAATGTGTCATGATGAAAGTGGTAAAGATTTGTAATAAAAGGCAGACTGTCGTTTTTGTTTCTGAAAGTAGACTTCTATCTAATTTAGGCTTTTAATTGTACTGAATTTTATCAGCCTGTAATACAGAAAACATTGGAAATGGGCCTATATCTTTCTGTGAAATTCTGGAAATGGCTTTTTGAATTGATTCCTCTGAAAAGAATCTGGTTCCTATTGGTCAGCATCAATGCCAGCAGGTATTCTTATTTCCACATCATTTCCCCTCACTCTCTTTGTTTCCTACTAATGGCAAGATGAGAAATGATGCTGATAAGCAGTCACAGGACTAATTATTACATGCCGAATCCTACAGACTTGTCAGTAAAGTTAAAAGAAATTGGCAGTATATTAACCATGACCTAAAACTACAGGTGGGGAGTTTCAAAGCAAAATCAGATGGGACTTTAGCCATTACAACTGCTGGCCTGCAGTATAACAAAAAAAATCTACATTGACTATTTTATTCCATCCACAAATGGAAACTTGTATGATGTGAAAAACTCTGTGTGTAAAAATGGAAATCCTATAAATTCAAATAATAAAAGATATCACTTAAGTAATATTTAATGCAAAGAGGCATTCAGATAATCTGGAATATCTGTGAACAATGTTTTCTTCAAAGGAGTAGCCAAGATTTCTCTTTGAAATGCCTTGTTTGAAGTCTCTTTGCACGGCCATAAAACAAAAGACTCTCTGTTTAAAGGATTACATTAAAGGAGGGTTTCTCCTGCATTTATTTGTTGGAAAATGCTGATGAGGGAGAGACCCCCAAACTGCTACGGAGTGTATTATGACTGTCATTTCAAAGAAGACTGATAAGTTCTTTAGATCTTTCTCCAACAATGAGATAATCGTGCATCCTTGTCCTTTAATTATGGTTTCTAGCCCAAAATTTATCAAAGAGCATAATTTTACTGCATTTTGATGTTCTTTACTATCAGTGCTTTCTTTTTGCTTTGCTTTGCTTTTCATTTGCTGTACACCCCTGAAGCACATGCCTCAGATAACACAAAAGAATTTAAACCTTTAAGAAACAGCATAGTACTTATGAAAAATAAGGAGCCTTGACCAAGTTGACCAAGTTTTCGTACTCCTTACTTCTGCAATTGGTATACAGGCCATTTTTCTTTATATGTGAAGAAATACGATGCAAAGAGAACACATGGTCACGCGCTGTGCTGTATGGCTTTTGGTTATAAGAGGTCCTCATGGCATTTGTCTATTTGTCTGGTTTGCCTAGTCAGTGTAGTCCCTCCAAAACCTCTGAAGCTACAGCACCAGTGACATGTTAAGTCCTTAGAGCCAGAGATTTGTAAGGGCTGAACCGATACCTGTGAGCATTTGCCTGGCTGCCAGTGGCACAAAGGCCATGGAAATTTGTTCCTGGGTTCCCACAGCGAGTCCAGCAGCCCCAGGTCAAACCAAACCATTGGTATGACTCTTCCTGAGCTTTCACAATTGTTGGCTTTCCAGAGGAATGGAAGGCTCCCGGTAGTGAATGTAAGTTTCCCAACCAGCAGCTTGCTTTTTTCAGATATCTTCCACAGCCCCCCTTAAAAGCACTCTGCGGGCGTCTCAGCTACACCAGCACCAGTGCACTGATGAGAACTGAGATGCTGGTGCAGACGCTGCCCACAATCTCCCAGCACGTGACTTTTAGCACTCCCCCGGCTCAGGTTTGGCCCTGGTGAGATCCTCCAGATAGTGCTGAGGACTGAGGTATCCCAGTGAGAGGTCTTTCCCAGCTGGTAGTGATGGACAAGGCCTCCCTGTTTTGGGAAGGAAAGGAGATGGAGTCTGGCCAAATGGACACAAATCAGGCCATGTCTCTTGTCCTCACGGCCAGCAGTCCCTGTGGTTCAGGGATTTCCTGAGTCAGAGCTGGAGTCTTTTTTGGTGTTTAATGGTTCTCAATTAATTTTTCTTCCATGAATATGTCCAGATGCCTTTTGGACCCATGGAAAGCTTTAGCATCCACAATGTCCTCTGGCAAGCAGTTCCATAGCTTATTCCACTGCTATTAATACAGTACTTGAACGTAAGTGACAGTAAATACCTCACGTCTTGGCAAACTCTCCCAGGAGTTAATGGTTTTAATAACTATTCAAAAGATTTGCTTTGTTTTCTGTCTGAGTATGTCTAGCTTGAACATCCAGCCATTTGGTTCCTGTTAATGCCTTGTCCATTAGCTGAGGAAAAAAAAAAAATACAAAACAGTACAAAATATCTGCTATGGGCAAACTGTGATCAAGTCACTCCTTTGCCTTCTCCTTTTTTAAGCTAAATTAACCGAGTTTCTGAAATCTCTCCTAATATGACAGGCTTTCAAAACTCAAATAATTATCCTAAATATGTTTAGACATGAATTTCATTTCAAAGGGGAGCCCTTTTTGGCTTCTGCTGTGTAAAACAAACTTTGACAGAAATAAATAACTTTTACTCCCTCTTTAAATTTTTGACTTCCTGAAGATGTTTGAAAGAAATCTCTGGTCTGTCTCCATGGAAAAATCTTCCAATTATAAAATAAACAATTTCACAATAAGCATCCCGGAATACCCCCTTATGTGCAAACTGTGTTCCAAAATAAAAGTGGCTTTTAGTCCAAAAATGTTAGTCTGAGTTGGAAGCATGCTAATTACTATAGAATACGAACAGCTTATTCAGCACTATATGCTTTGGGAAATTCTTCCGTGGAGACAAGCTCTTTCTGAAGATGAGAATGGCATTAATTTGTCCATATGCATAAAATTAACTTCATTCCAATGGTTTTCTTGGAGGTTAGTTAGAAGATGAGAAGGGATCTTTATGATATCTTCACACCACCAAATGCAAAACAGCAGCAGATCTTCTTACAAGATACATATTGCCAAAGGAAGGAAAAGTAATGTCGATATAATTCTGTTGATTTGGCAGTAGCAATACTCAGTGTTTTGTGTTACATTTGGATTTGGTGTGTATTTTTCTCACATCCATGTATTGTTCTGTCATATATGATTAATGCTGAAAGATAATCTCCAGATTGGATGAAATCATAAAAAAAAGCATGCATTAAATTTGTTTTGTGAGGATGATACCGTGATGATAGCTACTGAACAATTTAACCCTCTTTAAATCCTGATTTTCGTGTTCATACCTCTGCTTAGACTTCTAGGCATATACTGTAGATTTCCAACTTCTGTGGAAGGGATGCATCTCCCTGAATGTTAATCTTCCATTTTACTCATCCACCTTGCCAAAATCTTATGACTCAATTTATTCTGCAGAGATTTCATTTTCTTTGGAGCTGATGCTAGAAGCACTCGCTGCATGGAGCTGTAAATCACACCCAGACACACTGTATTCCCAATTTCTTTGCTGAGGTTGAAATAAGCGCCTGTTTCCCAGAAATTGGTCAGGGGACTTTTCAAAGCAGGAGACTTTGAGCAGTATTGACACAGAGAACTTTTACTTCCTAGGTGAAAATGTGTTTTCAAACTCTCCAGGCTATCTCCACGGTACCAGATTAGGTGCAAGCAGAATGGGTGGTGTCTGAAGCTCTGCAGGAACCGTTCGTAGCTACTGGGCAGAAGATCTGAGGCGTGAGCAGGCTGTGCAGGATCCTCTGCAGAGGCTGAGCACCCTAACAGCAGTACTGCCCTCCCACGTGTGCATCGCACCAGGCTTTGCCAAAGCCCTGCCGCAGACCTGTGCTTTCATCCTGCAGAACGAAATAATTGAGTTAAAATTATTACAGTTGGAGTCTGATTCCTGAATGCAAACAAGATGATTCTCGCTCGTCTTCAGAGGCACACCAGAAACCACGCACTACGCACTTGAGAAGATGGCCAGCTGGCTCAGAGGTCTGACAAACTCAATTCCTGCTACCACTGGGATGTGCAAATCAGACAAGGGACTGCCATTTTCCTCTCTAATTCTCTCTTCCTTTGTTAAAATTAAACCTTAGCATATCATTAGAGTCTGTTTAACCGTTTACTTCAAGAGGAACAAGACCGTGCCAGTTGCACTGGCACAATAGCTACAATAAACCATCCAAGTACAACAGGTCTGTGTGAAGAGCTTTATTCTGGGAATTTTCTAGGTTGCCAGTGCTCTAATAGCACTAACCTTGCTTTGCAATTAACATCCAAACAGACATCCAGGGGTTTCAAACCTCCTTTTCAACTGCAATTCATTACCATAAGGTTACTCTCGCCGCGCAGGCCGTCTCCCCAGTGGTGGCATGCTTTCATCTCCAAGGAAAGGGCTCGAAGCTTTCAGGCAAGGCAGGCTGCACTGTGATTCCACTTGCCTCCCCTGCATTTTTTTTTCTCACCAGCTTCTCTCATCGTCAGCTCAGCTTCTCTTTAAAACATGTTTTGTATTTAATTTTGTTTCATGTCTCTAGCACAGCAATTTAATGCCATCCTCAAAAAAAATGTATTACAAATTAAAAAGAAAAAAGAAAAAAGAAAGAAAGCTTTTTAATCTTTCCTGTGTTTTTCCTCTGGAGGGCAAATTTCTTTGAATCACTTTCCTGAGAACAATTTAGCACATGTAATTATACCTCAAAACAAAAGGAAGTGAATCATTTAATGCAATGCTTTGATTTTAGGAAATACTAAATATAGTTAATCTAAGGATTTGCGACTACTTTTTTGGTTATTGCCAAAGACAGAAGTGCTGCTCAGGGGAGAATAAACGAGACGGTGCTGTACTTGTCACAGAACTGCCCTGTGACACACCGAATAGCTGTCTGCAGGTATCATGGTTCAGGCCTAGCATGTAAATGCGCTGCAGAATACTGCGATCAGGTACTGGCACGCTGCCGGCAGTCCTGCTTTCACAACAATCTTCTTTTTTGTTCCCTTTTTATTACTACATTTGCCCTAGCACAAAGTTGTATCCTAAAAGCCAGACCTTCCTAAAGCTGTGCAGCTGTTGGTAGGTGCAACAAAAAGGATGTTTCCTGAATGACAAGCAATATTCTCCACGTAGGAGTTGTCGTATCCACTGAATACCAGAGTAATAGCCTGCAGGCCGTTTTTTCAGGGTCAGTAGATGTCAGTCTTAGGGCTTCCTTCCGATCTCACCCTCGTTTTGTAATACATTGCTGCCCCTTCAAGGTCTTAACTACCACCTTCGTCGTGGATGAGAAGTCAATTTGCTCTGATCCTCTGCACAGGAGTCAGTCTCCTGCTGTGCAAGCATCTCCCTCCCACTGGTGACCCATCACACTGACCTTGCAACGCCTTTATTCATTAACAATCTATTAATTTATTTCATGATCCTCATCCAGGGTATTGTACACCATACTCTGGTAAAATGAACTAAAATACTAACCAGGCTTAACAGCACTGTTACGTGGCACTGAACGTTGGTAGAATTGTGATGGCTGGAGAGGGAAATTAAACTGCAGGTGAAGAGCATGTGCAGGAAGCACAAAGTGCTCTACACCAACACTTTTGCTCCCAAAGTAAATCACGGCTATGCACCTTCAGCAGTCCACCTGTTCACCCCTCGCTCTGCCTCCAAACAAGGGCAAAATGAGCTCAATTTTGGTCAGTCTTTAGGGCAGTTTAGGATTTAGGTTTAGGGTTTCTGAAAGAGGAAGGGGTTTTGCACCAAGTTTCCATTTTCTACATCTTGTGTGGCTGGTCATACATGGGGAGAACTGATGTTGCCAGAAGTGCTGGAGAAGAACTAAGTTGTATTAAGCATTTTGGAGCCTATTTCCATTTTTCTAAGGAGACACAGGCAGCTGGGACAAGACCCACAGAAGGGCGCAGCATCACATCACTGAGGTGCACACTGGTCTGTTCCCAGGCACTCACCGCCTCCTAAAACAGAGCTGAGTGAAGCACCTGGGCTCCCTACAGAGAGCTTTCCTGAGAACAAGAGCCACAAACCATCCTGGCAGGCAAGGACCATGTCAACTGGCCGCCGAGAAGTCTTGAGGTGGTGTCAAGCCTCGCCCTACTCGAGGGTGCCTCGCTTGGACGTCACTCACAGCCCCGCAGGGTGGAAAGCCCCGTTCCCACCCTCAGCTCGAGCGGCTTTTTCCCATAATATTCAACCCCAGGGTGCAGGAAACAGGACTTTGCATCGTTTCCTGACTTAAGGAAATGTCCACACATCAGAGGGCTGGTTTCCACAGTTTGCTTTTTTCTTCAGAAAGATGCAGAGCAGCAGTAACTGCAAAGTCTAGCATTTTTAAAAGCCTTTAAAACTTGTTTTTTCAGCAACAAAAAAGTCAACAAAAGGGAAAAAGAACCCAAAAGTTGGCCAAAGGAGAAGTCTATTTTGAGCAAAAAGGAAATTTTTCCCTTCCTCTGTCCCATGAAAGTTACTGAGTACTTGCTGTCCAGGGAACAATACACCACTAAAAGCCCTCCGGTTCTTTAGTAAAACACTAGGGTGCCTCGGAAGCCACAAGCAACACCTCACCGATACTCTGTTAGAAGCAGCGGTGATGAAACAACCACCACAACGTGGCTGGAGATGAGGACAGCACGATCCACGGCCACATACAGCAACACTGTGCCAAGGACCCCAGGACAAGGAAAGGGAGAGGCTTCCCCTCGGGAGGAAGGATGCTTGGGCAGCCTGCGGCCACCGAGGCAAGGTCTGGTCCTCTCACCGGTCACTCCACCATCCATCTTATTGCTCACCCCCAGCAGCATCATACGGTAATGAAAGGGGAAATCGTCTTCTTTGAACTCTGCGGGCAGTTTTCGTTCCCTAATCAGTATTTGATCTGCTCACCGAGTCACACGGAATGCGAAATTATAAATGTGACAGGCATTTTTTCTTGTCTGCTTTTTGACGGCTTTTGGAAAAGAAACAACTTCTGTCTTTTTGCCAGAAGGATAGTATTCTGTTTCGGTACAGAAAAAATGCATTTTTCATAAGCAACTATTTTACATTGCAAACTCCGGGCTCCTATTCCAGACAGATAAACTATTTTTAATAAAGTTTCCTACAAGATCTCAGCTGGCTTTCAAGTCCCTGACTGTTAACCCAGAAAACTGTACTTAGAGAATTGCACACAAAGGTGTATTCATCAGGTCTGGGTCTGTTCTCACATTGAAATAACCTTTTAGAAGTTTAAAAAATTTCAATACATTCATAAAAGCAAGCCCATTTGGGTATAACATGCAATTATAGAGAGCCCATACACAGCCTCAGACTGTGATTGTGGCAGGGCAGGAAATGCTTTCCCTGTCTTGCAAATATTCCTGGGATTTGAGAAATGCTTCCTATTTCCATATGAAGAAAAAGAGAATTATTTTACAGTTTTCCTTTAAATGAAAGAGTGGAGAGACAGGCAGTCAGCCCAGAGGGCTGTGGTTAGGGCTCTCACCTAGGATGAAAGAGATTTAAGATCAGATTAGCTGCACTGTCTTTGATTTGCAAAGGGGACTGGGGCCTGGGCTCTCGGGGGCACCCAGCACTCATTAAGCAGCTGCCTTTCTCAGTCCCTTCAGTTGGAGGCTTTCAGTTTTGTATAGATAATTAACTGTTCGCCAGATCAGGGACTTGAACCTAATTAATCGCCACAGGAGGCTGATGCCAAAACCATCTGCTTTAGGCACCTAAACTGGTTAGGCGCGACGGGTACGAGTTGGATGGGTACGGCCTCGCTGGGTGATTCAGCTCACCTGGCAGCACTCCTGGGCAGACCTGGTATTTCTGAGGCTGTCTGGATCACCCATGCCAGGAGCTACCTTTGTGTCCCCACTGTGGGCAACTCTGAGGGCTGGCTTCATGAACAAGGACCTAACGAGAACCAGCAGATTGGAACTGGGGCAGGCCGTGTCCTATGTCCTGTAGGTGCAAGCAGCAGGTGCCTTCTCCACCGGGGGTTCAGAAAACTGAGCTTGTTTTGGTGGCTGTGTGGCTGGCATCTGCAGGGTGGTCTAGGAGCCGGCACCCTCACCCATGCTCTAGCCATCAGGCTAGAAATTAGGCTAAAATAAAGGCTTATTCCATCCTTCATACAGAAGCCAAGCCATTGCTGCGGAGAAATTCACAGAGTGGAAAAGACAACCCGAGCTGGATTCAGAATAGTCTCCTGAGAAATAGAACACTGTGGCTCTCTCCTGCAGCCAGTACTGTCTATGCCCCTTGATAGCGGTGGCAAAATAAATATAGTCCTCAGACTCCTTACTCCTTTCTCACCTCCTCTTTGCATGCCTATATCATACCTCACTGGGCCGAAGGAATCAAAGAATGGTTGAGGTTGAAAGGGACCTCTGGTCCAACTCCCTGAAGACCTACAGGTTTCTTCAGGTCCAGGAACTGTCTTTTTCAGAAATATTTTAGAAAGGTATTCTTAAGTTCCCAATATCATGGGAAGCTAGGGTGGAAGTGTATCTCACTTGATCTCCTGCATAGTGTAGAAACTAAATACCACACAAATTCCTTAGTATGAGCAATTCAGAGGAATGAGACTTTTGGTTGCTTTTCTTTCATTTTTTTTTCCCTCTTTGTTCTTCTCTGATTATTTTTTTCTCCGCTAAACAAGCAAAACATGCAGGAGAGGAAAATGAGTGGAAAAGTTCTACTTAGAAGTATTTTAGCTTAGGTTCTTACTCTAGGAAGGAGAGAAGGGGTCTGGAAAAATTCTGAAAGAAAATATTTTCTACATTTTTTTCACTTTTTTATCAAAGTGAAAATCATTTTCAAGCCAGGAGGTTTTCCTGATGTAAGTTGGTCAGCAGCCCCAAATCCTACTTTTTGCTATTCCCCAGAGAGCAGGAGGAGTGTAATTCACAGTAGATACTTCTACAGTCTCTACTGACCATTGCTGTAGCTCTCAACAAGAGTGGGATTGTCAATGTATGTTCCCTTGTACTCAGACCATTTCCTGGGACCAGCTCTGCGGTAGAGATTAACAGAGTTTGGCCTCCATAGAATATTTTATTTGTGGCCCATACACCTCAAGAGAGGGTATGCACTATCTGGGGATAAAATATTTTTCATTTTTTCCTCTTCCTATTTCCTCTTTCATTTTTAAACCCTCTCCCTAAATAGGTCTGATGACAGGCTGGCTGGGGATATGCTTCCAAGTGAGTGCTCTTGAGGTGATAGCCTAATGAATGAAATTTAACAGTGAATGATTTCAATGTCTGTCACTAAAAAAAAAAAAAAAAAAAGTATTTCTTGTTGAATTTTACAGGAACATCCTTAGTATGAATTACAACATATGGCAAGCAAGGGTGTGTTTGCATGCAGAGATTTTTTAGATCCTCCATTGACTCCGTGCTGGCCCCAACTGCTTATTGTGAAACCATCATTGTGTGTCTTATTTATCATGTTTTTCTTTCATACTCATTATTGCCTGGTTATATTTTATACTCTCTTTAGAGCAAAAGCAATTAAGATCTCTGAGAGCTCAGAGCTCACCCTGGATGTAGGGGGAAGGCTGAGACCTCTCTCTGCCTGGGGCCAGCAGGACCTCTTCATGGACCCATGTCTTGGGTAGGTCTAGGCTGATCCACTGCATCTTGGACATTCTCCCCCTGCATCTGGCATCTGATTAATCTATGAAAGAATTGATATAAGGGCCTTCATTATGTGAGCTTTCAGAAGTAGTTTGCATTAGTGGATAGCATGTTTAGGTGAAGAGACTCGAAGTGAAATGGAAGAACTATCATTTAGCCCAGTGATGAAAACCCCAATAGCCTCCATATTAATGGGAACTGCTGAGAATCATGATTTTGGTTGGATTTATTTCTAAAATCCTTGAA
The DNA here is from genome assembly GCF_009769625.2 of Cygnus olor. NCBI lineage: Eukaryota > Metazoa > Chordata > Aves > Anseriformes > Anatidae > Cygnus > Cygnus olor. Next base: position 10,237,002 of record NC_049171.1, read on the forward strand.
CATGCTTTGGTCTTGAAATTTCATCCCTTTTAGAACGTCTTGGCCAAGACATTTTGCAGGGATGTATCAAATCAGACGGGTAGACAGCACCCAAAATAATAAACATAAATAGATGGATGGATGGATGGACAGATAGATAGATAGATAGATAGAACCTAGAAGTCCCCTCCTATGCCTCCCCGCCAGGGCTCCTGCAAGGGGACCAAGTAATGCCACACTGGTCACTGCAGAAAACACATCCACAGTCACTTATCACCACACAGATCACAAATTACTCTCTCATTTTGCTTGCCCCACGCAGCTTTGTGGCAGTGTACAAGGAGACCTGCTGTCCTCAGACCTCCAAGTGTTCCCCTGGGACCAGTCCCTGCACTGCCAGACCTCGGGTGATGGGCACCCCTCAGCACACCTTCCAGATTGGCTCCTGTCTCCTTCATCCTAAATATTTTCCCTAAAATATAATGCTGTTGGTGTTTCTTTAAAGCTTTCGCCTATATGCAGCGTTCTTTCAGGTGCTGCTTCTGAACGTCCTTGGAAAGAAACTCCTGAAAGGTCTGATTTAAGGTACAGTAGCTGGAGCTGCTATAAAACGATTCTTGCTACCTGGGTTTGAATACTGATATAGTATTGTGTATCTTGGCACAAAGTTTTCCTAGATATTTTCAGAGAGGATCTTGTAGCTGGAGTATAATCAGTACAAAGAAGAAGGGCCTTTCACTTCAGTCTTATGCTTTTAATTATATCTTGCTATTAGTCCATCACCAGCTTTTTCGCAATCACTAGATGGAGGCCAGACTGCACGTATGCACACAAACACGCACACTCAGAAAACAAACGTTTGTTTTCATAATTTCCATCACCCATTCAAATCCCCTCTACCTCTTGTTCAAATAAACATTATTATCTTTATCCTTTCCTCCTTCATTTACTAAATACATCATCGGTTTTGAGGCCCATCTTCCAGCACTCCCTCAACTTCAGTTTTTTCAAGAGAATAAAAAGAGCATTTACTTCCCTGGTCTTCCATGTATGCTGCTACAGAGCAGAGAGATTGTAAAGAAGGAAGCATGACTGTCAGAGTACAGGATGAATTTTAGTTCTCTTGACCCCCATTTTGAGCTCTTGCATGATTTTGAGAATTGTTTTGTAACAAAGGTGGTGAATTCTGATATGATTCTCAAATAAAGCTGTTCATTAAGTCTTAACTTCACACTTCTCTCCTAGACCTTTACTGTCCCCTGACGGGGAAGGAGACAAGTAGATTATTTAAATATTTTGCCCATGGTCACATAAGGGACCACTGACAGCTAGGAACAGCTATCCTGATTCAAAGCCTAACACGTACACCACTTCTCCAGTTATAGCCATCGTGCAATGCATTATATTAGTCAACAGGACACCATGTCCTACGTGGGAATTTCTGGGACCTTCTCTTTCGAGCTTTGACAGCGAGTCACCATCATTTTACTCATCTCTATGGGCCAATGGCTCCCACTATGATGGCACCCAAATTTTTTATCCCAGTCCAGGAACATTGACTAGATACTAGGTTTCCCTTGGGTTTGGAAGTGCTTTGAAAAGGAGTAAGCTATTGTAAAGTAAACTTCATAAGTACTTAAAAAAAAAATTACAAGAAATTGTGCCTTTGTGCATCTCAAAATAGTTGCCGACCTTTGATCAAAATTTCAGTTTGCTGGACATTCTTGGCATTCTTAAGAAAATTTATTGAGAATAGCTTGAACACAGAAAGCAACCCCTGTGTTGTCTGGGTAACCTGCTCTAGTGGGAGGTGTCCCTGCCCATGGCAGGGGGTTGGAATTAGATGATCTTTAAGGTCCCTTCCAACCCAAACCATTCTATGGTTCTCTGACAGAGTGACCACTGTATCTTCAGTATATCATTTTACAACTAAGCAACTATGACAGGCTCTTAGGGTCTACCCAAGGCAAATACAGGTACTGTTGGTTTGCAAGACCAAAGAGATTTTTCTCCCATTTTCTTCCCCAGATGAGAAAGGGAACTTGCCATCCACTGAAACACCAGCAAGAAATCCAGAAAATTCCCATGATTTCAGAGGGTGCCAGTCAGCCTGGGTGCATTGCCTTCCTGCTTGTTTTGCCCTGACAGATCAGATAAGAGGTAGTGTGAACTGGCCTAGAAGGGTGACATATTTGAGGCCTACCTCCAGTTACCAGCATAGATAACACCCAGGTTTCACTTCGCCACATCTTCTCCTCGCTCTTAGGAGCCCCAGTGACTGTGCAGCAGCAGTGAGCACCCACACAGGCAAGAAAGGCTTGCAGGAAGGCCTGCGTGATGGACCTGACCATGCCGGCCTTCCTCGCAGCACTCACCCCAGAGCTCCCCCAGGACCTGATGCACAGTGTGCGATGAGCGGCAGCACTTCTCATTGATGTCCCTGGGGACATGTCCAAAGACTTTTGGAGCTCCAGTGACTGTGACTACTGAGTATGGCCTCTGAGGTTCCCCTGCAAGTGCAGGACCCCTCCATACCAGTGCTTCCCAGTAAGAAACCTGCTCCCTTTCTGGGGGTGAGTGTAAAGCACCACCTGGCAGCACTCAGAGATCTCCACTGTCCCTCATAGTGCTGCTGTCATGTTTACAGGCTCTCAAGTTCTCTGAGCATCTTCCCAACATGAATTGAACATAATTAGTGCAGTGGCTTAGGCTCAGCTCTGCTTAGACCCTGGAGCATCAATGCCCTTACATCATGGTGCTCACCTGAAGATCAGTCAGGCAGTTTAAATGTCATCCCAGTGAACTATTTTACTGTTCAAAGGAGATGAAATGTGTGCTATATAGAGTTAAATTAACATTGTCTAAGAGGCACAAACACCTAGTGGCAGTGCAGAAAGCTGTAGGAGATGTGTAAATCAAGGACATCTAATAATTGGGCCATGGAGGGAAGAGAAAGGAGGGGAACAATTGACTGAGATCTGAAAAATTTTGGCAGATTTCTCTGGGACGTGTTCTCCTGTATTAAATTCCCCCTTCCCCCTCCCCCCCCCCCCCAAAAAAAAAAAAAGACTGTTCTTCTGACTAACGATGTTTCATCACCAAGAACATGTTCCCACATTCAGCAAAAGCTTTTGCTCAACTTCCACTGACTTCTCTTGCATCAGAAATGTCCCTGGGCTCTTACATCAGGCTGGCTGTGGACACAGCTGTGAAATCACGCCCTTTCCTAGTCAATGTAAGGCAAAATATTTATTTTAACAGTGTTGGGCAGGCCAATTTCATTCATAATTGAATCAGCAGTTTATTTCTAGGTCTTTTCACTGACCACCCATTCATCACTTCCAGCCATGGAGTTCAAAGAGCTGCTGGAAGGCACATCTTAAAAAATCTGTTCAAAAAACAGCACAAGGAGAATGGCCAACCCCGAGGGCCAGATGTCAGACATCCGAGGCAGGCATGCGCTGCCACCACAGTCTTTCAGCCTCAGCCAGGACCCCACAGAAGCTATGCCAGGGCACACCACCAAAGATTTCAGCAGTAACTGGCACCTTGGGCCATACATTCAGTGACAATGGGAAATTGTACTAGTTTAGTCAAAGGCGGCCCAACCCACACTCACTCCTCTATCCTTGTGCATCACCGAGCCCGTATTCTCATTTTTGCTCATGTATTTGGTGCAGGTGATGGAAGAAACTGTGCCTGCTTCCTTGCAGTTGTTGATTTCTCAGCTCCTGCCCTCCAGACAAGAATTGCCAGGGCACGTCAGTGAACCCCTTTGCATCACTATGCAGAGCCATGGAAATGGTGGTGCACAGAAAGATTTGCCAGCTCTGCCCCACCAGACTTAGCTTCACACATACTGTAACAGAGGTCTGCAGAAGATTTAAAGCTAAGAGGTTTAGAGCAATGTTTTAGACCAGTAATGTATCTCAAGGGTATCCTGCAGTAATGAGTTCCCATGCACATGAGCACATAGTGAAGCCAGCATCCCTTTTCAAATACCTGTATAATACAGACAGGAGAAGTAAAAGTGATAGCAAAAAAAAAAAAAAAAAAAGACTGCAATTTGGAGCAAAGAATGAAGAGAGCAGACATCAGTCTCTGTAAGCCCCAGCTCCCAGCAGGCAGCCAGTCTGACACATATCCAGGGCAGCTGAGTACGATCTTCATGTGGATTCCTACCATTTCTCCCTCCATATTCTGTATCTTTTCAATCTTCTTCTCCCAAGCAGAATGGCTTACTCTGCTGGATTTCCTGCCCCAGTCCTTCCCAATCGGACCCAGAGCAGCACTCTTATTAAGAAAAGCACTTTTTTCAGCTGTTTCTGTACCTCTCTGTCTTGTAACCACAGGTTGCTATCTCCAAAACAGTTAGGTCATCTCCGAAGCAAGGATGATCAATCTTGAAATTGAACAATTTAAATCTCAGTGAAGGACACTAAGCTTTTATCTCATTTCACTGCATTTTTTTTCCTTTCTTAACTGGACATACAGCTGACTGGAGAATATGGGTTATCACCACAGTTCAAATGATGACATAAAAGCAAATACCATGGTTCTTTTGCAACAATTAAAAAAAAAAAAAAAAAGAAGAAGAAGAAAAAAACATAGTGACTAGACCCTAGTCTTCTTTTTCAGTTCCACATCCTGCAAATATGTTGATCAACTTTCCAGTCTTTCCTCCAGCAACTCTTCCACCCCTGTTCAGCTTAACCTTTCTTGGAGCCAAGCTCTTTTGATCCATTAGAAATTTGTCCAACACCCATTGCTAAAGCCATTTGGAACACGGTTTGGAGAACGAGAACATAAATCAGACAGCAAATTCATGATTTTCATGCAAACCACACAGGAGGCAATGACTGCTGCTGGTTTAGCCAAATCATCCACTACCCTGACCGGTAAAGTCTGAGGCCTTTTCCTCTGGAGAACTATACTGGAAAAACTTCTGATATTCTTGCTCTGAGAAAAGAAGCTTTAGCTAGGCAATATTTATTTTAGCTGAAAAAGTAATTATTTTATAGCAACTTCTCAGATGGAAAAAAAAAAAAAAACTGAACAGAAGGATGGGTATGATTTCCACTTTAGTAACATATTGATCAAGATAAGAAATAATTAATTATACAATTCCTGTGAAATATTATACAAACAGAGAAAATGTGTCTATCTGAAAACCCAGAAGTATGTGTCTTGGAATAAATCCAGATGCACCAAATGCCTATTTTTAAACTCAGTGACTCATGAAAAGGGAACTGCAGTGATTAGTTACAGCAGCTTTAAGTGTTAAATAAACATAAACTAGGAGCGGCTCTGGCTGGATCTATTCAAACTGACCCCCCCGAGCTGAGAAGTGACCCTTAGCCTTCAGAGGGGCTGTGTAGGTGGAAGGGGGAGATCTGCTTGGAAGAGCAGAGCCAAAGAAGCACAGGATGATGTGATTTCCAGCAAACCCTTAGGAGACTTTGCTGTGTTCTCAAAAAGCATAAACACCTTTGGTGTCTCACCGTAAAACTCACCGTTTTGTGCCAGTGATCTACAGAGGGGAGCAGATCCACACGAGGTAACGACCTGTGGCTGGGAACAGGCAGGAGTGATGGTTAGGAGCAGGCACCCAAGCCCTATGTAAGGTGCTCTGTCTCTTGCCTTGTGTGGGTGGGTTTGTTTGCAAGAGACACAAAACACTTTTTTAATAAGCTGTTTGGCAATGGTTTTGTGGTCTGTGGTCAGGTCACGCCTCATTTACAGCATCCCATGGCCACTGCTGCACTCAGCTGCACGGATCTCCTTTGGATCACCCATTGCCCCATTCCCACTCTGCCCTCAGACTCGATGGCATTGATGCTCTGCTCCCTCCTAGATACCTAGGCAATTCTACACCCATGGGCACTACTGCCAGGCATACATGCAGGCTATGAAACTGATCAAACTAAACCTTTCTTTTTATCTCTTGGGTAAAGGTAAACATGAATCCCAGTCTTGAACTAAACAGCAACAAATTTTCTGGAATTTGAAGGGCAGACCAGACATAAGTCTCAAGGCTCAGGCCACGCTTATTGCTAAACATTTTGTGCAAGGCCCTCAACATGTATTTTATCAGATCAGAATCACACACACGCTAATGAATTCAGTGAAACAAATGGCATTGCAATTACAGTCTGTGAGCTACACACTAATTGTCAGACAAAGGATGGCAACAAAGCAGAGGCTCACATAAAATTAGATTGAAAACTTTAACTCTTAGTGCATCGTACACAATGTTTCCATGGATCTGTAACGACCCAGGGAAAGAATTTGCAGGGGAAATCAAAGAGGCTTTCTCTGAATTCGCAGCAAGTAGTTCAATGCTGCTCAGGCTGCAAACACCAGCTATAGACAGCTGACGTCTTCTGAGCGTGCATCATCCCTGAACTCTGATTTATGTGCACAGGCTTACAAAGGATTTATCTTCAGAGCCAGCTCAAGGAGCATTATGTGAAAGGGGAATGAATAAAGCAAGAAGGCCATAAATTTCTCTTTCAGTACAAAAATCTGGACACTGAGTAACCATACAGCTGCTGAGGATTGCCTAGAGCTCACCAGGATGAGTTCTGCTCTATGTTAAAAAAGCTCTTCTAAATTCCTCATTAGCATTCCTTGATATTAAATAATGCCCATACAAGGGAGGCCAGGGAAGGGACAGGCATTTATATATCATGAAAGAATATTGATTTTTAAGTTATCAGTGGTTTTAAGTCACTTCTTTGCTCAATCACCTAGCAAGCAGAGAAAGTATTTAGGGTCTGGGGAGAGAGACATCCATTCTCCACTTTCCCTTACACCCAGCTCACTGCACAGACTAACCAGAAATAATTCTGCCTTCCACTGCCATAAAGGGGGTACAAAAAGCCATATTGTTTTAAATGTCTGGTGTTGCTACCAGCAACAGAAAGGTTTTGAAAGTAGTAGAAATTGCTTTTTTGACTCTGAAGAACATAAGCAAACCAGAAGAAATTAATGGATAAAAATCTAAGCTACATAATGCATGCCTAATTATATTTCCTATTTGGGTTTCATTTCCTAATGGTAAATTCTTATTAACTCACTCACTCTTGCCCCACATTGCTTCCCCTGTGCTTCAGTACCATATTAAAAAGGCATTCTGAAAACAAACCTTGTTTTCATTTTTAGTTAAAAAAAAAAAAAAAGGAAGAATTGTCACTCACAGTAGTCCTTTGGCCACACACAGACAGAAAGCTCAACCTTTTATTTTAAGGAGTGTTTAATAATAGAAAAGAAGCACAAGAGGAAAGCAGCAGGGATGCCATACCTACAGAAACCATAAATGAGTAATCCTTTAAATGTCATTGCTCCTTTGTAGGACAGAGAAGGTGATGAATATGGAAAACCCAGCTCGGAGGGCAGAGTATCTTTGAGGTCCATACATGGGTGACACAGGAACTCCAAACTTCAATAAAAAGTGTATGAGTGCTAAAAAACAGCACATTTCCCAGATAACTCCCATGTTAATTTCTCATTACCATGGCTAAACAGGAGTGCACAGGTTTATTTGGACTGAATAACAGTTCTTGTTGAACACAACTAACAGTGAAGAAGAAAAGCAATGTCACCTGAGAGAGAGCAGTAGTTAAAAAAATAATAATTATTATTATACTAGAGCCAGGCCTAAGCACTAAGCCTGTTTTGCCAGCAGCCCCAACTCAAGCACACTGAAACTCAGCTGACCTCTGAAAAACCCTGGCCAGGTACTTTCTAAACTCCTGTGCTATTGAAGATAACAATTTGCAAGCCTCCTGGAATCAAAATGTAGAAAGACAGCAATATTGCAGAAGCCATCTGCAAATTATACCAGCACACACTCTCAACACATGCTGGATGCCAGCATTTGTCTTCAACTTTTCTTTACATTTATTTAAAAAGATAACTTTTTTTTTTTCATTTATTACTACTGATAACTTAAAACTCAACAATCCCACACATATTACCATTGTGCTGGACCAAGGCAGCTGGAAACAACAGGCTTTAACTTAATAAAACCATAAAAACACAAATAGGTGGCTTTCTCTATTGCCTGTGGCCTCGTTCTGCAGCAACATTAGTGTGTCTTCAGAGGATAAATAGGGCCATATAATGGCAATTATTGTTGCGGGTTCCCTGCAGACATGACCTCACCCTCAGGACTTGGAATCTGCCCCCGGCTGGGCTGGAGTTCCCAAGGAATTTTAATGACGGGGTGCGAGGGTCAGGCTGGGCTTGCTACCTCCTTTCCAAAATAAAACCCCATTTTGACGGGGCTGATTGAGGCCTGCTGCCATCTGAGGGCCCCTTCATGTCCCCAGGGAATGGTTTCAATGTGACAGGGCGCCAAGCACACCCAGCGCTCAGTTACTGCTAGTGCCCCAAAAGAAATATTAAAAGGAAAGTAAATCCTACTGTGCCAGATACTGCGTATGAACACTTGCTAATATTGTCAGGGAGAAACCTCTGGTTAAGGCCGACACTTGCCTTCCTCTTGAATCCAGAATGTCCCTTGGCTGTTGTATCCCAAAAAGCAGGACAAGGTGGCGGTGCTGTCTGCTGGGGACCCTCATTGTGCCCAGATTTCAGTGAGGGGCCCAGCAGCACCCAGGGGAGGAAGAAGGGGCACGTATCTGGCACGGCCTGCGTCCCTGCGAACCACCAAGCTGGTGGGAAGGCACGGCGGTTCTCAGCCCAGCCGAGAGATGTCTCTTGATTACTCTGAGGAAAGCTATCTCCAGCTCCCACCTGGCACCAAACAGACATGTCCCTGGGACCAAGTTTCGCTGGTGAAGTCTTCATTTTGTCAGCCTCTGGCATAACAGTCCATTAACCTCAGAGAATTACCTTGTAGTTGCCATCCATCAAAGTGTCTGGCTACCTGACGAAATGAAGAGTTATTTCTCGGGTCTGTCAGTACACGGTAGCTCAACAGCTAAATCATTTATTCAATGTGATTAATCCATTATATCCCACCTGTAGCAGTTGCCCTGAAGACCCAAAGAGGAGGTGGTCAGGAAAGATCCCAGGAACACCAGAGACAATTGCACCCGTACGGGGCATGCCGGGTGCATCCAGCAAGGCAAAAATTCCCTCCACCCCTACATTGATGCTGGAGCACGGCTTAATGGGAGGACAGTGAACTTCAACAGGAGGCAGTAAGAGCAGGAGCCACTCAAGGGGCAGCAAAAAGCAGTTCCAGAAATAGTAACTGCTGCTTAAGTGAACCTTATAAGATGTGAGGTGAGAAGGACACTTCATGGTGAAGATAAGAGCGTTCAGATCCCACAATGAGCATTGATACCATTTCTCTCACCTGGCAGAAACCCTCAGTTCTGTACCGCCACTTCAGTTTTAGGCCTGTGTCACCAGGATTACCTCTCACAACCTGCAGGGACACATGATCCCCACTTGCAGGCAGCACTGACTGAAATGATGACCTCCTGGCCACTGTCTGCCCTTGCACCTCATCTCCATCCAGCACTGAAGAACAAGCCTGGCTGGTGCCTTTCTTCCTTCAGTGCCATCTAATCCTTGAACCTGGTTAATCTGCCATGAAAATATTGGAAATGCTGCAACATCCATCAGTCCACTTTGGGCTGGCAAGGACCAGGCTGTGGACCAAGCCCGTCAACTTTGGTGACAGAAGAAAGCATTCAGCACAGAGCAGATACAGGGGTGATTTAGAGAAGGATGGGCGGGTTGTCTCTATTAACTTTTGAATATTTACTGGGCTTGTTTCAATTACAAGGCATAGCGGCATGAATTTCAGATGTACAATGCTAAGTATTTTTTTAAGGTCATGGGCGGTAATTGAAAGTCAACTTTGATATTCACACAACAAAAATACGGCTAATAGGGAACTGCTCTGAAATCTGCCCAGCATGATGCCTTTCATACTTGGTAATAATGAATATAGGAATGACTCGTAACAGTCTAGTCAGTGGAAACAAAACATAATTTGGCTGGTCATTTGCTTTTGTTCATCTTTTGTTGGAGGAATGGGAGGGGAGACAAGTCCTGTGGCAATAGCCTTGAAAAGACCATCTCCGTTTTGAATCTGCTGAGATGAAATATCTCCTTTCAACAACAAAGGCTGAACTCTGATCAAAGCCCGACCAGCATCACGCCCTGCAGTGGTATACACCAGATCCTAATTCCTGCAAGTGCCCGAGGGGCCCTGAGACTCCCATCAGTCAAAGTAATACAAGGACAGGAGAAAGCACTGTAATTTTCAGTTCAGCCCAACAAACCCTGCAGCCTCTTGACTCGCAGGAACCTGGAATGCATCCTGCAAGCAATTAGCAAGATGGCTTTCCAGCCCATCAACACGGCACAGCTCTTCTTTGATATTGTTTTATTCTTCCCCCAGTTCCCTCCCAAGAGCTGTTTCAGGAACTCCGTGCATACGCTGCTGGGAGCACAATTACAGGACAGTGTGTACAGTGGAAATTCATTCAGCATGTTTCTGAGACCCCTTGTTTCCATGCGAGGGCCTCTGTGCGTGTTCTGCCTGTGCCCAGTGTGTGTGTGGTTATATTAGATGCTTGGGCAAGCAATTACCCAGCGTGTGTGAATAAAGGCTTGTTTTGTCAAGCCAATATGTATGTGCAAAAATGTACAGCCCTGTGCTGCCTATGATGTCTAACATACCAAGGGGGCACAATCGTGAGTTACAACATGCCAGAGAAGAGGGATGGCTGTTTCTAAGTAATCGCTCATCTTCTGCATAAACCCTCCTAGAAGCTCCTCTCTTGCTTTCCATCTGTCCTTCCTCCTGCACCCAACAAGAGCAAAACCCTCACTGCCCAGACTCCTGCCTTACCCACAGGACCACAGTATGGCCAACAGCATTACCCAGCACTGCTGCTGTGAAGTTATGGCCCAAACAGGCAAGTTCCTCCCAGATAACGTGTCTGAAAATGGCAGGGTTGTCTCTTCTGTTCTCTGCTACATCAGGAGATGTGGCTTCTGCTGCCACGCTGTTCTGGTCCCCAGGCTCAGAAATATCTCAGCAGCTCCTGCTGTCCTGCTGCTGTGCTGATGGTGCAAGGGACAACGGTGTAGTAGAAGGCGCCTGGGTTGGTGAGGTGGCCTGGCCGTTTGCTGCCCCGCAAGGAAATAAGGCTTCAAACCCAGGCTGACCTATGGACGGCCTACGTGATGTTGATCAGACTACTCACTCCTCTCTTGTTTCCATTCCACACTGAATCAGGGCTCTGTGCACGTCACCTGAGTGCACAGTTTTTGGAAATCCATAACTCTTAGTGTAAATGTTTCCAAGTCAAAATTATCTTTAAATACTTCAGGAAGATGGTACCACCCACTCTAAGTCTGTAGCTTTATTATGTATCCTTGGACTAGAAATACATTGAGAATTTCCTTTTTTATTTTTGGGACTTCAATTATTTTGAGACAGTAGCTTAAATATTTTGGAGGGGTGCCTTTCCATGCATATCTTACAACTGGTCCTAAAAAAGAAAGCATTAAAACAAAGTTACCATCTCAGATTTGTCCATTAGCACTGAAAGATGACCTACCGAGCAATTAATAGCATAGATTCACCATTTAAACACTCCGTATTCAGCAACTGGACTTCACTGCTCTGCTAAATTCCACTGAAATCCATCATATACGAACACATAAGTGCTGTATCAAACAGGGATGCATTTACCTGCAGAGCCATGCTGCAGTGCAGAGGAGAGTGTGCACCAGAATGGATCTGTTCTTTTATTTTCTGTGATTCTGTGTTTATCTGTAGCTCCCTGAATTCCCTTTGTGTGTACTGACAGTTGCCTGATAAATGCATAGGCACTGCGAAAAGAGATAAACCCTGCTGCAACAGTTTACTGATAGCATCAGTGTTCCATCTAAAGCAAACGCTAAATCACGGAAATCAACAGTTCATGCAGAGATCTGAGATTAGCGGGTTTCAGAAGCTAAGAAGTGCTGTGACTTTGCACTGGAATATAGGAAATCATAGTTCAGCTTTCCATGTGAGTGTAACAGTGAGCAAGATGTGAATTTGGCAAAGCCCTTTTGGGAAATTGGGGGCAGACGGAAAAATGTTGGTGGCTTTTAGAAAGCAATCTTATTTATTTTTCAGAATTATTTCGTGTATATTCTCGACAAATAGCCCTTTCCTGTAGCTCATTTAGATGTAGTTCCTTGTATTCAATAAACACAACCTCAGATTTGGGACACACATCAAACAGCATATTTGCGATGTCTGACAGGATAATAGTCATTCTCAAGTTCATATTTCCTGTGGCAGATTCATGATTATGAGTTCAAAAAATCACTTTATGTGCATGATTTGTAACCATTGAGTAAAAGTCAGCCTTGTAGTAAACAATTCTGCAGTTAACTCATTCTGCCAAATATTCTTACAGAGGAAGTATAAGTGACTGTAATTCAGTCAAGGCAAATCCAAAGCATGTTTACTGGATCCTTGCCATATTTTTCTAAACTAGCAGCTCCATCTGGCTATATTTTATTGTTTTTCAATAGAAAAAGTGCCAATAATATTGTGGAGTGATGAGATCAGATACCTTGTTATCTCTGAAAAGGCACAGATTTCTTGTTAGCTGTATACATTTTCTTAGTTTGCTTGCCTGTTTAGTGTTGACAGCATGAACTGTGTTCCCAGGCAAAATCCTAGCCCCAGCTGAACTAAAAGAATTTTTATCTTTCAATTTTACCTTTTTTATCTTTTATCAACTCCATCGGTTCACCTGGATTTATTACTGCTTTAACTGTCCTGAAAAAATTAAAGTTTCATGTCCTGACTCCTGGTGCTAATCAATGAGGGAAATGCTTTCAGTGAATGTCAGTCCTAAGAATTATCCATCATCCAAAGCACCTTTTTCTCTTTCATTTCAGCAGAAAGCCTCTGTATTTTGCTCATGTTTCTTGACTACATAAAGGTCTTGGGTGTTTCCCAAGATTTCTAAGTATTAATACCAGCTGTTGTATAAGTTTTCTACCCCACTCCTCACACCTCCATCAGTGTTAGACCCTTGGCATTACAGGGTCTAGCTGTAACTGATATCCAAGTAAATGCAAAGGAGGACACAATTCTGAAGAGCTTGTGCTCAAATGAAAGCAACGTTTTAAGAAAGAGATGGTCATCAAGATATTCCACTAATTTGGTTTCTTGTGGTGTCACTAGCAGGGTCAGGAACAAGGATCACACAGAGCAAAGATCTCGCTTCAGTTAGGGAACATGTTCAACTAGTCCAAACTTCAAAGCACCTGAGCCTGCTGTTTTCTGTGGCCTAGATCTCCGATGGCCGGAACCAGGCAATAAAAAGCAACAGGCGCTGACCTGAAGGCCATCTCAACCTTGCACAGACCAACAGCACAGCAGCTGCTGTAGAAAAAGGAAGCCTTTATCACCCCTAAATCTGCCTGATCACTTCCTAGCATTAACTTTCCTCTGGTCCTAAAATCATTTCTGCACCCCAATGTGTGTTTATCATTGAGAAAAGCAGCTTAGGAAGGTAGGGCCTGCTCTTCTCCCATCTGGTCCATACCCTTCTCCTGTGCTCTCATGGGGAACATGAGGGGTACAGCTTTGGGGTGAAGCCTTCTCTCAGGCTGGGTATTGGAGGGACAAAGGGAGAAGCAATGAAACCATCACCCAGAGGAAGAAGAAGTGGAGCCACCAAGTGATGTTGAACATCCCCTGCTCCTTCAGCTCCTATGGGAAAAGGATAGGGGTCAAGCAGAAAAAGCTGTTCTCAGGGGATTTCTTTCAGGCAGCCTGCTTCCAGGTGGTAGCAAGGCTTATAATGCTCAGGGATCCCATTTGTTTCGTAGGAGCTATATTTATTCAGTTAGTGATGCATTATCACCTTGTGATCCCCAAGCACTGGTTAGCACTGTACATACATACACGAGTAAGCTTCAAATCCACAAAGATTGTCCCAGAAAATATATAGTTTAATTAATCAACTGTCTTTTCAACAGAGGTCATGATGTTGCGCAAAGCTCATACTTTGCTAAGTGAAAACAGAGCGCTGTACTTTTCCTCCAGCAAGCATTCCCCTTGCAAAATTCAGGGCTGTTCTATTTAAATGTTCTCCGTTTGCCGAGGGAAAGAACGCATATTTTTTTTTCTTAGCATGTGGAAACCAAAAACTAATAGTTTTTTCCTGAGAACTGGGGAATGTACAACATATCTCTGAAGTAATAAATAGCTTCTTGGTCTCTGACTAAAAAACAGTTCAGAAAAATGTCCCCGATTTTCTAAAGCGATCACACACAAAGGTCCAAGAACTTTGTGCTAGAGGCTGCAGACAGACCTCAGCTCAGGCAGCAACATAGATCTTCAGAGTGAAATGCTGCTTGGGACATGGGTTTGAAAGAAGAAATGAGGGACAAAGCCTGAAGGATGGCTGGATGGGGAGCCCTCTTTCTTTCTTTCAGCAGAATTCACTTAAACAAGATTACATCTCAGTTTATACCAAAACAGTTCACTCCAGGGATGTGGAGTTTTGTAGCTACTGAGGTTTCCATTTTTTTTACTTTGTGCTAGAAAGTAAGAGATTAGATTGTCACCGTCAAGGTCACTGGATTCCAGTACCAGTTTTTAGACCTCTATTCGAATAACTCTCATAAATTTCTGGTCTTTGGCAGCATAAAAGGCAAAAACAGCTTTTTCTATGAGCAGTGACCTGCACAGCCTGATAATCCAGTGCCCAGCCAGAAGTATGTGCAAGGTTTCCTTATCTCCAGCTGTAGGCCGGCCTCAGTTCCAACAGGACAGCCACAGCAGGTTTCTTTCTATGGGCTTAGATGTGTTTCTCCGTGCAAGGAACCATTGTGACTTGTCTTCACCCAGTGCCTTCACTTTAGCAGAGAGAAGATTTTTGGAACTTATTGGGCAGTTTACCAGTCAAATTAACATCATTTGTATTAGTTGGAGGGCACAGAAATAGCAAGATTTTTTTTCATTTTAATCAGAGTGGATTCTTGCAAGATCATTGGCAACAGCTGCCAATTATGTCTTCCTGGTATGATTCCCTTCCTCCAAGAAGAAAACAACCTTGTGGTTAGATGCCAGCTCTATGTCTGGGCATGCACAGTGGAGAGCTCAGCTTCTGCTTAAAGCTCGTGATAGGCAGGGGATAAGGTCCTTCTGATTATACCCTTGACGTCTGCTCAGACTCTGAAGATAAGATTTGATGCAGACTTGTTGAGTAATCCAGGTGAGCTCCAGGGTTTGTAATGTGCTGGCAAAAGGTTTTTGGCTTGCACGCTTTTTCGTCCAGTCGCAAAGCAAGGGTGGTTGGAGACTAATAACAGACCAAACTCCTTTGCTCCAAAGAACTATTCTCTACTCTTCTTTATGGCTACACATCAAGCAGCCCAGCTCTTAATTCCCGCTGCACCCTTCCCACAGTGGCTAAGCTTACACCTCGTTAACCCTTGGAACCTCTAAAAAAGGAACAGACTCCTGTCTTATGCCAGTCAGACAGTAATATAACATCCTATCACATCTGACCCACTATTCTCACTAGGGTTAACAGAAAGCCTGTTAATTATTTCTCTTCCTTCCTCGAACCAGAGGCTGAACAACAAGTGATTGATCTCTGTTATTTACATAACCAGGAACTGTATGCAAAACTTTATCCAATTATTTGTACCGCTCAGTTACAGCCTGAAAATTTTATGAGATCCCGCAGCCTCAGCACATGTCTGCAACTACAATCCGGGCTGGCATCTTAACACAGAGGACCATGGTACAAAGTTGGTGAAATGCATGAACTGTGTGTTTAATCCCTTCTGTTATACCCGTCCCTTTATTTTTTTAACTACACATCAAAGATCATTTTCCAAGAGGGAATTAAGGGCTTGGCTGCTTCACTGTTATTGCCATGAAGGTGCCACCCAGCAAAGCAGGCAACAGAGCCCTTGCTTGCACAACCCCTGAATACCCTCCTTGTCTCACACAAGGAGAGATTTTTGGTGCAAGCATCTCCACTGAGCAGAGGCAAATCAATGAGAGGAGGAAGCTCTGAATTATAAAAAGCAATAACAGGGCTGACTCCAGGTCAAAGCACAGTGTGCCCAGCCAGTGTCTCGCCAGGCGCCAGGTGCTGTCGCCAGCAGGCTGGAGGACTGAGCAGAGACAGAGGGCTGTGGTGGTGACTAACAGGACTAAGTGACAGCAGGGAATGTCCTGGCTACGGCAGGTAATGACCTTCCTCCTGCCCAGCCCTGCCAGGGTGGTTTTGAAGGGCAGCACACCTGAGCTCGGAGAACCTCCTGCCCTGGCCCCACAGCCCCTCCGTTGTTCAGTATTAGGGTTAGCTGCAGGTTTTGCTAGTCAACCCCACACTCACATGCCTCTTGTGCACAGTTTTGGCTCTCCACTTTCCCTCTGCATGGGTGCTGTCTTCTGAAGCATAGAAACGGTGGTTGTTAAACAGGCAGGAAGCCTGGAGGGTAAGAGAAGAGAAGGATGGCCGCAGGTCTCATCCTGCTCTTCACCTGTCACAAATAAAGCAAGGTCCCCTACGTGCAGTTTGATGTCCTGATTGCTTCACTGCTTTGGTGTGTTCTGTTAAGTATGGGTTTCTAAGCGTTCCTGGGAGGGCAGGGCAATAACACTTTTGCAGAAGGTCATTTGTTTTTTTCTTGTTTCAGGTGCTTCACGTCTGGTTTTCTCTTTCCCTGTCTTCCTTATGAAACGAAGATTGCAAAACCCTGCTATCATGAAATTCACTAGTGGAAGTGCCACCAACAAACACAATTTACTCAGAGCTCTGCTGCTTCACAGTTTGGGAATTAACTCCAAACAATTAGCACAGATGAGGCAGGCCTCCTTAAATACAAAGTGTCGTCATAAATATGTAAGTCATAACAATAAAACATTGAAAATTCTGATTTTTAAGATATCTTTTGGTTATTTGGGTTTTGCCACTTGTTTTTCAAGGCTTCTGAGTTCACTCATGTCATTTATCAGGATCATATCTTGTTAGGACAACAGTATTAAGCTGAGAAAGAGAGAGCAAGTTTTCTATTAAATAAAAGATAATTTAGTGGGAATTAAGCTCTTTAATCACTTTTAGGTTATCCCTTTGCAAATATCTGGAAGAGTAAGGCTTTTGTTGTTGTTGTTCTTTTTTTTTTCTTTTCTTTTTTTTTCTAGAAAAACTGATCTAGGGTTCCTAAGTCATTGCTTGTCTCTAGAAATTGACTTTAAGCAAAACACTAAACAGGTGGGACACATAATAGAACAAAGTGATAAAACAGGTACTTTCAGTGCTGCCTTACCCCACAGTATAGAACTAAGTTCAGAACGTCCTACTCTTCAAAATCAACTTACTTTTAAGCCTCTGCACCTCACAGTTAGATTTGGCTGGGGACCTTATTGCTACATTCTGACTTTTCTAAATAGGTGACTGCATGTAAATGGCAAAGAAAAGAAAAAAAAAAAAAAAAAAAAGGAACATTTGTTTAGCAGCTTTAAAATACTTTGTACCCTGGTGTTGATCTAGTTGCCATGGCAAGCAGGCGTGTTTAGATGGTGAACACGAAACAGGAACCTGCTTGGCCAATAGCATGGGGTGGGAAGGCCCTGTGCGTGCAAAAGACGGGAGGGTTTTGACACTCCAGACCTCAGATACGGTCAAGCTGGCTGGGCCTTTGCATCCACCTGCTTCCTTTCAGTAGCTTAATTTTAGACAGAGTATGAAGGGTAGATGAATCGTTGTTTCCAAATTGGGAGGTCAGAACTGAAGTTTGAATACCACGAGACATTGGCACTGGTGGTAAAACAGCATGTCTTGCTTTCCTGTTTCCCTTACACCCACCCCATACATCACAGCCTCCTTGGTTATGCCAATGTAGTTGAGGCTGCATTGTAACCAAATCACTGGAATGATCTGCATGAAACATCTTTTTTGGAGGGCTGTTTGAATATGGGAGGGATGGCCAATACCAGCATCTAAAAATCTGAAAACCAAGCTGCATAATCTGCACCCACTATGCTCTTCCTTGATAATATAGGGATCTCAGGCCAGCTGCACTGGATGTGCACATCGTACATGTTTAAAGGAGATACATTTATTCCTTTAACCAACTTTGAGAATCCATCCTTCAAAAACAGACAATAATGGAGAGGGTCATGGCCTGATACTAGATTACAGGAAATAGAAGGGTGTAGGCTCAAGAAAGAGAAAAGAATAAAAGGTAGGAAGAGAAAACATCAAATCAAACTTTACCAAGGACAACCTTTACCCCAAAAATATATAATTATAGTATGATTCACAGTATAACACAAATTGGAAGGGATATCTGCAGGTCATCTCATCCAACCACTTCCTCAAAGCAAGGCAAAGCTAGAAGACAACACTTGGTGCATGGTCCAGTTGAGGTTTGAGTGTCTCCAACCTCTCTGGGCAACCTATGCCAGCGTTTGGCCACCTTCAAGGTGAAAACAATTCCCTTATGAATAATGGGAATTCCTCATCTTCCAGCGTTTGTCCATTGCCTCTCATCATTTCCTTAGACACCTCTGAGAAAGGTCTGACTATGTCCTCTCAAGCAGTTGAAGAAAGCTGCAGGATCCCCCATTAACTTTCTCTTCTTAAGTCTGAACAAATCCATCTCTTTCCGCATCTTTGAGCCATCCAACATATGCTCCATCCTCATGGTCCCGCTCCCTGACCATCTTGGAAGCCTTTTCTGGACTCCAGCTCATCAAAGTCTTCATGGCAGTGGGAAGCCCAAACCAGGACATGGTACTCCAGATGCAGTCTCACAAGTAGTGAATAAAGAACAGGTTCACAGCATAACTCCAGTTGGAAGGGACTTAATGAGGTCATCTAGTCCAACCTCCTGCTCAAAGTAGGGTCAGTAACCACCTCCATGAACCTGCTGCTGAACTCTTGCTAATACAGCCCAGGATGCAGCTGGCTGCCTTCACTGTAAGAGCACATTGTTGATTCATGCTTATCTCACCCATCCCTAGATATCTACAATACAGATCTCTGTCTGAGATAGACACCAAAGGCTGCCTTTGAAAATAATGACAGAAATAGGTGCCTGATCCATTTCAGACATCTACTTTAGCAGGAGATGAATCACACTCCAGCAAAGCCTGTTTCTCTCCACTGACTATAAAGGGAGATGCAAAGGGTGAGTAGTCCTGATATAAACATCCATACTGGAGGTATTTACATTCAGCCAGATTAATCCTGCCTCATAAATTTTACCACATCCCCAGATTTTGCTGGAAGACAGTACATATTTGCATGTGAGAGAGTGTGTATGTATGTGCTTGCAAAGGCACAGGTTTCCTTTGAATGTAAAGAGAATATAATTTATGTGATTTTGTAATTCTGTAATTTATAAGGCTGCACAAAAACGCACTGAGCTGGAGACCCTTGAAAGAGCTGATTCCCATTTCAGTGGCAGATATTGTAGCAAATATCAATCCTAGTGGTTTCCGAAGGTTAGTTTGTGTTAAATACATGCCTGAGATTTTATTTTTAATACTCTAGATAGCATGAAGGATTTTTTTAATTTTTTTTGAGGGGGGTGTAATATCAAACTGATTTTTAAAGGGGAAATATAAAATTCCGCTTTGAAGCAGCCAAGGGTACCAACATTTGCATGCTACCCACATTGAGATCATCCTTAATTCTGCTTTTTCTCAATGACGGCTGCAAAGAGGAGCATGCAGTCAGCAAATCTGACTGATTTTAGCTGCTGGTGGGAAGGTCAGACAAAGTTCAACTCCTTTATAACAGAGCAACAATTCAGGAGGTCTTTAACCGTTCGTCCTGAAGACCAGCGCGATCATCGTCTTTCAGAGAACATAATGGTTAAAAATTACATTGAACCTCCCCTCTTGGAACAAGAGCTCTCCTCCTGACCTCTCCATAACCCTGTGTATTATGTCTTATTAGCTAATTTGAATCACAGAGGAGCGTTGCACTTTTTAGACGCGTGTTAAATAACCCACCACTTTCTTCTGACTGCAGACAGACACACCGCCTATGCAGGGAAATCCAGGCAAATAAGGGGAAAAAGCCTCACAGCCCATTCCCCAAAACCAGCCCAGACAAGCAGTATGCGTAGTCTTTTAATAAATATGTTTTGAAATGTTGAGAAACCATTGATCTTAATCACAAAAGCTGACTTTAGCCACTTTTCATGTACTTTGCAGCAGCTTCCTCAGAAGTTCACCACAAGCCTTCCAAGTCATGCCAATGTCACAACTGAGAGGCAGCCTGCGTGCGGAAAGGACAAAGATAAGCATCTCTGAGCAGCAAACTGTGAAAGATAAAATAGAGAAGGGGGTTGCTTAGGCTGATCAGAACAGATAGGAAAAAAAAAATCTGGGAGAGAAAAAAACAGGACTCTTCCGAAGTCATTTTGAATGATGAGATTTATTAGCTACTGCATGTAGTGCTCTACAGAAATTGCAGATATCCAGCTGCTTAATTCATAGGGCACAACGTGCAGGATTGTGGTAAGGCTACTGTGTTAGCAGAGGACGGCCTAAAGACCGAATTCAGTGCAAGGAAGTTTTCAAATGACGTGGTTGCATCTTAACATAGTATTGCAAAGTCTCCCTCAAGTGATGATATTTTCTGCAGAACTGCCTCTCAAGCCAGTCCCTAGAGGAAATGTAGGTGCTTCTTGGAGCAACTGCCTTCATGGTGGAGGAGGAAGCACAACCAAAGAGAAGTCTGGGTGAAGCTTCCTGCTGTGGGGAGAGGAGAAGTCCGTGGCTCGGAAATCTGGTGAGAACAAGCATTGCAGATAAACAGCGAAGTGACGTGTAGCAATGCTGTGCTCACACTGAACAAGTTCACTTCTGCTGCTTTTTTAACCCTCTTCACCTCTTCTTACTTCTTGCTGCCACTTAACTGTATTTACTACAGAACTGGAAATGTTCCTCGAGCAGTAAACTTCCACGCTGCTCGTTGCAACCACTCCTTAAGTCTTGGATTGGTTTAAATATTTGTTTGTATGAGCCAATGTTGTATATACAGGGGGTAGAAATATGCAGCCGAGGTAAACAAAACCCATACCCCAACTACCTCTGCAGTGCAGTCAAATTCATTTTTTATTTTTAAGCTAGGTAAGACTGAAGTCAAGCTCAGGACACACTTGGCACATTTATTAGTAATAACACGGGATTTATTAGTAGCAGTTTTAGCTGAGGTACGTGCTCATCAGTTTCTTAGAAGTGCATAATGTCTCCAGACCTCCAAAGACTATTTCAAGGGTACATAGACCTACAACATATGTTGCCTCTAAGCTGGACCAGGACATGACCAGCGTTTTGGACCATGTTTGTCTTGTTTTCTGACTCCTGAGAAATCATCAGTATTAGAGCAGGAAAAAAATATTCTGAAACAAAAATGCTGTCATTGAGAGTAGCAACACAGCTCAGCCTTAGCTATTTTAAATGAGTGTCTCACATTTGGAGCGCAATCAGTGAGATACAACAGAGGTAAAGCACAAGAGGACCGTTTTCTATCCGGGATGGGAGTGATTTAATAATGAATGTGGCCTGAGGATTCCAATTTCTAGCCTGGTCTTATGGCAGTTTGTGCACACTCAGAAGCTTTAAAACGACCAGCATTGCCAGTGCGAGGTGTGAAATGAGCACCTGCAGGCTGATCAAGGGCTCTGGCCCTGAGTGAGATGCCTCAGCCCAGGCAGTGCCCGGACAGACCCCGCTGAGAGTCCTGGGGACTCTGCCTTGAGCAAGCCAGCTTCGGTCCGCTGCTGAACCCACTCATGCCATCCTGCTCCAGGGCTTCTCGTGGCTGCCCGCTCCCCACAGCATCCCCTTGCAGTTGGGTTGGGCACAAAACCTGCCCCAAATCCTTTATCCAGGTCACCACACCCGCTGCATACACTGCTTATAACACTGACCTCAAAAATACGATGTCCCTGTACAATACTTACTTCTCATTTAATTGTCCCCTTTTACACCTCCGCATGAAAGCAGCAGGAGCTATCATATGTTTGCACAGCGGGCAGGGGGCAGGTGGAAGTTTAATGCTAATGCAAAGATGTAGTAAGCATTTCATCACAACAAAACCTCTGGCACTTTCTTGTTACTCTCACAAGCTCTCTGGCAGGCGAAAAACAAACAGGAAATGTCAGAGATTTCATCGCGGAAAATCGGATTTTAAAGAAAGTATAGCAAAGATGCCAATTGTTCATTGGATCATCGTATTTCCCCAGCCATTTGTGAGCGGGGTGTGCACTACAGATGCATTACTACACCATGTGCACTATCACTTTGGGGCCATTTCAGCAGGAAGGGCAGCAGCGTTCCCATCCCCTGATGCACCACTCTCAGAGCTGACCCTGTGGGCACCAGGGAACGCCCACTGTCAGCACACGCTCTCTTCTCTGACATCCACTAAGGCAGCAGGCATAATTTTTGGATTTTGAAGCCTGCCTGTTACCTCGCTGACCCACAGCTCCAACTGCCACACGAAGGTATCATGGGGCTACTTAGACAGTTTGTGCAGCAACAAAACATGTGCCCTTCATAAGCTCTTTTGTGAAAACATGCAGATACTTCTATCAAACACGTTCTTTCATGTCATTTACTGAAGAGAATAAAGTCTCTTGCAAGATCTCCCAACGCCCTCATTTGTGTTTATTTGCTTATTTCAGACATTACTGCTAAATGCTTTATGAAAAGCAAAAAATGACTCAATATAGGGAACACAATGAAGGGCAGACAGATGGCACATGCTCACATGGGTCACAGCACCCTCCAGGCCAAAAACAAGTCTAGGTCCTACGTGGGCATTCCAGGAGCAACTCAACGACAGATCCATGAAAAGAAAATTATCTTTTCTCCAGCACAACCTAACTCATTGACTTTTTTTAATCAATACCCTCATTGGACATCAGGAATTTGTGCTATGTAGAAATAAATTTTGTATAAATTCCCTGAGTCCAGCCTGTTTTCCCTGCATCCTCCCTCTTTGCAGGAGTTAGTCTGCTCAAGGCTCTTATCAGGCAGCTTCCCTAGCAAACTGGCTGTCTCTCCTCCAAGAGGCAGCCACAGAGCACTGCCAGGCATGTCTCACGGCGGAGACCACACAAAGACATGGTTCATGCCTGCAGACTTGTTTGGGAGGCTGAGGGGAGCGGGGTGTTTTGCTGAGGTTTGTCTGGAGGCTGTGGGAAGGCTCAGTGCAATTTGGTGTTGCTTTACACAGGTGCTTGTGCCATGCGTGCTAGGAGAGCAGGCGCTGAAACAGAATTAGCCCATGTGCAGCATTTCTTCCGTGCGGTGGCCACGTTTACACGTTCTGCAAACCACCCCAGACCAGGCTCGAGCCAGCAATGCTGCCAGCCAAGACGAGGAGATACTTCCCCATGCCCAGAGTGGTAAGGGCTGAATAATAGGTCTTACCTCTTTTACCTTGTTATTCTTCTTTAATGAAGCCTGCCTGGTGGATGCCTGATTTCCAAGCTTTTTTAAGACGTACAGACTGTCAATTAAATTAAGCTCATAAACACATGGCAACTGCTAGAGGGAATGTGCTCAATTAAGTGGGATCTTCATCCAACTTGGATGGGAAAAATTAGCAGCTCTCCACTCCTTTTTTTCCTGCTTTGAGCAAAGAGTTTGTAATCATCCTGAATTCATTATTATTTGAGTTGTTGCCTGTGACAGACCGCAAGCTCTCCACTTGTGGCCCACCACCTTGCTCTCTTCCCAAGCACACGACATACCATGCTTTATTTCCTACCAATCAAACATGCAGGGTTTCAAGTTTTGGACCTGTTTGGTGCTGTTGATGCCACTGACCAAGTTTTCTGATGTGCCTGACTCTAAGCACAGCTTCCCTGACTGTTCTGCAGCACAGAGCTAGAGATTGCTCTTTCAGCAAACACTCCTGCTACTAAATTGTTTGGCAAAGATGTTTGTGGGCGACAGGCACAAAGATGAGTGTAAATCAGGGCAAAACTGTTTAAAATTTCAAAGACGTTTATTTTTATATTTTCCCAATATTTGCCCAGCCGTCTAATCCTCCTAAGAACTACATAAATTAGGTTAACTCTTACCCAGTGAAAAACTCCATGCCAGATTCTCATTAGCAGAGCTGGAGGTAGATTTTTCAGTCATATCACCCCCACCTTTGCCCCCCTCACACCAACCCCAGCAAAATGGTCCAGCAAAATAAGGTCTCTAATTTTCACCTTAAACAATATGTTGTGATAAAATAAATAAACTTCAAAATTTGAAATGACCTTTGTCAAAGAAAATGTTCTTCCTCCAATTCTAATCCTAAACCATGGAGTCACTCAGGCTATGGAATGTATCCATGTTTTTAGTTACTACAGTCTTCAGCACAAGTCATTTTACTTTTGGTATGCTGCTGTCATCTCCGCCTTTTCAAAACTGAAATTTTCAGTGTGTGCCCAATGTAGAAGCCCTGGACAAAAAATCTTTATTACCCAGCACCCAAAAATCCCCCAACAAAATAAAAATGAAGCTAACCACCTAGCACTGGTATCTCAGAAACACACTCCCACGTGTTCCCTTTCGACTCACCCACACTGTGCTACTTTACGAGCCTCAGTAATTTGGTTCCCAGCCGCAGAGCATGCACAGATATAAATGGCAGTGGAACTGTGAAGAGCCCCCGCTCCAAACCTCTCACCACGCCAATAAATACTGGTTGGCCTAACCCGAGCTGCACACCGGGTAAGCAGCTTTGCTGTGTCAAGGTGTTGAGAAGCCCATGTCCCAGACCAGTAAGACACAGCCACTGGACAGGGAGCCAAGAATTGGCCGTGATGGTCTTTAAGGGTTGCAGCCAATGCAGCATATCACAACAAATTTCACAAAGGGAAGACTGGAGCTGTTTCTTGTCTCCTCCTGCCTCTCTTCTTTCTCAACATCTACACAACAGATCAATTTTCACCATGCCAAGAGGAGGCAATGCTCCAAGGCAGGTCTCTCAACCCCTCCATGGGTAGATCATTGCAGAACCAGAGACTTGAGTCGACACACAGAGAAGTCCCACCTGCCCCCTGTACCATATCTGCTGCCTGAACTGTGGCTTGCAGATCCACCAATGGTGTGTGTCACATTTAACAAGATCATCCTACCGTGTGGCTTACTGGAGGCTACCAAACGTGGCTCAACTAATCATGCTTTCCCTTCCTGGTGAGTCTGTGTGCCCCATCAGGGAGTGTGCTGGACTGCTGAGGGGGACCAATTTCCTCTAATGAATGTACACATGAGCAGATACAGTTTTATCCCATAGCATGGACAGAATCGTTAAAAGTATAACATGATTTAAAGTCATGAGACTGTAACATCTCCAGTAATACTACAGAGAATAAGGTGCATGCTGGTATCTGCCAGTAAGCCAACCAAAAATAAGTTATTTGCTAAAAATAATATGACTAGGTCTGCAAAGAAACATGAAGTATGCTGAAGTTCAAGATGGCAATGACCAAAAGTTGCAGCTTGGGACGACCAGATTGCACTCTGGGAAACTTCTTAAGGAATAAGACAGTCCTAGAATAATACATCTCTCCTACACAGAGATGATGGAATTATGATGGAATTTCCATCCTTAGAGGCAAAATGTGTTAGATCAGACTAGCCTTGGCTTTGTCTGATGCTGCCTTGAGTTTAGATTAGAAACATTCAGAGGTCCCTTACAACCAGCATTCCTATGATTCTGCAAAGACACCAGCTACAGCTGAGAGTGGTATACAACTCCTTCATTATTTCCACAATTGCATCCACTCTCCTTTGCCTGGAAGTTTACCCTTGCCTACATGTTGCAGCATCATATCTAAATATCTCTCAGCCTCTCTTTCTAAAAATACTGACTATGGCACCCACAAGCAGTCTGTTCATTGAAGGCTCCCTTCTGTTAACCTGAAGCATCTTCCTCTTCCCCGTGTAGGAATAAATACAACAGGAAAAGAGGAAACAGGGATAGCTGCTCGTACAAGCATGTGGAAACTTAAACCCGACACACTGAAAGTTTGTCATCAGGGGCTGCAGACTGATCTGACATTTCTAGGTAAAAGCTCTGCGTTGCTATACACTGTTGCACCACTATGTCATTAGCCCAGAGCTCATAAATAACGATAGATAAGCTCACCACTGATTAAACGCTGAATTTAATGCCAAAAAGTACTTTCAGAACACTTTGTTTTGGCCTCACAAATATCCCAGACTTTTACACTTAACTGAGCCACTTACACACAAAGACTACAAGGTTACGCTTGATAAAGTGCATCTTCCAGAAAGACTTCATTCTTGTAGAAATCCAGAGCCACCTACTACACTCCATGATAGTCAGCATCAATATTTATTCACTACCACTTAGAAAAAGGTGCTCTGTAACTAGAATCTCTTAGGCTTCAGCAAAGCAGATCTTGGTTCTCATTCTTTCTTCTAGATAATTTGGCATATATATATATGCAGCATGTTTTTCCTTCATTAGGCTTACAGTACTGACCTCAATCTGTACAACAAAGAGATTTAATTCTTTAAGACTTGTACACTGACAGATATTTTTTTTTTTCACACAGCTCCTGAATGGTATCTGGATATCTGTACTTTGAATGACTCCTCTGTACCTTCTCCAGGTTTTCAACATCATTTTCAAAATGGGGAAAGCAAACCTGTTTCTAATTTCACTGTACCAGTCTCACCTCGTAATCGCTAGGTGAGGAAAGAGGATTGTGAAGTGCTAGAACTTCCCAATGGAGATTCAATTTTGCTGTCAGATGTATCTAATTTCTTCCCAGAGATACTTCAGGAGCCAGAAACTCCTCATTTGTGAGCCAACCTGACACTGCTTTTGTTTGGGTTTGTTTGTTTGGGGTTGTTTGTTTTGCATTAAGCTGTGTTTAACTCCATTTTGTTGATCTGGCTACCAAAGCAATTCAGAAACGTTTGCACAACAGCTCTGCCCACATTAATATTTGCTACCTCACCAACTCAAATAAATGTTCCATTGTTTCTTCTTTGAATGCTTCAGCAGCAGTGATTTTGTGTTTGATTCATGTATTAAATGCAGGAGTGGGACAGTATCATGCTTTGTGCAAGACATTAGGAGGTAAAGAGGACTGTCACTTACTGTGAAAAACAGAGGAAGATACACTTGTGCTCCACAGATAACAAGGGAGATAGGCTAATGCTGCACAAGTAAAATTTTGTATTACTCTGACCCTGCTGGATCTTCCCTGAAAAGGTCTGAGAAACATTGTTTCCCCGCTCTACTCCCTTTTAATCTGGTTTGTCACTCCTCAACCCCAATGGTACAGGATTTATTTAATGAGCCTGAAGTGTTGTAGGAAGACTGACAACACCACACTGGCTTTGTTCCCTGTTGCTCAGCAGTCTTGGGCGTGCCCCATTGTGATTCTTCACTCTTTATGCAAAGGGACTGAAAAGGTCAGTCATTTCTGGGTAGTGTTGACAGGACTGAATTATAGCAAGTCACGTTCACAAGATTTGCACAGCTTTTCTAAAGATTAAATGTGGTTTAGACAGCTGGCAGGCCCTTCAAGCTGACACTGAGGGGAGCAACGCTAGCAGAGTCCAGGCACCTTCTCCATGATATGAGGGAAGATGTTGCTTCTACACGTACAAGGATCATGCAAAGTCTATCCTAGTTTAAGTCAAGTCTCTGCTTTCCTGTGGTTCTAAAATACACTTGTGAAGCTATTTCCTTGTTCCTATAATACCAAGCCAGAGCAGAACACATATAGTCATTCATCTGTTAGAACTGTTGCCTTCATGCACATTTGTTTATAGATCCAACTTAATGTTTTGTGCCAAGAAGATAAATGTATATCTTTCTCCATTTTATCCTTTCTGATTTCAGTTTTACCTTAGAATTCATAAATCCTGACTGAGTTCTCTTTTATAGCCAGTATATCACTTGGACATTTAATTAATAACTCTTCAGATTAACTGCTTGCTTTAATGCCTCAGCTTACATGCTTTGTATTTAGTGGTCCTTCGAGGATCTCTATGCTCCTTCTCAGCTATCTCAGAAAATACTTGTTGATGGAGTGGAGTTGGGTGGCTTAAGGAATTGCTAATGAAACACAAAGCCTTCAGATTAGGTTACTGATTCAGAAGGAAGCTGGACGTGAATTATGTGCTCTTACCGTCTGTGGGTTTATAGCAACCAGTGCAAAATTAGGAGTCTATTCGGTCATCATTCGGGTTCCCTGACAAACAGTGCCATTTGTCAGGGATCGGGAAATGGATTTAATCTATACTCAGTGCAGGCACATCCCACAGCATAGTGGGGGGTCGCAGTGTCTGGGGGAGGATCCTAAAAGGCAGCCCTGAGGAGCACAAGTGACCACGGCAGGCTAACAGGCCGCAGCATGGCAGCCAGGGCGTGGCACAGTGGTTTGTGTATGAGGGCCTGCAGGGAGGGCGCTGTCACCGCCTCTTCAGGTGGCGGTTGTGACCCACTCACAAGGAGATCCAGTCATGGCATCCCCCCGGCAGAAAGCCAGGTCCTCTGTGTCCTCTGTGTCCCCTGTGGCCTCTCCAGCCACAGGAACCGACACAGCTACTCCTATAGAGCTCCCAAGGGAACACGCTTGGTCCCAGGCTGCAGGGTGTGCCTGAGCTTTCTGTCAGGGTCAGACAGCAGCGGTGAGTACACCTGTGGGAGGTGCGCCCAGGTGGAACTACTCAGCATGGTGGCAGAGCTTCTATAATCTTTTGGATTTCAGCAAAGTTTTCAATACTGTTTCTAACAGTGTCCTTCCAGACAAAATGTACAGCATATAGCTAGACAAAAACATAATGCTAACAGTTGGCTGATGGGTCGGGCTTACATGGTTCTAGTAAATGGGGTTACATTGGCAGTCAGTCACTAGTGGGGTTCCCCAGTGCTCCATTTTAGGGCCAGTTCTCTTCAATGTTCTCATAAATATTGGGACGCAGGACTTGAAGGCATACTCTGTAAGCCTGTGGATGGCACTAAACTGGGAGGAGCTGTTGACTCTCTTGAGGGTAGAGGGGCCTTGCAGAGAGATTTTGATAAACTAGAAGGCTGGGAAATCACCAACCACATGAAGTTTAACAAGAGCAAGTACCAGATTCTGCACCTGGGATGGGGCAACACTGTCTGTACATACAGACTGGAGGACAAGAGGCTGGAGAGCAGTCCCACAGAAAGGTGGAGAAGCCTCACGGGAAGAGAACCAACGCTGGAAAGCAGAGTCTCACCATGGGATTAGGGGATTGCTCGGGCTTCCTGCAGAAACAGAAAGCTGCAACCATCCCTGCCTGGAGCCACCAGGGAGCAGGAGCTCTCCCAATAAACGTGTCTTTCCAAGCGACCTCATGTGCGTTTCTTCTTTCCTACTGTTGTGGTTTAGCCCGGCTGGCAGCTAAACACCACACAGCCGTTCGCTCACCCTCCACCCTCCCTCTCTGGGATGGGGGAGAGAAACAGGAAAGTGAAGCCTGTGAGTTGAGATAAAGACAGTTTATTAAGACAGGAAAATAATAATAACAATAATAATAATAATAATAATGATAATAGTATTAATAATAATAATGTGTACGAAACAAGTGATGCACAATGCAATTGCTCACCACCCGTTGACCGATGCCCAGCCTATCCCCGAGCAGCCAGCCCCCCCCCCCCGACCCCAGCTAGCCACCCCTATATATTGTTCAGAATGACATCAGATAGTATGGAATACCCCTTTGGCCAGTTTGGGTCATCTGTCCTGGGTCTATCCCCTCCCAGCTCCTGCTGCACCCTAGCCTGCTGACTGGCAGGACAGAGCGAGAAGCTGAGAAGTCCTTGGCTTGGTGTAAGCACTGCTCTGCAACAATTAAAACATCAGCATGTTATCAGCGCTCTTCTCATCCTAATCCAAAACATAGCACCCTGCCAGCTACTAGGAGGAAAATTAACTCTGTCCTAACTGAAACCTGGACAACTACGGAGGAGCAGAGGCACCATTCCCTGCTCACTGCTCGCACCTGCTTGCATGGGCAAGGTGGGCAGCTCTGTTAGCACCTTTTAGAGGAGAGGCCAGGACTAGGATGGCGCTCCAGGTGCCTGAGAGCACGGACATAGGGCTGGCCTTCCACCTGAGGCCTTCAGAAGCAGCGTGGGCTGCCCCCCTCCCTGGAAGTCCCCTGCACACCACAGCTACGGTTTGCGTCTGGGAGCAGTGTAGGTCCTTCAGGACAGCAACTGGCAGAGAGAAAGCACGTTGTGTGTCTGCCAGGGACAGAGAAGATGGAGGCCCCAGTGCCTGTTGTTCTGGCTGCACTAGGACAGGCAGAACAGCAGACAGGAGCCTCTGTGGGCGTGACTTCTGCTTCTTGCTGTGGGATGGGGTGGGCCCATCTCCTCCAAGCCCCTGCCTCTCCCTTTCAAGGAGGATTGAGGTTGTGACATGGAGGCAGTGACCTGAAAGTCCTGGGAGGGTGCCAGGATCACAGCCCTGAGCTCTGGAGCTCAGCAGCAGCTCTACCTGCCGTAGCACATGCTGAGGCGAGCAAAAGGCCAAGGAAAAGGACACAAGAAGGATCCCCAAGTCAGAGGAAGAGAGCAGCGAGAGCTGATATGGGGAAACACCAGGGAAAAGCTCTTGCAAGTCCCACTGCATTTCACTAAGTGTGGAAACGTTTATGACCTTCACTTCCCTATGCCAAACCAGTAATTTGGCGATTAAATTTCAGTTAAATTCCCCAAGCTTAGTAGTCTATCCCTATGAAAGTAGTCGGTGACCAATTGCCCAGCTTTTATTTCAACCAGGAGTTTTCTCACTGTTGTCCTTCCCATTATCTCCCTGGTACCACTCAGAGTAAGGGGGTTGAGCTGGCTGTGGGGGTTCCTGGCTGCCCAGCCACAGCGAGCCCTCCCCACGTCAATTCCCCTTTCAGCGAAGGACTGTTGAGTGGTCATACTCCGGGGAGCGGTGCTCCTCTTGGCTGGGGTGGTCTAAACGGGCTCCCTTGGGCCTTCACCATTGTCACTGTGTCGCCATCGTTGCTTTGCTGGACACATGAGGGTCGTGAAGCGGTTCATGGTCTCTCAGAAGGGGGAGTGCAGGGCACGACCGGGGGTTCAACCCTACCTAGTGAGAGGCCAGAGGCTTTGCAGGGCCCTGTGCAGGGCCAGCTCTCGGCACTAGGGTGGGCTGGCCATGGCCCCGCTGCGCTGAGCTGGCCTGGCTGGGCTGGCTGCTGCCTGGTGCTCGGGTGAAGGGCACCTCCTGGGGTTTAGCTCAGCTCGGGGAGGGCCACCTCATCCCCCCTGTCCCTGCATCACAAACGTTGCCATGGCTGAGCGCTGCTGTCATCACAGCTGGGGAGGGATGACAACCCCGAGTCAACGCGCATCACAATCGGGGGCGGGCTATATAAGTGGGGCTGAGCGAGGCTGGCTGCCATTTTGCCGCGAGCTGACGAGCGAAGAGGGACAAGCTTGAGCTGGGAAGGTGGAGCAAGGGGACCGTGAGTGCGGTCCAGCTGATCCTCCTCAAGCCAGCCAAGTTTGGCGCTCTCTGGCAAGTCACAGGCATGGCTGATCCCTGGGGAATGAGCTTCTTCCCCAGCCCAGAAGCCTTCTGGGCCTTCTACTCCTTCCTGTGGCTGCTGCTGCTGGCGTTTGCCTGCTTCTCCATGATGCCGTGTGGCAAGCCGCAGGTAGGAGTCAGGCTGGTGCTGAGGCAGGCCCTGCCTGGGACGGGAGGCCGTGTCCCAGCCAGGCCTGGCCAGCCTGGGCCAGTAGGCTTGGGGCAGGCACGGGCCTGGCCCTGGCCATGCCCTGGGTTTGTGGGTGCCGCTGAGGCTGCTGGGGACTCCCTCTCACCCGCTGCTTTCTGTGCCCATGTAGGAAGGGAGGACGAGGAGGTGCTGTTACACAAGGAACCAGGAGAATCGCAGAGGTGAGCGGCCCTGGGCAAGGGCAGGTGCCCTGCAAAGACACCGCCTGGCCCCATGTACCCGCCATCCCCCCACGGCCTCCCCATCCACTGACTCTCTGTCTTCTCTGCCACCAGTTTGGACCCTCCACAACTCTTCATGGCGTAAGAGGAAGCAGTAAGTGGAATCGTCACCGCTGGGGCGTGACAGCCCCCTCTAGTCAGCCCCCCACCAAAGGAGGTCCCACTAACGCTGCCCTTTGCCCCTTTGCAGATGTCCCGAGCACGCAAAGATGGATGGAATAGTTGAACTAGCCCAACTGTTCAACAGGACCCTTGAGGACCTCAACAGATACATGGAAATG
Source organism: Cygnus olor (assembly GCF_009769625.2). NCBI lineage: Eukaryota > Metazoa > Chordata > Aves > Anseriformes > Anatidae > Cygnus > Cygnus olor. The sequence continues at coordinate 10,269,257 of NC_049171.1, forward strand.
TGAGACCACCGAGGAGGGGAAGGGGAAGGGGATAGGGATGGGAACAGGGGCAGGGTTTGGGGGCATGGATGAGTGCAATGGCTTGTGGGGGCACAGGGAAATTTGCGGACTAAAATCCGAGGAGCAATGCCCTTGCAGAAGGATTTACCGCCGAGGCACAGAGATAGCAGTGTCCCCTCTCTTTCTGGGGCAGATGGAGCTTCTGTGCCCAGCTGGCAGAGAGGGAGCCTTGGGCAAGGGACCAAGGGGCCCCTTGGGGCACCCCACAGAAATGACACAGCCTGCCAGCTCCTTAGGGGCGGAGGGAGAGTCCCAGGGTGCTCAGGAGTGCTTGGCTCAGCATTCCCATCATCTTCCTTCTCCTTCTCCTTCTCCTTCTCCTTCTCCTTCTCCTTCTCCTTCTCCTTCTCCTTCTCCTTCTCCTTCTCCTTCTCCTTCTCCTTCTCCTTCTCCTTCTCCTCCTCCTCCTCCTCCTCCTCCTCCTCCTCCTCCTCACAGGCTCAACTTGGAGTTGCCAGAGGACAGCAGTGAGTCTACCACTTCTGACACAGAGAGTGAAACCAGCTGCTCTTCAACGGTGTCTCTGGACTCTTGGAGCACCATCTCCTGCACTACCATCACGGAGAGCGAATCCACACAGATTTCAAGGGCATCTACCCCCACTCCTCTGCAGAAAGAAGACTCACTTCATGCTTCTGTGTTCCAGCCTGGCCTCATGCATCCCAAGGCTGGCCCAGGGGAGCAGCATGACCATGACACTTGCCAACCCTGCAGGAAAGAAGTGGTCAGATGCCACAGGGCCAGCAGTGTGCACCAACACCAGCAACACGTCCAGGTCCAGCAGGCTGCTCCCACCCATCCTCCAGAGGTGCCCAAATTCCACTCCATGGAAATGAAGACATCTTTGCCACAAAAGAAATCCAAGGAGGCCTTAAACTACTTCACCTCACATAAGAAAGAGGAGGAGAAACTGCGCCTGCCAGCTGATGGGGACAAGCCTCCACAAAATGATCCAGCCTCTGCTTTGAAAGTATCGAAGCAAGAAGAAGAGCCTAATATGAAGGCGGTTCCCATGGTGTGGGACCTGACCTTCATAGACAAGGCTGTGAAAAATCAGCTGGAGCATGTAGTGGAAAAAATGTATATACAAAAGCAATTTGGACTGTCAGAGATGCTGTTGTCCTGTGAGGGGAGCTTTTCAGCCACTGTCCTGGAAGCAAGGACAGCTGTCCCAACCACAGCTCCTCGATCACCCCAATGGCGAGCAGAGCCACATGTGGTGGTGACTCCTGTGGAGAAGGACCCACCCTGTGTGGAAAAGACTGTGAACCGTCATCTGGAGGGGCCTAACGGACAAAAGCAGACAAAAGAGCTCTTCGGGCTACCAGGGATCCTGGCTTGCCTGAAAAGATCTTCAGACCCCGTCCTGGGACAAAAAGACTCCCAGACTGAGGATCCACAGAGGAACACCAGGCAGTGCCACTGCACACCCAGCCTGCGCTGTCAGCGGCACGCTCACACCACGAAGTCGGCAGTGCAGCTGTCAGTGCAGACCCCTGGCCCTCAGCAAGAGGCAGCAGCCCCCAAGGACGCATTCACCCGGGGGATGCAGGAGCCTGTCCACTCTGTGCCAGCAGCTATTCTGAGAGTGGAACAAGGGATGAAGCCTCAGGAGGATGGGGACAGACCCCACCAGAAAATGGAGTGTGGAGGAAGAGCCAGCGGCAGCAGCACGACCAGCAAGACGACCCTGCCTGGCACCAGCAAGATGAACCAGGACCCTGGGGCAGCAGGGGATTCCCCTTCCACCCAGGCAGAGCAGGCGTCGCCACAGAGCAAGGGAGCTCCGCGGGGTCAATCAGATAAGAAGGGTGAGGGCCCCAGCATCTCCACTACGGGGGACATGGGGACACCACCGCCTCCAAGAAGAAGGCCCCCACAGAGAAAAAACAGCTCCAGTGAGGACAGACCCTCAGCTCTGCCACGGCCTCCACACCACGTTTGGATCTGTCTTGATATCCACCATGTGACAAGGGTCCTCGCAGCACCAAGAGACTGCCACAAAGCCAAACAAATTGCTGAAGATCTGCAGAAGCAGGTGCAGGCTTCACAGTCGGAGCAGCTCCCAGACAATGTGGGGCAACCAAGGATGGACCCAGCAGCAGAGGGCACCGGGGCCGTGCCACGCAGAAGACGTAGAAGGGCACGGAAGGACAAGGGATGCTCCCAGGACAGACCCGTCTTCGCAAGACTCCGTCCAAAGTTCATCAAAGCCCCAAACCACAACCTGCCTGGCACGGAAAGCTCCCAGAATTTGGCTCTGTCTGCAGCTGCAGTCCCAGGTGCAGCTGGAGGAAAGACAGTGGGAGAGAAGAAACCATCTGCAGAGAGGGCCAAGGTTCAGCAGGACCCAGCAGGGCACGGAGCCAGCAAGCAGCAGATCCCTGCCAGCCCCACCAGGGAGTAGGGGCTCTCTCAATAAATGTGTCAGTGGAAACAAGCTCATGGGCGAGTGTCTCTAATTTCCTGGGGAAGCACTGCGGCTCCCCTGCTCACTACTAGGCCCTCCTTGCATGGGCAAGGCTGGCAGCGCTGTTGGCTGCTTCTGTGGGGAGGAGTGGGTTGGGGGTGGCCTTCCCCTGAGGCTTTCAGAGGCAGCATGGGCTGCCAAGCTCCCTGGAGGTCTCCTGCATACCACAACTGCATGCCCGGGCTGGGAGCAGTGCCAGTCCTTCAAGGCAGCAAAGGGCAGAAAGCAATGAGGTGGGGTGTCCAGAGTGTGACGGAGAATCATAAAATCATAGGGTCATAGAATGGTTTGGGTTGGAAGGGACCCCAAAGATCACCCAGTTCCAACCCCCCTGCCATGGGCAGGGACGCCACCCACTAGATCAGGTTGCCCAGGGCCTCATCCAGTCTGCCCTTGAACACCTCCAGGGATGGGGCACCCACAGCTGCTCTGGGCAGCCTGTGCAAGTACCTCACCACCCTCTGAGAGTAGAATTTCCTCCTAACCTCTCATCTATATCTCCCCTCTTTTAGCTTAAAACCATTCCCCCTTGTCCTGTCATTATCTGATTGAGCAAAGAGTCACTCTCCATCTTTTTTATAAGCCCCCTTTAAGTACTAGAAAGCTGCAATGAGGTCTCCCCGGTGCCTTCTCTTCTCCAGGCTGAACATCCCCAACTCTCTCAGCCTTCCTTCATAGGAGAGGTGCTCCAGCCCTCTGATCATCTTCCTGGTCCTCCCCTGGACCCTTTCTTACAGCCCCACATCCTTCTTGTGCTGGGTGTCCCAGACCTGGACGCAGTGCCCTAAGTGGGGCCTCACAAGGGCAGAGCAGAGGGGGACAATCACCTCCCTCCACCTGCTGGCCACTCCTCTGCTGATGCAGCCCGGGATGCAGTTGGCCTTCTGGGCTGCAAGCACACACTGCTGGCTCATGTCGAGTTTTTTGTCCACCAGAACCCCCAAGTCCTTCTCTGCAGGGCTGCTCTCAATGAGTTCTTCTCTCAGTCCGTCCTCAAGTCTGGGATTGCCCTGACCCAGGTGTAGCACCATGCGTTTGGCCTTGTTGAACCTCATTAGGTTCCCATGGGCCCACTTCTTTAGGCTGTCTAGGTCCCTTTGGATGGCAGCCCTTCCTTCTCTTGTATCAACTGCACCACTCAGCTTGGTGTCATCTGCAAACTTGCTGAGGGTGCACTCAATCCCGTCGTCTGTATCATTGATGAAGATATTAAAAAGCACCGGTCCCAGGACAGACCCCTGAGGGACACCGCTCGTCACCGGTCTCCACCTGGACATAGAGCCATTGACCACCACTCTGGGTGCGACCTTCAAGCCAACTCCTTATTCACTAAATGGTCTACCCATCAAATCCGTGTCTCTCCAATCTGGAGATCAGGATGTCATGTGGGACCGTGTCAGAGGCCTTACAGAAGTCCAAGTAGATGACATGGTTCAGTCCTCCCTTGTCAGCTGATGCGGTCACTCCACCACAGAAGGCCAGCAGATTGGTCAGGCATGATTTGCCCTTGGTGAAGCCATGCTGGCTGTCGCAGATCACCTCCTTGTCCTGCATGTGCCTTAACATTGCCTCCAGGAAGATTCATTCCATGATCTTCCCAGGCACATACGTGAGGCTCACCAGTGTGTAGTTCCCCAGGTCTTCTTTTCTACCCTTTTTAAAATTTTAAAATGTTTCCCTTTTTCCAGTCACTGTGGACTTCGCCTCACTGCCGTGATTTTTCAAATATGATGGAGAGTGACTTGGCAACTACATCAGCCAATTCCCTCAGGCCCCATAGACTTGCAGTTGTTAAGGTGCATCAGGAGGTCCCAAACCTGCTCGTCCTTACAGTTGGAAGGACTCTGCTTCCCCAGCCCCTGCCTAGAGATCTGGGGACACAAGGGATGTGGGAAGCCTGACCACTAGTGTAGATCGAGGCAAAGAAGTTGCTAAGTACCTCTGCCTTCTCCACATCTGTTGTTACCAGTTCTCCATCTTCATTAGGCAGAGGCGCTACACTCTCCCTAGTCTTTCTTCTGTGGCCAATGTACCTGTAGAACCCCTTTATGTTATTCTTTGCATCCCTTGCCAAGTTTAGTTCTGTCAGTGCCTTGGCTTTCCTGATCCCATCCCTGCACATCCAGAGAGCATTACTGTACTCTTCCCAGGGCACACGGCCCTCTTTCCACCGTCTGTGCGTTTCCTTCTTTTGCCTGAGTTTCACCAGCAGATCCTTATTCAACCATGGTGGTTTCCTGCCTTCCTGGTTTGATGTATTACAAATGGAAATACAGAGCTCTTGCGCTCCGAGGAAGACATCCTTAAAGAGTTGCCAGTTCTGATCAGATCCTCTGACCATCTAGGGCATGGTCACTGCAACCTAGGCTTCCTCCAGTCTCAACTTCTTTAATGAGCTCCTTCTGCATTGGTGAGCACCAGGTCCAGTAACACTTCTCCTCTGGTTGGTTTAATACGTGGAATAGGAACTTGTCCTCAATGGACTCCAGAAGTCTCCTGGATTGCTTACTGCCTGCCATGAGGCTTTCCCCGCAAACGTCTGTGTGATTGAGATCCCCCAGGAGGATGAGAGACTGTGAGCATGATGCTTCCTGATCATCTAGTTCCACCCCCCTGCCATGGGTCTCTAAGGTCTCGAAACTGCTCTTCGCTTATAGTGGGTGGGACTTTGATCCCCCAACCTCCATCTACGGGTTCAGGGAAACAAAAGACTTGGGAAGCCTGCCTGTCAGTGAAGACTGAGGCAAAGAAGTTGTTGAACGCCTCAGCTTTCTCCATGTCTGTTGTTAGCAGAAGTTGAGATGACAGAGGCCCCAGTGCCTGTTCTTCCATCTGCGCCAGGACAGGCAGTGTGACCCTGGGAATAGCAGACAGATGCCTTCTTGCTGTGGAATGGGGTGGGCTCATCTCCAAAGTCCCTGCCTCTCTGTTTCAAGGAGGATCACGGTTGTGGCTTGGAGATAACCCCAAACCCCTTGGAAGGTGCTGGGATCAGAGTCCTGAGCTCTGGGGCTCACTAGGAGCTCTACATGCCCAAGCACTTACTGAGGCAAGAAAACAGACAAGAAGGTGGACGTGAGCAGGAACCCTAAGTGGGAGGAAGAGAGCAGTGAGAGCTGGCAGAGAGGAGTGATAAAGAAGAGCTCTTGCAGGTCTCACTCCGTTTCACTAGGTGTTTAAATGTTTATCGCCTTTACTTCCCAATACACAAACCAACAGTTGGATGTCTAAGATTCAGTTAATTTCCCCAAGCTGAGTCACAGAATCACAGACTAGTTTGAGGTTGGAAGGGACCTCTGGAACTCATCTGGTTCAATGTCCCTGCTCCAGCAGACACCCGGAGCAGGGTGCCCAGGACCACATCCAGGCGGCTTTCGAAGATCTCCAGGGAGGAGACTCCACAGCCCCTGGGCAACCTGTGCCAGTGCTTGGTCACCCTCACATAAAGAAAGTGCTTCCTCCTGCTCAGAGGGAACCTCCTGTGTTCCAGTTTGCGCCCGTCGCCTCTTGTCCTGGCACAGGGCACCACCAAACAGAACCTGGCTCCAGTCTCTTTGCACCCCCCTTCAGGGACTGATAGACACTGATAAGATCCCCCCAGCCTTCTCTCCTCCAGGCTGAAGAGCTCTCTCAGCCTTTCCTCACAGGAGACACGCTCCAGTCCCTTGATTGTCTTTGTGGCCCTACACTGGACTCTCTCCAGTATGCCCACGTCTGCCTTGTACCGCGGAGCCCAGAACTGGACACGCTACTCCAGGTGTGGCCTCACCAGTGCAGAGTAGAGGGGCAGGATCACCTCTCCTGACCTGCTGACAATACTTTGCCTGATGCAGCCCAGGATACTATTAGCCTTCTTTGCAGCAAGGGTGCGTTGCTGGCTCATGTTCACCAGGACCCCCAGGTCCCTTTCCTCCAAGCTGCTTTCCAGCGGGGCGGTCCCCAGTATGTACTGGTGCCAGGGGTTGTGCCTACCCAGGTGCAGGACTTTGCACAGAATTCCCCTGGCTGATCTTCAAGATGTTCCTTCCGGCCCATTTCTCCCTCCTGTCCAGGACCCTCTGGATGGCAGCACAACCCTCTGGTGTATCTGCCACTCCCCCCAGTTTTGTGCCATCTGCAGACGTCTGCCCCATCATGCAGGTCACTAATGAAGATGCTAAACAGGACTGGATCCAGTATTGACCCCTGGCGTATACCACTAGTTACTGGCCTCCACCTAGACTTTGTGCCACTGATCACCAGCCACCCTGTGGGCTCGACCATTCTGCCAGTTTTCAGTCCACCCCACTGACTGCCCATCCAGCCCATACGTCTACAGCTTGTCTACAAGCTTATCGAGTTGGTCAGGCAGGACTTCCCTTTGGTGAATCCCTGCCGTCCTCTTTGCCCCTGAACGGTAGTCAGGGAGCGATTGCCTTGCCTGTATTTCAGCCACACATTTTCTTGCTCTTTTTCTTCCTGTTTGGCCCTACCTAGTGAGAAGCCAGAGGTCTTGCAGGGCCCTGCGCAGGGCCAGCTCTCAGCACTGAGCTGGGCTGGCCATGGCCCCGCTGCGCTGAGCTGGCCCGGCTGGGCTGGCTGCTGCCTGGTGCTCGGGTGAAGGGCACCTCCTGGGGTTTAGCTCAGCTCGGGGAGGGCCACCTCATCCCCGCTGTCCCTGCATCACAAACGTTGCCATGGCTGAGCGCTGCTGTCACCACAGCTGGGGAGGGATGACAACCCCGAGACAACGCGCATCCCAAACGGCGGCGGTTATGGGTTATGTAAGTGGGGCTGAGCGAGGCTGGCTGCCATTTTGCCCACGAGCTGATGAGCAAAGAGGGCTCCCCAGATGTGCAGCAGCCAGACACAGGAATCCTAGGACAGAGACACCACCTCTGCCAGGCGGCCTCTGCTGTGTGCTCACCCCCATCCTCCTTTGCCTTCAGTGTGCCTGGACCAGACTCCGAGATGCAGGCAAGGCCCTACTTGCCTGCATCAAGAAGTGAGGTGAGGAGCCTCACAGGAAGAGAACCAACGCTGGAAAGCAGAGTCTCACCATGGGATTAGGGGATTGCTTGGGCTTCCTGCAGAAACGGAAAGCTGCAACCATCCCTGCCTGGAGCCACCAGGGAGCAGGAGCTCTCCCATTAAATGTGTCTTTCCAAGCGACCTCATGTGTGTTTCTTCTTTCCTTTGGAGGAGCAGAGGCACCGTTCCCTGCTCACTGCTCGCACCTGCTTGCATGGGCAAGGTGGGCAGCTCTGTTAGCACCTTTTGGAGGAGAGGCCAGGACTAGGATGGCGCTCCAGGTGCCTGAGAGCACGGACATAGGGCTGGCCTTCCACCTGAGGCCTTCAGAGGCAGCGTGGGCTGCCCCCCTCCCTGGAAGTCCCCTGCACACCACAGCTACGGTTTGCGTCTGGGAGCAGTGTAGGTCCTTCAGGACAGCAACTGGCAGAGAGAAAGCACGTTGTGTGTCTGCCAGGGACAGAGAAGATGGAGGCCCCAGTGCCTGTTGTTCTGGCTGCACTAGGACAGGCAGAACAGCAGACAGGCGCCTCTGTGGGCATGACTTCTGCTTCTTGCTGTGGGATGGGGTGGGCCCATCTCCTCCAAGCCCCTGCCTCTCCCTTTCAAGGAGGATCGAGGTTGTGACATGGAGGCAGTGACCTGAAAGTCCTGGGAGGGTGCCAGGATCACAGCCCTGAGCTCTGGGGCTCAGCAGCAGCTCTACCTGCCGTAGCACATGCTGAGGCGAGCAAAAGGCCAAGGAAAAGGACATGAGCAGGATCCCCAAGTCAGAGGAAGAGAGCAGCGAGAGCTGATATGGGGGAACACCAGGGAAAAGCTCTTGCAAGTCCCACTGCATTTCGCTAAGTGTGGAAACGTTTATGACCTTCACTTCCCTATGCCAAACCAGTAATTTGGCGATTAAATTTCAGTTAATTTCCCCAAGCTTAGTAGTCTATCCCTATGAAAGTAGTCGGTGACCAATTGCCCAGCTTTTATTTCAACCAGGAGTTTTCTCACTGTTGTCCTTCCCATTATCTCCCTGGTACCACTCAGAGTAAGGGGGTTGAGCTGGCTGTGGGGGTTCCTGGCTGCCCAGCCACAGCGAGCCCTCCCCACGTCAATTCCCCTTTCAGCGAAGGACTGTTGAGTGGTCATACTCCGGGGAGCGGTGCTCCTCTTGGCTGGGGTGGTCTAAACGGGCTCCCTTGGGCCTTCACCATTGTCACTGTGTCGCCATCGTTGCTTTGCTGGACACATGAGGGTCGTGAAGCGGTTCATGGTCTCTCAGAAGGGGGAGTGCAGGGCACGACCGGGGGTTCAACCCTACCTAGTGAGAGGCCAGAGGCTTTGCAGGGCCCTGTGCAGGGCCAGCTCTCGGCACTAGGGTGGGCTGGCCATGGCCCCGCTGCGCTGAGCTGGCCTGGCTGGGCTGGCTGCTGCCTGGTGCTCGGGTGAAGGGCACCTCCTGGGGTTTAGCTCAGCTCGGGGAGGGCCACCTCATCCCCGCTGTCCCTGCATCACAAACGTTGCCATGGCTGAGCGCTGCTGTCATCACAGCTGGGGAGGGATGACAACCCCGAGTCAACGCGCATCACAATCGGGGGCGGGCTATATAAGTGGGGCTGAGCGAGGCTGGCTGCCATTTTGCCGCGAGCTGACGAGCGAAGAGGGACAAGCTTGAGCTGGGAAGGTGGAGCAAGGGGACCGTGAGTGCGGTCCAGCTGATCCTCCTCAAGCCAGCCAAGTTTGGCGCTCTCTGGCAAGTCACAGGCATGGCTGATCCCTGGGGAATGAGCTTCTTCCCCAGCCCAGAAGCCTTCTGGGCCTTCTGCTCCTTCCTGTGGCTGCTGCTGCTGGCGTTTGCCTGCTTCTCCATGATGCCGTGTGGCAAGCCGCAGGTAGGAGTCAGGGCTGGTGCTGAGGCAGGCCCTGCCTGGGACGGGAGGCCGTGTCCCAGCCAGGCCTGGCCAGCCTGGGCCAGTAGGCTTGGGGCAGGCACGGGCCTGGCCCTGGCCATGCCCTGGGTTTGTGGGTGCCGCTGAGGCTGCTGGGGACTCCCTCTCACCCGCTGCTTTCTGTGCCCATGTAGGAAGGGAGGACGAGGAGGTGCTGTTACACAAGGAACCAGGAGAATCGCAGAGGTGAGCGGCCCTGGGCAAGGGCAGGTGCCCTGCAAAGACACCGCCTGGCCCCATGTACCCGCCATCCCCCCACGGCCTCCCCATCCACTGACTCTCTGTCTTCTCTGCCACCAGTTTGGACCCTCCACAACTCTTCATGGCGCAAGAGGAAGCAGTAAGTGGAATCGTCGCCGCTGGGGCGTGACAGCCCCCTCTAGTCAGCCCCCCACCAAAGGAGGTCCCACTAACGCTGCCCTTTGCCCCTTTGCAGATGTCCCGAGCACGCAAAGATGGATGGAATAGTTGAACTAGCCCAACTGTTCAACAGGACCCTTGAGGACCTCAACAGATACATGGAAATGTGAGACCACCGAGGAGGGGAAGGGGAAGGGGATAGGGATGGGAACAGGGGCAGGGTTTGGGGGCATGGATGAGTGCAATGGCTTGTGGGGGCACAGGGAAATTTGCGGACTAAAATCCGAGGAGCAATGCCCTTGCAGAAGGATTTACCGCCGAGGCACAGAGATAGCAGTGTCCCCTCTCTTTCTGGGGCAGATGGAGCTTCTGTGCCCAGCTGGCAGAGAGGGAGCCTTGGGCAAGGGACCAAGGGGCCCCTTGGGGCACCCCACAGAAATGACACAGCCTGCCAGCTCCTTAGGGGCGGAGGGAGAGTCCCAGGGTGCTCAGGAGTGCTTGGCTCAGCATTCCCATCATCTTCCTTCTCCTTCTCCTTCTCCTTCTCCTTCTCCTTCTCCTTCTCCTTCTCCTTCTCCTTCTCCTTCTCCTTCTCCTTCTCCTCCTCCTCCTCCTCCTCCTCCTCCTCCTCCTCCTCACAGGCTCAACTTGGAGTTGCCAGAGGACAGCAGTGAGTCTACCACTTCTGACACAGAGAGTGAAACCAGCTGCTCTTCAACGGTGTCTCTGGACTCTTGGAGCACCATCTCCTGCACTACCATCACGGAGAGCGAATCCACACAGATTTCAAGGGCATCTACCCCCACTCCTCTGCAGAAAGAAGACTCACTTCATGCTTCTGTGTTCCAGCCTGGCCTCATGCATCCCAAGGCTGGCCCAGGGGAGCAGCATGACCATGACACTTGCCAACCCTGCAGGAAAGAAGTGGTCAGATGCCACAGGGCCAGCAGTGTGCACCAACACCAGCAACACGTCCAGGTCCAGCAGGCTGCTCCCACCCATCCTCCAGAGGTGCCCAAATTCCACTCCATGGAAATGAAGACATCTTTGCCACAAAAGAAATCCAAGGAGGCCTTAAACTACTTCACCTCACATAAGAAAGAGGAGGAGAAACTGCGCCTGCCAGCTGATGGGGACAAGCCTCCACAAAATGATCCAGCCTCTGCTTCGAAAGTATCGAAGCAAGAAGAAGAGCCTAATATGAAGGCGGTTCCCATGGTGTGGGACCTGACCTTCATAGACAAGGCTGTGAAAAATCAGCTGGAGCATGTAGTGGAAAAAATGTATATACAAAAGCAATTTGGACTGTCAGAGATGCTGTTGTCCTGTGAGGGGAGCTTTTCAGCCACTGTCCTGGAAGCAAGGACAGCTGTCCCAACCACAGCTCCTCGATCACCCCAATGGCGAGCAGAGCCACATGTGGTGGTGACTCCTGTGGAGAAGGACCCACCCTGTGTGGAAAAGACTGTGAACCGTCATCTGGAGGGGCCTAACGGACAAAAGCAGACAAAAGAGCTCTTCGGGCTACCAGGGATCCTGGCTTGCCTGAAAAGATCTTCAGACCCCGTCCTGGGACAAAAAGACTCCCAGACTGAGGATCCACAGAGGAACACCAGGCAGTGCCACTGCACACCCAGCCTGCGCTGTCAGCGGCACGCTCACACCACGAAGTCGGCAGTGCAGCTGTCAGTGCAGACCCCTGGCCCTCAGCAAGAGGCAGCAGCCCCCAAGGACGCATTCACCCGGGGGATGCAGGAGCCTGTCCACTCTGTGCCAGCAGCTATTCTGAGAGTGGAACAAGGGATGAAGCCTCAGGAGGATGGGGACAGACCCCACCAGAAAATGGAGTGTGGAGGAAGAGCCAGCGGCAGCAGCACGACCAGCAAGACGACCCTGCCTGGCACCAGCAAGATGAACCAGGACCCTGGGGCAGCAGGGGATTCCCCTTCCACCCAGGCAGAGCAGGCGTCGCCACAGAGCAAGGGAGCTCCGCGGGGTCAATCAGATAAGAAGGGTGAGGGCCCCAGCATCTCCACTACGGGGGACATGGGGACACCACCGCCTCCAAGAAGAAGGCCCCCACAGAGAAAAAACAGCTCCAGTGAGGACAGACCCTCAGCTCTGCCACGGCCTCCACACCACGTTTGGATCTGTCTTGATATCCACCATGTGACAAGGGTCCTCGCAGCACCAAGAGACTGCCACAAAGCCAAACAAATTGCTGAAGATCTGCAGAAGCAGGTGCAGGCTTCACAGTCGGAGCAGCTCCCAGACAATGTGGGGCAACCAAGGATGGACCCAGCAGCAGAGGGCACCGGGGCCGTGCCACGCAGAAGACGTAGAAGGGCACGGAAGGACAAGGGATGCTCCCAGGACAGACCCGTCTTCGCAAGACTCCGTCCAAAGTTCATCAAAGCCCCAAACCACAACCTGCCTGGCACGGAAAGCTCCCAGAATTTGGCTCTGTCTGCAGCTGCAGTCCCAGGTGCAGCTGGAGGAAAGACAGTGGGAGAGAAGAAACCATCTGCAGAGAGGGCCAAGGTTCAGCAGGACCCAGCAGGGCACGGAGCCAGCAAGCAGCAGATCCCTGCCAGCCCCACCAGGGAGTAGGGGCTCTCTCAATAAATGTGTCAGTGGAAACAAGCTCATGGGCGAGTGTCTCTAATTTCCTGGGGAAGCACTGCGGCTCCCCTGCTCACTACTAGGCCCTCCTTGCATGGGCAAGGCTGGCAGCGCTGTTGGCTGCTTCTGTGGGGAGGAGTGGGTTGGGGGTGGCCTTCCCCTGAGGCTTTCAGAGGCAGCATGGGCTGCCAAGCTCCCTGGAGGTCTCCTGCATACCACAACTGCATGCCCGGGCTGGGAGCAGTGCCAGTCCTTCAAGGCAGCAAAGGGCAGAAAGCAATGAGGTGGGGTGTCCAGAGTGTGACGGAGAATCATAAAATCATAGGGTCATAGAATGGTTTGGGTTGGAAGGGACCCCAAAGATCACCCAGTTCCAACCCCCCTGCCATGGGCAGGGACACCACCCACTAGATCAGGTTGCCCAGGGCCTCATCCAGTCTGCCCTTGAACACCTCCAGGGATGGGGCACCCACAGCTGCTCTGGGCAGCCTGTGCCAGTACCTCACCACCCTCTGAGAGAAGAATTTCCTCCTAACCTCTCATCTATATCTCCCCTCTTTTAGCTTAAAACCATTCCCCCTTGTCCTGTCATTATCTGATTGAGCAAAGAGTCACTCTCCATCTTTTTTATAAGCCCCCTTTAAGTACTAGAAAGCTGCAATGAGGTCTCCCCGGTGCCTTCTCTTCTCCAGGCTGAACATCCCCAACTCTCTCAGCCTTCCTTCATAGGAGAGGTGCTCCAGCCCTCTGATCATCTTCCTGGTCCTCCCCTGGACCCTTTCTTACAGCCCCACATCCTTCTTGTGCTGGGTGTCCCAGACCTGGACGCAGTGCCCTAAGTGGGGCCTCACAAGGGCAGAGCAGAGGGGGACAATCACCTCCCTCCACCTGCTGGCCACTCCTCTGCTGATGCAGCCCGGGATGCAGTTGGCCTTCTGGGCTGCAAGCACACACTGCTGGCTCATGTCGAGTTTTTTGTCCACCAGAACCCCCAAGTCCTTCTCTGCAGGGCTGCTCTCAATGAGTTCTTCTCTCAGTCCGTCCTCAAGTCTGGGATTGCCCTGACCCAGGTGCAGCACCATGCGTTTGGCCTTGCTGAACCTCATTAGGTTCCCATGGGCCCACTTCTTTAGGCTGTCTAGGTCCCTTTGGATGGCAGCCCTTCCTTCTCTTGTATCAACTGCACCACTCAGCTTGGTGTCATCTGCAAACTTGCTGAGGGTGCACTCAATCCCGTCGTCTGTATCATTGATGAAGATATTAAAAAGCACCGGTCCCAGGACAGACCCCTGAGGGACACCGCTCGTCACCGGTCTCCACCTGGACATAGAGCCATTGACCACCACTCTGGGTGCGACCTTCAAGCCAACTCCTTATTCACTAAATGGTCTACCCATCAAATCCGTGTCTCTCCAATCTGGAGATCAGGATGTCATGTGGGACCGTGTCAGAGGCCTTACAGAAGTCCAAGTAGATGACATGGTTCAGTCCTCCCTTGTCAGCTGATGCGGTCACTCCACCACAGAAGGCCAGCAGATTGGTCAGGCATGATTTGCCCTTGGTGAAGCCATGCTGGCTGTCGCAGATCACCTCCTTGTCCTGCATGTGCCTTAACATTGCCTCCAGGAAGATTCATTCCATGATCTTCCCAGGCACATACGTGAGGCTCACCAGTGTGTAGTTCCCCAGGTCTTCTTTTCTACCCTTTTTAAAATTTTAAAATGTTTCCCTTTTTCCAGTCACTGTGGACTTCGCCTCACTGCCGTGATTTTTCAAATATGATGGAGAGTGACTTGGCAACTACATCAGCCAATTCCCTCAGGCCCCATAGACTTGCAGTTGTTAAGGTGCATCAGGAGGTCCCAAACCTGCTCTTCCTTACAGTTGGAAGGACTCTGCTTCCCCAGCCCCTGCCTAGAGATCTGGGGACACAAGGGATGTGGGAAGCCTGACCACTAGTGTAGATCGAGGCAAAGAAGTTGCTAAGTACCTCTGCCTTCTCCACATCTGTTGTTACCAGTTCTCCATCTTCATTAGGCAGAGGCGCTACACTCTCCCTAGTCTTTCTTCTGTGGCCAATGTACCTGTAGAACCCCTTTATGTTATTCTTTGCATCCCTTGCCAAGTTTAGTTCTGTCAGTGCCTTGGCTTTCCTGATCCCATCCCTGCACATCCAGAGAGCATTACTGTACTCTTCCCAGGGCACACGGCCCTCTTTCCACCGTCTGTGCGTTTCCTTCTTTTGCCTGAGTTTCACCAGCAGATCCTTATTCAACCATGGTGGTTTCCTGCCTTCCTGGTTTGATGTATTACAAATGGAAATACAGAGCTCTTGCGCTCCGAGGAAGACATCCTTAAAGAGTTGCCAGTTCTGATCAGATCCTCTGACCATCTAGGGCATGGTCACTGCAACCTAGGCTTCCTCCAGTCTCAACTTCTTTAATGAGCTCCTTCTGCATTGGTGAGCACCAGGTCCAGTAACACTTCTCCTCTGGTTGGTTTAATACGTGGAATAGGAACTTGTCCTCAATGGACTCCAGAAGTCTCCTGGATTGCTTACTGCCTGCCATGAGGCTTTCCCCGCAAACGTCTGTGTGATTGAGATCCCCCAGGAGGATGAGAGACTGTGAGCATGATGCTTCCTGATCATCTAGTTCCACCCCCCTGCCATGGGTCTCTAAGGTCTCGAAACTGCTCTTCGCTTATAGTGGGTGGGACTTTGATCCCCCAACCTCCATCTACGGGTTCAGGGAAACAAAAGACTTGGGAAGCCTGCCTGTCAGTGAAGACTGAGGCAAAGAAGTTGTTGAACGCCTCAGCTTTCTCCATGTCTGTTGTTAGCAGAAGTTGAGATGACAGAGGCCCCAGTGCCTGTTCTTCCATCTGCGCCAGGACAGGCAGTGTGACCCTGGGAATAGCAGACAGATGCCTTCTTGCTGTGGAATGGGGTGGGCTCATCTCCAAAGTCCCTGCCTCTCTGTTTCAAGGAGGATCACGGTTGTGGCTTGGAGATAACCCCAAACCCCTTGGAAGGTGCTGGGATCAGAGTCCTGAGCTCTGGGGCTCACTAGGAGCTCTACATGCCCAAGCACTTACTGAGGCAAGAAAACAGACAAGAAGGTGGACGTGAGCAGGAACCCTAAGTGGGAGGAAGAGAGCAGTGAGAGCTGGCAGAGAGGAGTGATAAAGAAGAGCTCTTGCAGGTCTCACTCCGTTTCACTAGGTGTTTAAATGTTTATCGCCTTTACTTCCCAATACACAAACCAACAGTTGGATGTCTAAGATTCAGTTAATTTCCCCAAGCTGAGTCACAGAATCACAGACTAGTTTGAGGTTGGAAGGGACCTCTGGAACTCATCTGGTTCAATGTCCCTGCTCCAGCAGACACCCGGAGCAGGGTGCCCAGGACCACATCCAGGCGGCTTTCGAAGATCTCCAGGGAGGAGACTCCACAGCCCCTGGGCAACCTGTGCCAGTGCTTGGTCACCCTCACATAAAGAAAGTGCTTCCTCCTGCTCAGAGGGAACCTCCTGTGTTCCAGTTTGCGCCCGTCGCCTCTTGTCCTGGCACAGGGCACCACCAAACAGAACCTGGCTCCAGTCTCTTTGCACCCCCCTTCAGGGACTGATAGACACTGATAAGATCCCCCCAGCCTTCTCTCCTCCAGGCTGAAGAGCTCTCTCAGCCTTTCCTCACAGGAGACACGCTCCAGTCCCTTGTTTGTCTTTGTGGCCCTACACTGGACTCTCTCCAGTATGCCCACGTCTGCCTTGTACCGCGGAGCCCAGAACTGGACACGCTACTCCAGGTGTGGCCTCACCAGTGCAGAGTAGAGGGGCAGGATCACCTCTCCTGACCTGCTGACAATACTTTGCCTGATGCAGCCCAGGATACTATTAGCCTTCTTTGCAGCAAGGGTGCGTTGCTGGCTCATGTTCACCAGGACCCCCAGGTCCCTTTCCTCCAAGCTGCTTTCCAGCGGGGCGGTCCCCAGTATGTCCTGGTGCCAGACGTTGTGCCTACCCAGGTGCAGGACTTTGCACCGAATTCCCCTGGCTGATCTTCAAGATGTTCCTTCCGGCCCATTTCTCCCTCCTGTCCAGGACCCTCTGGATGGCAGCACAACCCTCTGGTGTATCTGCCACTCCCCCCAGTTTTGTGCCATCTGCAGACGTCTGCCCCATCGTGCAGGTCACTAATGAAGATGCTAAACAGG
Source organism: Cygnus olor (assembly GCF_009769625.2). Lineage (NCBI taxonomy): Eukaryota > Metazoa > Chordata > Aves > Anseriformes > Anatidae > Cygnus > Cygnus olor. The sequence goes on from NC_049171.1 coordinate 10,285,935, forward strand.
ACTGGATCCAGTATTGACCCCTGGCGTATACCACTAGTTACTGGCCTCCACCTAGACTTTGTGCCACTGATCACCAGCCACCCTGTGGGCTCGACCATTCTGCCAGTTTTCAGTCCACCCCACTGACTGCCCATCCAGCCCATACGTCTACAGCTTGTCTACAAGCTTATCGAGTTGGTCAGGCAGGACTTCCCTTTGGTGAATCCCTGCCGTCCTCTTTGCCCCTGAACGGTAGTCAGGGAGCGATTGCCTTGCCTGTATTTCAGCCACACATTTTCTTGCTCTTTTTCTTCCTGTTTGGCCCTACCTAGTGAGAAGCCAGAGGTCTTGCAGGGCCCTGCGCAGGGCCAGCTCTCAGCACTGAGCTGGGCTGGCCATGGCCCCGCTGCGCTGAGCTGGCCCGGCTGGGCTGGCTGCTGCCTGGTGCTCGGGTGAAGGGCACCTCCTGGGGTTTAGCTCAGCTCGGGGAGGGCCACCTCATCCCCGCTGTCCCTGCATCACAAACGTTGCCATGGCTGAGCGCTGCTGTCACCACAGCTGGGGAGGGATGACAACCCCGAGACAACGCGCATCCCAAACGGCGGCGGTTATGGGTTATGTAAGTGGGGCTGAGCGAGGCTGGCTGCCATTTTGCCCACGAGCTGATGAGCAAAGAGGGCTCCCCAGATGTGCAGCAGCCAGACACAGGAATCCTAGGACAGAGACACCACCTCTGCCAGGCGGCCTCTGCTGTGTGCTCACCCCCATCCTCCTTTGCCTTCAGTGTGCCTGGACCAGACTCCGAGATGCAGGCAAGGCCCTACTTGCCTGCATCAAGAAGTGAGGTGAGGAGCCTCACGGGAAGAGAACCAACGCTGGAAAGCAGAGTCTCACCATGGGATTAGGGGATTGCTTGGGCTTCCTGCAGAAACGGAAAGCTGCAACCATCCCTGCCTGGAGCCACCAGGGAGCAGGAGCTCTCCCATTAAATGTGTCTTTCCAAGCGACCTCATGTGTGTTTCTTCTTTCCTTTGGAGGAGCAGAGGCACCGTTCCCTGCTCACTGCTCGCACCTGCTTGCATGGGCAAGGTGGGCAGCTCTGTTAGCACCTTTTAGAGGAGAGGCCAGGACTAGGATGGCGCTCCAGGTGCCTGAGAGCACGGACATAGGGCTGGCCTTCCACCTGAGGCCTTCAGAGGCAGCGTGGGCTGCCCCCCTCCCTGGAAGTCCCCTGCACACCACAGCTACGGTTTGCGTCTGGGAGCAGTGTAGGTCCTTCAGGACAGCAACTGGCAGAGAGAAAGCACGTTGTGTGTCTGCCAGGGACAGAGAAGATGGAGGCCCCAGTGCCTGTTGTTCTGGCTGCACTAGGACAGGCAGAACAGCAGACAGGCGCCTCTGTGGGCATGACTTCTGCTTCTTGCTGTGGGATGGGGTGGGCCCATCTCCTCCAAGCCCCTGCCTCTCCCTTTCAAGGAGGATCGAGGTTGTGACATGGAGGCAGTGACCTGAAAGTCCTGGGAGGGTGCCAGGATCACAGCCCTGAGCTCTGGGGCTCAGCAGCAGCTCTACCTGCCCTAGCACATGCTGAGGCGAGCAAAAGGCCAAGGAAAAGGACATGAGCAGGACCCCCAAGTCAGAGGAAGAGAGCAGCGAGAGCTGATATGGGGGAACACCAGGGAAAAGCTCTTGCAAGTCCCACTGCATTTCACTAAGTGTGGAAACGTTTATGACCTTCACTTCCCTATGCCAAACCAGTAATTTGGCGATTAAATTTCAGTTAAATTCCCCAAGCTTAGTAGTCTATCCCTATGAAAGTAGTCGGTGACCAATTGCCCAGCTTTTATTTCAACCAGGAGTTTTCTCACTGTTGTCCTTCCCATTATCTCCCTGGTACCACTCAGAGTAAGGGGGTTGAGCTGGCTGTGGGGGTTCCTGGCTGCCCAGCCACAGCGAGCCCTCCCCACGTCAATTCCCCTTTCAGCGAAGGACTGTTGAGTGGTCATACTCCGGGGAGCGGTGCTCCTCTTGGCTGGGGTGGTCTAAACGGGCTCCCTTGGGCCTTCACCATTGTCACTGTGTCGCCATCGTTGCTTTGCTGGACACATGAGGGTCGTGAAGCGGTTCATGGTCTCTCAGAAGGGGGAGTGCAGGGCACGACCGGGGGTTCAACCCTACCTAGTGAGAGGCCAGAGGCTTTGCAGGGCCCTGTGCAGGGCCAGCTCTCGGCACTAGGGTGGGCTGGCCATGGCCCCGCTGCGCTGAGCTGGCCTGGCTGGGCTGGCTGCTGCCTGGTGCTCGGGTGAAGGGCACCTCCTGGGGTTTAGCTCAGCTCGGGGAGGGCCACCTCATCCCCGCTGTCCCTGCATCACAAACGTTGCCATGGCTGAGCGCTGCTGTCATCACAGCTGGGGAGGGATGACAACCCCGAGTCAACGCGCATCACAATCGGGGGCGGGCTATATAAGTGGGGCTGAGCGAGGCTGGCTGCCATTTTGCCGCGAGCTGACGAGCGAAGAGGGACAAGCTTGAGCTGGGAAGGTGGAGCAAGGGGACCGTGAGTGCGGTCCAGCTGATCCTCCTCAAGCCAGCCAAGTTTGGCGCTCTCTGGCAAGTCACAGGCATGGCTGATCCCTGGGGAATGAGCTTCTTCCCCAGCCCAGAAGCCTTCTGGGCCTTCTGCTCCTTCCTGTGGCTGCTGCTGCTGGCGTTTGCCTGCTTCTCCATGATGCCGTGTGGCAAGCCGCAGGTAGGAGTCAGGGCTGGTGCTGAGGCAGGCCCTGCCTGGGACGGGAGGCCGTGTCCCAGCCAGGCCTGGCCAGCCTGGGCCAGCAGGCTTGGGGCAGGCTCGGGCCTGGCCCTGGCCATGCCCTGGGTTTGTGGGTGCCGCTGAGGCTGCTGGGGACTCCCTCTCACCCGCTGCTTTCTGTGCCCATGTAGGAAGGGAGGACGAGGAGGTGCTGTTACAGAAGGAACCAGGAGAATCGCAGAGGTGAGCGGCCCTGGGCAAGGGCAGGTGCCCTGCAAAGACACCGCCTGGCCCCATGTACCCGCCGTCCCCCCACGGCCTCCCCATCCACTGACTCTCTGTCTTCTCTGCCACCAGTTTGGACCCTCCACAACTCTTCATGGCGCAAGAGGAAGCAGTAAGTGGAATCGTCGCCGCTGGGGCGTGACAGCCCCCTCTAGTCAGCCCCCCACCAAAGGAGGTCCCACTAACGCTGCCCTTTGCCCCTTTGCAGATGTCCCGAGCACGCAAAGATGGATGGAATAGTTGAACTAGCCCAACTGTTCAACAGGACCCTTGAGGACCTCAACAGATACATGGAAATGTGAGACCACCGAGGAGGGGAAGGGGAAGGGGATAGGGATGGGAACAGGGGCAGGGTTTGGGGGCATGGATGAGTGCAATGGCTTGTGGGGGCACAGGGAAATTTGCAGACTAAAATCCGAGGAGCAATGCCCTTGCAGAAGGATTTACCGCCGAGGCACAGAGATAGCAGTGTCCCCTCTCTTTCTGGGGCAGATGGAGCTTCTGTGCCCAGCTGGCAGAGAGGGAGCCTTGGGCAAGGGACCAAGGGGCCCCTTGGGGGACCCCACAGAAATGACACAGCCTGCCAGCTCCTTAGGGGCGGAGGGAGAGTCCCAGGGTGCTCAGGAGTGCTTGGCTCAGCATTCCCATCATCTTCCTTCTCCTTCTCCTCCTCCTCCTCCTCCTCCTCCTCCTTCTCCTTCTCCTTCTCCTTCTCCTTCTCCTTCTCCTTCTCCTTCTCCTTCTCCTTCTCCTTCTCCTTCTCCTTCTCCTTCTCCTTCTCCTTCTCCTTCTCCTTCTCCTTCTCCTTCTCCTTCTCCTTCTCCTTCTCCTCCTCCTCCTCCTCCTCCTCCTCCTCCTCCTCCTCACAGGCTCAACTTGGAGTTGCCAGAGGACAGCAGTGAGTCTACCACTTCTGACACAGAGAGTGAAACCAGCTGCTCTTCAACGGTGTCTCTGGACTCTTGGAGCACCATCTCCTGCACTACCATCACGGAGAGCGAATCCACACAGATTTCAAGGGCATCTACCCCCACTCCTCTGCAGAAAGAAGACTCACTTCATGCTTCTGTGTTCCAGCCTGGCCTCATGCATCCCAAGGCTGGCCCAGGGGAGCAGCATGACCATGACACTTGCCAACCCTGCAGGAAAGAAGTGGTCAGATGCCACAGGGCCAGCAGTGTGCACCAACACCAGCAACACGTCCAGGTCCAGCAGGCTGCTCCCACCCATCCTCCAGAGGTGCCCAAATTCCACTCCATGGAAATGAAGACATCTTTGCCACAAAAGAAATCCAAGGAGGCCTTAAACTACTTCACCTCACATAAGAAAGAGGAGGAGAAACTGCGCCTGCCAGCTGATGGGGACAAGCCTCCACAAAATGATCCAGCCTCTGCTTCGAAAGTATCGAAGCAAGAAGAAGAGCCTAATATGAAGGCGGTTCCCATGGTGTGGGACCTGACCTTCATAGACAAGGCTGTGAAAAATCAGCTGGAGCATGTAGTGGAAAAAATGTATATACAAAAGCAATTTGGACTGTCAGAGATGCTGTTGTCCTGTGAGGGGAGCTTTTCAGCCACTGTCCTGGAAGCAAGGACAGCTGTCCCAACCACAGCTCCTCGATCACCCCAATGGCGAGCAGAGCCACATGTGGTGGTGACTCCTGTGGAGAAGGACCCACCCTGTGTGGAAAAGACTGTGAACCGTCATCTGGAGGGGCCTAACGGACAAAAGCAGACAAAAGAGCTCTTCGGGCTACCAGGGATCCTGGCTTGCCTGAAAAGATCTTCAGACCCCGTCCTGGGACAAAAAGACTCCCAGACTGAGGATCCACAGAGGAACACCAGGCAGTGCCACTGCACACCCAGCCTGCGCTGTCAGCGGCACGCTCACACCACGAAGTTGGCAGTGCAGCTGTCAGTGCAGACCCCTGGCCCTCAGCAAGAGGCAGCAGCCCCCAAGGACACATTCACCCGGGGGATGCAGGAGCCTGTCCACTCTGTGCCAGCAGCTATTCTGAGAGTGGAACAAGGGATGAAGCCTCAGGAGGATGGGGACAGACCCCACCAGAAAATGGAGTGTGGAGGAAGAGCCAGCGGCAGCAGCACGACCAGCAAGACGACCCTGCCTGGCACCAGCAAGATGAACCAGGACCCTGGGGCAGCAGGGGATTCCCCTTCCACCCAGGCAGAGCAGGCGTCGCCACAGAGCAAGGGAGCTCCGCGGGGTCAATCAGATAAGAAGGGTGAGGGCCCCAGCATCTCCACTACGGGGGACATGGGGACACCACCGCCTCCAAGAAGAAGGCCCCCACAGAGAAAAAACAGCTCCAGTGAGGACAGACCCTCAGCTCTGCCACGGCCTCCACACCACGTTTGGATCTGTCTTGATATCCACCATGTGACAAGGGTCCTCGCAGCACCAAGAGACTGCCACAAAGCCAAACAAATTGCTGAAGATCTGCAGAAGCAGGTGCAGGCTTCACAGTCGGAGCAGCTCCCAGACAATGTGGGGCAACCAAGGATGGACCCAGCAGCAGAGGGCACCGGGGCCGTGCCACGCAGAAGACGTAGAAGGGCACGGAAGGACAAGGGATGCTCCCAGGACAGACCCGTCTTCGCAAGACTCCGTCCAAAGTTCATCAAAGCCCCAAACCACAACCTGCCTGGCACGGAAAGCTCCCAGAATTTGGCTCTGTCTGCAGCTGCAGTCCCAGGTGCAGCTGGAGGAAAGACAGTGGGAGAGAAGAAACCATCTGCAGAGAGGGCCAAGGTTCAGCAGGACCCAGCAGGGCACGGAGCCAGCAAGCAGCAGATCCCTGCCAGCCCCACCAGGGAGTAGGGGCTCTCTCAATAAATGTGTCAGTGGAAACAAGCTCATGGGCGAGTGTCTCTAATTTCCTGGGGAAGCACTGCGGCTCCCCTGCTCACTACTAGGCCCTCCTTGCATGGGCAAGGCTGGCAGCGCTGTTGGCTGCTTCTGTGGGGAGGAGTGGGTTGGGGGTGGCCTTCCCCTGAGGCTTTCAGAGGCAGCATGGGCTGCCAAGCTCCCTGGAGGTCTCCTGCATACCACAACTGCATGCCCGGGCTGGGAGCAGTGCCAGTCCTTCAAGGCAGCAAAGGGCAGAAAGCAATGAGGTGGGGTGTCCAGAGTGTGACGGAGAATCATAAAATCATAGGGTCATAGAATGGTTTGGGTTGGAAGGGACCCCAAAGATCACCCAGTTCCAACCCCCCTGCCATGGGCAGGGACGCCACCCACTAGATCAGGTTGCCCAGGGCCTCATCCAGTCTGCCCTTGAACACCTCCAGGGATGGGGCACCCACAGCTGCTCTGGGCAGCCTGTGCCAGTACCTCACCACCCTCTGAGAGAAGAATTTCCTCCTAACCTCTCATCTATATCTCCCCTCTTTTAGCTTAAACCATTCCCCCTTGTCCTGTCATTATCTGATTGAGCAAAGAGTCACTCTCCATCTTTTTATAAGCCCCCTTTAAGTACTAGAAAGCTGCAATGAGGTCTCCCCGGTGCCTTCTCTTCTCCAGGCTGAACATCCCCAACTCTCTCAGCCTTCCTTCATAGGAGAGGTGCTCCAGCCCTCTGATCATCTTCCTGGTCCTCCCCTGGACCCTTTCTTACAGCCCCACATCCTTCTTGTGCTGGGTGTCCCAGACCTGGACGCAGTGCCCTAAGTGGGGCCTCACAAGGGCAGAGCAGAGGGGGACAATCACCTCCCTCCACCTGCTGGCCACTCCTCTGCTGATGCAGCCCGGGATGCAGTTGGCCTTCTGGGCTGCAAGCACACACTGCTGGCTCATGTCGAGTTTTTTGTCCACCAGAACCCCCAAGTCCTTCTCTGCAGGGCTGCTCTCAATGAGTTCTTCTCTCAGTCCGTCCTCAAGTCTGGGATTGCCCTAACCCAGGTGCAGCACCATGCGTTTGGCCTTGCTGAACCTCATTAGGTTCCCATGGGCCCACTTCTTTAGGCTGTCTAGGTCCCTTTGGATGGCAGCCCTTCCTTCTCTTGTATCAACTGCACCACTCAGCTTGGTGTCATCTGCAAACTGCTGAGGGTGCACTCAATCCCGTCGTCTGTATCATTGATGAAGATATTAAAAAGCACCGGTCCCAGGACAGACCCCTGAGGGACACCGCTCGTCACCGGTCTCCACCTGGACATAGAGCCATTGACCACCACTCTGGGTGCGACCTTCAAGCCAACTCCTTATTCACTAAATGGTCTACCCATCAAATCCGTGTCTCTCCAATCTGGAGATCAGGATGTCATGTGGGACCGTGTCAGAGGCCTTACAGAAGTCCAAGTAGATGACATGGTTCAGTCCTCCCTTGTCAGCTGATGCGGTCACTCCACCACAGAAGGCCAGCAGATTGGTCAGGCATGATTTGCCCTTGGTGAAGCCATGCTGGCTGTCGCAGATCACCTCCTTGTCCTGCATGTGCCTTAACATTGCCTCCAGGAAGATTCATTCCATGATCTTCCCAGGCACATACGTGAGGCTCACCAGTGTGTAGTTCCCCAGGTCTTCTTTTCTACCCTTTTTAAAATTTTAAAATGTTTCCCTTTTTCCAGTCACTGTGGACTTCGCCTCACTGCCGTGATTTTTCAAATATGATGGAGAGTGACTTGGCAACTACATCAGCCAATTCCCTCAGGCCCCATAGACTTGCAGTTGTTAAGGTGCATCAGGAGGTCCCAAACCTGCTCTTCCTTACAGTTGGAAGGACTCTGCTTCCCCAGCCCCTGCCTAGAGATCTGGGGACACAAGGGATGTGGGAAGCCTGACCACTAGTGTAGATCGAGGCAAAGAAGTTGCTAAGTACCTCTGCCTTCTCCACATCTGTTGTTACCAGTTCTCCATCTTCATTAGGCAGAGGCGCTACACTCTCCCTAGTCTTTCTTCTGTGGCCAATGTACCTGTAGAACCCCTTTATGTTATTCTTTGCATCCCTGCCAAGTTTAATTCTGTCAGTGCCTTGGCTTTCCTGATCCCATCCCTGCACATCCAGAGAGCATTACTGTACTCTTCCCAGGGCACACGGCCCTCTTTCCACCGTCTGTGCGTTTCCTTCTTTTGCCTGAGTTTCACCAGCAGATCCTTATTCAACCATGGTGGTTTCCTGCCTTCCTGGTTTGATGTATTACAAATGGAAATACAGAGCTCTTGCGCTCCGAGGAAGACATCCTTAAAGAGTTGCCAGTTCTGATCAGATCCTCTGACCATCTAGGGCATGGTCACTGCAACCTAGGCTTCCTCCAGTCTCAACTTCTTTAATGAGCTCCTTCTGCATTGGTGAGCACCAGGTCCAGTAACACTTCTCCTCTGGTTGGTTTAATACGTGGAATAGGAACTTGTCCTCAATGGACTCCAGAAGTCTCCTGGATTGCTTACTGCCTGCCATGAGGCTTTCCCCCGCAAACGTCTGTGTGATTGAGATCCCCCAGGAGGATGAGAGACTGTGAGCATGATGCTTCCTGATCATCTAGTTCCACCCCCCTGCCATGGGTCTCTAAGGTCTCGAAACTGCTCTTCGCTTATAGTGGGTGGGACTTTGATCCCCCAACCTCCATCTACGGGTTCAGGGAAACAAAAGACTTGGGAAGCCTGCCTGTCAGTGAAGACTGAGGCAAAGAAGTTGTTGAACGCCTCAGCTTTCTCCATGTCTGTTGTTAGCAGAAGTTGAGATGACAGAGGCCCCAGTGCCTGTTCTTCCATCTGCGCCAGGACAGGCAGTGTGACCCTGGGAATAGCAGACAGATGCCTTCTTGCTGTGGAATGGGGTGGGCTCATCTCCAAAGTCCCTGCCTCTCTGTTTCAAGGAGGATCACGGTTGTGGCTTGGAGATAACCCCAAACCCCTTGGAAGGTGCTGGGATCAGAGTCCTGAGCTCTGGGGCTCACTAGGAGCTCTACATGCCCAAGCACTTACTGAGGCAAGAAAACAGACAAGAAGGTGGACGTGAGCAGGAACCCTAAGTGGGAGGAAGAGAGCAGTGAGAGCTGGCAGAGAGGAGTGATAAAGAAGAGCTCTTGCAGGTCTCACTCCGTTTCACTAGGTGTTTAAATGTTTATCGCCTTTACTTCCCAATACACAAACCAACAGTTGGATGTCTAAGATTCAGTTAATTCCCCAAGCTGAGTCACAGAATCACAGACTAGTTTGAGGTTGGAAGGGACCTCTGGAACTCATCTGGTTCAATGTCCCTGCTCCAGCAGACACCCGGAGCAGGGTGCCCAGGACCACATCCAGGCGGCTTTCGAAGATCTCCAGGGAGGAGACTCCACAGCCCCTGGGCAACCTGTGCCAGTGCTTGGTCACCCTCACATAAAGAAAGTGCTTCCTCCTGCTCAGAGGGAACCTCCTGTGTTCCAGTTTGCGCCCGTCGCCTCTTGTCCTGGCACAGGGCACCACAAACAGAACCTGGCTCCAGTCTCTTTGCACCCCCCTTCAGGGACTGATAGACACTGATAAGATCCCCCCAGCCTTCTCTCCTCCAGGCTGAAGAGCTCTCTCAGCCTTTCCTCACAGGAGACACGCTCCAGTCCCTTGTTTGTCTTTGTGGCCCTACACTGGACTCTCTCCAGTATGCCCACGTCTGCCTTGTACCGCGGAGCCCAGAACTGGACACGCTACTCCAGGTGTGGCCTCACCAGTGCAGAGTAGAGGGGCAGGATCACCTCTCCTGACCTGCTGACAATACTTTGCCTGATGCAGCCCAGGATACTATTAGCCTTCTTTGCAGCAAGGGTGCGTTGCTGGCTCATGTTCACCAGGACCCCCAGGTCCCTTTCCTCCAAGCTGCTTTCCAGCGGGGCGGTCCCCAGTATGTCCTGGTGCCAGACGTTGTGCCTACCAGGTGCAGGACTTTGCACCGAATTCCCCTGGCTGATCTTCAAGATGTTCCTTCCGGCCCATTTCTCCCTCCTGTCCAGGACCCTCTGGATGGCAGCACAACCCTCTGGTGTATCTGCCACTCCCCCCAGTTTGTGCCATCTGCAGACGTCTGCCCCATCGTGCAGGTCACTAATGAAGATGCTAAACAGGACTGGATCCAGTATTGACCCCTGGCGTATACCACTAGTTACTGGCCTCCACCTAGACTTTGTGCCACTGATCACCAGCCACCCTGTGGGCTCGACCATTCTGCCAGTTTTCAGTCCACCCCACTGACTGCCCATCCAGCCCATACGTCTACAGCTTGTCTACAAGCTTATCGAGTTGGTCAGGCAGGACTTCCCTTTGGTGAATCCCTGCCGTCCTCTTTGCCCCTGAACGGTAGTCAGGGAGCGATTGCCTTGCCTGTATTTCAGCCACACATTTTCTTGCTCTTTTTCTTCCTGTTTGGCCCTACCTAGTGAGAAGCCAGAGGTCTTGCAGGGCCCTGCGCAGGGCCAGCTCTCAGCACTGAGCTGGGCTGGCCATGGCCCCGCTGCGCTGAGCTGGCCCGGCTGGGCTGGCTGCTGCCTGGTGCTCGGGTGAAGGGCACCTCCTGGGGTTTAGCTCAGCTCGGGGAGGGCCACCTCATCCCCGCTGTCCCTGCATCACAAACGTTGCCATGGCTGAGCGCTGCTGTCACCACAGCTGGGGAGGGATGACAACCCCGAGACAACGCGCATCCCAAACGGCGGCGGTTATGGGTTATGTAAGTGGGGCTGAGCGAGGCTGGCTGCCATTTTGCCCACGAGCTGATGAGCAAAGAGGGCTCCCCAGATGTGCAGCAGCCAGACACAGGAATCCTAGGACAGAGACACCACCTCTGCCAGGCGGCCTCTGCTGTGTGCTCACCCCCATCCTCCTTGCCTTCAGTGTGCCTGGACCAGACTCCGAGATGCAGGCAAGGCCCTACTTGCCTGCATCAAGAAGTGAGGTGAGGAGCCTCACGGGAAGAGAACCAACGCTGGAAAGCAGAGTCTCACCATGGGATTAGGGGATTGCTTGGGCTTCCTGCAGAAACGGAAAGCTGCAACCATCCCTGCCTGGAGCCACCAGGGAGCAGGAGCTCTCCCATTAAATGTGTCTTTCCAAGCGACCTCATGTGTGTTTCTTCTTTCCTTTGGAGGAGCAGAGGCACCGTTCCCTGCTCACTGCTCGCACCTGCTTGCATGGGCAAGGTGGGCAGCTCTGTTAGCACCTTTTAGAGGAGAGGCCAGGACTAGGATGGCGCTCCAGGTGCCTGAGAGCACGGACATAGGGCTGGCCTTCCACCTGAGGCCTTCAGAGGCAGCGTGGGCTGCCCCCCTCCCTGGAAGTCCCCTGCACACCACAGCTACGGTTTGCGTCTGGGAGCAGTGTAGGTCCTTCAGGACAGCAACTGGCAGAGAGAAAGCACGTTGTGTGTCTGCCAGGGACAGAGAAGATGGAGGCCCCAGTGCCTGTTGTTCTGGCTGCACTAGGACAGGCAGAACAGCAGACAGGCGCCTCTGTGGGCATGACTTCTGCTTCTTGCTGTGGATGGGGTGGGCCCATCTCCTCCAAGCCCCTGCCTCTCCCTTTCAAGGAGGATCGAGGTTGTGACATGGAGGGCAGTGACCTGAAAGTCCTGGGAGGGTGCCAGGATCACAGCCCTGAGCTCTGGGGCTCAGCAGCAGCTCTACCTGCCCTAGCACATGCTGAGGCGAGCAAAAGGCCAAGGAAAAGGACATGAGCAGGATCCCCAAGTCAGAGGAAGAGAGCAGCGAGAGCTGATATGGGGGAACACCAGGGAAAAGCTCTTGCAAGTCCCACTGCATTTCACTAAGTGTGGAAACGTTTATGACCTTCACTTCCCTATGCCAAACCAGTAATTTGGCGATTAAATTTCAGTTAATTCCCCAAGCTTAGTAGTCTATCCCTATGAAAGTAGTCGGTGACCAATTGCCCAGCTTTTATTTCAACCAGGAGTTTTCTCACTGTTGTCCTTCCCATTATCTCCCTGGTACCACTCAGAGTAAGGGGGTTGAGCTGGCTGTGGGGGTTCCTGGCTGCCCAGCCACAGCGAGCCCTCCCCACGTCAATTCCCCTTTCAGCGAAGGACTGTTGAGTGGTCATACTCCGGGGAGCGGTGCTCCTCTTGGCTGGGGTGGTCTAAACGGCTCCCTTGGGCCTTCACCATTGTCACTGTGTCGCCATCGTTGCTTTGCTGGACACATGAGGGTCGTGAAGCGGTTCATGGTCTCTCAGAAGGGGGAGTGCAGGCACAACCGGGGCTACCCACCTGAGAGGCCAGAGGCTTTGCAGGGCCCTGCGCAGGGCCAGCTCTCGGCACTAGGGTGGGCTGGCCATGGCCCCGCTGCGCTGAGCTGGCCTGGCTGGGCTGGCTGCTGCCTGGTGCTCGGGTGAAGGCACCTCCTGGGGTTTAGCTCAGCTCGGGGAGGGCCACCTCATCCCCGCTGTCCCTGCATCACAAACGTTGCCATGGCTGAGCGCTGCTGTCATCACAGCTGGGGAGGGATGACAACCCGAGTCAACGCGCATCACAATCGGGGCGGGCTATATAAGTGGGGCTGAGCGAGGCTGGCTGCCATTTTGCCCGCGAGCTGACGAGCGAAGAGGGACAAGCTTGAGCTGGGAAGGTGGAGCAAGGGGACCGTGAGTGCGGTCCAGCTGATCCTCCTCAAGCCAGCCAAGTTTGGCGCTCTGGCAAGTCACAGGCATGGCTGATCCCTGGGGAATGAGCTTCTTCCCCAGCCCAGAAGCCTTCTGGGCCTTCTGCTCCTTCCTGTGGCTGCTGCTGCTGGCGTTTGCCTGCTTCTCCATGATGCCGTGTGGCAAGCCGCAGGTAGGAGTCAGGGCTGGTGCTGAGGCAGGCCCTGCCTGGGACGGGAGGCCGTGTCCCAGCCAGGCCTGGCCAGCCTGGGCCAGCAGGCTTGGGGCAGGCTCGGGCCTGGCCCTGGCCATGCCCTGGGTTTGTGGGTGCCGCTGAGGCTGCTGGGGACTCCCTCTCACCCGCTGCTTTCTGTGCCCATGTAGGAAGGGAGGACGAGGAGGTGCTGTTACAGAAGGAACCAGGAGAATCGCAGAGGTGAGCGGCCCTGGGCAAGGGCAGGTGCCCTGCAAAGACACCGCCTGGCCCCATGTACCCGCCGTCCCCCCACGGCCTCCCCATCCACTGACTCTCTGTCTTCTCTGCCACCAGTTTGGACCTCCACAACTCTTCATGGCGTAAGAGGAAGCAGTAAGTGGAATCGTCGCGCTGGGGCGTGACAGCCCCCTCTAGTCAGCCCCCACCAAAGGAGGTCCCACTAACGCTGCCCTTTGCCCCTTTGCAGATGTCCCGAGCACGCAAAGATGGATGGAATAGTTGAACTAGCCCAACTGTTCAACAGGACCCTTGAGGACCTCAACAGATACATGGAAATGTGAACCACCGAGGAGGGGAAGGGGAAGGGGATAGGGATGGGAACAGGGGCAGGGTTTGGGGGCATGGATGAGTGCAATGGCTTGTGGGGGCACAGGGAAATTTGCGGACTAAAATCCGAGGAGCAATGCCCTTGCAGAAGGATTTACCGCCGAGGCACAGAGATAGCAGTGTCCCTCTCTTTCTGGGGCAGATGGAGCTTCTGTGCCCAGCTGGCAGAGAGGGAGCCTTGGGCAAGGGACCAAGGGGCCCCTTGGGGACCCCACAGAAATGACACAGCCTGCCAGCTCCTTAGGGGCGAGGGGAGAGTCCCAGGGTGCTCAGGAGTGCTTGGCAGCATCATCTTCCCTCACTCTCCTTCTCTTCTCCTCTCTTCTCCTCCTCCTCTCCTCTCCTTCTCCTTCTCCTTCTCTTCTCCTTCTCCTCTCCTCCTCCTCTCTCCTCCTCCTCCTCCTCCTCACAGGCTCAACTTGGAGTTGCCAGAGGACAGCAGTGAGTCTACCACTTCTGACACAGAGAGTGAAACCAGCTGCTCTTCAACGGTGTCTCTGGACTCTTGGAGCACCATCTCCTGCACTACCATCACGGAGAGCGAATCCACACAGATTTCAAGGGCATCTACCCCCACTCCTCTGCAGAAAGAAGACTCACTTCATGCTTCTGTGTTCCAGCCTGGCCTCATGCATCCCAAGGCTGGCCCAGGGGAGCAGCATGACCATGACACTTGCCAACCCTGCAGGAAAGAAGTGGTCAGATGCCACAGGGCCAGCAGTGTGCACCAACACCAGCAACACGTCCAGGTCCAGCAGGCTGCTCCCACCCATCCTCCAGAGGTGCCCAAATTCCACTCCATGGAAATGAAGACATCTTTGCCACAAAAGAAATCCAAGGAGGCCTTAAACTACTTCACCTCACATAAGAAGAGGAGGAGAAACTGCGCCTGCCAGCTGATGGGGACAAGCCTCCACAAAATGATCCAGCCTCTGCTTGAAAGTATCGAAGCAAGAAGAAGAGCCTAATATGAAGGCGGTTCCCATGGTGTGGGACCTGACCTTCATAGACAAGGCTGTGAAAAATCAGCTGGAGCATGTAGTGGAAAAAATGTATATACAAAAGCAATTTGGACTGTCAGAGATGCTGTTGTCCTGTGAGGGGAGCTTTTCAGCCACTGTCCTGGAAGCAAGGACAGCTGTCCCAACCACAGCTCCTCGATCACCCCAATGGCGAGCAGAGCCACATGTGGTGGTGACTCCTGTGGAGAAGGACCCACCCTGTGTGGAAAAGACTGTGAACCGTCATCTGGAGGGGCCTAACGGACAAAAAGCAGACAAAAGAGCTCTTCGGGCTACCAGGGATCCTGGCTTGCCTGAAAAGATCTTCAGACCCGTCCTGGGACAAAAAGACTCCCAGACTGAGGATCCACAGAGGAACACCAGGCAGTGCCACTGCACACCCAGCCTGCGCTGTCAGCGGCACGCTCACACCACGAAGTCGGCAGTGCAGCTGTCAGTGCAGACCCCTGGCCCTCAGCAAGAGGCAGCAGCCCCCAAGGACGCATTCACCCGGGGATGCAGGAGCCTGTCCACTCTGTGCCAGCAGCTATTCTGAGAGTGGAACAAGGGATGAAGCCTCAGGAGGATGGGGACAGACCCACCAGAAAATGGAGTGTGGAGGAAGAGCCAGCGGCAGCAGCACGACCAGCAAGACGACCCTGCCTGGCACCAGCAAGAGAACCAGGACCCTGGGGCAGCAGGGGATTCCCTTCCACCCAGGCAGAGCAGGCGTCGCCACAGAGCAAGGGAGCTCCGCGGGGTCAATCAGATAAGAAGGGTGAGGGCCCCAGCATCTCCACTACGGGGGACATGGGGACACCACGCCTCCAAGAAGAAGGCCCCCACAGAGAAAAAACAGCTCCAGTGAGGACAGACCCTCAGCTCTGCCACGGCCTCACACCACGTTTGGATCTGTCTTGATATCCACCATGTGACAAGGGTCCTCGCAGCACCAAGAGACTGCCACAAAGCCAAACAAATTGCTGAAGATCTGCAGAAGCAGGTGCAGGCTTCACAGTCGGAGCAGCTCCCAGACAATGTGGGGCAACCAAGGATGGACCAGCAGCAGAGGGCACCGGGGCCGTGCCACGCAGAAGACGTAGAAGGGCACGGAAGGACAAGGGATGCTCCCAGGACAGACCCGTCTTCGCAAGACTCCGTCCAAAGTTCATCAAAGCCCAAACCACAACCTGCCTGGCACGGAAAGCTCCCAGAATTTGGCTCTGTCTGCAGCTGCAGTCCCAGGTGCAGCTGGAGGAAAGACGTGGGAGAGAAAAACCATCTGCAGAGAGGGCCAAGGTTCAGCAGGACCCAGCAGGGCACGGAGCCAGCAAGCAGCAGATCCCTGCCAGCCCCACCAGGGAGTGGGGCTCTCTCAATAAATGTGTCAGTGGAAACAAGCTCATGGGCGAGTGTCTAATTCCGGGAAGCACTGCGGCTCCCCTGCTCACTACTAGGCCCTCCTTGCATGGGCAAGGCTGGCAGCGCTGTTGGCTGCTTCTGTGGGGAGGAGTGGGTTGGGGGTGGCCTTCCCCTGAGGCTTTCAGAGGCAGCATGGGCTGCCAAGCTCCCTGGAGGTCTCCTGCAACCAAATGCATGCCCGGGCTGGGAGCAGTGCCAGTCCTTCAGGCAGCAAAGGGCAGAAAGCAATGAGGTGGGGTGTCCAGAGTGTGACGGAGAATCATAAAATCATAGGGTCATAGAATGGTTTGGGTTGGAAGGGACCCCAAAGATCACCCAGTTCCAACCCCCCTGCCATGGGCAGGGACACGCCACCCACTAGATCAGGTTGCCCAGGGCCATCCAGTCTGCCCTTGAACACCTCCAGGGATGGGGCACCCACAGCTGCTCTGGGCAGCCTGTGCCAGTACCTCACCACCCTCTGAGAGAAGAATTTCCTCCTAACCTCATCTATATCTCCCCTCTTTTAGCTTAAAACCATTCCCCCTTGTTGTCATTATCTGATTGAGCAAAGAGTCACTCTCCATCTTTTTTATAAGCCCCTTTAAGTACTAGAAAGCTGCAATGAGGTCTCCCCGGTGCCTTCTTCTCCAGGCTGAACATCCCCAACTCTCTCAGCCTTCCTTCATAGGAGAGGTGCTCCAGCCCTCTGATCATCTTCCTGGTCCTCCCCTGGACCCTTCTTACAGCCCACATCCTTCTTGTGCTGGGTGTCCCAGACCTGGACGCAGTGCCCTAAGTGGGGCCTCACAAGGGCAGAGCAGAGGGGGACAATCACCTCCCTCCACCTGCTGGCCACTCCTCTGCTGATGCAGCCGGGATGCAGTTGGCCTTCTGGGCTGCAAGCACACACTGCTGGCTCATGTCGAGTTTTTTGTCCACCAGAACCCCCAAGTCCTTCTCTGCAGGGCTGCTCTCAATGAGTTTTCTCTCAGTCCGTCCTCAAGTCTGGGATTGCCCGACCCAGGGCAGCACCATGCGTTTGGCCTTGCTGAACCTCATTAGGTTCCCATGGGCCCACTTCTTTAGGCTGTCTAGGTCCTTTGGATGGCAGCCCTCCTTCTTTGTATCAACTGCACCACTCAGCTTGGTGTCATCTGCAAACTTGCTGAGGGTGCACTCAATCCGTCGTCTGTATCATTGATGAAGATATTAAAAAGCACCGGTCCCAGGACAGACCCCTGAGGGACACCGCTCGTCACCGTCTCCACCTGGACATAGAGCCATGACCACCACTCTGGGTGCGACCTTCAAGCCAACTCCTTATTCACTAAATGGTCTACCCATCAAATCCTCGTGTCTCTCCAATCTGGAGATCAGGATGTCATGTGGGACGTGTCAGAGGTACAGAAGTCCAAGTAGATGACATGGTTCAGTCCTCCCTTGTCAGCTGATGCGGTCACATCCACCACAGAAGGCCAGCAGATGGGTCAGGCATGATTTTGCCCTTGGTGAAGCCATGCTGGCTGTCGCAGATCACCTCCTTGTCCTGCATGTGCCCTTAACATTGCCTCCAGGAAGATTCATTCCATGATCTTCCCGGCACATACGTGAGGGCTCACCAGTGTGTAGTCCCCAGGTCTGCTTTTCTACCCTTTTTAAAATTTTAAAATGTTTCCCTTTTTTCCAGTCACTGTGGACTTCGCCTCACTGGCCGTGATTTTCAAATATGATGGAGAGTGACTTGGCAACTACATCAGCCAATTCCCTCAGGCCCCATAGACTTGCAGTTTGTTAAGGTGCATCAGGAGGTGCAGCCAAACCTGCTCTTCCTTCAGTTGGAAGGACTCTGCTTCCCAGCCCTGCTAGAGATCTGGGGACACAGGGATGTGGGAAGCCTGACCACTAGTGTAGATCGAGGCAAAGAAGTTGCTAAGTAACCTCTGCCTTCTCCACATCTGTTGTTACCAGTTCTCCTCATCTTCATTAGGCAGAGGCGCTACACTCTCCCTAGTCCTTTCTTCTGTGGCCATGTACCTGTAGACCCCTTATATGTTATTCTTTGCATCCCTTGCCAAGTTAATTCTGTCAGTGCCTTGGCTTTCCTGATCCCATCCCTTGCACATCCAGAGAGCATTACGGTACTCTTCCCAGGGCACACGGCCCTCTTCCCCCGTCTGGCGTTTCCTTCTTTTGCCTGAGTTTTCACCAGCAGATCTTATTCAACCATGGGGTTCCTGCCTTCCCTGGTTTGATGTATACAATGGAAATACAGAGCTCTTGCGCTCCGAGGAAGACACTCTTAAGATGTTGCCAGTTCGATCGATCCTCTGACCATCTAGGGGCATGGTCACTGCAACCTAGGCTCCTCCAGTCTCCAACTTCTTTAATGAGCTCCTTCTGCATTGGTGAGCACCAGGTCAGTAAAACTTCTCCTCTGGTGGTTTAATACGTGGAATAGGAACTTGTCCTCAATGGACTCCAGAAGTCTCCTGGATTGCTTACTGCCTGCCATGAGGCTTTCCCCGCAAACGTCTGTGTGATTGAGATCCCCCAGGAGGATGAGAGACTGTGAGCATGATGCTTCCTGATCATCTAGTTCACCCCCCCTGCCATGGGTCTCTAAGGTCTCGAAACTGCTCTTCGCTTATAGTGGGTGGGACTTTTGATCCCCCAACCTCCATCTACGGGTTCAGGGAAACAAAAGACTTGGGAAGCCTGCCTGTCAGTGAAGACTGAGGCAAAGAAGTTGTTGTGAACGCCTCAGCTTTTCTCCATGTCTGTTGTTAGCAGAAGTTGAGATGACAGATGGCCCAGTGCCTGTTCTTCCATCTGCGCCAGGACAGGCAGTGTGACTCCTGGGAATAGCAGACAGATGCCTTCTTGCTGTGGAATGGGGTGGGCATCATCTCCAAAGTCCCTGCCTCTCTGTTTCAAGGAGGATCACGGTTGTGGCTGGAGATAACCCCAACCCCCTTGGAAGGTGCTGGGATCAGAGTCCTGAGCTCTGGGGCTCACTAGGAGCTCTACATGCCCAAGCACTTACTGAGGCAAGAAAACAGACAAGAAGTGGGACGTGAGCAGGAACCCTAAGTTGGGAGGAAGAGAGCAGTGAGAGCTGGCAGAGAGGAGTGATAAAGAAGAGCTCTTGCAGGTCTCACTCCGTTTCACTAGGTGTTTAAATGTTATCGCCTTTACTTCCCAATACACAAACCAACAGTTGGATGTCTAAGATTCAGTTAATTTCCCCAAGCTGAGTCACAGAATCACAGACTAGTTTGAGGTTGGAAGGGACCTCTGGAACTCATCTGGTTCAATGTCCCTGCTCCAGCAGACACCCGAGCAGGGTGCCAGGACCACATCCAGGCGGCTTTCGAAGATCTCCAGGGAGGAGACTCCACAGCCCCTGGGCAACCTGTGCCAGTGCTTGGTCACCCTCACATAAAGAAAGTGCTTCCTCCTGCTCAGAGGGAACCTCCTGTGTTCCAGTTTGCGCCCGTCGCCTCTTGTCCTGGCACAGGGCACCACCAAACAGAACCTGGCTCCAGTCTCTTTGCACCCCCCTTCAGGGACTGATAGACACTGATAAGATCCCCCCGCCTTCTCTCCTCCAGGCTGAAGAGCTCTCTCAGCCTTTCCTCACAGGAGACACGCTCCAGTCCCTGTTTGTCTTTGTGGCCCTACACTGGACTCTCTCCAGTATGCCCACGTCTGCCTTGTACCGCGGAGCCCAGAACTGGACACGCTACTCCAGGTGTGGCCTCACCAGTGCAGAGTAGAGGGGCAGGATCACCTCTCCTGACCTGCTGACAATACTTTGCCTGATGCAGCCCAGGATACTATTAGCCTTCTTTGCAGCAAGGGGTGCGTTGCTGGCTCATGTTCACCAGGACCCCCAGGTCCCTTTCCTCCAAGCTGCTTTCCAGCGGGGGCGTCCCCAGTATGTCCTGGTGCCAGACGTTGTGCCTACCCAGGTGCAGGACTTTGCACCGAATTCCCCTGGCTGATCTTCAAGATGTTCCTTCCGGCCCATTTCTCCCTCCTGTCCAGGACCCTCTGGATGGCAGCACAACCCTCTGGTGTATCTGCCACTCCCCCCAGTTTTGTGCCATCTGCAGACGTCTGCCCCATCGTGCAGGTCACTAATGAAGATGCTAAACAGGACTGGATCCAGTATTGACCCCTGGCGTATACCACTAGTTACTGGCCTCCACCTAGACTTTGTGCCACTGATCACCAGCCACCCTGTGGGCTCGACCATTCTGCCAGTTTTCAGTCCACCCCACTGACTGCCCATCCAGCCCATACGTCTACAGCTTGTCTACAAGCTTATCGAGTTGGTCAGGCAGGACTTCCCTTGGTGAATCCCTGCCGTCCTCTTTGCCCCTGAACGGTAGTCAGGGAGCGATTGCCTTGCCTGTATTTCAGCCACACATTTTCTTGCTCTTTTTCTTCCTGTTTGGCCCTACCTAGTGAGAAGCCAGAGGTCTTGCAGGGCCCTGCGCAGGGCCAGCTCTCAGCACTGAGCTGGGCTGGCCATGGCCCCCGCTGCGCTGAGCTGGCCCGGCTGGCTGGCTGCTGCCTGGTGCTCGGGGTGAAGGGCACCTCCTGGGTTTAGCTCAGCTCGGGGAGGGCCACCTCATCCCCGCTGTCCCTGCATCACAAACGTTGCCATGGCTGAGCGCTGCTGTCACCACAGCTGGGAGGGATGACAACCCCGAGACAACGCGCATCCCAAACGGCGGCGGTTATGGGTTATGTAAGTGGGGCTGAGCGAGGCTGGCTGCCATTTTGCCCACGAGCTGATGAGCCAAAGAGGGCTCCCCAGATGTGCAGCAGCCAGACACAGGAATCCTAGGACAGAGACACCACCTCTGCCCAGGCGGCCTCTGCTGTGTGCTCACCCCCATCCTCCTTTGCCTTCAGTGTGCCTGGACCAGACTCCGAGATGCAGGCAAGGCCCTACTTGCCTGCATCAAGAAGTGAGGTGAGGAGCCTCACGGGAAGAGAACCAACGCTGGAAAGCAGAGTCTCACCATGGGATTAGGGGATTGCTTGGGCTTCCTGCAGAAACGGAAAGCTGCAACCATCCCTGCCTGGAGCCACCAGGGAGCAGGAGCTCTCCCATTAATGTGTCTTTCCAAGCGACCTCATGTGTGTTTCTTCTTTCCTTTGGAGGAGCAGAGGCACCGTTCCCTGCTCACTGCTCGCACCTGCTTGCATGGGCAAGGTGGGCAGCCTGTTAGCACCTTTTAGAGGAGAGGCCAGGACTAGGATGGCGCTCCAGGTGCCTGAGAGCACGGACATAGGGCTGGCCTTCCACCTGAGGCCTTCAGAGGCAGCGTGGGCTGCCCCCCTCCCTGGAAGTCCCCTGCACACCACAGCTACGGTTTGCGTCTGGGAGCAGTGTAGGTCCTTCAGGACAGCACTGGCAGAGAGAAAGCACGTTGTGTGTCTGCCAGGGACAGAGAAGATGGAGGCCCCAGTGCCTGTTGTTCTGGCTGCACTAGGACAGGCAGAACAGCAGACAGGCGCCTCTGTGGGCATGACTTCTGCTTCTTGCTGTGGGATGGGGTGGGCCCATCTCCTCCAAGCCCCTGCCTCTCCCTTTCAAGGAGGATCGAGGTTGTGACATGGAGGCAGTGACCTGAAAGTCCTGGGAGGGTGCCAGGATCACAGCCCTGAGCTCTGGGGCTCAGCAGCAGCTCTACCTGCCCTAGCACATGCTGAGGCGAGCAAAAGGCCAAGGAAAAGGACATGAGCAGGACCCCCAAGTCAGAGGAAGAGAGCAGCGAGAGCTGATATGGGGGAACACCAGGGAAAAGCTCTTGCAAGTCCCACTGCATTTCACTAAGTGTGGAAACGTTTATGACCTTCACTTCCCTATGCCAAACCAGTAATTTGGCGATTAAATTTCAGTTAAATTCCCCAAGCTTAGTAGTCTATCCCTATGAAAGTAGTCGGTGACCAATTGCCCAGCTTTATTTCAACCAGGAGTTTTCTCACTGTTGTCCTTCCCATTATCTCCCTGGTACCACTCAGAGTAAGGGGGTGAGCTGGCTGTGGGGGTTCCTGGCTGCCCAGCCACAGCGAGCCCTCCCCACGTCAATTCCCCTTTCAGCGAAGGACTGTTGAGTGGTCATACTCCGGGGAGCGGTGCTCCTCTTGGCTGGGGTGGTCTAAACGGGCTCCCTTGGGCCTTCACCATTGTCACTGTGTCGCCATCGTTGCTTTGCTGGACACATGAGGGTCGTGAAGCGGTTCATGGTCTCTCAGAAGGGGGAGTGCAGGGCACGACCGGGGGTTCAACCCTACCTAGTGAGAGGCCAGAGGCTTTGCAGGGCCCTGTGCAGGGCCAGCTCTCGGCACTAGGGTGGGCTGGCCATGGCCCCGCTGCGCTGAGCTGGCCTGGCTGGGCTGGCTGCTGCCTGGTGCTCGGGTGAAGGGCACCTCCTGGGGTTTAGCTCAGCTCGGGGAGGGCCACCTCATCCCCGCTGTCCCTGCATCACAAACGTTGCCATGGCTGAGCGCTGCTGTCATCACAGCTGGGGAGGGATGACAACCCCGAGTCAACGCGCATCACAATCGGGGGCGGGCTATATAAGTGGGGCTGAGCGAGGCTGGCTGCCATTTTGCCGCGAGCTGACGAGCGAAGAGGGACAAGCTTGAGCTGGGAAGGTGGAGCAAGGGGACCGTGAGTGCGGTCCAGCTGATCCTCCTCAAGCCAGCCAAGTTTGGCGCTCTGTGGCAAGTCACAGGCATGGCTGATCCCTGGGGAATGAGCTTCTTCCCCAGCCCAGAAGCCTTCTGGGCCTTCTGCTCCTTCCTGTGGCTGCTGCTGCTGGCGTTTGCCTGCTTCTCCATGATGCCGTGTGGCAAGCCGCAGGTAGGAGTCAGGGCTGGTGCTGAGGCAGGCCCTGCCTGGGACGGGAGGCCGTGTCCCAGCCAGGCCTGGCCAGCCTGGGCCAGCAGGCTTGGGGCAGGCTCGGGCCTGGCCCTGGCCATGCCCTGGGTTTGTGGGTGCCGCTGAGGCTGCTGGGGACTCCCTCTCACCCGCTGCTTTCTGTGCCCATGTAGGAAGGGAGGACGAGGAGGTGCTGTTACAGAAGGAACCAGGAGAATCGCAGAGGTGAGCGGCCCTGGGCAAGGGCAGGTGCCCTGCAAAGACACCGCCTGGCCCCATGTACCCGCCGTCCCCCCACGGCCTCCCCATCCACTGACTCTCTGTCTTCTCTGCCACCAGTTTGGACCCTCCACAACTCTTCATGGCGCAAGAGGAAGCAGTAAGTGGAATCGTCGCCGCTGGGGCGTGACAGCCCCCTCTAGTCAGCCCCCCACCAAAGGAGGTCCCACTAACGCTGCCCTTTGCCCCTTTGCAGATGTCCCGAGCACGCAAAGATGGATGGAATAGTTGAACTAGCCCAACTGTTCAACAGGACCCTTGAGGACCTCAACAGATACATGGAAATGTGAGACCACCGAGGAGGGGAAGGGGAAGGGGATAGGGATGGGAACAGGGGCAGGGTTTGGGGGCATGGATGAGTGCAATGGCTTGTGGGGGCACAGGGAAATTTGCAGACTAAAATCCGAGGAGCAATGCCCTTGCAGAAGGATTTACCGCCGAGGCACAGAGATAGCAGTGTCCCCTCTCTTTCTGGGGCAGATGGAGCTTCTGTGCCCAGCTGGCAGAGAGGGAGCCTTGGGCAAGGGACCAAGGGGCCCCTTGGGGGACCCCACAGAAATGACACAGCCTGCCAGCTCCTTAGGGGCGGAGGGAGAGTCCCAGGGTGCTCAGGAGTGCTTGGCTCAGCATTCCCATCATCTTCCTTCTCCTTCTCCTCCTCCTCCTCCTCCTCCTCCTCCTTCTCCTTCTCCTTCTCCTTCTCCTTCTCCTTCTCCTTCTCCTTCTCCTTCTCCTTCTCCTTCTCCTTCTCCTCCTCCTTCTCCTTCTCCTTCTCCATCTCCTTCTCCTTCTCCTTCTCCTTCTCCTCCTCCTCCTCCTCCTCCTCCTCCTCCTCCTCCTCACAGGCTCAACTTGGAGTTGCCAGAGGACAGCAGTGAGTCTACCACTTCTGACACAGAGAGTGAAACCAGCTGCTCTTCAACGGTGTCTCTGGACTCTTGGAGCACCATCTCCTGCACTACCATCACGGAGAGCGAATCCACACAGATTTCAAGGGCATCTACCCCCACTCCTCTGCAGAAAGAAGACTCACTTCATGCTTCTGTGTTCCAGCCTGGCCTCATGCATCCCAAGGCTGGCCCAGGGGAGCAGCATGACCATGACACTTGCCAACCCTGCAGGAAAGAAGTGGTCAGATGCCACAGGGCCAGCAGTGTGCACCAACACCAGCAACACGTCCAGGTCCAGCAGGCTGCTCCCACCCATCCTCCAGAGGTGCCCAAATTCCACTCCATGGAAATGAAGACATCTTTGCCACAAAAGAAATCCAAGGAGGCCTTAAACTACTTCACCTCACATAAGAAAGAGGAGGAGAAACTGCGCCTGCCAGCTGATGGGGACAAGCCTCCACAAAATGATCCAGCCTCTGCTTCGAAAGTATCGAAGCAAGAAGAAGAGCCTAATATGAAGGCGGTTCCCATGGTGTGGGACCTGACCTTCATAGACAAGGCTGTGAAAAATCAGCTGGAGCATGTAGTGGAAAAAATGTATATACAAAAGCAATTTGGACTGTCAGAGATGCTGTTGTCCTGTGAGGGGAGCTTTTCAGCCACTGTCCTGGAAGCAAGGACAGCTGTCCCAACCACAGCTCCTCGATCACCCCAATGGCGAGCAGAGCCACATGTGGTGGTGACTCCTGTGGAGAAGGACCCACCCTGTGTGGAAAAGACTGTGAACCGTCATCTGGAGGGGCCTAACGGACAAAAGCAGACAAAAGAGCTCTTCGGGCTACCAGGGATCCTGGCTTGCCTGAAAAGATCTTCAGACCCCGTCCTGGGACAAAAAGACTCCCAGACTGAGGATCCACAGAGGAACACCAGGCAGTGCCACTGCACACCCAGCCTGCGCTGTCAGCGGCACGCTCACACCACGAAGTTGGCAGTGCAGCTGTCAGTGCAGACCCCTGGCCCTCAGCAAGAGGCAGCAGCCCCCAAGGACACATTCACCCGGGGGATGCAGGAGCCTGTCCACTCTGTGCCAGCAGCTATTCTGAGAGTGGAACAAGGGATGAAGCCTCAGGAGGATGGGGACAGACCCCACCAGAAAATGGAGTGTGGAGGAAGAGCCAGCGGCAGCAGCACGACCAGCAAGACGACCCTGCCTGGCACCAGCAAGATGAACCAGGACCCTGGGGCAGCAGGGGATTCCCCTTCCACCCAGGCAGAGCAGGCGTCGCCACAGAGCAAGGGAGCTCCGCGGGGTCAATCAGATAAGAAGGGTGAGGGCCCCAGCATCTCCACTACGGGGGACATGGGGACACCACCGCCTCCAAGAAGAAGGCCCCCACAGAGAAAAAAACAGCTCCAGTGAGGACAGACCCTCAGCTCTGCCACGGCCTCCACACCACGTTTGGATCTGTCTTGATATCCACCATGTGACAAGGGTCCTCGCAGCACCAAGAGACTGCCACAAAGCCAAACAAATTGCTGAAGATCTGCAGAAGCAGGTGCAGGCTTCACAGTCGGAGCAGCTCCCAGACAATGTGGGGCAACCAAGGATGGACCCAGCAGCAGAGGGCACCGGGGCCGTGCCACGCAGAAGACGTAGAAGGGCACGGAAGGACAAGGGATGCTCCCAGGACAGACCCGTCTTCGCAAGACTCCGTCCAAAGTTCATCAAAGCCCCAAACCACAACCTGCCTGGCACGGAAAGCTCCCAGAATTTGGCTCTGTCTGCAGCTGCAGTCCCAGGTGCAGCTGGAGGAAAGACAGTGGGAGAGAAGAAACCATCTGCAGAGAGGGCCAAGGTTCAGCAGGACCCAGCAGGGCACGGAGCCAGCAAGCAGCAGATCCCTGCCAGCCCCACCAGGGAGTAGGGGCTCTCTCAATAAATGTGTCAGTGGAAACAAGCTCATGGGCGAGTGTCTCTAATTTCCTGGGGAAGCACTGCGGCTCCCCTGCTCACTACTAGGCCCTCCTTGCATGGGCAAGGCTGGCAGCGCTGTTGGCTGCTTCTGTGGGGAGGAGTGGGTTGGGGGTGGCCTTCCCCTGAGGCTTTCAGAGGCAGCATGGGCTGCCAAGCTCCCTGGAGGTCTCCTGCATACCACAACTGCATGCCCGGGCTGGGAGCAGTGCCAGTCCTTCAAGGCAGCAAAGGGCAGAAAGCAATGAGGTGGGGTGTCCAGAGTGTGACGGAGAATCATAAAATCATAGGGTCATAGAATGGTTTGGGTTGGAAGGGACCCCAAAGATCACCCAGTTCCAACCCCCCTGCCATGGGCAGGGACGCCACCCACTAGATCAGGTTGCCCAGGGCCTCATCCAGTCTGCCCTTGAACACCTCCAGGGATGGGGCACCCACAGCTGCTCTGGGCAGCCTGTGCCAGTACCTCACCACCCTCTGAGAGAAGAATTTCCTCCTAACCTCTCATCTATATCTCCCCTCTTTTAGCTTAAAACCATTCCCCCTTGTCCTGTCATTATCTGATTGAGCAAAGAGTCACTCTCCATCTTTTTTATAAGCCCCCTTTAAGTACTAGAAAGCTGCAATGAGGTCTCCCCGGTGCCTTCTCTTCTCCAGGCTGAACATCCCCAACTCTCTCAGCCTTCCTACATAGGAGAGGTGCTCCAGCCCTCTGATCATCTTCCTGGTCCTCCCCTGGACCCTTTCTTACAGCCCCACATCCTTCTTGTGCTGGGTGTCCCAGACCTGGACGCAGTGCCCTAAGTGGGGCCTCACAAGGGCAGAGCAGAGGGGGACAATCACCTCCCTCCACCTGCTGGCCACTCCTCTGCTGATGCAGCCCGGGATGCAGTTGGCCTTCTGGGCTGCAAGCACACACTGCTGGCTCATGTCGAGTTTTTTGTCCACCAGAACCCCCAAGTCCTTCTCTGCAGGGCTGCTCTCAATGAGTTCTTCTCTCAGTCCGTCCTCAAGTCTGGGATTGCCCTAACCCAGGTGCAGCACCATGCGTTTGGCCTTGCTGAACCTCATTAGGTTCCCATGGGCCCACTTCTTTAGGCTGTCTAGGTCCCTTTGGATGGCAGCCCTTCCTTCTCTTGTATCAACTGCACCACTCAGCTTGGTGTCATCTGCAAACTTGCTGAGGGTGCACTCAATCCCGTCGTCTGTATCATTGATGAAGATATTAAAAAGCACCGGTCCCAGGACAGACCCCTGAGGGACACCGCTCGTCACCGGTCTCCACCTGGACATAGAGCCATTGACCACCACTCTGGTGCGACCTTCAAGCCAACTCCTTATTCACTAAATGGTCTACCCATCAAATCCGTGTCTCTCCAATCTGGAGATCAGGATGTCATGTGGGACCGTGTCAGAGGCCTTACAGAAGTCCAAGTAGATGACATGGTTCAGTCCTCCCTTGTCAGCTGATGCGGTCACTCCACCACAGAAGGCCAGCAGATTGGTCAGGCATGATTTGCCCTTGGTGAAGCCATGCTGGCTGTCGCAGATCACCTCCTTGTCCTGCATGTGCCTTAACATTGCCTCCAGGAAGATTCATTCCATGATCTTCCCAGGCACATACGTGAGGCTCACCAGTGTGTAGTTCCCCAGGTCTTCTTTTCTACCCTTTTTAAAATTTAAAATGTTTCCCTTTTTCCAGTCACTGTGGACTTCGCCTCACTGCCGTGATTTTTCAAATATGATGGAGAGTGACTTGGCAACTACATCAGCCAATTCCCTCAGGCCCCATAGACTTGCAGTTGTTAAGGTGCATCAGGAGGTCCCAAACCTGCTCTTCCTTACAGTTGGAAGGACTCTGCTTCCCCAGCCCCTGCCTAGAGATCTGGGGACACAAGGGATGTGGGAAGCCTGACCACTAGTGTAGATCGAGGCAAAGAAGTTGCTAAGTACCTCTGCCTTCTCCACATCTGTTGTTACCAGTTCTCCATCTTCATTAGGCAGAGGCGCTACACTCTCCCTAGTCTTTCTTCTGTGGCCAATGTACCTGTAGAACCCCTTTATGTTATTCTTTGCATCCCTTGCCAAGTTTAATTCTGTCAGTGCCTTGGCTTTCCTGATCCCATCCCTGCACATCCAGAGAGCATTACTGTACTCTTCCCAGGGCACACGGCCCTCTTTCCACCGTCTGTGCGTTTCCTTCTTTTGCCTGAGTTTCACCAGCAGATCCTTATTCAACCATGGTGGTTTCCTGCCTTCCTGGTTTGATGTATTACAAATGGAAATACAGAGCTCTTGCGCTCCGAGGAAGACATCCTTAAAGAGTTGCCAGTTCTGATCAGATCCTCTGACCATCTAGGGCATGGTCACTGCAACCTAGGCTTCCTCCAGTCTCAACTTCTTTAATGAGCTCCTTCTGCATTGGTGAGCACCAGGTCCAGTAACACTTCTCCTCTGGTTGGTTTAATACGTGGAATAGGAACTTGTCCTCAATGGACTCCAGAAGTCTCCTGGATTGCTTACTGCCTGCCATGAGGCTTTCCCCGCAAACGTCTGTGTGATTGAGATCCCCCAGGAGGATGAGAGACTGTGAGCATGATGCTTCCTGATCATCTAGTTCCACCCCCCTGCCATGGGTCTCTAAGGTCTCGAAACTGCTCTTCGCTTATAGTGGGTGGGACTTTGATCCCCCAACCTCCATCTACGGGTTCAGGGAAACAAAAGACTTGGGAAGCCTGCCTGTCAGTGAAGACTGAGGCAAAGAAGTTGTTGAACGCCTCAGCTTTCTCCATGTCTGTTGTTAGCAGAAGTTGAGATGACAGAGGCCCCAGTGCCTGTTCTTCCATCTGCGCCAGGACAGGCAGTGTGACCCTGGGAATAGCAGACAGATGCCTTCTTGCTGTGGAATGGGGTGGGCTCATCTCCAAAGTCCCTGCCTCTCTGTTTCAAGGAGGATCACGGTTGTGGCTTGGAGATAACCCCAAACCCCTTGGAAGGTGCTGGGATCAGAGTCCTGAGCTCTGGGGCTCACTAGGAGCTCTACATGCCCAAGCACTTACTGAGGCAAGAAAACAGACAAGAAGGTGGACGTGAGCAGGAACCCTAAGTGGGAGGAAGAGAGCAGTGAGAGCTGGCAGAGAGGAGTGATAAAGAAGAGCTCTTGCAGGTCTCACTCCGTTTCACTAGGTGTTTAAATGTTTATCGCCTTTACTTCCCAATACACAAACCAACAGTTGGATGTCTAAGATTCAGTTAATTTCCCCAAGCTGAGTCACAGAATCACAGACTAGTTTGAGGTTGGAAGGGACCTCTGGAACTCATCTGGTTCAATGTCCCTGCTCCAGCAGACACCCGGAGCAGGGTGCCCAGGACCACATCCAGGCGGCTTTCGAAGATCTCCAGGGAGGAGACTCCACAGCCCCTGGGCAACCTGTGCCAGTGCTTGGTCACCCTCACATAAAGAAAGTGCTTCCTCCTGCTCAGAGGGAACCTCCTGTGTTCCAGTTTGCGCCCGTCGCCTCTTGTCCTGGCACAGGGCACCACCAAACAGAACCTGGCTCCAGTCTCTTTGCACCCCCCTTCAGGGACTGATAGACACTGATAAGATCCCCCCAGCCTTCTCTCCTCCAGGCTGAAGAGCTCTCTCAGCCTTTCCTCACAGGAGACACGCTCCAGTCCCTTGTTTGTCTTTGTGGCCCTACACTGGACTCTCTCCAGTATGCCCACGTCTGCCTTGTACCGCGGAGCCCAGAACTGGACACGCTACTCCAGGTGTGGCCTCACCAGTGCAGAGTAGAGGGGCAGGATCACCTCTCCTGACCTGCTGACAATACTTTGCCTGATGCAGCCCAGGATACTATTAGCCTTCTTTGCAGCAAGGGTGCGTTGCTGGCTCATGTTCACCAGGACCCCCAGGTCCCTTTCCTCCAAGCTGCTTTCCAGCGGGGCGGTCCCCAGTATGTCCTGGTGCCAGACGTTGTGCCTACCCAGGTGCAGGACTTTGCACCGAATTCCCCTGGCTGATCTTCAAGATGTTCCTTCCGGCCCATTTCTCCCTCCTGTCCAGGACCCTCTGGATGGCAGCACAACCCTCTGGTGTATCTGCCACTCCCCCCAGTTTTGTGCCATCTGCAGACGTCTGCCCCATCGTGCAGGTCACTAATGAAGATGCTAAACAGGACTGGATCCAGTATTGACCCCTGGCGTATACCACTAGTTACTGGCCTCCACCTAGACTTTGTGCCACTGATCACCAGCCACCCTGTGGGCTCGACCATTCTGCCAGTTTTCAGTCCACCCCACTGACTGCCCATCCAGCCCATACGTCTACAGCTTGTCTACAAGCTTATCGAGTTGGTCAGGCAGGACTTCCCTTTGGTGAATCCCTGCCGTCCTCTTTGCCCCTGAACGGTAGTCAGGGAGCGATTGCCTTGCCTGTATTTCAGCCACACATTTTCTTGCTCTTTTTCTTCCTGTTTGGCCCTACCTAGTGAGAAGCCAGAGGTCTTGCAGGGCCCTGCGCAGGGCCAGCTCTCAGCACTGAGCTGGGCTGGCCATGGCCCCCGCTGCGCTGAGCTGGCCCGGCTGGGCTGGCTGCTGCCTGGTGCTCGGGTGAAGGGCACCTCCTGGGGTTTAGCTCAGCTCGGGGAGGGCCACCTCATCCCCGCTGTCCCTGCATCACAAACGTTGCCATGGCTGAGCGCTGCTGTCACCACAGCTGGGGAGGGATGACAACCCCGAGACAACGCGCATCCCAAACGGCGGCGGTTATGGGTTATGTAAGTGGGGCTGAGCGAGGCTGGCTGCCATTTTGCCCACGAGCTGATGAGCAAAGAGGGCTCCCCAGATGTGCAGCAGCCAGACACAGGAATCCTAGGACAGAGACACCACCTCTGCCAGGCGGCCTCTGCTGTGTGCTCACCCCCATCCTCCTTTGCCTTCAGTGTGCCTGGACCAGACTCCGAGATGCAGGCAAGGCCCTACTTGCCTGCATCAAGAAGTGAGGTGAGGAGCCTCACGGGAAGAGAACCAACGCTGGAAAGCAGAGTCTCACCATGGGATTAGGGGATTGCTTGGGCTTCCTGCAGAAACGGAAAGCTGCAACCATCCCTGCCTGGAGCCACCAGGGAGCAGGAGCTCTCCCATTAAATGTGTCTTTCCAAGCGACCTCATGTGTGTTTCTTCTTTCCTTGGAGGAGCAGAGGCAACCGTTCCCTGCTCACTGCTCGCACCTGCTTGCATGGGCAAGGTGGGCAGCTCTGTTAGCACCTTTTAGAGGAGAGGCCAGGACTAGGATGGCGCTCCAGGTGCCTGAGAGCACGGACATAGGGCTGGCCTTCCACCTGAGGCCTTCAGAGGCAGCGTGGGCTGCCCCCCTCCCTGGAAGTCCCCTGCACACCACAGCTACGGTTTGCGTCTGGGAGCAGTGTAGGTCCTTCAGGACAGCAACTGGCAGAGAGAAAGCACGTTGTGTGTCTGCCAGGGACAGAGAAGATGGAGGCCCCAGTGCCTGTTGTTCTGGCTGCACTAGGACAGGCAGAACAGCAGACAGGCGCCTCTGTGGGCATGACTTCTGCTTCTTGCTGTGGGATGGGGTGGGCCCATCTCCTCCAAGCCCCTGCCTCTCCCTTTCAAGGAGGATCGAGGTTGTGACATGGAGGCAGTGACCTGAAAGTCCTGGGAGGGTGCCAGGATCACAGCCCTGAGCTCTGGGAGCTCAGCAGCAGCTCTACCTGCCCTAGCACATGCTGAGGCGAGCAAAAGGCCAAGGAAAAGGACATGAGCAGGACCCCCAAGTCAGAGGAAGAGAGCAGCGAGAGCTGATATGGGGGAACACCAGGGAAAAGCTCTTGCAAGTCCCACTGCATTCACTAAGTGTGGAAACGTTTATGACCTTCACTTCCCTATGCCAAACCAGTAATTTGGCGATTAAATTTCAGTTAAATTCCCCAAGCTTAGTAGTCTATCCCTATGAAAGTAGTCGGTGACCAATTGCCCAGCTTTTATTTCAACCAGGAGTTTTCTCACTGTTGTCCTTCCCATTATCTCCCTGGTACCACTCAGAGTAAGGGGGTTGAGCTGGCTGTGGGGGTTCCTGGCTGCCCAGCCACAGCGAGCCCTCCCACGTCAATTCCCCTTTCAGCGAAGGACTGTTGAGTGGTCATACTCCGGGGAGCGGTGCTCCTCTTGGCTGGGGTGGTCTAAACGGGCTCCCTTGGGCCTTCACCATTGTCACTGTGTCGCCATCGTTGCTTTGCTGGACACATGAGGGTCCGTGAAGCGGTTCATGGTCTCTCAGAAGGGGGAGTGCAGGGCACGACCGGGGGTTCAACCCTACCTAGTGAGAGGCCAGAGGCTTTGCAGGGCCCTGTGCAGGGCCAGCTCTCGGCACTAGGGTGGGCTGGCCATGGCCCCGCTGCGCTGAGCTGGCCTGGCTGGGCTGGCTGCTGCCTGGTGCTCGGGTGAAGGGCACCTCCTGGGGTTTAGCTCAGCTCGGGGAGGGCCACCTCATCCCCGCTGTCCCTGCATCACAAACGTTGCCATGGCTGAGCGCTGCTGTCATCACAGCTGGGGAGGGATGACAACCCCGAGTACAACGCGCATCACAATCGGGGGCGGGCTATATAAGTGGGGCTGAGCGAGGCTGGCTGCCATTTTGCCGCGAGCTGACGAGCGAAGAGGGACAAGCTTGAGCTGGGAAGGTGGAGCAAGGGGACCGTGAGTGCGGTCCAGCTGATCCTCCTCAAGCCAGCCAAGTTTGGCGCTCTCTGGCAAGTCACAGGCATGGCTGATCCCTGGGGAATGAGCTTCTTCCCCAGCCCAGAAGCCTTCTGGGCCTTCTAGCTCCTTCCTGTGGCTGCTGCTGCTGGCGTTTGCCTGCTTCTCCATGATGCCGTGTGGCAAGCCGCAGGTAGGAGTCAGGGCTGGTGCTGAGGCAGGCCCTGCCTGGGACGGGAGGCCGTGTCCCAGCCAGGCCTGGCCAGCCTGGGCCAGCAGGCTTGGGGCAGGCTCGGGCCTGGCCCTGGCCATGCCCTGGGTTTGTGGGTGCCGCTGAGGCTGCTGGGGACTCCCTCTCACCCGCTGCTTTCTGTGCCCATGTAGGAAGGGAGGACGAGGAGGTGCTGTTACAGAAGGAACCAGGAGAATCGCAGAGGTGAGCGGCCCTGGGCAAGGGCAGGTGCCCTGCAAAGACACCGCCTGGCCCCATGTACCCGCCATCCCCCCACGGCCTCCCCATCCACTGACTCTCTGTCTTCTCTGCCACCAGTTTGGACCCCTCCACAACTCTTCATGGCGCAAGAGGAAGCAGTAAGTGGAATCGTCGCCGCTGGGGCGTGACAGCCCCCTCTAGTCAGCCCCCCACCAAAGGAGGTCCCACTAACGCTGCCCTTTGCCCCTTTGCAGATGTCCCGAGCACGCAAAGATGGATGGAATAGTTGAACTAGCCCAACTGTTCAACAGGACCCTTGAGGACCTCAACAGATACATGGAAATGTGAGACCACCGAGGAGGGGAAGGGGAAGGGGATAGGGATGGGAACAGGGGCAGGGTTTGGGGGCATGGATGAGTGCAATGGCTTGTGGGGGCACAGGGAAATTTGCAGACTAAAATCCGAGGAGCAATGCCCTTGCAGAAGGATTTACCGCCGAGGCACAGAGATAGCAGTGTCCCCTCTCTTTCTGGGGCAGATGGAGCTTCTGTGCCCAGCTGGCAGAGAGGGAGCCTTGGGCAAGGGACCAAGGGGCCCCTTGGGGGACCCCACAGAAATGACACAGCCTGCCAGCTCCTTAGGGCGGAGGGAGAGTCCCAGGGTGCTCAGGAGTGCTTGGCTCAGCATTCCCATCATCCTCCTTCTCCTTCTCCTCCTCCTCCTCCTCCTCCTCCTCCTCCTTCTCCTTCTCCTTCTCCTTCTCCTTCTCCTTCTCCTTCTCCTTCTCCTTCTCCTTCTCCTTCTCCTTCTCCTTCTCCTTCTCCTTCTCCTTCTCCTTCTCCTTCTCCTTCTCCTTCCCTCCTCCTCTCCTCCTCCTCCTCCTCCTCCTCCTCACAGGCTCAACTTGGAGTTGCCAGAGGACAGCAGTGAGTCTACCACTTCTGACACAGAGAGTGAAACCAGCTGCTCTTCAACGGTGTCTCTGGACTCTTGGAGCACCATCTCCTGCACTACCATCACGGAGAGCGAATCCACACAGATTTCAAGGGCATCTACCCCCACTCCTCTGCAGAAAGAAGACTCACTTCATGCTTCTGTGTTCCAGCCTGGCCTCATGCATCCCAAGGCTGGCCCAGGGGAGCAGCATGACCATGACACTTGCCAACCCTGCAGGAAAGAAGTGGTCAGATGCCACAGGGCCAGCAGTGTGCACCAACACCAGCAACACGTCCAGGTCCAGCAGGCTGCTCCCACCCATCCTCCAGAGGTGCCCAAATTCCACTCCATGGAAATGAAGACATCTTTGCCACAAAGAAATCCAAGGAGGCCTTAAACTACTTCACCTCACATAAGAAAGAGGAGGAGAAACTGCGCCTGCCAGCTGATGGGGACAAGCCTCCACAAAATGATCCAGCCTCTGCTTCGAAAGTATCGAAGCAAGAAGAAGAGCCTAATATGAAGGCGGTTCCCATGGTGTGGGACCTGACCTTCATAGACAAGGCTGTGAAAAATCAGCTGGAGCATGTAGTGGAAAAAATGTATATACAAAAGCAATTTGGACTGTCAGAGATGCTGTTGTCCTGTGAGGGGAGCTTTTCAGCCACTGTCCTGGAAGCAAGGACAGCTGTCCCAACCACAGCTCCTCGATCACCCCAATGGCGAGCAGAGCCACATGTGGTGGTGACTCCTGTGGAGAAGGACCCACCCTGTGTGGAAAAGACTGTGAACCGTCATCTGGAGGGGCCTAACGGACAAAAGCAGACAAAAGAGCTCTTCGGGCTACCAGGGATCCTGGCTTGCCTGAAAAGATCTTCAGACCCCGTCCTGGGACAAAAGACTCCCAGACTGAGGATCCACAGAGGAACACCAGGCAGTGCCACTGCACACCCAGCCTGCGCTGTCAGCGGCACGCTCACAACCACGAAGTCGGCAGTGCAGCTGTCAGTGCAGACCCCTGGCCCTCAGCAAGAGGCAGCAGCCCCCAAGGACACATTCACCCGGGGATGCAGGAGCCTGTCCACTCTGTGCCAGCAGCTATTCTGAGAGTGGAACAAGGGATGAAGCCTCAGGAGGATGGGGACAGACCCCACCAGAAAATGGAGTGTGGAGGAAGAGCCAGCGGCAGCAGCACGACCAGCAAGACGACCCTGCCTGGCACCAGCAAGATGAACCAGGACCCTGGGCAGCAGGGGATTCCCCTTCCACCCAGGCAGAGCAGGCGTCGCCACAGAGCAAGGGAGCTCCGCGGGGTCAATCAGATAAGAAGGGTGAGGGCCCCAGCATCTCCACTACGGGGGACATGGGACACCACCGCCTCCAAGAAGAAGGCCCCCACAGAGAAAAAACAGCTCCAGTGAGGACAGACCCTCAGCTCTGCCACGGCCCTCCACACCACGTTTGGATCTGTCTTGATATCCACCATGTGACAAGGGTCCTCGCAGCACCAAGAGACTGCCACAAAGCCAAACAAATTGCTGAAGATCTGCAGAAGCAGGTGCAGGCTTCACAGTCGGAGCAGCTCCCAGACAATGTGGGGCAACCAAGGATGGACCCAGCAGCAGAGGGCACCGGGGCCGTGCCACGCAGAAGACGTAGAAGGGCACGGAAGGACAAGGGATGCTCCCAGGACAGACCCGTCTTCGCAAGACTCCGTCCAAAGTTCATCAAAGCCCCAAACCACAACCTGCCTGGCATGGAAAGCTCCCAGAATTTGGCTCTGTCTGCAGCTGCAGTCCCAGGTGCAGCTGGAGGAAAGACAGTGGGAGAGAAGAAACCATCTGCAGAGAGGGCCAAGGTTCAGCAGGACCCAGCAGGGCACGGAGCCAGCAAGCAGCAGATCCCTGCCAGCCCCACCAGGGAGTAGGGGCTCTCTCAATAAATGTGTCAGTGGAAACAAGCTCATGGGCGAGTGTCTCTAATTTCCTGGGGAAGCACTGCGGCTCCCCTGCTCACTACTAGGCCCTCCTTGCATGGGCAAGGCTGGCAGCGCTGTTGGCTGCTTCTGTGGGGAGGAGTGGGTTGGGGGTGGCCTTCCCCTGAGGCTTTCAGAGGCAGCATGGGCTGCCAAGCTCCCTGGAGGTCTCCTGCATACCACAACTGCATGCCCGGGCTGGGAGCAGTGCCAGTCCTTCAAGGCAGCAAAGGGCAGAAAGCAATGAGGTGGGGTGTCCAGAGTGTGACGGAGAATCATAAAATCATAGGGTCATAGAATGGTTTGGGTTGGAAGGGACCCCAAAGATCACCCAGTTCCAACCCCCCTGCCATGGGCAGGGACGCCACCCACTAGATCAGGTTGCCCAGGGCCTCATCCAGTCTGCCCTTGAACACCTCCAGGGATGGGGCACCCACAGCTGCTCTGGGCAGCCTGTGCCAGTACCTCACCACCCTCTGAGAGAAGAATTTCCTCCTAACCTCTCATCTATATCTCCCCTCTTTTAGCTTAAAACCATTCCCCCTTGTCCTGTCATTATCTGATTGAGCAAAGAGTCACTCTCCATCTTTTTTATAAGCCCCCTTTAAGTACTAGAAAGCTGCAATGAGGTCTCCCCGGTGCCTTCTCTTCTCCAGGCTGAACATCCCCAACTCTCTCAGCCTTCCTTCATAGGAGAGGTGCTCCAGCCCTCTGATCATCTTCCTGGTCCTCCCCTGGACCCTTTCTTACAGCCCCACATCCTTCTTGTGCTGGGTGTCCCAGACCTGGACGCAGTGCCCTAAGTGGGGCCTCACAAGGGCAGAGCAGAGGGGGACAATCACCTCCCTCCACCTGCTGGCCACTCCTCTGCTGATGCAGCCCGGGATGCAGTTGGCCTTCTGGGCTGCAAGCACACACTGCTGGCTCATGTCGAGTTTTTTGTCCACCAGAACCCCCAAGTCCTTCTCTGCAGGGCTGCTCTCAATGAGTTCTTCTCTCAGTCCGTCCTCAAGTCTGGGATTGCCCTGACCCAGGTGCAGCACCATGCGTTTGGCCTTGCTGAACCTCATTAGGTTCCCATGGGCCCACTTCTTTAGGCTGTCTAGGTCCCTTTGGATGGCAGCCCTTCCTTCTCTTGTATCAACTGCACCACTCAGCTTGGTGTCATCTGCAAACTTGCTGAGGGTGCACTCAATCCCGTCGTCTGTATCATTGATGAAGATATTAAAAAGCACCGGTCCCAGGACAGACCCCTGAGGGACACCGCTCGTCACCGGTCTCCACCTGGACATAGAGCCATTGACCACCACTCTGGGTGCGACCTTCAAGCCAACTCCTTATTCACTAAATGGTCTACCCATCAAATCCGTGTCTCTCCAATCTGGAGATCAGGATGTCATGTGGGACCGTGTCAGAGGCCTTACAGAAGTCCAAGTAGATGACATGGTTCAGTCCTCCCTTGTCAGCTGATGCGGTCACTCCACCACAG
The DNA here is from genome assembly GCF_009769625.2 of Cygnus olor. NCBI lineage: Eukaryota > Metazoa > Chordata > Aves > Anseriformes > Anatidae > Cygnus > Cygnus olor. The sequence goes on from NC_049171.1 coordinate 10,323,347, forward strand.
AAGGCCAGCAGATTGGTCAGGCATGATTTGCCCTTGGTGAAGCCATGCTGGCTGTCGCAGATCACCTCCTTGTCCTGCATGTGCCTTAACATTGCCTCCAGGAAGATTCATTCCATGATCTTCCCAGGCACATACGTGAGGCTCACCAGTGTGTAGTTCCCCAGGTCTTCTTTTCTACCCTTTTTAAAATTTTAAAATGTTTCCCTTTTTCCAGTCACTGTGGACTTCGCCTCACTGCCGTGATTTTTCAAATATGATGGAGAGTGACTTGGCAACTACATCAGCCAATTCCCTCAGGCCCCATAGACTTGCAGTTGTTAAGGTGCATCAGGAGGTCCCAAACCTGCTCTTCCTTACAGTTGGAAGGACTCTGCTTCCCCAGCCCCTGCCTAGAGATCTGGGGACACAAGGGATGTGGGAAGCCTGACCACTAGTGTAGATCGAGGCAAAGAAGTTGCTAAGTACCTCTGCCTTCTCCACATCTGTTGTTACCAGTTCTCCATCTTCATTAGGCAGAGGCGCTACACTCTCCCTAGTCTTTCTTCTGTGGCCAATGTACCTGTAGAACCCCTTTATGTTATTCTTTGCATCCCTTGCCAAGTTAATTCTGTCAGTGCCTTGGCTTTCCTGATCCCATCCCTGCACATCCAGAGAGCATTACTGTACTCTTCCCAGGGCACACGGCCCTCTTTCCACCGTCTGTGCGTTTCCTTCTTTTGCCTGAGTTTCACCAGCAGATCCTTATTCAACCATGGTGGTTTCCTGCCTTCCTGGTTTGATGTATTACAAATGGAAATACAGAGCTCTTGCGCTCCGAGGAAGACATCCTTAAAGAGTTGCCAGTTCTGATCAGATCCTCTGACCATCTAGGGCATGGTCACTGCAACCTAGGCTTCCTCCAGTCTCAACTTCTTTAATGAGCTCCTTCTGCATTGGTGAGCACCAGGTCCAGTAACACTTCTCCTCTGGTTGGTTTAATACGTGGAATAGGAACTTGTCCTCAATGGACTCCAGAAGTCTCCTGGATTGCTTACTGCCTGCCATGAGGCTTTCCCCGCAAACGTCTGTGTGATTGAGATCCCCCAGGAGGATGAGAGACTGTGAGCATGATGCTTCCTGATCATCTAGTTCCACCCCCCTGCCATGGGTCTCTAAGGTCTCGAAACTGCTTCTTCGCTTATAGTGGGTGGGACTTTGATCCCCCAACCTCCATCTACGGGTTCAGGGAAACAAAAGAACTTGGGAAGCCTGCCTGTCAGTGAAGACTGAGGCAAAGAAGTTGTTGAACGCCTCAGCTTTCTCCATGTCTGTTGTTAGCAGAAGTTGAGATGGCAGAGGCCCCAGTGCCTGTTCTTCCATCTGCGCCAGGACAGGCAGTGTGACCCTGGGAATAGCAGACAGATGCCTTCTTGCTGTGGAAATGGGGTGGGCTCATCTCCAAAGTCCCTGCCTCTCTGTTTCAAGGAGGATCACGGTTGTGGCTTGGAGATAACCCCAAACCCCTTGGAAGGTGCTGGGATCAGAGTCCTGAGCTCTGGGGCTCACTAGGAGCTCTACATGCCCAAGCACTTACTGAGGCAAGAAAACAGACAAGAAGGTGGACGTGAGCAGGAACCCTAAGTGGGAGGAAGAGAGCAGTGAGAGCTGGCAGAGAGGAGTGATAAAGAGAGCTCTTGCAGGTCTCACTCCGTTTCACTAGGTGTTTAAATGTTTATCGCCTTTACTTCCCAATACACAAACCAACAGTTGGATGTCTAAGATTCAGTTAATTTCCCCAAGCTGAGTCACAGAATCACAGACTAGTTTGAGGTTGGAAGGGACCTCTGGAACTCATCTGGTTCAATGTCCCTGCTCCAGCAGACACCCGGAGCAGGGTGCCCAGGACCACATCCAGGCGGCTTTCGAAGATCTCCAGGGAGGAGACTCCACAGCCCCTGGGCAACCTGTGCCAGTGCTTGGTCACCCTCACATAAAGAAAGTGCTTCCTCCTGCTCAGAGGGAACCTCCTGTGTTGCAGTTTGCGCCCGTCGCCTCTTGTCCTGGCACAGGGCACCACCAAACAGAACCTGGCTCCAGTCTCCTTGCACCCCCCTTCAGGGACTGATGGACACTGATAAGATCCCCCCAGCCTTCTCTCCTCCAGGCTGAAAAGCTCTCTCAGCCTTTCCTCACAGGAGACACGCTCCAGTCCCTTGATTGTCTTTGTGGCCCTACACTGGACTCTCTCCAGTATGCCCACGTCTGCCTTGTACCCGCGGAGCCCAGAACTGGACACGCTACTCCAGGTGTGGCCTCACCAGTGCAGAGTAGAGGGGCAGGATCACCTCTCCTGACCTGCTGACAATACTTTGCCTGATGCAGCCCAGGATACTATTAGCCTTCTTTGCAGCAAGGGTGCGTTGCTGGCTCATGTTCACCAGGACCCCCCAGGTCCCTTTCCTCCAAGCTGCTTTCCAGCGGGGCGGGTCCCAGTATGTACTGGTGCCAGGGTTGTGCCTACCCAGGTGCAGGACTTTGCACAGAATTCCCCTGGCTGATCTTCAAGATGTTCCTTCCGGCCCATTTCTCCCTCCTGTCCAGGACCCTCTGGATGGCAGCACAACCCTCTGGTGTATCTGCCGCTCCCCCCAGTTTTGTGCCATCTGCAGACGTCTGCCCCATCGTGCAGGTCACTAATGAAGATGCTAAACAGGACTGGATCCAGTATTGACCCCTGGCGTATACCACTAGTTACTGGCCTCCACCTAGACTTTGTGCCACTGATCACCAGCCACCCTGTGGGCTCGACCATTCTGCCAGTTTTCAGTCCACCCACTGACTGCCCATCCAGCCCATACGTCTACAGCTTGTCTACAAGCTTATCGAGTTGGTCAGGCAGGACTTCCCTTTGGTGAATCCCTGCCGTCCTCTTTGCCCCTGAACGGTAGTCAGGGAGCGATTGCCTTGCCTGTATTTCAGCCACACATTTTCTTGCTCTTTTTCTTCCTGTTTGGCCCTACCTAGTGAGAAGCCAGAGGTCGTGCAGGGCCCTGCGCAGGGCCAGCTCTCGGCACTGGGGTGGGCTGGGCCATGGCCCCGCTGCGCTGAGCTGGCCTGGCTGGGCTGGCTGCTGCCTGGTGCTCGGGTGAAGGGCACCTCCTGGGGTTTAGGCTCAGCTCGGGGAGGGCCACCTCATCCCCGCTGTCCCTGCATCACAAACGTTGCCATGGCTGAGCGCTGCTGTCACCACAGCTGGGGAGGGATGACAACCCCCGAGTCAACGCGCATCACAATCGGGGGCGGGCTATATAAGTGGGGCTGAGCGAGGCTGGCTGCCATTTTGCCGCGAGCTGACGAGCGAAGAGGGACAAGCTTGAGCTGGGAAGGTGGAGCAAGGGGACCGTGAGCGCGGTCCAGCTGATCCTCCTCAAGCCAGCCAAGTTTGGCGCTCTCCTGGCAAGTCACAGGCATGGCTGATCCCTGGGAATGAGCTTCTTCCCCAGCCCAGAAGCCTTCTGGGCCTTCTACTCCTTCCTGTGGCTGCTGCTGCTGGCATTTTGCTACTTCATGATGCCCTCAAGCTCCTCAAGTTCCAAGCTCAACACTTGCCCCCTCAAACAGACATCAGGTGGTTAAGTCCCCCATCAGGATGAGAGCCTACAAGTGCAATGCCTCTTGTAGCTGAAGCAGCAAGGCCTCCTCAGCAGGCTCTCCTTGATCAGGCGGCCTGTAGCAGGCCCCAACCACAAGCTGTCCTTTATTGGTCCAGTCTTTAAGTTTTACCCACAAGCTCTCGACTTGTTTGTGGCAGTTTCTCAGAGGCAGCTGTGTTCATCAAAACATCCCATTTCACCAGGCAGCTTGTGAGCTGAGCACCTGCATGGTAAGGGCCCAGCATTTAAGCTGCCATCACCTCTGAGCCTCTGGCAGGGAAGGCAAACAACTATGTCAGTCACCAATACCTGGGCTTACATGTTTACATCTGTCACCACTTGAGGGAAAGGCAGAACAAGTACTTCTGAGGTTGCTGACAAGCAGATGATCACAAGATAATCAAATCCAGGTCATTTCTTAAAGCCAGATCTGCCCACGTGCTTGATGCTGCACGGCATTCAGCGTATTACAAGAATTAAATGATATTCTTGCATGTAATCAAACAGCAGTGCCCAACAAAATAGCCAGAGATGAAATGTGATGTAGTAGCAGCATTAAAGATCTGACAGTCCCATAAAAGAGAACAAATATGGTCTGCTGGAAGGACTGACCCAGGAAACGGGAGAAAGGAAGCATTTCCTCTCTGGGTGAAGGAGAGAGAAAAAGCAAAGAAGGAGGACCAAAGGCTGCAAGGCCCAGAGGATCCAGGCCAAGTGGGATGGACAAGTAAACTTTCAGCCTTCAGCCACTCTGTGGCATGTATAAAAGAAGTTCTGATCAAGCTCTCTCCTGCTGATCTGAGAGATTTCATGTCACAGTGTGGCAAAGATAAAAGGTTCTCCACCAGCCCTGAACAGTTGGCTGTAATTGCTTACAAAAGATGTGACTTTTCTCACAAAATCCTCCCCTGTCCCCCAGAAATGTCACTGCACCAGAAAAACACGGCTTGCTTCTAGAGAATGACATGACTGAAAAACAAACCGTTCACACTAAGGCGAGCCAGAAATATCCTTGGGCTTGCACACAAGGAACACGATGCCAAGTGGGGACAGGATGATGATGGACAAGATGAATGGCGTCATCGAGATCTGGCACCACTCTCGCACGTTTGTGGTTTGCTAAAAGGCACTACAGAGGCAAAGAACAAAAGCACAACACTTTCCCGGTGATTTAATCTCGCTGCTGAATGAACAAGGGCATCTTTCAGATTCTTGGGCTTTGAACTATTTGTTAAAATATCAGAAGAGCAGCCTGACAGTTGTGAGAAGAAGGCTGGTTTCAAAGGATGGTAGGAATAAGCAGAGAGTCTCCCAGGAAAGTGAAAAAGAGATGAGCAGACTCTAAAACACTGCACACCAGTGTGGGCCAGACCTTGTAAATAAAAGGGGAAAAAGGGGAAAGAGGGCGTGGGGTAACATTTAAGTGTAATTTAGGCAAAGCCTGAAAGCAAAAATAATACTTTGCCGTGTTTTATTAAGCAGGATGCCATGGTTAGTTGTGTGGACAAGTCAAGGCAGGTAAATGGGAGTAAGCACACAGGACCAGGAGGGACGGTGAGTGTAAAAGTCAGGAAGCCTGATGCACTTGAACCAGGGTCTGAATGACCCAAATGTTATTGGTATGCAAAATGTACAGGAAATTAGGTCTGGTTGCAAGTTTGTTTGAGCAAATCTAACAAGAAGGGATGGCTTTCTGGATGACATCCAGAGCTTGGTTTTCTTAGCCTATGAAACCAGAGACTAAAAAGGTCTGAAGCTGCTTTCTCTAAATACATCAGGGAGGAAGGGGGAAGCAAACAGGGAAGAGGAAAGGATCCATTTAACCTAAAGCACGGTGTTGGCAGGAGAACAAATAGGTACAGACTGTCCACAAATATATTTAGGCTGAAAATTAGAAGGCTTCTTGCTTCTGAAGTGATCAGGTTCTCTTCCAAAGGCAAAAAATAACATTTCTTTGAAGACAGACTTTCAAGCTGAATTCTTTCAAAAGCTTATAAAAGATTTCTGTGATAGCAGGGGAGTTGACTAGTAAGCTCAAAGGTCTCTTGTTTCTAAAAACAGCTGTCTAGATCTAGAATAGTCCTAAGAAGGTGGGTTTTGGAAAATATTTATTTTTCATGTTTACCTAGAAATCATTCACCAGGCAGTTATACAAAACCCCATCAGTCCCTCCATTGCTTTCAGGGAGCTTTCGATCAAGCCCTGTTTGTGAAGGGCCCTCTGGCTCACCTAGCAGTACATCAGGTCCCTGAGAGCAAAGAACACTGGGAGAAGAACCCCACAGAGCTGACACAAAAATCAACAACTGTGTTTTTCCATCAGGATCATATGGAACAGGAGGGAAACAGGAGCTGCTGTGAGCAGCAGAGCTGTGCTGCACCAAGGTACATAGAACAAAAGTGGAGAGGGACACAAGACATATCCAAATCTTTGCTGTAAAGGACTTTGAAACAAATCAATAAATGGTTAATTTGCCAAGTGGCAGCAGTCAGAAGGCAAAGTACCAAATTTCCCTTGCCTTTCCAGTGGAGCCAAAACTCCTCCTCAAGGCAGCAGGTGAAGAGGGAGACAGCTAAGCATCTGACACATGCACTCGTTTGGCCACTAAGAGTTGTTAATGATTTTTTTGGGGGAAAAAAAAGTCCACTGAGTTTGCTCCCTGCCCCTCTCCAGCCATTCTGACTGCCTCATTTGCTGGGACTTTTTTATTGTGATGGAACATTTCATGTGGCTCATTCTGTGTAGAGGTATTTTAACACATTCTTCAAGATGCAGCACTTTACTTTTCAAATAAATGACTCTGGATCAGTCAGGGGTATTTTAAGTGCAGTCCTTACCTGAATCCAGACTCACTTCCCTGGCTAAACAAGGTGGACAGAGCTCCAGACCTACACACTGTGAAGCCATGGTAACAGGAGCACTGGGTTGTCTGTAACCCATGCTTGTGGAAGAGCACCCGCTGCCTGCCCTAGGCCCAAGCAGTTTTGCAGCTAGAGCAGGTTTGTCTTGCCAGCATGATTACTCTCAGCTCACATGTTCAAGGGGACCTTCATGTGGAAAAAAGAAAAAAAAAAAAAAAAAAAAAACACACAAGCAGAGATTTCCAATCAATCATGCTGATTGTTTCTTGCTCCCTCATCACCCCCTGGTCCTCTATAAATTGTTTCTTTCATAATTTGTTTCGATATCTTTCCAGGATCTTAAGTAGAGGTTGCCTGGTGTCAAATCCATGGGGTCTCCTTCTGCCCTGCTTTTAAAGGTAGATGCTACACCTGCCCTCTCCCAAACTGCAAAGGTTGTCCGTGTGCCTCAGGAGCTCCCTGAAATAAGCCTTAATAGTGCAATAATTTATCCTGCTGGTGCTTCGGTATCCTAGAGTGGATTTCATTGAGCATTTCCTCATTTGAATTTGTCTAACCTGACCAAATTTAAAGCCTGAAATATGATGGCTTAGACCTCTTCTAAGAGCAGAAAGCTTTCAGTTCCTCAGCAGAAAGGATAAATTATCACCCCAAATGAGAATTTTCACTTTCGCGGTTTTTCATGGGCTTTACTGAATCAGATGTCCCAAATCTGTCTTATTTTTTTTAGTGGAAATTGCTATTTTTTTCCCGTAATTTCCTGATTTATTGTTATTGTCTGTTTGCCCTTAGCACACCAGTCCAAAGGCTGTTTATTGTGGGAAGCACCGATGTGCTCTTCCCTATTAAAATCGAGTACTTTGGGTTTTGCTTAGAAATGCTGTGCAGCGCATTTCTGCCATTTCAGGTAGCATCATAAACGTTCCTATGCTCAGAGCCTGTGAAAATTTGTTATAACATTTAATTCACTGCTAGAAGTTGCTCAAAACAGAGTAGATGAACCTCGTATAAAAGGCAATGTAAACCAGGCAATATAAATAAAAATATAAATGCTACTCCTGGCTCCCGGTGGCTGTGTGGAAGGAGCCACGGGACCACTCCTGGCTACAAAACAGGCTGAGCTGTGCGAAGGACTGGCCAGGGTACAGGCCACAAGGAAGAGAAGGATGCACGTGCATGTCCTACCCAGAGGGTCTCATTGCTCTGAGGACCAGACCAGAGCCCAGGTTTCACAAGATGAAGAACATACATGCTATATTTCATAGAAAGAACTTCCCCTGCCTACTATTTTTTCTTTTGGGGCCCTTTTTACTCATTTTATTCAATTAGGGGTCATGATTAATGACGAAATTAACAATCTGCTTAAAAATACAAAGTTACTACATCGATGCAAGGGGATGAGCTCTCAACTTTGAGACAGAAAGGGGTTTCTCCAGGCCATGGGAATCGGTGCCCCTGAGCACTGCAGGATCTAAACCAACAGGAGCTGACTTGCAAATTAGCAGAATTGCAAAGCAGGGGCAAGCACTTGAGTTACAAATATGTGTTTGAGGACATTTAACAAAATGGCAGCTCCCTGCTATAAAAGGGTGGCTGAAACAAAAGTAAAGTGTGACTCTTGCATGAGTGCTCCTTCACAGAGCTGTGATAACCAGCTCACTACAACCACCAAGGGAAGCAGTTTTGCAAACCCCCTCAGAGGCCCTTGCATGAGGGACACACTGCCTGCTACTAAAGGGACACGCAGTAGGACCCTCGACAGCCAGAAATAATGCTTCAGGCTTAGTCCTCTGCTCACCCCACACCACTCCCCGGGAAGTTCTCCACACTGAGCACATTCAGTTGTTTTCAGTTAGGTTCAGTTTGCCTTTATTGCCAATAAGTTCCACCAGATCCAAAGAAGAGCAGCCCAAGAAGCACCCCAACAGGCTCCCCAGAGAAGCTGTGGATGCCCCATCCCTGGAGGTGTTCAAGGCCAGGCTGGATTGGGCCCTGGGCAACCTGATCTAGTGGGTGGTGTCCCTGCCCATGGCGGGGGGGGGGAAAGACTAGGTGATCCCATCCAACCCAAACCATTCTTGGTTTCTTTTTTTTGAGGACAAAAAAAGAAAAAAAATACCAGCCAGGCTTTTCCAGAGCATGCCATATAGACTGTGAGTGGTATTTCAGACTGGCATGTGAGGCAAACCCTCCCCAGACTGCTGAGTGCTATCATTTCTGTGATTGCCACTAATCCTGACAGCTGAACAGAAAAATCTGGGAACCCTCATCCATGCTATAGTCAAAGCATACTTCTACAAAAATATTTATTTTTCATTCACAGAGCAGGTCGTGTTATGCAACTGTCCTCAAAGGTCTTTATGATCATCTGGCATACCAAACTTGGATGGCATTTCAAGTGTGGACCATGGCACTCTGCCTGAAATCTAGTATCGCTCCGTATTTCTACGAACAATTTGGATGATGAATCAAATGGTATACTCTTAAAAATTTGCTGGCAACACGAACATCCCAGTAGATAAGTTCAGAGCTCAAAAAGCTTGGAAAAAAAAATGAGGAATGAACCAAACCCTGCAAGACTTAATTCAATAAATAAACACACAGAATACCAAACTACAGAAGGATGAGCCAAAGGCACAGACACAAACAAGGAACAAGCAGGCTGGCAGCAGTGCAGCAGAAGAGAGCCTGGGGTTATAATGGATCAGAAAATGAAGATGTGTCGATCGTATGAGGCTCTCGGTGAGACAGGAGGCAATTGTTCTGCTCTGGCCTGCTCTGAAGAAGCCTCAGCTGGACCACTGTGGCTCAATCAGAAAGGTCATAGCTAAACTGGAGAGACTGAAGCGCAGCAGCCAGGATTCAGAAGTATGACCTACAGGCAAAGGCTGAAGAACCAAGGTTTGCTTTGTCTAGAAAAGAGGAAGATTAAAGGGTAAATAATTGGAGCTTTCCATTATGTAAAAAGGGCAATAGTCAGTTATTCCCTGGGTAAAGTGGAGGAAAGACAAAGTGAAATCATCTTTTCAGCAAGAGGAAGGTGGGTTGGTTATTAGCAAACTTGCACACCTGTACAGGCATGGGATCTTTGACATGCAGGGGAGATTTCAGACACGCTAGGCGTGATTAATCCCATATCAGGATTAACCGTGCTTCATCCTGTTCACAGGGAGTTGCACCACCCGAGCTACACCTGACTTGGTTCGTATCGGAGCCTGCACTGAGCACAGCATCCCCAGCAGACGTTGTTAGTGCAGGACAGGGAAGGGAAAGCAGCGATGCCCTGCGCTGGATGCGTGCCAGGTTCCCTGCCCTGCTAAAAGCAAAGCTCAGGTGTGGCCTCACCTCAAATCCTGCACCTAACAGCTTGGGAAAGCAAACACACGCCACGTGGGAGCCGTCTTGGGGTCTCACAGGAAGGCTTCTTGCTTGTTCTCCCGCAGAGGGAAAGGATTTTGCAATAGGACAGGCGAGTGAAAAAAAGAACCAGAGCGTGCAGCACCGTGTAGGCAAAGCTTGGCTTTGTAATGCAAGCGGCCATTTGAAACAAGGCCACAGCTGTTCTTAGTAAGGCTGGTGTTTTGCTACAGCAAATAGCTACTTCCAACAGTATCCTACTGTCCTGACATAGCCAAGGCCTGACACAGAGCAGTATTTATTGAATTTCTGCCCGAATAGCCCCCTAGAGCTTCAAATCTGCCAGAGTAAGAGCTTGCTAATACCTGCAACACTCTCCTAGCTGAAGGGAGTTAAAAGGCTCGAATCAAATCCACCCAAAATGGAGGCAGGTGTGATGTCCTGCTTCTTGTACCCAGCTGAACTGCACCCTGAGGGGGGACTTGTCGCTGTCCTGCCCTGCTCCTTGCCACGGCAAAAGGCAGGGCCCAAAGCCTTGGAAGCAAACCGAGTGACCAGGTCCTGCCAAGCAGCGATTTCTAGCTCGGTACCCTTGATCTCCGTGTGCTGTTGGCATAAGAAAGGTTTGGCCGTGCAAGAAGGCATCGAGAAGCAGGTCCTTGAACACTTCATCTGGAACAACCTGGGACTGTTCCTCCGTGCTGTGAGCAACCCAGCACTTATCACCCCAAGTAGCCGCACTGACAGGATCGTAAGTCCTCATAATTAGGTCTTTCACATAAAAATCCAAAGCACAGCCTTTCAGTTTTAAATAGTTCTCGCCTGCATTCTGGGTTTTGTGCTGCTCTGCCTTGTGTCTCTGGAGGCTGTGTCATTATCCACCCACGGCAGCAGCAGCACATTTTCTCGGGCCTGAACCTAGCTTTTGTTTTAGCTCCGTTTCTGACACCTCGCTCCCACTGCTGCCTTGGGGAACAGCTCCAGAGAGGGTGAGTCATCTCACAGGGTTGCAAAATGGAAGTGAGACGCCCGCTCTGGCTCCAGCACCTTCCTAAAGCAGTGTGTGTGGTCCTGCGTGCAGCCCCTGGAGCTGCACAACCAGCAGAGATGGAAAGGAGGAGGGTGTTTCCCTGCCTCTGCCCAGGAGCCCAGAGAAAGCCAGAGCCTTTGCACATGCAAACACTTTGTCTTCATGCTCCCGTGCCCTCTCTCAGCTGAGGCACGACTGCAAACAGGAAGGTGTAAGCCTGTGGGTTGGGCAGCACAGCAGCAGCTGGTGGCTGCGGGACTGGCTCCTGGTCCCAGCAGCAGTAGCAGCTCTTGGTGCCTTCTGCTGTGGCTTTTGCAGGTCTCCTTCCCTCTCTGTTCCACGAGCTTTCTCAGCTGGTTTCACCCCCTGTCTCCACCCTAGTGGTCTCTTACTGCCACGCTCCGTGTTGTTACTTGGCAGCACCTTGGTCATGGAGCTGTCCCACAACCTGGCAAGGTGGTGGTGGAGCTGCTGACCACCTCCAAGCCCTCGGCATGGTGAGAGGATGGTGGGGAGGTCTCAGGTTGGCAGGTGACAGCCAGGAGCTTGCTGCAGACTTGTCAGCAGAGAGCTGACAGCTGATAGATAGCTCCACAGACAGAAGTGAGCTGACTTTAGGGAGTTTTTAATGATTGGGAAGCGTTAGCAATAAGGTCTGGACACAGTCTGCCTTTCAAAGAGCTCCTGCTCAAAGCAGGAGACTGAAGCAGCTTCAACAACAGGTAATCACAACTCTCATCCTTGACGTCAACTCTCATCCTTCTTTATGCATCTGTATGAGCTCCAGGGTCCTTCAAAGAGGGATGAGAATTTAAATATCCTAAACGCACATGAAAATGAGGATTATTCACAGAAGAGAAATGTAAGGCTAACCTAATTGCCTTACTGTGCCTGCAGGATCGTCTGTCTAGTGATGGATAATCATCAGGATAATTAACATAAAGGTTTAGATAAGCATGGGAGCGCTGGACATCAGTCTGCACCCTCTGAGCCCTACCTTTGCAAATGAAGGCTGGCAGCCTCACACAGCCGGGATTTCTTGCGAGTCCCCCGGCACTACCGCCTGCGTTCCTGGCTAGGCACACCGTGAGCGAAACCTCTCCTGGATGAGCTTGGCAGCCCTGCCTGCAGCCTGGGCCAGGAGTACAAAGGAAAACAAAACTGAAATGCACATGTTATCCAACCACTTCTAAGTTGCAGAAGCATTTAAGGTTAAGCAGCAGTGTTGGGATATAGATATGCATTAAGAAATAGCAGCCGTTGGGAGGACAGGGCAGGAAGGTCTCATGTGGGTTGCGTGGTTTTAATCCAGATTGGCTTTCCTGTCCCCTCAGTGCACCCAGCACCAGGAGAAAGGCACAACTGTGTGGACCAGGAGGAAGAAAGTCAAAGTGAAAGTGATCCCTGCTGAGGACTGGACAGGTGGTTGCTGCAGGTATGGCCACACAGCTTTCGTAGCCTCCACCTGACATGGTGCTGTCATCGAGCCCTCCGACACCCAGGCATTTCCTCACAGGCACTTCCCCAAGCATCTCCTCTGCTATGTGTACATACAAACCTGCCCATTTCTGCCTGTTATACATAACCGAGTAGGAGAGACTGATAAAAGCACAATGCAATTAGGCACGTGTGTTCAAATTGCCATGTCAAACCATAACATGACGTAGATATTGGATTTAATTATAGAACTTTTTTTTTTTTAATCCACCCACGTGCTTTTTTCTGCACAAACTCACACCTCAGTTATTCCTTGCCCAATGAAGCATTATGCAACTGGCTAATTAAGGCAGTCAGAGGCTTTGTAATCCCAAAATCTGCCTGAGAGGCCATCCTATGGCACAGGGCTCCCCTGGGCTCCTCAGGGAAGCAAAGACCTTTGGCCATGTCAGGAGCAAACACTGCCCATCTTCCCCAGCGAAACTCTCTTTTACAGCATTCCCATGGCAACAGGGGGACTAACCTAATATACTCGCTGCCATCTGACCTATAGAAGCAGGAAAGTCAATTCTGTTTGAACTCAAACTGTTTGGAGAGAGTGCAGAGCCACTAAGGGATGTGTTTTGCCAGTGTACAAGACTGGCAGTTCCTGGGTTTGCAGAGAGCTCGTGTGGTTTTTGGGGTCTGTGCTGAGTGAGAGGCAACTCATCTCAGGAACCAGAGCACAGGCGGCTCTTTAGGGCTGGTCCTTCGTTGGCACATCGGCTCAGAGATGCCCCGGAGCTCAGCTGGGATGCTGGTGGCACTCATGTGGTCGCAGCAGCCCAGTCTCCAAACCAGGCAGCACACAGTGACCTGCTGTAACCTGCTCTCAGGAGGTGGGTGTCTTCCTTTGTCACGGCACCAGGCATTCCCCATCCTTGGGACGAGCACTTGGAGAAGCTCATCAGAGGCGTTGCTGGCACCTAGACACATAAGCACAACTAAAGCAGCATAAATTCAGCAGCTCACAGAGCTCTGGAGAACATCTGCTGGCCCACTCGACTTGGGTACTGCATGCAATAGCAAGAAAGTCCTGTTGCTGGGAGGAGACTGCTTCAGCAGATCCAGGTGGCAGAGGGTCAGTGGGCTCTCCTGTAAAGCCTGCAGGGAACCTAGAGATGAGGAAAATCCCATGTGATGTAACCACATGTGGTGGTTTTACTCGGGTGGGAGGCCAAGCTCCACCACAACCGCTCTCTCACTCCCCCTCCTCAGAGAGGAGCGGGGAGAAAATATGATGAAAAGGGCTCAAGGGCTGAGATAAGGATGAGGAGATTGCACAGTAATTATCGTGATGGGCAAAACAGACTCAGTGTAGGGAGATAGTAAGATTTATTGCCTATTACTAACAAGCTAGAGAAGTGAGAAACAAAGGAAAGAAACCAAAAGCACCTTCCCCCCCATCCACCCTCTTCCACCTCCTCCCCCCGAGCGGTGCAGGGGAACGGGGGAATGGGGGTTATGGTCAGTCTATAGCGCTTCTTCGCCGCCACTCCTTCTCGGTCACTCTCGTCCCCTGTGCTGTGGGGTCCCTCCCACGGGATGCAGTCCTTCCTGAACTGATCCGGCGTGGGCTGCCCACAGGCAGCAGCTCTTCAAGAACTGCTCCAGATATGGGTCCGTACCACGGGGTCCATCCCTCAGGAGCAAACTGCTCCAACCTGGATCCCCTACAGACAGCAGCTCCTGCCAGGCCACCTGCTCCTGCGTGGGCTCCTCTCCACGGGCTACAGGTCCGGCCCGGAATCTGCTCCGGCAGGGGTCTTCCACAGGCCGCAGTCTCTGATGGTGCAGGTCCACCTGCTCCACCGTGGTCTCCTCCACGGGCTGCAGGGTGAAACCCTGCTCCACCGTGGTACTCCATGGGCTGCAGGGGGACAGCCTGCTTCACCATGGTCCTCACCACAGGCCGCAGGGGACTTCCGCTACGGCGCCTGGAGCACCTCTCCCCCTCCTTCTTCACTGACCTTGGCGCCTGCAAGGCTGTTCCTCACTCCTCTCACTCGCCCAGCTGCTGTGTGGAGCAGTAGTTTTTTTTTGGTGTTTTTTTTTTTTTTTCCTGTCTTAAATATGCTCTCACAGAGGCGCAAACCAACATCGCTTATTGGCTCAGCTCTGGTCAGCAGTGGGGCCCTTACCAAACATGGGGCAGCTTCTAGATCCTTCTCACAGAAGCCACCCCTATGGCCCCCTGCTACCAAAACCTTGCCACGTAAATCCACTACACCACACAACAGTGCTGCCTTTTCTGAAGAGGTGGGCCTATCTGCTTGCTAAGTCCATGTGGCAGCTGGGAAATTCATCCCTTGCAGATGTATGTAGAGGTAGTGTTGAATCTAATGGCTGTGCAGCCACCCAAAAGAAAAATAGGGATACATCTCTTAGTGCATAAACCTAGATGATGTCCTGCAAGAGAAGCGATAATTTCCCCACTTCTTAGGGGTGACGTGAGCTTTGCCACAGCTGGCAATGCTGTCTTGTGAGAGGGCACCTTCCTCTTGCTTTTAGGCCTAAGAGATTCAGCTCTGTTCCATTGCCTCTAATAAGTGCTCCCCTTGAAGGCTCATGGACTGGAGAGCCCAGAGAGCTGGATGGTTTCAGCGCCAGCCTGGGTTGAGAGCACAGTGGGGCTGGTGGCTCAGCAGGCACTAAGCGCTGAAAATCACCTCCGTGGATGTTCAGGATCAGGCATGAAGGAAAGGACACGTTTTGGGGTTGCTATCAGTGTGGGAGAGGCTGCTTTCATATCTGCTGCATGCTGGAGGAGCCTGATGGGGTTTCATCGTTGCTGCCAGCACAGCGCAAAGTCTGCAGCCCTGCCCAGGTGATGGTTATTCATTCACCGAACTTCAAAAGCCAGAGCAAGGTCACTTAGCACCTGAGCACACGCAGGTAAATCACCAGCTGTGTCAAAGAGCCCAAAGAGCTTTAAAAGACACCCTGCCTCCTCATCCAGCCTCTTTGGTGCACCACCAGCCTTTGATAAGGGAAACAAAGAGAGCAGTGAGTGGCAGAGGCCAAGAGGTAATGCTTAGTGCCAGCTTCAGCCCTGGGTTCCCACCTCACAGTATAGCTTCCTCCATCAGCCTGCGGATGAGGAGAGAAAAGAAGACTGAAGTGTTATCCCAGTTTTGATGGTTCATTGCTTCAACTCGTATTTTGGGGGGAACAGCAGACCGAAGGTAATGAGCGTAGAAAACACAAGGGGTGTCTGTGGGACAGGGTGCCCCAGCACACTTGTCTTTATGACTGCTCACTCTTGGCTCATTTGGCATTTAATTACTGAGACTATTCTTGCTGTGTCTTCTGCATAGCAAAAAATAAGGCTGATCTGGAGAAATGAAGGTCACAGCTGGGTAGTGGATATCTTTACCACTCAGAGGTCCACTGCCCACAGCAGGGAGTCCCTCAAAAACCTTCCACGGGTCTGAAATAAGGGATTCAAGAGATGGAGGAACAGGGATGTGTCCATGCATCAGGTTCTCCCTGCTGCATGATCAAAAGGGGAAGGATGAATCTCCATTCACAGCACACCCACCTCCTGGGCACCCCTCTCTTTGATGAAAAAGTCAACACTTACAGGGCTGTACGTTGCCAGTGGCTGGAAAGAAAATAATAGAGAAGCACAGTGAGATGTCCCTGCCTTCCAGCTGGCTTACAGCAGCCAAGGCTACTGTGGGAGAGCTGAGGGGTTTGTGGATCAAAGGAAATCCTGTCCCTTCTTACTCAATGTAAGATGCCTTTGCTATGCAGGGAAATGGAGAGAAAAGATAGACAGTTCTTGGGCTTTGAGGGAAAATCTGGCTTATAGGAGCTCGTTTCCCCGAGATTAAATATCCTTTTTAGTTTAAATGTCATTCCCTGTGGAAAATTTTCATGGAGGAAGGGAGATTGAAATGAAGTTCAGGTGGATCCCTCAGACCAAGAAGGCACCCTTGAATTCTTTGCAACCATGGTTGTGTGATGGCAGCTTTCTCAGCCAAGCCCCTTGGGTCTGAGGAAGGTTCTCTAGATGGAAGAGCAAGAAGTGCTCTGGTATGAAACCAAGGCTTTGGTCTGTCCAGCTGCACCCTGGCCACCCTATAAGCAAACGGCTTATGCAACCCAGAGGCAGAGAATGTAAAACAGGGCAGCAAATCACACCCCGTCTGAGGAGAGATAAGGCTCTATTTTCGTTTTTCCCCGTGTTGTGGTCAACCCAGCCCAACAGAGCACCTGTATTTGGGATGCATTGTTTCCAGATGGCCACCAAGCCCAGCACGAACTGGACATTGGAGCAGCACTGCCCCATGGCAGGGTGTGTTTAATGGGGCATGGCAGAGCAATAGCAGGTCCTTGCTGGGACTGCAGGGAGTCATTTCAATAGGCAAAAATGGAGCTGATAGGAAATAGGTGAGGCTGAGCTGTGCTGGACAGTCACTGAGCAGGGACATCACCTCTTCTCCAACCACTGTGGCCATGGCCACTTGGTCAGCCAGCCTGGTGGCACCTTCCTCCTGCACCCAGCCTGCCGTGGCGGGTGGTCTGGCTTGGTCCCGAGGCTCCACAACAGCAAATATTATGTTTGAGGCTCCCTGTAATATTGACAGCCAGACACCGCAGTCTTTCATGCTAGACATTAAATATAGATCTAAATTTCTCAGCTGAAGAGAGGTTTTCCTTCCTGTCTGGCTGGCTATGTACATTAGCAAAGGAAAGCTTAGCCGGGCCTTTACAGACCTTCATTTTTCTGTTATACTTGCTGTATCACAAGTTTCCCCGCTAAACTGAAAACCGAGGCATTTCTTGTGGCATCCAAGCTGCAAATTGGAATGTCAGGTAAAATGAAGACTTATAGGGTTGTAATTCCCCAGGAGAAAAGAGGGGCCCCGTCCATAAAACACTTCTGTCAGCTCCTTGGAAAGCTTTCCAGCAAGTTCAGCCTCCGAAGGAGGAATTTATAAGCCGGTGATGATTAAAATCCAGAATTGCAAAAATAGCTAGCAGCCCTTGCATAAAGGGCTACTTGGGTCCAAGTCAATAATAGCACGGCTAATGGAAAGGCAGCGAGTGCTCCATATGTAATTCAATCACAAGGTGAAATGTGCCACAGCCTGGGGATCCCCGCAGGCCGACACCAGACGTCAACACCTGATGCCGAGACTCGGGTTTCCTCTTGAGGAGCACTCGGGGCCTAGCACGGATCTGGTATAAAATGGGGGAAAATCCAAAACAAGTGGACAGATTCACCTTCCCTACTCTGGTCAGGCACTGAGCACAGGGGGCAGGATCTGGCCCAGAGGTCCCGGAGATAGCGTGAGCCGTGGCAGAAGAGGCTGCTCTGGCTCTGCCCACCCTTAATTCTCTCCTCACACAACTCCAGTCATGCAGCATTCCCCAAGTAGAAGTCCGTACCTTTTCACCTCCAGAGCCGGCCTATTTCTGCTCTTTGGCATTCAGAAATAAGTCTCCCTCCCTCCCAGGAAGGAGCCACGCTATAAATATCTCCGTGCAAGTTTTCTGAGTCCGAACAGTCACAGTGCCACTCCTCGCCCAGCAGCAGTGAGCCTAGCTGCTTCTGCAGTGCCTTTAAAAAAGTCAGTGTGCTGCTACAGCTCCAAGTGAGAAGAAAAGGAGACACACAGGAGCTGCAGTCACGGTGGTGTAGACATCTGCAAGACAAAGTTAGGAAGATCTCTTCTAACTTCAATATATCAGATGGTCCAAGAGGACTGTGGAAACTGAATGAAATAGTGAGCATTTTCAACTGTTTTATAGTGGGCTCAAAGCACTCCAAAAAATAAGACACCAGTTTTGTTAGGTAGTGGCTGAACAGATGGAAACTGTGTGAATTATGAGGGGCTCTGGAAGGAGGGAGGATATTGCCCGAGAGGATCGGCAGCAGGCCCAGGAGCAGAGCAGAGGGCTCCTGACACCATGCAGCAGTGCACCAGGAGGCCACGCTTTTCCTGCCTGAAAAGGGCTTATTAACAAAAATTAAGCAACGCCAAACTGCAGGTGGTATTTCTCTGACCCAGCCACCACTGCCACCTCTGGTCCCCATCAAAAACCAGGAGCTGAGCAGCAGCTGCCACTGCATCCCGTTAAACTCTCGGGACACAAAAACAAGGGGTGCAGAAGGGCCTGGAAATGGAGGAAGAAATGCTTCCCCAGCATGTTTCCCCTGAGAAGAAGGTTTCACCTGAAGCATTCAAACCCCACCACCAACAGCCCAGCCCCAGAGACACTGTGCATCTCAGTGACAGCTCCATAGACCCCAAAACCAGCTGGCAGATCATACGAACTGCATAGAAACACCAGGTTTTGGTAATCCCAAGAAATAGAAGCTCTAGACTAAAAGATGCTGTCAGACTGTTCAATACCTAACTGCCAACTGGGGCCACTTCGGGGAATGGTGGCTCTGGATATGTTGTGTGCGGTGAGAAGTCTCATGGGCAGGACTGAAACAGCCTGAAAGGAAGAACCCTTCCAACATACATGGCTGTATTTCCTTTGCCTCATGTTTTCTGGGTCCTGTAAGCAGTAGGCACTTGATCATCAAAAGGAGAAGAAATATTTAGAGGGAAAAAATAAAAATCTTTGTGAGCCATCTACAAGGGAACTTGAGGAGAAGGGGGGGACCTGGGACCTCCTTGGCCTCATTTACTTCTTATCTACAAGGAAAAACATGGAGAGCCAAGAGCTTCCCCAGCTGTACAGAAATTGTATGAGTGAAGGCCAGATTTGGTGCAGGTTGCGTCTGTGGCCAGGTAAGAGCAGTGCAGAGATGTGGATAGAGGTGCCACTTCTTATCCAGTCATCAAGCAGTTTGGGAGCTTGGCGGCTGTGCCACAAGTTTCACGTGGAAGGAGCGGACAGCCTACATCCCCTCGCACTGGCAGCTCTGCTTTAGGTCCTCCCCATCCACACTGAAGGATTGGGAGGGGTTGCTTTTTTTAATTCTTCTAGCTGTTAAAATAAACCCAAGGTAGATTAACATGGGTTCTCTGCTTAGCTAGGTGAAGGGAAAGGAGAGGAGTTGGCTTAAAGATGAAGCAAGGAATTCAGTCCACCATGGAGCATCAGGGATCTGCATCCTGCCCCCTTGCTCCCACCGGCTCAGACCTCACCACCAGCTCTCCAAAGCAAGCAGCGAAGCTGATGGCTTAACAACGTGGGAGAGGGACCTGGAGCCACAGAGCAGCGGGTCTTGGTCTGAATGGGTTAGCTGGGTTGTCACTGCTGCAAGTGGCATGAGGTGGTGATGGCAGCACAGGCTCACGGGCAGCAGAGCATCAGGACGTTGAAGACCCACGCACGTGCCAAAACCAATGTGGAGAAAAGCTTGCAAGGAAGTGGGAATAATTCTGACTAAACGAAGACACTGAACAAGCTTGAGAAGCAAGTAATTCCCCACACACACCATCATTTACTCACCTAGGAAGCATCCCTTCCTTACACCACTGCCTGCAGCCTGAGCAGGGCACACACCTCAGCATGCAGCACGGTTTGCTACGAGCGATTTGTCGACCTTGCCGAGCGAAGCTGAGCTCCTGGAGGTGTAGGAGTAAACATTTTACCAGTGCAGTCTAGCTCCATCAGTCCCGATCACGAATAGGCGTTTGCAGGCTTTCAATGCCATTTCCAGCTCCTCATTTAGAAGAGAAAAACAAAGCTGCTTTCCGTGACTGACAGCGATGGAAAATAAAATCAGCTGGTTTGGCCACAGAAACAGGCCCAGCGTGAGAAGCAGCGGTGACTCAGCTCCCTCTCACCTTCCCCGGTCTGATTTTGCCTCCCTGCTGGCAGAAGGCACGAGTCAGGGTGCAGCCAGCGAGCAGGGCTCGGCTTTGAGCACAGCCCCGTGCCCCTGGGCTGCGTCCTCCCTGCACGTGTCCTGGGGCGCAGCCACCCGAACCCTCCTGGTTGTCTTCCCTGGCTGGGAGGAGCACCTTATATTTGTATCCGCATTGTTCACCATGACAAAAGCATCGCTAAACAAAGGTGAGATGGTTTGGCGTGAAGCCAAGGGGAAAGGCTGAAGGAAATAGTCAAGATTAATAGTCCAAGACTTTGCCTGCTCATGCTTTCGCTGCACCACAGGGATGATGGATTTCCTCCAGAGATGCTCAAGAGAAAATCAGGGACTGAAGCATCTCCCTAGGAGAAGTCCAGCTGAAAATTTTCCACCCATAAAGCCAAATTCACAGACTGGGACATCCACCAGGCTACAGTTCCTCCAAGAACATTTAGGAAAGGACCAAACCCCAGGGGCTTGCCAAGACAAGTAACGTCTACCTGCTTTCTAAAAAAAGGAGAACAACAGTCAGACAGGAATGACTGCGCGGTGCACAAGAAATTTGTGTCAGTGGACATTTAGGACATTCAGTCCATTTGTAGGACTTTAATGCTTCCCATTTAAGAACCGATTTGATCCAGTAGCTCCCTTCAGTTTGTACAGACAGCAAATATGTGTATTCAGTAATTCAGAAACATGGTTTTCCTATACCAGGGAAAAGGCTCATTAATCTTGGCACATTAGGCATCTATCAGCAACCCATAGGCAGGAGGTCAGATTTTAAGTACAAGGAGGTGATGCCCAGAGCAGCTTTCTGGTGCCAGAATTAGAGGTTTGGGGAGAAAACAATTAGAACATGCCAATTTAGCAGGGTGGAAAGATCACTTTTGACAAATTCTCCCTTGCTGACTCCTGCGTAACATGGTGGGTAGGACAACCACCAGGACATCGGGATATTTTTGAGTGTCAGCTAACCCTCAGCTTACAAGATCAGCATAATTTAGGTTAGAAGGATCACAGGAGGTCACCTGGTCTAAGGCTGGATTAACACAGAGATTAGTTCAGGTGAAACACCAACATGAATTTCTTCTGGACTGGCAGACAGCTTCTGTTTGACCAAACCTCTGCTTGGTGGCAAGCGGTGCATCCAGCAAAGATGAAGAGAAAAACCAACCCTGCCTCTTCCTCGGGCTGGGCGTTGCCATTCAGTGCTGTGCTCCACAGAGACACAGCCCAGGACAGAAGGACTCGGGGGGAAGGAAAAGGCTCAGCCAAGCCCTCAGCAAACCAAGCATCCATTAGAAAAAGCAGGGCTGCTACTTTCTAGGATCTGCAGCCCTTAGCCAAGGGACTAGGCTGGTTGGGAACCAGTCTCAGGCACCCCAGTAACTCAGGCAGCGTGGCTGGGCACTGGCGTGTTGCCTTCTGCACTGGGGGATTTTTGCTGAAAGCATCTAATGGATTCTTGGGAACTGGTATTTTGTGTTTTGTTTACTATTTTTTTTCCTTCAGGGATATTCATTATTTTTATAGTACCATTTCCAGGCACAACAGGAGTTGTCTAATCTGTGCTGTTTAAAATATAAAAAAAAAGGCTGCGGAGCTTTATGAGAGATGTCAGGAAATTCTGCAGAACAGTTATGAAAGTCACAAATTCTGGAAAATTTACATCCCGCAGGTGTCATGGGTGAAGTGATCCCATTAGCATAGCTATTTGCATATGATTTTGCAGACCTATCTTTTGTCCAGACTAATATCAACCACCTGTGTTGTCTACAACGTTGCTGAGGAGCCTCCATCACCCGACCTGCAACATTTCCCTGGTCCAGAAATGCACATTACAGACAGTCGCAAATCCACCAGGGCTTCACCCTGGGTGGAAAAAGGCTTAAAATCTGATTATATTTGCACAACAAAGATGATAGCACACTTAGCTTTAAAGACAAGATTACTATATCTTCATAAAGCCTCAAATTAATACCTTGTCACCTTGTCCAACAAATGTTTCTGCAGTAGAAAAGCATCTTTTTGCAACCTTTGCTTGAATTTGCTCTTCTTTGTTTGCATTGTTAGGGTTGAGAAGCCCACGCTTCATTTTGCAGAGCAGGCAGCATCCATGGATGCCTCCCTCCAGGAATGCTGAGATGTGAGTCCTGGGCAGCCCCCAGCCCCGCAGGCACCCCCCTTTGTTTCATTCCCCAACCCAGCAAATTTTGGAGTGTGAGCACTTTCTTTTGTCTGTTTTGTTAGCTTTTGAGAGTGTAGCCACCAGCTCCCACTGCAAAATTAACATGTGGCAATGTACACTTTTCTTGCTTTTATTAAAACGCTTCGTGTACAAAACTAACACTGGACCAGTCTGCCAGTGGAAGAGCTGCAGGTTCAGAGACCGGTGTGTGACTAGAGATAGCTACCTGGGAATGCCTAATAAAAATTGCTTTTAATTTTAAATGCCTGTATCTTCAACAATAAGAGCAACCAATGTGTCCCTCTGTCTGTCCTGGGTCCAAGCCTCAGCTGGCTGCAGCTTGACCTCTATCTTGTCTCGCCCTGCTTCTTGCTGCCAGTAATCCTAGCCTTCCGTGGCTTGTCCAGGCTGATTTTTCCCCTGAAACCTGATCCTTTTTCAACAGATCAAAGGGAGCAAAATGAGAAACTTCTGCAGTGACCCTGGAGCCATGTCAGCGTGACGTGGCCGAGCCATCGCTGCGGGTCAGCCTGCCTGTACCGATAAACTGACCCCGAGACAAACTGCAAAGTCCCACAGCTTAACAGAGTGCCCGAGCTCAGGATCTCTGGTGGAGGGTCTCCATACGTTATTTACATCCTGCCTGCTATGTGCTAACCTGTACGGGAGGGAGGCCCTGAAGATGCTGCCCTGAAGCACTAGGAAGATTCCAGATGAAGAAGGTTCAGAGGAGGAATGGCCTTTCATGAAACCCCGCTGGTCCATCTGAAAAAGGCAGAGAAGCCTCCAGGCACCAAAGCGCCTTCTTCAAGCCTGAAAAGTTCACATTGAGCTCCAAATTTAACAGGGCAGTGTTAATTGCTGAGCCCACCCAAGAGGAGATGCTGCGGGGGTGTGGGAGCCATGCAGGCTGTTAGCAAGGAGCCCCGGCATTAGGCACACCTTTGTGAAATTCTTAGCTGCGAGGCAATTACTGCAGTTTGCTTCCCTTTTCACCTCTTTACTGGTATATGTGTGTCTTTGTCTTGCCAGCACCTCATTGTAGTTAATGCTTGGGAGGGTTTGGAGGGAAACTGCTGCAGTCGTCAGCAATGCGAGGTGTCCTGAGCCATCAGGAGGCACTGAGCTCTCTCCTACCCAGTCCCTTGGTGCTCTAGGTGGTGGCAATGGTAGTGTCACTTCCCCCTGAATGTCAGAGAAAATCAGAAGAAATTATGAGAAATTATGAGTTATTTTAGAGCAGCCTGAAACTTGGAGTTTCTTCCAGATGTTCACAAGGGTATGGGTGCCTTAACCCTGAAACATAAAGATTATTTTCCTCTCAGGAATTTAAAAAAAAAAAAAAAAAAAAAAAGGAATATATATTCAAGCCTGCTTGGATACAGAAGGATGAAATCCACTGCACAAAAGCGTGGGAGCAGGAGAAAGGGCTCCTCCAGTGCCCTGGGGGGGTCCCAGGGCTGCCACTGCCCTCCTCTTCCAGGAGAGGAAGGGGACATTATTGTGCAAATGAGCCTGCCAGGAAATCCGCTTTGTTTCCAAATGCCTACCTCCAGCCCTGTCCTGTCAAGCTCTGAATGAGGATGAATGGCCTAAAAGCAATGGAATTAAGCATTTAGGGCAAAATCCCACCGAGCTTTCGGTTTCAAGCAGGCAGACCAGCAGGCTAGGGCAAAAACGTGTCCGTATATTTAGTGCATGCCGTAGGCAGCCATCTGATAGTCCTCCTGCTACACTGCCAGGGTCCAGTGTGGGCATCACATCGGTGCCTCTGGTTCTAAGCCTCACTCTCACACCCCACCTTCTACCTTGACTCTGATATTTCGTTTGTGAAGAGAAACGGCCCATCTGTAGCTTACCGTTATAGCAAATGGTACTGAATTGGGCATGGATAATAAATGTACTGGCACCTCAAAGGTAACCACAGAGCCTCCCGCTTCGTGGATGCTCTGAAGAAGTGAAAATCGCTCTGTGCTTCTGCACGGGGTGCGACCGGCCACAAAACTTGATCTGTCCGGTTGCTGCTTGTCACCGACAGGCAAAACTGGAGGGGTGAAGGTTCCCTGTGGGAACAGACCCGCGGCGGTGGGATCCAAACCTTTCTCCAGGAGGTTCCTTGAAGCTCATCAGCCTGGTGCACCCCAACATTTCTGCTGGCTGCCTACTGTGAAGTGTCTTCATGCACAGACGGGTTAGCCAGACCTCCAAATGGCTCTTCAGCCCCACAGGGGCAAGTGTCCTGTCTTAGATCCTTCAAAGTTAGCTCTACAAAACAGCAAAAGGAGGTATTCATGCAATTTCTATCTATGATACTACAAAACCAGCAAAGCCAAGAAAGAACTGGATCCGCCAGTGCTACAGATCTCTAAAATCTGAAAGGTCAAACCAAGCTTTTTTTTTATTTTCTGCATCCAAGGAATAAAACCCATGAAGGAATTGCAGTTAGTGACTCTGATTCTAGTAAAATACTTGTGGTCGTCCTCAAGCTACTTTATTTTTCCTCTTATCACAGTGAATTTGTGTCCATTTTTTTATTGGACTGCTAAACAGGATCTGCAATTTGCTGCATACACGGTGAAGCAGATAGAGCTAAACGAAGTTATTGCTGCAAAAACAAAAGGCTGTATAAGATATCGCCACAATTTCTGCTCCCGCTTACATTCAAGCAACCCCACTGTATGTGGAGTTGCACGAGAGCTAAAATAACCTGCCAAAAACACGCGGTTTGATTTCAATACGCGACATTAAAGCTCCCTTTGCCAAAACTAGCAGGGATATTCACTGACTTCTTTCTCCCACCAAAGACGATGTGTCATGTTTTGGCACACCCTTCCAAGATGGCTTTCTAAACAAAGTCTCCATCTGGCCATGCGAGGACCGCTTACAGCTCCTGCGGCAGTGTCTGCAAAATGGAAGAAGCCGCTGACTTTCCTTCCCCAGGTGGCTTCGTTTTCAGGCTTCGTCCAATTTGAAATAATGAAGGTAATTACCTTGTAAGCACCTTAGTGGAAAATATTGGTATAGTTAATTATGCAGAGGTGCAACGCTGACTCATTTCCCAGTGTTTAAAATACAAATATTAATGCTTTCTCCTTTGGGACGTCGAGAAGATTACTTAGTGCTGCAGTCCGACAGAATCTGTAAGTTCTGCAGCTGTCCCAGTCGCTTTAAGGCAAAAGTTTGCCACGCTGATTTTAATGTCCCTGGTTGGTGTTGTGCAGGATCCGGAGGCTTTTGAGGAGTTTGCAAGAATGGAGCCTTTGGCAGAGGCCCTTTAAACATTAAAAACTGAGATTTAATTTCAAAGGATGTTTTAAGACCAAAACGTGATTTTAGGATTCTCAACCTGAAGATGAGAAACTCACTCCGAATATCAGGAGAGATGTAAATCCTTGGAGACTGATACCCAAAGCACAGTGCTTGGGTATCTTAAGATATCCTGGCTAAACTGGGTGAAAACGCAGCTGCCTTTCCCTAAGGTTTGGGTGAAACCACGCAGCAAACTCCCGGCACGGACTGCACCTTGCGTTGTATCTAAAGCCTTGAAAACGCAAAGCCAGGTTTTTCCACGTGATTTCTGATTGACTTTCCAGTCGTGGAACAAGGAGCCCGCTATTTCTACGTGAGTCTGTCGGGAAAAAAAAAAAAAAAAAAAAAGCCTGATTGCTTTCGGCAGGAGGCTGGCAGAGCCCTCCGTGAGCAAACAAGCAAAAGCAGCCAAACGTGTTGTGTTTGCCTTGGTATTGGGTAACGTTTCGGAACAATCCGGTGCGCCCCAGCAAGGATTCACATGGGAGACAAACAGAAGGCTCGACTCCTTTCTCACACCTCTGCAAAAGGAGGCGAGAAGATTTACAAAAATGTTAATCCGGTTGAGGTTTCTCTCATAGGTACCGAAAGGAGTTTTTCTGGGGTTAAAAAATAAATAAATAAGGAGACGTCGGCACTTTGGGCACGGGCTTTGTTCTTCAGCAGCGTCACACCAGCCCACCTCTCCAGCCAGGAGCCACAGATACTGCAGGTGAAGGCGGCAGCAGCAGCACACGCAGGGCACCGGGCCCCGAAGCACCAGGTCAGAGGAGAGGCAGAAGTGTGTGGCCAGGCTTTTTACAGGGCTATGGCAATTAAGGAGGCTGGCGATTGGGAAATTAGCTCTGTGGCTTAGGCTTCTGCAGCAAGTGGAGCCAGTCCACGAGCCCTGCTGCAGCGAGCGGGGCCGTGCTGTCCAGAGGGGAGGCCACTCACTACATAAGAACTGTTTTTATCTAAATTCTGATCTTGAAAAATAATTCTTATGGCCTTGCCACGTTCAGTTCTCTGCCTGCTTCGTCACCTCGCAAGCCAAAGCCTTGCCTGTACACGAAGCAGCGAGCGAAGCCCTCACCCCCACCGCAGCCTCATCCCCCAGCCCACCTTGGGGGCAAGCAGCAACCAGGGCGGATTAACCACCACCCACACACATCCACCTGTGGAAATTAAGAAACCAGCTCCCCTGAA
The DNA here is from genome assembly GCF_009769625.2 of Cygnus olor. Lineage (NCBI taxonomy): Eukaryota > Metazoa > Chordata > Aves > Anseriformes > Anatidae > Cygnus > Cygnus olor. Next base: position 10,350,168 of record NC_049171.1, read on the forward strand.
GGCAACCACCACCACCAGCCCTCCAAAAACCACCCAAGACGTATTTCAGCCAGAGGAGAAAGTACCAAGGGGAGCAGATGTGGGCATGGGGCAAACTCTGGTCCATCTCTCCCCCGTCGGGGTGTGTTATAACCCCTCCAGCCCCTGTAAATCACAACACTGCTTCCTCAGATGTCAGCATAGAATCTTTTAATACTTTACATAAAAAACTGCATACACAGTTCATAATTTTATGTAAACATCATATACATCTCAGTTTTTGCCATGTCAGTTTATTAAAAACAAACAAAGAAAAAAAACAGTCTCAGTACCACTGTTGGGGGAAGAAGGGAAAAAAGTAAACAAACATAAATGGATAAGTTTGTTCTCTGAACCAGAGAAACGCAAGATTATTTTCACCCGGGTCTGCTACCCTGTGAAAATAAGTTTTAAATAAACCTAAATTCATTAAACTGCCCTTTAGTATTAAAGTCTGATGTACTCAATGCGTAAGGAACAGTGTTTTCACCCATTTTTTTTTTTCAAGGCAAAAAGATACAGTGGTTTTATTTACGCTTGTGTTGAAGTCACAATTTTAAAAACAAGGCCCAGATGAGGTTGCTGAGTGTTTCCAATGCTACAGTGTTGTATGCAGATGACAAGTGCATTGAGTGTTTAATTCAAAAAAAAAAAAATTCCAAGTTGTGCAAAGTAACTTCTTTTGAAAATAAACTTAAATAAATCCCAATCAACGTATTTGCAGAGGACAACATTAAATGAAGGAGCAGGCACCAAGATCATAATATGGCAATATCACTCTCTCCCCTTGCTCATCCTGCCTTGTCCATCAAGAGCAGGATGTCCAGCAAGGAGGACAGAGCGGTCCAGCTTCACTTTCCAGCCCACAGCTGGAGACAGTTGGAGGCTCGTGCTGCCAGCAGGCACCAGCTCGCCTCGGGCAAGTTCCTTTGCACAACACAAGTCCCAGCTGGGCACCCCCTCCCCACCTCACTTTAAATAAGCACCCCCTGCACTACCCCAGTTTTGCACAAGACAGAAAAAAAATGTAAGATATATACAGGCTTCGCTCGGGATGACCCTCCCCGGTCCTCGGGGCACTAACTTCCACAGCAGGTCAGAACACCCGCCGGAGAGGCGAGGACGCTGCAGGCAGCCCGAGAGATGCAGCCCTTCCCCAGCCCGCCTCGGGGGAGGCACATGCACGCAGGAGGCACCAGTCCCTTGGAGCATCTCAGCTCCACCGCTCTCCTCTTGCGAAACAGAGGAGGCTGTCTGGAAGCCGGGAGCAGCAGGTGGTGGGCAAAGGGGAAGAGCCGGGCGCAGTGCTTGCTCAGTCCAGTCCCAGCAGCTGTTTGTCATTGAGAGTCAGCGATTAACTGGCAGGGGCCAGCGAACGAGAAGGCTTCTCTCCAACCGATTCCCAAGACTCTGGGCATGCAACCCCCCCCTCCCTCTGTCCCCACGGCTGAGCCAGCACAACCCTTTTTGGCCAAGGCTAAGGGAGCGTGCCCCCTCCCTTAACCCCCACCCCAATTCATCGCCAGCCCCCAGCAGAGGGAACAGGCAGATGCTGTGTGCGTGCGTAACCCAGCTCCTCTCCACCCACCAACAGGTGACCCAGGCGCTATGCCCAGCGCCGTGCTCCAGCCGCTCCCTATAGCACTTTGCAGCAGTTGATGCAGCCGTTCTGGGTGCCGTAGCGCTTCTGCAAGGCTGCCCGGGTGGCGGTCTCAAAGACCTCCCGGACGCCCTCCTTGGTCTTGGCCGAGCACTCCAGGTAGTCGTAGGCCTGGATGCGAATGGCCATGGCGCGGCCATCCTCGGTGCGCACCGGCTCCTGCTTCATGCGGGCCAGCTCGTTGCGCACGTGCTCGTCGTTGCGCAGGTCTTTCTTGTTGGCCACCAGGATGATGGGGACGTTGGGGCAGAAGTGCTTGACCTCGGGCACCCACTTCTCTGGGATGTTCTCCAGCGAGTCCGGGCTGTCCACGGAGAAGCACATGAGGATCACATCGGTGTCCGGGTAGGAGAGGGGGCGCAGGCGGTCATAGTCCTCCTGGCCAGCCGTGTCCCACAGGGCCAGCTCCACCTGCTTGCCGTCCACCTCGATGTCGGCCACGTAGTTCTCGAAGACGGTGGGCACGTAGACCTCAGGGAACTCATCCTTGCTGAAGACGATGAGCAGGCAGGTCTTGCCGCAGGCGCCGTCCCCCACCACCACCAGCTTCTTGCGGATGGCGGCCATGGCCAAGCTCGCCAAGCTGGCCTTGCCCTGCAGCAGGACGATGGCAGCGCCCTCCTGCCCGCGGCCGCCTCCCGCTTCCTCTCGCTTCTCACAGGACACCGTGGCGAGCCGGGCCCGCGCGGGCAGGCAGGCAGGCCCTCCTCAACTCCCCGCCTCTGGGGCACTCTCGGACACTCGGTCCCACCCGGCTGGGCTCAATTCCCGGCGGGGGAAACGCCACCGAGGCCGCCTGCGTACGGCCGGCGGAAGCAACTCCGACCCTCGCCGCTGCTCGCCGCCAACTGCCGCAAGCCGCGGCCCGGCGCCGCTATTTAAAGGCGCTCGCGACTTTCTTAATATAGCCAGCCAATGGGGAGGCAGAGAGTGAGGTCATCCCTGTCGGAGAGCGACGCGATTGGTTGGGCTTGTGAGGGCGGGAGGCGGGGTTGGGAGGTGGGTTTGGGGGGAGCGGGGCTGAGGGGCGGTGGCGGGCTCGGGGCTGAGGGGACCGGGGCGGCCGTGAGGGGAGATCTGGGGACGGAGGGCATGGAGCCGGCCCGAGGGTGGTCCCTTGAGGGAAAATCCCCCGGGGGAAGCCGCCGTGCCCCCGGTACCGGCTGTAAAACCCGGGGAAAGCCGACCGGAGGCTGTTTGGGGTAAAATACTTGGGGCTTGGTTGGATACCCGGCCGCTTCCCGTCCTGAAAGGAAAAAGCTGGTCACGTTCGCGTCCCTCTCCGGCCTTTGGGCAAAAGGGAGCTGAGGGGTTATAAACCGGGAGAAGCAGCAGGCTTGAACCGAAATGCCCTTTTGGTCTCCGCTGACAGATATCGGAAGTCCTAGTAATTAAAAAACGAATGTGGAAAATAAGAGTATAAATGACTGGCCTTCAGGCTGCTTGGAGGCTGGGGCTGCGTGCCTCGGCACTGACAGACAGCTCACATTAATGTAGCCCTGCCTTGTAAAATCTCACTGAAATTCCTGGTACAGGCTCACTCTGTCCCTGTTAAAGCTATTGCTGTTTGCTGGGTGCTGTCTGAAGCTCGTTTCCCTGCAAGTGTTTCCACCCAGGCGATTTTCACCCCCAGACCTGGCCTTCCCTTGCTAGCCAGTGCTGCCATTAGTGAATAGAACAAAACCCAGACAATACGATTGTTATTAAAAGTTGCATTTAAAAACACCCACTTAAAGACCAAATACACCATTGAGCATATCACATTCCTTGACAGGTGACTTCCAGTAGAGTTACGGAAGTGTGTGTTAATAGGGCATATGGTTCGCTTACGATACACTTAATCCTAGGCATTGAAATGTAATTCATCTTCTGTGAGGTTTTTTTTTTTGTAATTCCTATTTCTCTCTTTCAAAAGAACACGTCTGTCTGTTGGGTGATGGATGGGTTTGTACCTTGATCTTAAGTTTGTACAGCATCTTTCACATGAAGTCAACATAATAAATTCAAACTGATGTTTGAACAAAAACCAACCTATGAGAGTGTAGTCACAGTCATCAATGTTCTCCAGTACCTTTGAACTTCTAACATGCTAAATTTTGGATTGGCATTGTCCCTTTACCATTATTGTCATTGCTCACAATTTTAAATTCTTCATGAACCCCAAAGAAGTCACTGATGTAGAAGTCTTCTTTCCACGCTGTCATGTCCTTTCCGTGATGGAGCATTAGCAGCTCGTAGCTATTTTCCCTATAAATATCCCAAGCATGTAGAACCACTTTGACAGGCAAGTGGGGTCAATTTGCAGCACAATGCAAGTCTTAATACCTTTCCTGTTTTTAAGTTCCTTGAAGCTCTCCCTCAGCACTAAATGGATGATGTTTTTTTCGTCGGAGTTCAGTGCCACCTTGCGGCAGCCCTGCTGCCTTGGGTGCCCTGTTCCTTAGGCTCGGAAGCTGGAAGCCCCACACCTCTGAGACAGCAGGAAAAGCTGCAAGCAAGTGCTTTACAGCTCGTGATAGGTGCTGCTTAAATATATGTTTGAATTCATTTTTATATGACTTTTGGTTTGCACGAAGAATCATGCCCGAGTGTTTGATTTTGTCTTTTCATCAGCAAAACGCTTCATTAAATAGAAGAAAGAGCCACCCGAATGAGCAATTATGTTGATTGTCTCCTCCGTGCTGCGCCATGAAAGGCAGGGAAACACGCAGCTTAGTCATTTCACAGCACACCGCTCTGCTGTTCACCCGGAGTACTGCTAGCAATTACCTGTGTGCCTCAGCGCGCAGAAAGCAAACTTGAGCAGCCCACACTCATACCCTTTAACTCTTGTAGCCTTCAAGACAGGGGGGTCTTGTCCAAACCATCTGCTCACCCCAGCTTCCAAACTATGCTTAGGAAGGGCTCTGAAAAGGTCCAGCTAACCCATGTCACACCGATAGCAGGGACTCTTACAATAGAACAGAGCAGATACAGTTCCAATACCCAGTTAACCTCCCAGCCCCTGGTGGCCTGAGCTATGAATGCCTCACTCACTAGCAAAATCTTGCTTCTGTAGTCTTCAGCGCAGTTATACTGAATGTTTGATCTCCCAATTTTCAAGAAGGACTCCAGCAAAGTCTGTGTAATTCCAGGATGTGGGGTTTCAAATGCCCGCAGGCCCAGTTCTGCGACTCACATAGACTGAGACTGCTCTCATGTCACTGGCCTAGGCTATGCTCCGGCAAGGGCCTCAAGGTGTTGTGGTTATCACACATTTAAACTTAAATGCCTTTTATACCTTTGTACTTTATTACCTGTGACACGATGATGGCCTGGGTTTCATACTAAATGTAAATATGCAACATGCCACTTTTCTCTTGTAGTTTATTCAGCCCATAAATATCAGAAAGCTTCATCATCAATTCCCCTGATATGATTTTGCACTGAAGTAGAAGGAAGCACTATACGGTATGTGCACTGAGCTGTCTAAGTGGGAGTGAGGAAGCCTTAATTTATATTTTTTTCAGATATATGTTTCTGTTCTCTGGAGCATCCTCTTTTCAGCCCGTACATGAAAGTGTGAAATGAGCCAGTTTCAAGAACAGCAGCAATCAGGAGTTGTACGTAGGAATCCCTTCTTCCTCCTGCTTAGATCACGGAAAATAGGAATCTGACCAGCGTTACAGTGCTGCGAGTGCAGGAGAAGGAGGAACTGCAGCAGTCCTGTAACTGAGTACAGTGGATAATAACCTGTGGAAGTACCTAGACTTCCTTCTTGAGGTGGTGACTGAGAGCAGAGATGAAAAACCTGAGAAGAAGAAAAAATGAAAACAGGCTCTGGGATAAGGTGGTTTGTTTCTCTCATTAGGGAATTTTGAACAGGACCAATTCTGCATTCAAGCATGGCTGTGGCACCAAGGAGCGCAACCAGCTCACGTTTTTTTTTAACTCTGTGTTGTAGCTTTTGTATTTCCTTATCAAATTTCCATCATATGTGGAACTCTACTTCTTTCAGCAAGCTGAAACTTCACTTCCAATAACCCGTAAATGTGCAGTCTCTAAGCAGAGAACTTATTGGTTCTGCTGTACCACATACATTGGTATGATTGATGAAAAAAGTATGAAGAGGAGAAAGAAGACACCACTTCTTTGCTTTCATTGCTTGTGCTGGTGGTTTTGAGATTAAAACCCAGCCTTTTGGGATTTTTTACTTGATTTAATCCAATTGGTATTTTTTTGTTTTTGAGAAGACAATTTCAGTCAATTACTGGAGATTGTTTGCAGATTATGTGCCTCCTCCCTGTTCTCTTTGCTAAACAGATTTTCTAAAGGGCATGTCTGTAACTCGGATAATTTTGTGTTCAAGCATAAATCTGCACCAAAAGCGTGAAAGCTCAGTGGGGAAGGTAATCTTTCTCCTTTTTGTCAATAAGTAGGCAAGTAAGTACATTGCCTGCTGTGGCATAACATGCTGCGGGAGCCGTATGTGCCAGTAGTGGCATACCGAGTCCTACTCGCTGACTTGCACCGTAACGCTAGCGACAAGCATCCTGCCGTCCTCATGCAGAGCTTCTCAGGGAAACAAGAAGCTTCTAAAGGAAGCAAGAACTTGCTAAATATGAGCAGTTTACAGTGTTAAAAAGCTCTGAGAAGATACTGGCAAACAGGTAGAAATGGTAAGTGTCCATCTCTAAGCTGTTAAGAGTTTCTGACATATGTAGACCACTTGTTGCAAGTCACAGCAGGTTCACTGCTTTCCAGTGTCCCTGACGAAAAGGGACTCAACTCTCAGATCTTCAACTCTTCAACTCCCAGACCCCTCGGTGATCAGTGTGCTCAGCCAAGAAGCCAGATCGATCTACCTAGAAACTGGAATGCCAAGGCACAAAAAGAGAAGGTGGGAAAGGCCTGCATATTTTCATTTAGGTTAGGTACAGCACAAGTAAAAGAATATAATCCCAAACAAGAAATGCCTTTATGATCCTAAAGTGCTGTACAGGACCCAATGGCATTGTTCTTCTAGGACATAAGTGGAGCAAGTCAGAATCCAATGATTTCAACTTTATTCAGGCTTATATGTCAATGGGACACAAGAAATACAGTCTACCAGAGTAAAATTAGACCACCATAGAAAACTAATTTCCTTCAGGTCTCCAGCTCTCTCCAATCAAAGAAAACGAGTTCCTAAAAACCCTCAGCTGAAGAACTCTTCAGTAGCTGCGTGAAATAAATGGGCTGACCACATAACTGTACATCAGCAGTTAAGTGTCTGCATCACCAGCAATGCCTTTGCAAACAGTTCTCTCTGCAGAGAGACCAAAGTAATCCACCTCTGGTTACCTTTGTTCTCAGTTTTCGATGGATGCAAACACCTTGCAGGCTTTGTCTACCAGGGAAACTGAGACAGAGGAAGGAGAAATGACTTGCCCAACGCCAACAAGATATCAGGGAGGTCAGTTTCCACCTCTGGAATCCAAGATAGTTAGTATCCATTACACTGGACAGTTCCTTCTCTTTAGACTGTCACGGATTTTATTTCAGTACTTGGAGGATGATCAAACACTGGAAATGGCTGCCCAGAGAGCTAGTGGAGTCTCCTTCCTCAGAGAGATTCAAAATCTGACTGGACACAGTCCTGAGCAGCCTGCTCTAGTTGACCCTGCTGGAGCAAGGGAATGGACCAGATGATCTCCAGAGATGCCTTCCTACCTCATCCATTCTTTGACTCTGTAATTCATTTCTGTGAGATGCCTTAGCAGATCTGAAAATGGGTGTCTTGAGGGTCTGGCTGACAGCTCTACTGCTCTTTTCCTCTCTAGTTCTGTCACCCACCCACTCTCACCCCCCAGAAAAGGAGTTTGGCACACTCAGTACTGAAATGCTCACTCAGGATGAGCCTTTTGCAATAAGAATGAGGAAATTTCTGAAGCAAACATGCTGTGATCTGTCAATGAATTGTGTAACTTCCACTTTGTTGCAAGCTGACTCTTTAAAAAGCAATGATGTCATGAGGTTCTCTTTGTAGATTGGCTGGCTATATTAAGAAACATCAACCTATCCCTTTAAATACAGTGTTCATCGTGACAGTCCTTGAAGAGTGGTGGTAAGTTCTCTCTAGATGGAAACAGTGACCTAAGGAAGCTGAGGCAGCAGCGATATTAGAAGCCGATCTCATACTGAACATCAAGAAAGAGAAGAAGACTGATGCTGGAAATTACTATCCTGTAAGTCCAACACTTCTATCTCATATAAAATGACCATGAATATATGAAGAGAGAGAACACTTCCTTAACTCCCACATGAGAACAGATCTATAAGCAAAAGCAGCATGGATTTATCCAGCATAGCTATTACCACTGGTAGAATTCTACTAGCAGACAGTGGTGGGAAAAACGTAGGCAATCTGGATGGTTGTCCAGTACAGTGGCTTATGCTCCATCTCACAAAATTAAGGCATTCGGTGTGGAAAATGAAATCTGTTATGGACTGAACACTGGCGATAAATAACATCGAAGATGGTAAAACAGAAATGTAGGACACTGAAGGAATCTTGGTTACACCCAGATTTGGTTTATACCTTCATTTTTTGATGTATAATAATGTCGAAAGCAAAATACTCACAATTTCAGAAGATTCTAATATCAGAGAAATGAAAAGAGAACAAATAAAAAAAATAAAAACAGGGAACAAGGGTAAGACAGGAATATGGAGAGAAAAAAGGAGATAAGGGAAAAGAATCCCAAACTAACGTAGTTTCTTCTCTTCTTCTACATTTCACAAAAGCTTTAAAAAGGGAAAAAAAAATAAAAAACAGCACAGGAATAATCCATTTTTTACTTCATCTTGATTTTCAAGGAATGGCTGCTGTTAGGAGAAAGCTTACTGTAGTCGGAGATGACCGCTGTGGTAAGACGTGCCTCCTCTTTGCTCTGCGTCATGAACAGCTTCCCAGCTGCTACGAGCCAACTCTCTTCGACACTTATGCCACTGACATAGAGGTAGATGGGCACGAAATGAAACTATTTCTGTTTGATGTGTCAGGGAAGGATGAAGTCAGTTATCAAAATCTCCGCTCAGTGTTCTATGAGGACACCAACGTTATTTTAATATGCTTCTCGGTGGATAGGCCTGACTCACAGCAAAACATCCTTGATTTTTGGGTTCCAGAAATCAAACTGTTCTGCCCCACGGTTCCCATTATTCTGGTGGCTACCATGATAGAACTAAGGGATGATGAAGGTATCCAGAAGAAACTAGCTACTTCAGGCAATGAGCCGATTAACACTACAGAAGGAAAAGCTTTAGCAGCCAGGATTGGGGCATATGCTTACCTGGAGTGTTCTGCCAAGACAAAAGAAGGTGTCGATACAGCCCTGGAGATTATTAGCCAATGTGCATTAAATGAGAAAAGGAAGAGAAAGAAGCGCTGTAGGTCCTGCCAAGTTTTGTAAGAGGAGCGAACATTATTTTGTTGTTAGATTTCATGATGTGGAAGGGTAAGTAGATGTCTTTGTTGCTGTTGTGTGGGTGCTGTAAGGGCTGCTTTTACGCTACAGGAAGAAAAAAAAATCACTTATGTCATTGATAGAAAGTCTGCAAAGTCTTGCACTTGAAAAGTTGGATTTGTTTCTTCTCCCCTTCCAAAATAGGCTGAAGAGCACGATTCCAGGTTTGAGCTGAGCACCAGCCCCGAGAAATAGAAATGACCAAGCTACAGTTCTCCACAGAGTTGTTTTGGTCAAGGGAGACAGACACAGACTAAGACAGGAACCTAAACCAGCAACGCTGAGACAATCACGAGAACATGGAGTTCAGTGGATCTAATCCCAGCTTCCTGGCAGCAAGGCTTAGTGGCAAGCAGCTGCGCTGGCAAGGTTTACCAGTGTTCACTCCCTTCCATACACTTCCTTGAAGGATGTCCTTAGGGAAGGGAGTCACCGCACAGACACACACACGCACAGACACACACACACGTATCCAGTAGTCTGCCCTGCTAATAGCAGCGGGTTTCTTACTGGCAGAACAGGTCTGACTTTCTCTAGGATTCATTCGTAGAGCTGACCTGGGCTTGGTTCCATAAATGCATTAGGGATGCAACGTATATATAGTATAGGGTGCGATGAAGGAAGTGCTCTTTACCTCTTCTTCAGGCATGGGTAAATAAATTGGGATAAAAAAACCTGGCTCTGGATTAGGATCCGCTTCTTGATAGAATTCTTACCTTAAAATGAGAGAGGCAAAAAGACCAGATTTCAGTTTCTAAACTTCTTTCTCTCTATGGCTTGAATGTATCTTAAATCTTCCTGTTTTTTCCTAGCACTTACAGGCAGAATTCACGAAGCAAAGGGAATGCCAACATCCACACTCCGCTTCGCAAGTCATCAACAATCTGGAAAGAGACTAAGACGTGCTGTCAACCTAAGCAGAGGCTCTCAGAGAGGCACAGAGATGGAGCGAAATAGAAAGACTTTGGGTGCATCTCCACACTCTTCCCTTCTCCAAAGCACTGATTGCTGCCAGCCCAAGGATCTAACTGAATTATGGGCTCACATTAAAGATAGAAGTCTGGGAGATGGTTAGTAATGCAGGATTTGAAGACGCATGCTATAACACAGTACATGGACAGAAAAAAGTTCGAAGGTAAACTCCGGATCCTGAAGTAAAGGGGCAGGACTAACTGAGCATAACTGCCATGACCTAGGAAGACATGAAGAGTAACACTTTCTTTTACTGACTTACCTAGTGGTGGTTTCATCACGCTAGCAGCTTGTCTACAGTTTTCCAAGGGGAAACAAAACAAGAGTAAACACAAATTTTGAGGCTGATCATGCCACCTGTCGCTGTACGCTTAGCAAACTAGCTTTCCCAGGTGAGAGACCTAGTGAAATACACACTTAATATTTTTTCCTTACCCATTCTTCCCACAAAGATTTGTGTATTGATGGTATCATGGGTATAGTGTGGGGTTGGCCGAGTATTATTGGATGGGTTGCTGCTACTTTTTAGCAGTAGGTTCAAAGTTCACAATCCCAGTGTGGCATAATTATAAATGTTTCAAGGATGATACTTTACATTTCCAAAAGTACCTTTATTCTACGAATCTCAGAGCACTTTTCAGCATGAATTACCAACCCATCTCTTGGTGATAAGTAAGTGATATTTTCGAAACTGAGAAACTTAAACTGCTGCCTGAAGTAACTGTGAACCATCTACTTCATGGAGTTCTGTTTTTCCTTTACTCTTTTTCCTTGCCCTTTCTCATTTTCCTCCAGAGAAAATTTTCACCTCAACTTCTTCCCCTCTCTGTCTGTAGCAATCCCCTCTATGCAACCTGATACTGTACCCAAATTTTAAACCTGTTCTCCCCTTCCTCCTTGGATGCGTGCGCTGTGCATAAGTGCTCTCCAGATTCAGGTAATAACACACATTAGTGCATTTCAAAGAGCTGTATTTATGTAGAGAGGTTTGAATTGTTATTTCCATTTTATATGTGCATGTGTGGGTGGGCAGGATTAGACTGCAGATAGGTTAAAGAACACAGGTGTCTCAGGTGCCTCTGATGTGGGGTATCGAACTGGAGAGATACCGTTCTGCAAAGATGCTAAGCACTGACTGCTCCCACTACTGGGAAAGCACAGACCACTTTGGTGAATCTGAGCTTACACTGCCTGTTGCTGAGTAGGATACCGGTCAGTATGTTGGCTGGCATCTGGTGTCAGTCTAACCGAACAAGTATTTTTCTCCAGAAGGGTGTTCTGTTCAAGATAAAGGTAGCTGGTTTCACTCCTAGTATTCACTGTGTGTATCTCTGAATTAAACTGCAGTTACAGCGGGCTGAGTATCTATTTCTAAACATTAACCTTTTTACTGTTTTACGTGAAATAAAAAGTTGGTAATCTTTTTGCACTGTATCCACCTCTGCAACTGAAAAAGAGAAATCTGGGGGAGTTTTTTGATCATCCTTTTGCTAAAGCAGTATAAACCTTCTTTTTGCCACTTTTGTCAAAAATGCAAATGCTTTTCCTTTTTACATGTCTCAGAGCGCTTTTGCAAGACCAGGTTACTACATGGCTACTCAACAAACCCACTGATCACTTGTCCATATTTTAGGGCATCAGGCTCCCATGAGAAACCCACAGACCTAATAGTTGTTGTTGTTATTATTATTTTTATTATTATTATTATTATTATTATTATTATTGGTCTGTGATTCAAAAAGAAGGGGATGTAGCTTAGTAGTCAGGATACTAGTCTAAGACATATGTAGCAGTGTTTTTTTCTCTATTCTACCGCAAGCTACACAGTCTGTATGACCATACAGAAGAGACTGTGCACGTGCACACTGCAACGTGCCTGGGAAGAAGCAGTCCCCCCTTGGCAGCATGGAGCTCCACGGGTGCTCGTCCTTCTTTCCCTTTTAAGATTGTGCTTTCATGAGCCTCTGCAGCCTGCAGCACACATAAACCCTCTAGATGAGGTTAGCTAGGAGGGGAGAGGAGGTAGAGGGGAGAGGGGAAAACACAAATTACTTTATTAAGCATTTTTTTCTACTTTTGTTGATTTAAATAAATAAATATTAATTACGACTTTTGTTAGGGAAAATAAAAAGCAAAAGAAATAAATACTGTGGAAGAGAAGATGGAAATTGACTGGACATTCATATATCAATCCACAGGGCTATTTGTGATGTCAGTGAAGCAATGATGCAAATAAATCTCTCTTTCAGAAGAAAAAAAAGAGGGAGGGAGGGAGAGAGGGAAGGAAGGAAGGAAGGAAGGAAGGAAGGAAGGAAGGAAGGAAGGAAGAAAGAGAGAGAGGAAGAAAGAAAAAGAAAGAAAGAAAGAGAAAGAAAGAAAGAAAGAAAGAAAGAAAGAAAGAAAGAAAGAAAGAAAGAAAGAAAGAAAGAAAGAGAAAGAAAGAAAGAAAGAAAGAAAGAAAGAAAGAAAGAAAGAAAGAAAGAAAGAAAGAAAGAAAGAAAAAGAAAGAAAGAAAGTTAAAGGAAGGAAGGAAGGAAGGAGGAAGGAAGGACGGAAGGACGGAAGGACGGATGGAAGGACGGAAGGAAGGAAGGAAGGAAGGAAGGAAGAAAGGAAGGAAGGAAGGAAGAAAGAGAGAGAGAGGAAGAAAGAAAGAAAGAAAGAAAGAAAGAAAGAAAGAAAGAAAGAAAGAAAGAGAAAGAAAGAAAGAAAGATAAGGAAAAAGAAAGGAAAGAAAGGAAAGAAAGGAAAGAAAGGAAGAAAGGAAGAAAGGAAGAAAGGAAGAAAGGAAGAAAGAAAGAAAGAAAGAAAGAAAGAAAGAAAAAAAGAAAGAAACAAAAGAAAGAAAGAAACAAAGAAACAAGGAAAAAAAGAAAGAAAGAAAGATGAAGGAAGAAAAAGAAAGAACAAAAGGAAGGAAATCAGTACATAGCAATATTAAGGCATATTAAAGAGATATGTGAGAGCAACTTTCCATTTTCGGTACAAAGATAGTTTGTATTTCATGTGACAGTGTTGTAGTAGCTTCTAAGAAAGTGGTCAAGACAAGGTTTGTAGACAATCTGACTTTGTTGGAAAAAAAAAACAGACAGGCTCATGGACACTCAAGTCCCCAGACTTTTTTCCACATCTGGTCTGATCAAGGACCTGACTTCTCTGTATAGATCTCTACATATTGTGATGAGCCACGTGAGCCATAACAATCTAGAAGGTGTTTTGTATGGAGATTTGGGCAGAACCTATACACTTCAGTATCATCTACAAAGTGACACATCAGCAGTCAAAAACATACCTGCGCTGTGCACGGTACAGGGCTTTGGAAAGAGAAGTCTGAAATAATAAAAACCCATCTGTTATTTCCAGTTTGTAGGCTGCTCATCGCCTGCTTTGGGAACGGGCTGGAAGGAGGGTAATATGTCTTGCCTAGCAAGACCATTCTCTATTTTATATTAATTTCCTGTGTAAATATTATGTCTTTCTAGTAGCCAATCTATCAGTCTACCTACTAATTCATCTTAGTAATTCATCTTTTTACTCAAAATTATAATGAACCAGGAAGCATGCTATATTTTATGAAAATAGATTCTCCTAGTCTTTTATCTTAGTTTTCCTCATAATATCTTTCCACTTAATCAAATTCATTTTCTGAGATGTACTGCATCTGTTTTAAATAATTCATCAGCTCAGAGTGTTTCTCCGCAAACACAGAGTCACAAACTGATACAAGAGCCTGTAATTTGTTAATATGTTTTGATGGAAATAAGGGGTTGGATCATGGTATTCTGCCACAGCAACTCAGAGGAGCTTATGAAAAGGCAGAAGGACTGGAATTTGATTTGCCAAAACAAAATTTTAGGTGTCCCTAAGACCTCAAAGCCTCCTTGTTCAGCTTCATCTCTGCTAGTGGACATGTGCATCACTGAAACCAGCTTCACGCTGCTGATGTGTTCATATTTTAATCTCACACCAAGGGTGTTGTGGGCTTTTCAGTCCCGCTGTTCTCAGCCCTCTCATACCCCTTTATGCTGTAGGTATTTCTGTTTGATCTGGCATTTCACGGTGTGGAGAGATGGAGACAGGACTTGGCCAGAGCAGAGCATGAACCCTGTGCTCTGTTCCCAAACATGTGCTGCCTCTTGTGTCAGAGTGAGACCGTTCTGGGGGGTGACTGTCTCAGCACACCCCTGGGCTGTGCCTGTTTAGGAGACAGACTGGTAGAGGATCATCCGACTCATGAATCACCAGTGACTGGTTTCTGAGCAGCTCGATGCCATCGGGAGCAACTTTGTTAGCTCAGGTGTGTCTGAACCGAGCAGTGTCACAAGGTGGATGTTCCTCAGTGCCGAGGGGCATTTAGCTGCCAGTCAACATCCAAATTTGAGAGGGAGTTTGCAAGCCTGCAGGCATTAAAAAGAGCAATTTTCTGCCTTTCAATCCTTTCCCTCAGGCTCCAGGGGTCTTTGCAGAGACTATCCTCGGCTCAACCCAACCTCTACCCAAGCGAACACACCACTGTCGCAGCCTGCCGAGCCCAGCGGCCCGACAGAGGTGAGGCTGCTGCAGCTCCGCGCCCCAGCTCCATCTGGCAGCGAGGCCGAGTGTGTTCACCCAGCAGGCCCAGGCTCATGGACACACTTACTCAGCACGTATATACACACATACACGGCCAGCCAGAAACACTCAGCACACACAGACACAAGACAACACTCCTGTTCTGCTCTCAGGGTCAGAATGAAAGCCCAGTGATGGAAAAAATATATGCTTATAGAGAGGTGTGTGTGGTGTGGATCCCTCTAGTTGGCCCAGGACACTCGACCTGTGCAGTAGCTGGCCCCTGGAGCCTCTCATCTCCAGCCAGCTCTGGCACAAACACACACAAAGGATGGTGCAAAGCAGATGGAGCCCAGCTGTCTGCACGCACACGCTCCACTCTCTCCACATGCACCGCTGGCGTGTGGCCCTGGGACTGGGGGGCCTGACCTGGATTTCTGGCACCCAGGTCTCCGTACACACACACACGCACACACACAGAATCAAGTCCCTCACCCAAGCAGAGTGCAGTGAGAAGACAGGCCCTGCTCACCAGGCACGGGGCACGGCCAGGCATACCGACCAGCCAGCTCCTCACATGCTCCTGGCTCCTTTCATCCCCTCACTGCTCTGTTTTCCCACCCTTGTTCCTCCCCAAACCACCCAGGCCCCTCCCTTTCCCCCTCTAAACATCCCACAGTGTCTTGTGCAACCCCAGCGTGCCTCTCCTCTGCATCCCATCGTGCGTCCCAAAAGGTTGTAACTATTCCCTCTACCTGTAACCAGTCCCTCAGGGAGGGGCTGGGCTGGGGGCTTGTGTCTCTGACAGGTTATTGGGGTTCCTCCCCTTGCTGTGCCACTGTTTTCTGTGTTTGTGGGCACTCCTTTGTGACCGTGGGGAGATGCTTTGGGTTTTTTTTTTTCCTGCCGCTGCCCAGTCCATCACCGACCACTCCTTGCCACTGCTTTCCCACGGAGGAAATGAAATGTGGCCACGTTTAAGGCCTTTGGCAGGGAAAGTCTACATAAATATTTATCAGCGGACAGAAGTGGAAGAGAGAGCTCATAAAAATGCATCTTTTGGAAGGCTCTCTGCCCACCAGTTTTCTGCTGCAGGTCGAATTTAAATTAATGTTGCACAGAAGCACTGCTTTGCTATTAAAAAAGACAAATGGGTCCAGGTACATTTCCAGTGACCTGCCGTTAACATGGTATATGCTGCGTTGGTACTAAATTGCCAGCAGATGACAGTGCTCTGAAACACGAGGGAGGCAGCTCAGACTTTTGTTTCTCTTCACCTCAGTGTGGTGAGGAAGGGCACAACCAGAGCTTGAGGCCCACAAGGCCCGGTCAGCCCCGGGGCCATGGGTGGAGCAGGACCCAAGTGAAGGTCTCAGGAATGAGTGGCACGAAACGGCTCAAAACCAGACTTGTTTTCTCTGCTTCAGCCCAGACAGCTAGATTCCCATCACAAGACAGGCTCAGCTTTGTAAGTAAGCAGATACGAAAAAGAGTACTGTGGTAAGAAAGGGAATATCATGGAGTAGAGTGTCCAGGTCTGGGCCCCCCACTACAAGGGAGACTGGACATACTGGAAGGACTCCAGTGGAGGGCCACCAAGGAGATGAAGAGACTGGAGCACATGGAGGATATGAGAAACCACAAGGCAGCTCACTGACCACAGAGGACCTCTTGCTGCCATGTGAGGCCAGGACAAGAGGCAATGGGCACAAACTGGAGCACAGGAGGCTCCCTCTGACCATCAGACAGCACTTCTATGCTGGGCGGGTGATGGAGCTCAGAGAGGCTGTGGAGTCTTCTCTTTGGAGATCTTCAGAAGCTGCCTGGACGTGGTCCTGGGCACCCTGCTCTGGGTGTCCCTGCTAGAGCAGGGGTTGGGCCAGATGGACTCCAACAAGTCCCTGCCAACCTCAGCCATTCTGTTATTCTCTGGTTCTGGAACAAATTTTAGACTTTTTTGACACACTGCTTTGTTGATATCCATGTGGACAAGCAAGAGCAGGGGGGCAGACACTGAGCTCTGCTCTCTGGGGACAGCAACAGGACCCGAGGGAACAGCATGGAGCTGGGACAGGGGAGGGTCAGGCTGGGTGTTAGGGAAAGGTTCTGCACCCAGAGGGTGGTCTGGCACTGGGACAGGCTCCCCAGGGCAGTGGTCATGGCACTGAGCCTGCCAGAGTTCAAGATGCCTTTGGACAACGTTCTCAGATCCACGGTCTGATTTTTGGGTGGTCCTGTGCAGAGAGAGGAGTTGGACTCGATGATCTTTGTGGGTCCCTTCCACCTCAGGATATTCTGTGATTCTATGGATCAAGAGATGAGATGGCAAACTCAGCATCATCTTTTCGTTAGGTGTTTTTACAGCACCTATCACAAGGGGCTGAACCTCCCCAGAGGAGAAGGAGGAGCTCCTGGTGGTGCTAAGGTCTTTGTCCTCAACTGCTGGTTGTCCACAATGTAAATCCTCTAAGACAAAAAGCAAGTCATCAAGTCTGGCATATTCTGCTAACCAGAGGACCTCCCAGATCCTCAATCTGTCGAGAAAAGAGGTTAATTCAGTGCCAGCACCGCTTCTCCCTATCGCTTCTCTGCATGGCCAGCCACCTGATCTCAGGGACCCCCAGGCAGAGGAAGAGCCCGGGGCCGTTCCCTCCTCACCGTGACTCACCGGGAAGCCTTCCACCCAGTGCAGGACCTGATCCTGGCATTCGGCCTGCCCTCTAACTCAGCTACAAATTAGCGCTGAACATAACTGTTATTTATTTCTAATTAAATGTTAAGGCGGTGTGTAACAGCACTCGAGAAAGATCATATTGCTATGTGTCTGGATGCAGCACAGCCCTCCCTAAATCACGCTGAAAGCCGATTTCCCTCCCACTATACAGCAAATTATGTCAGGCTCGTTGCTGGTACATAAGGAGAAAATTTGTTACCCTTCTGGAAAATCAATAGGCTCTTGGCAAACGGGGTTCGGTGCTGTTAATCTTCTTGAAGGCGCCATCTGCCTCTGTGCCACAGCACAACCGGAGAGCCGCCCCACCGCCGCGGGGAGCTGCCCGGGCACCTGCTGCGTGGCTGCCAAGCCCCAGCACGGCAGGACTTGCTCCATGTGCCATGTGAAACGCTTCCAGTCAAAAACTTCAAAAAAATCCAGCTGCTTCAGGCGTCCCCGCTGCTGCCTGCAGCTCCGCAATGCCCCGCAAGCGCATGGAGGATGTGAGAAACCCCGAGGCACAGCTCGCTGGGTGCAGAGGACCTCGTGTTGCCACATGGGGCTTCCAGCTGCCCCGGAGGGCTCTGGCAACCCTCAGCAAGTGCTGGGGGTGCTCCCACGGTTCCTGTCTGCAATGCCAGGCTCCAGCAGGTTCCCCTTCACCAGCAGTGCTGCAGCAGTGGCTGGAAAACATCTGGAGGCAGGTCTCCAACCTCCTAACCGAGCTCGGTGCTTCACCAGCAGGCAAAGCACAAAGCAGAAACTGTGGCCACACACGTGAGCGAGGAACATGGCTGGGTTTGCAGGGGGCGCAGCTGTGGTTGAAGACCTGGGGATGCCTTGGAGAGCAGTACTGCTGGTCAGGGCGTGCTGAGTGCTGGAAGCTGCAGGGCTGGGGCTGGCTCCTGGGGCGAGAAAGGGACCCTTCTGCCACCACTTGTGGCTTCCACATCTCTTCTGCTGGGTCTCTGCCTCTCCCCAGCCCTGTCTGGAAGCTCTTGTGGTCTTCAGAAAGCCACGGAGGCTCCAGAGAGCCGGCTGGAGACGGCCAGGAAAAAAAAGCAGTGCCCGGCTCGTTCCTGCTCAGTATTAATCAGCACTTCTCTGAATCACAGACGTGGCTTTGTCTGTGGGACATCATCTGTGAGATTCAGAAAGCGGCAGGAATTAATTCAGCTTGGGAGCTTTGGATGACTCAGACTGCTGTGAAAACACCCCAGGGCAGAAATGAGATGTAGGGCAAATTCACCCATGGGGTAGCTCTCAATGGACTTTAACTGCAGATAAATTTAATTTGCAGAAGTGAAGAATATTTTATTTACTCTTTCTAAGTAGCATTTTAAATTGAAATATTCAAATAGACAATCAAGAGACTCTTAATGGGTTGCATTTATTGAAAGAGATTTTGATTTAAATTCCTCAGCCTTGGAGTCCCAGGCAACATTTCTTTTTCCCCTAGTGAATTCCCTGCTGAATTTCCCTGTTGCACTAACGTATGAAAACCTGAACGCACCGAATAAACATACACGATGACACAGCGCTGATATTCGGTTACGTGCAACCCACCCAGTGCTCTTGCTGGGAGATGCCTGGAAAAGCAGGATGCAGCAACCGTACGTGCTCTGGGGAGCCTGTGAAGACGGAGGGCTTCGTGTGCACCGCCGGTCTCCCAGAGATGGGCCCGAGTTGTAAGGGCCCCTCAGGTTGCCTGGGAGAAAAAACTACATTTTGGCAGCTGGAATAATATTAGGCAACGGATTTGAAACGCCGGGCCACACGGACTGCTGCTTGAGCTCTGCGTGCAGCACTCTTTCACTGCAGTCAATAAACATTTCGTAATAATTTCTGGCACGGGGCAGGGAGCCCATAAGGAACCCAGGTTCCACCCTCGGCTCCCTGCTCTGCTTTCTGCGTGCTGTGAAGCAGCAGTTTAGGTAAATGCAGCAGGGCTCCAGACTCTTTAGAGGAAACTCAGGGCTGGCCACGGTCGCTGCAGGGAGGGCAGCGGGCAGCGCTTTGGCTGACACTCCCGCAGGATGCTGATGGCCAGGAGCTGCAGGGAAGCCAAGTGGCCACATGCCACCAGAGAAACCCCAACAGCAGGACCTGGGAAAACTCCTTCCGAAGGAGGGCATTTGGAGGACGCAGCTGGATCTCATTTCGCAGTCTCCGGCAGGACAGCAGGCTGGAGCCACCTCCCCACATCCTGCCCCTTGCAATTAAAATGGGGTGGACCTTACATCAGGTTAGGGTTTCTGGTGGTACCCGTGGTTGTGGCTGTTCCTCCTCTTCTTCTCAGCCATGGATAACGCAGCGCCAGGGTGTTTTCTCCACTCCTTATACCTTGGTTTTCACCATACCCTTTTCTCCTTCTATCAGGAACCGCCCCCCCCCCCCCCAGCAGTACCGGTTGTGGCATTGTCCCAGCTCCGACAGACTTCTGGCTCTTCCGTCTCCATGTCTTTCTCTCCCAGGGCCTCCCCCAGGTTCACCCTGTTCTCATTTCCTCCTCCTTCTCCTGGTTTCTTCAGGCTGCACGTTCACCACCAGGCAAACCCCAGGAAGGAACCCAAGTCTAAGCCAAAGCCGCCCGCACAGAATCTGGCCCGTGGCCCTGCTCAGCACGGAGCCTACCACGGGTGCTCAGCATCCCAGGGGACAGCCTGCGTCCCAGGGCAGGGGCTGGAGAAAAGCCAGATAATGCATCGTAACCCTGGAGAATTCACTGCTTGGAGTAGTAAAAAAGAAACAGCACCATTACCAGGGCACAGAAACCTGCTAATATTCACGGTACTTGTAGTGAATTAATTAGGTATAGCGAATGCATTCATGGCCGGCTTACTACATCTGCCGAGAATATTTTCAGAGCAGACAACCAAAGTTTTTGCCCTTTCTGTGCTTTCTTTTCTATGTCCCCTTACAAAAGAGATCAAGTATATTGCTTTTACATGTCTACTTTGCTTTGCAAGCTTTACAATACAGATTTTGTTTGTATGTACAGTTATTTTTGAGACTGCTTCTGCATACGTGTAGCACCTCGAAAAATGCACGCCCCAACTCACAGCCACCGCTTCTCTGTGCTGTGAACCACAGACAAACCAAACAAACGCCACCAGTCTTCAGCTAGAGCACCATCTACAGAAAATTTACATCTAACTGATCCTCAGCCACTATCCCACGTGCTGTCTGCCGTCAGGACAGTGGAGTGAAAAAGTCGGCTTCTCTCCACCCTTGGCTGCTCAGCTCCATCTCAAGGCGAGGCACCAAGCTGGGTTTGCAGAGCGTGCCACGAAAGCAGAGAACCTCGGGGGGCATCCTGCACAAAAGCATTTCATCCGGATTTCCAACGTGGCAGGGGAATGCTTATATTTTGAGGGCATGAATAATTCAGCTTTCATGAATCCGCCCAACTTCATAAGAATTCCTGCTGATTTAAGGCTGGGAAACTGTCCTCCTTCCTAACTGCTGCTGCTCGAAGCCAGAAAGCACTGGGGCTAACACCTGCTGAACTGTACCATGGTTGCCCAGAGAGGGCTCTGGGTGACTGCCATGAAACAACAGGCATGGAGACAATTCCTCCCTGGGCCTTCCTGCAGGGCTGAGCACGGCCTCGCTGCTTGTCCTGCTTTGCTGCCTGCTTCAGGCCCTGGGTGGGGAGAGGCTAATGCTGCCGAGGACTTCATCAGATGTCTGCCACTGCCATCTGCCGGAGCCTATTCCTTCTGCAAAATCATCTGCACGGCTTTCAGCTGCCAGACCAACGCCCCTCGCTCCAACAGCTGGCTGGAGGCGGTGGGGTGGTTGCCCACACCTTGGGCTCTGCAGCTCTGCACCGTCCCAAAGCAGAACCTAAGGACGCCGAGGTTTTAACCTGAGGCTGTGCAATGAACGCGCTGCCCACCTCCCTCCCCATCACCCGCTCGCGTGCCGTGGGGTACCTTCATCCCCACAGCTCTGCAACCGCCCGACCCCTGCCTCAGCCCCACCTCGGGTCTCCTCCTGAGAAAAGCATTTCGGAGTCGCCTGCAGGGGTCTTTTGCATTGCAAACCTGAGGAAAGATGTTTTTGCACAAAGCAAACTAAAAACAAAATGAGAGAGGAGAAGCAGGCAGGTGCTGGGCAGGAGGAGCAGGAAGGCTTGGTGCTGGGGCAGAGCGGCGTGAGAGATCCCATTGGGAAGCTGGAGAAGGCTGTGGGGGATTTTTAAGGGCCATTTCTGATCCTTAAATCAGGAGCAATGGGACTGTGCTGATGCCTTCTTCTGCCCGGGCTCACACCTCCTGCTGAAAATCTGGGTTCATTTTGGAGCTGTTGCTTGAGAGGAATCATGGACAAACAAAGAAGTATGACAACCACAGACCGAACGACAAGAACAGTCAAAATACTGGACTGTTGCTCTACTTGTTAGGGACAGAGAGGTGACATGGAAAAATTACATTATGCTCTAATTGATAGGCCAGAATGCAAAAACAGAAAGGAAAGGAACTCCTGCTGAACCAATAACCTTTATTCTGGCATTTCTGAACTTCCAGGCATGCGTCTTTGTTGCTTAGGTGTTGTCCACATCTGTTTTTTATGTAGGCAGTTCAGACATACGAGCCAAGAGTCGTGCATACAAGAATGCTCTTTCCATCTACTTCTCATTTTCCCTTTTCTCAGCTCCTCCGTTGCCTCACTGTATGTAAGCCAGGGCACAGTCCATGAAATTAAACAGTAAGAATTAATGACTAACCTTTAGAAGAAAAAGATGATCGTTTATCTGTCAGACACTCAAGCCGTAGGGTTCACTGCTACAAAGGACAAATCTAACACGGTAGCTTGATACCAAAAACAGATGGGCTGTTGTGCTACCCGTTAGTTTCACTGCTAGTTCACAGAGCTAGGACCACCCATTTATTGCACAACTGTGGATCTGAATCCTTTTTTAGCAGAAATCATTCCTTCAAGAGGAATGAGTCACATACACGAAGACCCTGATGATAGTCAGCTAGCTAGTCAAGAAAGCGCAAGATTGAGCGTCCACTAAACTGTAAACTGACTCATCCTGTTGGGGAGATGTACCACAGCCCATCCAAAGTTTCTAATACTGGCATCGACTGTATAAAATAAGGGCTAAGGCTAGGTTATCTTGACTTCTGGGCAGCAGCTGGTGATGCAAGAGTTGAACCTGGAGCCCGTGTTGTTCACTATCTTCTTGGGCAACCTGGGTGATGTGACAGCGTGCTCTCAGCACGCAAGTTGTGGATGGTGCTAGATTGGAGGGACTGGCTGGCACACCAAACGGTGGAGCTCGAGTCCATAGGGACATGGAGATGCTTGAGGATGAAGCCAGTAGATACCTCCTGCAGTTGAGCAATGAGACGCATGAGCACTGCATCTGGGGTGGAACAACCCCATGTATCATAGAATCATAGAACCATAGAATCCTTAAGGTTGGAAAAGACCTCCAAGACCATCTGGTCCAACCATCACCCTACTACCGATGTCACCCGCTAAACCATGTCCCTAAGCACCAGCAGCTGGGAAGTGACTGGCTGAAAAAAGCCAGGGTCACTGACAGTGTGCTACGGGAAGAGAAACACAGATCAAGGGACAATAGTATCACCATAGATTCGACACTGGGATGTTGCATCCGATTTTCTGACCTCTCCCAAGTTCAAAATGTAGGTGGAGAAACTGGAGAGGGGACAGCAAAGAGCTCTAAAGATGCTAAAGATGCTAAAAGCTCTAAAGATGACCTAGAGAGCAAGTTAGCATTGTTGGGGGCTCTAGTGCGGTCTTGGTTACTCCCCGTATCCCAGGAAAGAGCAGGAGGGACTGGACACCAAATCTTCTGCACAGGCAGTGAGCTGATAAGATAAATCCAGTTAATTCAATCAGGTTAACTGTGTACCTTCAACAGATGAAAATGAAAATCTTTGCAGATTCTGCTCTATCACCAAAGGGGAAATTTCTCCTCAACCAGACGATGACAACCACTTGAACCTGGGCGCATGAGCAGCGCTTACCAGAAAATCACCAGAGGAGGATTTTTTTGCACCCTCTCGAGGTGGAGTGAAGATTTGATGATTACATTGAGGGCACTGCTGACACTCCTGCTCCTCAGGGCCCGTGAAGGAAGGGGCTAAGCAGAGGTCACAGGGATCTGGAGCTCTTGGGCAGACGGGGCCAATGTGGTCTCACATCATGACCTGCACACACAGCAGCTACAGAGCTCTGCCTGCAGTCCCGTTTGTTACGTGCTGTAGTAATGAGCAGCAAGGATGTGCTGCCTCTCCCTGCCACTTCTATTAAAAATATCTGATGAAGGAAAGAGGAACTCTGATTTGCATGAGAAGGGGTTGAAATAAATAAGCAATCATTTTGAAAAATGAGTGTACGCACATACAAGCACCCACGCATGTAGTTAAACCTCCCATCCAAGGAGAGATGAGCTTGATGCTGATTGTTTATGTTCATGCAGCAAAAATTCTACAGAATTATTCTTCTCGGATGAAAAAAAAAACAACCACGTCAACTCACTTCATTTTAATGTCCATTTTATTGTAATCATCTTGCCATTCTCTGAGCTTTCAGCCTCTTGTTTTGGCATTATAAGCACCTGTGCTTGTAAACCCTAGGCAACATAAATAAAAAGAACACTTCATTACAATATTATCTACAGAAAAGGAAGTTGGTGCAAAATGTGATACTTGCAGCTTTTCAGTTCCCTTTCATCTATATACAAAGCAGTAATATATAAAGGCTACTCATCGAAAGTGCTCAGTCTATCCGGGTTCTTTATTATTATTCATATGTCACTGGTGCACAGAAAGGATGGGCTAAAGATAAGATGCTTGACTGGACTTTGGGAGAAACAGCCATATTTTCCACACATTTCCTGTGTGACTTTGAGCAAGGCATGATCCATCCTTTGATCTGCTCACCTTCTGTAGTATACTACATATCCACAATGTCAAGCAGGGGCAATAACTCCTGTTCCACAAGAACTGTGTGAACAAGACTAAGCCTGATTTTACTTAAGTATGCAATGATAGGTGGCCAAAGCCACAAACATTGTGCACGTTGAACCTTAAACTTCCCTCTTTTTGCATATGGACTGTAGATCTTCAAGAAAGCACAACCCCACGTGGTAGGCTCTATAAATAAGTCAAAGAAAGGGAGATTGTTTCCAAAAAAGACAATAACTGCCAGAATCCATTATCTGCTGCATTTCTGTAGCTGCTGGTATCAAAGGAACAGGAGGGGTGGCGTTGCAGAATGAGATCGTAATCAGATACACAGCTCTGGGATGGGCTGGAGGAGGCCTGGAGGATCAAGTGACCCTGTTCGAGGAACGCAGTGCTCGGTACGGGTCTGCAGAACAAACGCTGACAGAAAGCTGACCTGAGCAACATTTGTAATTTTGAGACACAATGAGACGTTTTAGGGACTAACACCTTTTTAGTCTATGACAGGACAGGCCCCATCCAGAAACAATCTGGGCAAACTGAAAGAAAACAGCATATAATGTTTCTCTTGCCCCTATAACAAGAGGAAAAGGGTTGAGACTCCGGATAATGGGAAACTACAGTGACTGCAGTGTGTTAGAATTGGGTTAGAATTTGAGAAGCCCTGGCGTCACAGTGGGCAGAGCTAGGTGGAAATAATTAAAGGCATTGCCAGGAATGGCTTAGGCTCACAGCCTGCTATAGGAATAATATTTCATTGTCAGTCTCCTGTTGCCTGTTGCCTTGAAATATAAGAGCTAAGATTTAGATCTGCTCAGGATGGACAGCTCTTCTCAGGATGGAAAACTAAAAAACGTATTCCTTTGGAATCTGAATGTAATCTATCAAGGGAGAGATGAAAATGGGGAAAATATGTGCTCAAAATGTTAAGAAAATGTGAGGAGTCATGGGTCTAGACCCTCTCAACTAAACATTTTGGTGACACTTGCATTCTGTTCATTCTCTCTCACAGGAGACTAATTCCTGAGCCTTGGAAACCACGGTGTTGGAATAAAGCAGGAGGGACAGGCAGCCATTCGCCAGGAGGACATTATCTCAGTTTGCATCCCTAGCAGTCGGAGCGACTTCCAGGAACAACTGGAGATGTAAAGTGACTCGCTGTAAGAAGCGGGGGTGGCACTTGAAGCGCACCAGGGGGAAATAAAGAATGACGCCGCTGAAAATGAACAGAACGATGTAGAGGAACTCAATCTGGGGTTGGTCAATGATGGGAGCTAACACCAGGTACACGGCTGCCATCAGCACAATTATGGGGATGATCATTGGGACCTGTGAAAGCAAAACATCAGAGTAAAGACTCATGTAATCCTTGTGGGTCTGGACAACCCTGAAACTTGTGCAGAAGGCTTTTTAGCTGAAATTCTGCTGCAGCCTGAGGTATTATCCAGAAATCACAATTAATCCAGGCATCCTGTTTCCCAGACCACTCCATTCTAAGCTTGTTGCAGGGCTGCAAGAGCTACACCACCACCACATACCCTAACCCCTTGTCTTCCCTGACCTCCCAGAACTGAAGATGCAAACTGCTTTTTTAGTGCCAGGTCTGTTCTTGCTCCCCATACTACTCAGGTTTGCATCCCAAACCTGAGCTGTATACAAAGCCTTTTTTTTTTTTTTTTTACACAAAACATTTTTTTTTGTGCTTTTTGCACAGCAATGAGCAAAAAATCACATAATTGAGTCTTAGCACCCTTGGGAAAAAAGTTTTTTTCACACATTCACAGACAGGTGGACAAGCAACCTCAGAGGCTATTTCTGTAAGTCTGGTCATAAAGCATCTAAATTTGAAGCCTTTCTCCCTCAAAGGCTAGTGAATTCACAAGACAAAATGATTTCACAAAGTGAAAAACTGAACATCCAAGCTGGGATTTTCCATTTTTTTACTTTTGTGCCTTTTGTCCAACCCAAACGCACTGAAATAAAACAAAGAAAATGTTGCTTGTGGTTAGCTGCAGGAGCATGGAGAAGACCTGTTTGTTGGCTTCACCTGCTAGTGGGATGCCCCACTCTCCTCCCTCAGTGTCCTAACACTTTGGGCAAATTGCTAGTTAATCTGTCTTCAAACCAAGGGAAATCTTCCTGCTTAGACATAAACCTGCAGCAGACATACAGATTCTGCAGAACATCAGCCATAAGTTGTCAGCTGAACTGGGACCTTCAGACCTGAGCTGCTTCCAGCTGAGGAAAGATCTAGGCCATGGAGCCAAAGGCTGCAGAAGACTTACATCCTCAGGGGACTGGCCTGGAGGGTGCTGGGAGTTTTATACAGCACACAAAACATTCCTGCAGAAACAGAACTTCATCTGCTTGAAGCCCATTCAGCCAACAGGTTGGGTGAACGTCCTCACCCCGCGTCCTAGTCGCAGGACAGAGCCACAGGAGCGAGTGACAGCAAGGCCTAGCGGAGCACTGCTCTTCGTCATACTAAGCCCTGCAGGACACTCGCTATTACTTCATGCAGCCTGGCAGTGTCAGCCTGTCATCTATCACCTAGAGGAACCCCACGAAAATGAGGGTGCTCATTCAGCTTGTCTCAGGGTAAAGCCACTGTCCCACCCTCACAGTCTCTTGAGCCTCCTGTTCCCGGGGCCTTTTCTGCAGTATTTCCCTCAGTCACAAAGAAGGCCCTGCAACTCAACTCGCTCATGGCACCAGAGATAAACCAGGTAACTCCTGATTTCCTTCCACTAAGCTGGTTTGTGGAGAGCAAACCTGTCCCCCGGCCATGACAAAGGACTTGGGGCATTCTGGCTGAGTTTTCTCTCTTCGGCCAGGCTCTCACACCTGGGCTACCCTCTGAGGAGTGTCACTGAGCTCTCCTAGTGTAACCAGGTGTTTGTGTTGCTGATCAGAATCATCCTAAATTTTTCTCTTAAATTTTGAAGGAAAGAAGAGGATATGGTAGATATATTTTCCACAGTGAGAGGGCGATGCATTATTAGCTTACCAAGACGGAGAATTCAGACCTGACTTACGCCTGCACACTCACACTATCTCGCCCTGTGTAGACTTTTCTGAGACAAAATGTGAAATTGAAAAAGGAAGGGCAACCACATTAAATCCAAAGACAACTAGCCCCAGTGCTCTTCCTTTCCTCATAATGCTGTCTCCTTCATTCGGACAATCAAGGAAAAGGGTTGGGGGGGGTTCACGTTATTACTTCACCTTATAAGATCTTGGCAGTTCTGGTTTCTTGATTTTTAAATACAGGAGGCCAGAAATAGTCATGCCATAGAAAAACCATGCTATAAAGCTGGAAAAAAAATGGGGTGAGATCATACAGCAATGTCAGTCTTGCCTTGCATATCCCAAGTGTCCATATCTCCAATTAAAAAGGAGAATATTGATATAAATGTAGTAGTTCTTGCATTCATTTCCTTTCCAGCACAAACAATGAGAACTTTAGAACGACCCGAATATTGCAGATTCATTTCAATATGAGGATGAATCACATCCAGTTAAGTCTGTAGTGACAGAAGCATTCATGCATTGCAGAGATGCTGGTTCTTAAGCTCTTTTCCCTGCTTCCCTCCCCGATATCGGTCAGAAAGCAGTAGCCCAGGTTGAAAAAAACAATAAACAAATAAGCTTCCAAAACAATGCCAAGAACCAGGGCCACAAGGGATGCAAACAGAAACGCTGCGCTTACCTGAAAAAGTTCACGATGCTGGTGAAGTTTCCTGACATTATCATTACCAAAGACATAGCGGATGTAAACAGCAGGGCAGGGGAGGGCGTGAGGCATCGCACATGAGCCATGGACAGAATGTCTGGCTGCAAGCCAAAGCACAACAGCGTGTGGTCATGTCACGTTCGCGCAGACACGTACCCATCCCCTCGGCAGCTGGGGGGAGTTCCGCCTGCAGCCAGACCCACTCTTAATCATCAAGTGAGCACCGTGATATAAAAGCCATTCGGCTCCAAGGAATGTAAACACGGACCCCCCTCAAGGATATTTTTATCGTGTCTCGCTGATTTCCTATCAGATTGGCTTCAGTTCAGGCAAACACGATGAGGTTTTCAAACTACCAGCGTGACAGATGAAGGCTGAGTCAAACCGGGGCTTTCCTGATCATCACCAGGAAAGTGCCCTGGCCTTGTGCATGGCCCTGCTCTTCTATCCCCTGTCACCTTGGTCTGGGACTTGTCCTGGGCTGACTGGAAAATGAGAAAACTATTCCCAATATATACATGCAGCCGACCATAAAGCAAACCAGGATTTGCTCCAGAACGTGGAGAGGATTACTAACGTCTTTATTTCTTGCTTCATTGGGAAAGTTTAATGGAAAGGTTTCTTGTTTTATTTTAATTTTCAACCAAAATATCATCCAAGTACTTCTGCTAACGCTCAGAGAAATGGGGCAAGGGGGATGGTTAGTTGGTATGGTCACATTCATATCCACAATTTTGTGAACTGCCTGGCAGAAAGCTTGCCACGATGCAGCAGACACTGTCATCGGTGAGAGAAGCCACCACCCGAGTCATTTATATCTGTAAAAGATTCCCTCCTGTGCAAAGGAGTGGAGCTGATGCAGAGTGGTATCCTTTGCCCCTGAGCAGAAATGGAGGGCACAGCATGCCTCAAGGCAGCTCAGCTCAAGCTCTGACAGGGCGAAGTGGAGCCAAGATGCAGGTGTAGTGCGGGGGACCTGGAGGCAGAGGCCTACATGTCCGCGGTGCCAGCAACCAGAGCGAGTGTGGGTGTGCACACGAGTGTGTGATCGATAGTGACGATCGAGGCAGGTTAGCTGGTGGGCAGGTGAAGTGGTTTGGGAGCCAGGGGCGTGCTGGCTACCAGAGGGACCGGGGAAGTCCCAGCCAGCTGCCACAGGGACTGGCAGGCCTCTGAAGTCTGCTCTTTTGTCTGGATTTGGCCCCACCTAATGAGACTAATTAAAAACCCCAGCTAAGGAAGATTCAAGGATCAGTGTCACCTTGCAATTGCTATGAAGCTTGAAGGACAGAGATATCCTTTGCTGTAACTGAACTGGACCACCCAGGGGAAGCCTGGAATACCCCTGGGACAAGCTGGTGAGCTCGGTATTACCTGGAGAGCAGTACCACAGTTGTTTGCTTCAAAGCTGTTCTTAAAATCCAAGCTAGATGTAAGCCATGTGTCTTTCCACAGAAGCTTTCTGAACTTATGTGACTGGAGAAGAAGGTCAGGAGTGAATGTATATGCTATACTACAAAAGGATGGGGCAGAATGTCTTTGAGCGATAAATAAACCACTGAAGAGCTATTGCTCTACCAGTTGAATGCACGTGGTGTTTTCCTTTCTGATTTAGTGTCACAAGAAGATAAGAGTTGCTCAAAGCAAACCAGACCCGCTTTTTTGGTCCTTACCATATGGCCTTCCCTTGCAGCAATGTAGCACACGCGGCCTCCGCTAAAGAACGTGCCATTCGATGAGCCAAACGTAGACAGTGCCACCGACAGGGAGACGAACCATGCCCAGCTGCCCAGGACTTTGTCCCTGAGGTGGGAAACAATTCACATCATAACATCCAGCATATAGGTGTACTGGATACACATCCTAGAACCAGACAGGTTTCTTCTCTCCATTATTTTCACTGATTTTTTTTTTTTTTTTCCCTAAAGTCTTTCTAATGATTTAAAGCCTTCTCTCCATTCCCATAATATTTAGTTGTTTGCCTCATCCAGAAAAGGCAGCTTTGCTTCCTGCCTGGTGTATATACATCTAAATCTGTCTATATTGCAATGGTGTACGAAGCTGTCACAACACACAAAATTCACTCTTTGTGTGTACACTTGCTGTGGTGTGAATCCTGAGGATAAATGCTTTTAGCGCCAACAATATTAGAATGGAAAATGCAGAAACACCATTACTACCAGAGCTGAAAAAATATCCCGCATTATAACCCCTTCCCCAACAGGCATAAGAATTTAACCCTTTAATCTCACATGCACTTATTTCTGTCCTGTGAACCAGGTTAGAACCAAAGCAATAGTTTGAATTTCAGAAGTTTGGTTTTAGAACATGCTCAGACATTTGCACTTTGCTTTCTTCAGAACAGAAGTAGCAGGGCTACAAATATTTCGAGGATATGTAATTTTCTCACCTAGAAGTGAAGCCTGTCTTTAGGAATGAAGCAGCATGAAGAATATTAATTGAGTAATAAGTGCTGGTGGTTTGGGGTAATTATCACATACATGTACAAACACACAAGCACAGTCTTCATCAAATTGGCAAAAATCCAAAGTTTGAAAGTGTTTTTCTTTTTTTTTTTTTTTTTTTTTTTTTTAGGACAGATTTCCATCTGAATTGTGTGACTTTAAGCCTTATGTAGCATTTTTTAGTATCACCAATCCCAAATGTTCAAAAATCAAGAGCTGGGCTTTCCAACATTATGGCAGCAGCTTATGTACCATAATAATTTCAAAAACATAATATATAAATTTAATATCTGGGTTATGGGCCTTTGGGATTCAAGTTATTAAGCTACTTGTCACAGAGAACTAAAAATTTCCTTGTTTCAAAATGATGGAATCTGGGCTTCTCACATGATCACAAGACTCCATAACCTCAAGATCTCAGGGGAAAACAACTTATATCACAACATTTGTAATAAAATATTTAGCAATTGGGTATTTTGCACTTCTGAGATTAGTGTTCTGCTGCTTGGGCTCTCAAAATGAACTGCAGGGGCTCCCATGAACAACTTCATATAAGTGAACTGAGATCTGTTAAATCACTGGCACCAAAGACATGTTGGAGAGAGTTTTGTGAGCCCATTTTCTGGCTGCACTTATCACCTCTAAACAATGTTTCAATCTAGCAATTTCCTTACTACATGGAGAATAAATGCATTTAAATGTAAAGTGCCCTCCTCTGGCTTCTTTATGCTTCTCCTCTCCTTCCTTAATGGCCTGAATAGCTGCCCCTCTTGCTCATGAGCCACAAATATTACACCCTCCTTAGCCAGTGGCTATCCACCTGTCCTCCAAGCTTCTGGGTGCCCAGCTTTCCAGTTGCTAGTTCAATGTTTCTTCCTGAATTGTGCTCTTGGGGTGAAAAGGTTAATCAGGCAGGAAAACGAGAGGTGTTAAAAAGGAGGAAGCTCACAAACAAGTTGTTAATCAGGAATGATGGGAAAGGAAGTGCAGAGAAAGTTCATGACACTGCGGCTTAGTAAGGCTTTGTAACCTGTTCAAACAAAGCACTAGGCCTTTAAAAGCTCCTGCTTATAATGACATGAAAGGCTATTAGAGAACACAAGAGCTCGTTCAGATCTTCAAACTGGAGATCTTGCGAAATGCACAACTGCGGCAAAGCCACTGCTGACTTTTTAGGAAGAGGATGAGCAGCTACATAATCTCTGGATATGATGTGTCATCGTTTCTGCCAAATTCATTTATAGATATCATAGATTCTGTGTCTTTGGAAATATTTAGACTGAGTTTGGATATTCTGGTGGGAATATCAGATGGCTCAAAGTCACTGCTGCCTACATTTCTCATGACAGTCCTTTCCTTCTTATCCTAAAATCCTTGTTGCACACAGAGCCTATTCTACATCACTAAACACTTCAGGTTGATGGAAGGTGCAAACAGTTTCTAAGCAGATGGGGAAATTGAACCAACACACTCTGGTCTGGTCTAATTTCCAGGTGCTGAGTGGAGAGGATTAACCCAGTTGGCTTTTGTCTCTCTCCCAAACCAGTGCTGCTACTTCGGTGGGGCAGCACATTGTTCTCTCCACTCTTCTGGAAATGCTTAAAATGTGGGACATTTCCCACTCCCCAGGCCTGGATATTCACTTGTACTGAGCTTACACGGCAAGGGTTTGGTAGCAGGGGGGCTGCAGGGGTGGCCTCTGTGAGCAGAGCCCAGCAGCTGCTCCATGCCAGATCAGAGCCAGATCCAGACAGCTCCAAAAGGGACCTGCTGCTGCTCAGAGCCAAGCCACCAGGGAGCAACGCTGGGTGAGCCTCTGGGAGAGCAGATTGAAGAAAGGAAAAAAAAAAAAAAAAAAAAAAAAAACTGCTGTGCAACTGTAGCTGGGAGAGAGGAGTGAGAAAGTGTGAGAGACCCAGCCCTGCAGCCCCCAAGGTCAGTGCAGCAGGAGGGCAGGAGGTGCTCCAGGCACGCAGCAGCAGTTCCCCTGCAGCCTGTGGAGAGGCCCCTGGTGGAGCAGGCTGTCCCCCTGCAGCCCATGGGTCCCACATGGAGCAGATCTCCACGCTGCAGCCCGTGGAGGAGCCTCTGGTGGAGCAGGTGGATGTGGCCTGGAGGAGGCTGCGGCCCATGGAGAGCAGGAGCAGGCCCCGGGACGGAGCTGCAGCCCGTGGAGAGGAGCCCACGCAGGAGCAGGGGGTCTGGGGGGAGCTGCCGCCCATGGGGGCCCCGTGCTGGAGCAGTTTGCTCCTGGGGGATGGACCCCGTGGTACGGAGCCATGTGGGAGCAGTTCTTGGAGAGCTGCTGCCTGTGGGCAGCCCCCGCAGGCTCAGTTCGGGAAGGACGGCATCCTGTGGGAAGGACCCCACGTGGAGCAGGGGCAGAGAGAGACCGCGAGGGAGCAGTGGAGATGAATCGTCAGGGGCTGACCACAGCCCCCATTCTCTGTTCCCCTGTGCTGCTCAGGGGGAGGAGGGAGAAGGTGGTTTGGGGGGAAGGTTGTTTTAGTTTGCTTTCAGTTTCTCAGTGCTCTAGTCTGTTAGTAATAGACAATAAATGACATTAATCTCCCTATGCTGACTATGTTTTGCCTGTGATAATAACTGGTTGGTGGTCTCCCTGTCCTTATCTCAACCCATGAGCTTTTTCTTCACCATATTTTTTCTCCCTGTTCCTTTGAGGAGGGGAAGTGAGAGAGCAGTGTGGTGGAACTTGGCTGCCCATCAGGGTGAAACCACCATAATACCCTTACTGCATCCTCACTGTTTTGGGGGAGATGCTCCTGGTGTGCTCTTCACTCTTTCTTTACAGCCACTCTCCACAGGGAAAAGCATGGGCTGGAGGGGAGCCACAGTTTCCCAGTGTGAATGAGTGGGGATGGGGAGCAAGGGGTGCTCTGCAGAACATCACGTCTTGGCAGACCTCGGAGACCATGGGCCAGACGGGGCTGGTCAGCTTGGTCTTTGGTCAGGGAAGGCTACCTGCTGCTCTGAAAGTGACAGGGAGCCGCATGTCAGCATGCTTCCTTGTCTGCTTCCATTCCCACTGGGAACAGCACCTAAATCTCCTGAAACTCAGGGGGAAACCCATGTTTTGTTAGACTGCTTTGGCTGCTGTGTTACCAGAAGCAGAGCTCACCCCCAAGTGACAGCCACAGCTCCCGAGGTCAGCAGTTCAGATGGAGTCATGGCTGCAAAGTAACTCACGTTTACCATCAAGTACAGGCAGGTAACCAAGGGAATAGCAATCATCACAGCTCTGGGAAGGGTCACCTGGAAAAGGGGTGACAACAGTGTTAGAAGAAGCTTCTTGGTTGTTTTAATATTAATTTATTTGTTGTTGGCGTGTTATTGCTCTTGATGTGATACATCTTCCCTTGAACATCCCACTGAAGTGGGTCTTGCATCATATTTAACAACTCTAAGGGCTAAATCAAAGCTGGACAGCACACAGAAGATTTGCTCTAGGAAGGAATTATGTTTTTCTTAATGATAGGATACTATCTTGGAACTCCACAGACCATTTTAAGGCTCACAAAAATCAGCAAACACTGCTTTATGCAGATGAAAGCACTGGAAAAGAGCACCTAGCAAGGTGATCACAAAGCAAATTTGGATGTCTAAAAACCTGAAATATCAATTTTTGCGTTCCCTATTCTCACTGTAGGACAAGATATGGCAATTCCTTATGCTGTGGCTTCCACCCTGCCAAGGTCTCAGTATCAGTGCACACAGTCCTTTGGGAGCGAGTGCCATGTGACTCTGGGATCTTTGCTGCTATTTAGATTAATATTCAACTGCATATTTTCATTTAATCTGTAATATCGTGTGCTCTGCCCAAGCACGGTCTATACCTGCTGCACTCACACAGCTCTTTCTAAAAGAGGGTCAACGCTGCTGTAGTGTCTGATCTGTGATCTCTGTGGCACAGAGAGGGCTGCTGTGAAATGTGAGTGAGCTACTTCAGTGCCTATACCACAGAGAGAACAGTGTCCAAAAAGCAGATATTTGAAGACACAGGTTGTTCACAGACTTAGATTCCCTCTCCAGTGGGGCTTGACTTTCTCTAAATTTCCCCTCCAAGCAACAAGGAGTAAGAAGTGGTTTTTGAATGACATATTATAGATCAAATCTTTTTCGGAATACTTGGTGTTAAGAAACCTTTACGAATTTTAGCAGAAGAGAGGCTGCAGTGCTTTTTTTGCATAAGTCTAGGTGTCCAGAGTGCTGTCCTCTGAACTCTAAGACAAAAGCTCATCCCCAAGATATTCAACTGACTATTAGCTTTTTTTTTTTTCCCAGCTACTTAGGCAGTGCTTTCTTGTGGGTAGGATGTTAAATTGCTTAAAGACCCATTTTTACCGTCCCTGTAACCTTTCCAGCCACATCCATAGGTGTCCTGCCCCAGAACAACAACAACAAAAAACAGGAGGGAAGCTCAGCAATCTTTCCTTGAGCTCTAATCCCTTGATTACCCCTCTTAACACGCTAATAGACAGCAACAAACACATTAGCAGCAGCACCAAGCAAGCAAAACCCAGCTCACTCACCTCAGGCTTCTTCAGTTCCTCGGTTACATAGTTCAGGTTGTTCCAGCCATCGTAGGACCAGAGTCCCTGATAAAACGCCACCCCGACCGTCCCGATCCCCGCGGTCGTGTTTTGAAAAGCATTCTGAAAACTCTGAGTTTGTCCCTTGGCCAGCAGCACCAGCCCGCCCACCACGATCACTAACAAAGCCAGGAGTTTGGCAGCTGTAAAAACGTTCATGATAGATGTCGCCAGCCTCACGTTGAGGCAGTTGATGATAGTTAAAACCAGGATGCAGGCGGCAGCTGCACATTTGACGACAACCTGCGGAGACGAGCAGCCCGGGTAGAAGGGCGCAACGGCGTACTCAGCAAAGCTCAGGCAGACAGCTGCCAAACCAGCTGGCCTCACCAGGATGACAGAAGTGTAGGCGAAAAGGAAAGCAGGAAAAGAACCGAAAATCCTCAGGATGTAAATATATTCGCCTCCAGACTCTTTAATTACGGTACCAAGCTCAGCGTAAGACAAGGCCCCGAACGTGGCCAGGACACCGCACGCTGCCCAGATAAGCAGGCTGCTGGCAGGGCTCCCCATGTGATGTAGCACCCACTCGGGGGACATAAAGATCCCCGAGCCTATCATGGTGCCTGCAATTAACGACACCCCACTGATCAGGCCGACCTCTTGCTTCAGTCTCAGTTTCTCCCTTCCTTCACTCGGATCTGCGGGTGAATGAGGTGAATGTGTTGTCTTCCTTTTCCTCATTATGGACCTGTTGGGAGATGTTTCCTCAGAGAAAGTGTGGAATAAGACTGAGTCATTTGAATAAGAACTACCTCAGGCTTTTAGGGTTAGGTTAATAATTACAAGAGTCACACAGAACACTGTCAAGAAATACAAACTCTCTTTCCCTGTTTTGCATTCTTTTATTACCCATCTTATCTCGCTAATTTATAATGGTTCAGATGCGGCCAAGTCTGATGATCTTTGGCTGTCGTTACAAGCAATGGGAATGGAGAGCATTTGGCACCACCTCAGGATCACACAGCACCTCACCGGACTGTGTCCCTGATTGCCTCTCCTTTAAGTTATGCTTCAAATGGCACCTGAAGCAAAATATAAGATAAGCAAAATCCCGTTGCAAATCTGTACTTTATTCTTTGTTTCAAAGTCAATGCTCAAGCACCTCCTTCAGTGCTGAATCATATTTTCATTCCCCACTATAACGTGACCCTAACAAGCCTGCCACCCAGCATGCTGTGGCTCTGTTCAACGAGGAACCTTTCCCATGTCTTAATCAAAGACGCAGAGGTGTTCTGCTAGGAACAATCCAGACACTGCTTTCTTGCAGAGTAGCTGGGGCAGTTCTGGCTTTTCCAAATTTCAGAAGACACAGGGGAAGAGTGAAGAGGCAACAAATGAATTTTTATGGGCCCTTTTTGCCAGTGTCCATGAGGTATGCAGACTCTTACCAGACCATGATCATCAGAGGATTTTGTCGCTGCTCATCATATACACATTTCATTGCATGCTCAAGAGAAATGTCGAAGCACAACTGTTTGGCAACGCCACTGGCATCTTTTTACCTAACATAAGTTTTTTGACTTTGGGGAGAGTTCTGCTAGAAATCTGAAGATTGTTACAACGCATGAGGATGTGTTTTGTGATCTGTTATATGTGCGAAGCATTGAGCAGAAGGGAATGTCCATATGGATTCCTTTGGACACGAAGTAAACTTTCCTGACTGCAACTGTAAAGAAGGTGACTTACTGTCCCTGGTGGTCTTGTTCAGACCGCTGTTGTGATAGATGCCAGAAAGAAGGGGGGAGACCTTCCTCAGCCCTTCATAGACACAACAGACCTTGAATCTTTAAAACTATCTGTCCTCAACCATTCCAGCTAAAAATAGCATGAATATAAATAGAGAAGTATTTTTATTGTTTGACTAAAATTTCCTTCTCTTCTAAATCATTTAGATTTCTCTTTCTCTGTTATTTTCATGAAATAATCTTCTTAGCTTTGCAGTTTTCTACGGATAACACTTGGACTCTTAACAAAACTCACGCACCCGTAAGAAAAACAGGGTGTATGATTCACACGATTTCTCATGCTAAAGCAAATAAAGTGGAACAAATTTTAGCATCAGGCTTCAGGTTTTAATTTCTTCAAAGGTAAAAAAAAAAAAAATCTCATTAAAAAGTAAGTTTTCACTATAAATCTTATTATCAGAAAAAGAAAATCATGAAAAAAGTTTATCTTTTTGCTAGATATTATTCCTAATACCAACTCACTAGTACTCACCAGGAAATGAATCCCATTTTGATAGTCATAATTTCAAAGTCACTTATAAAAATTCATAGCTGATCACACTGTAGCTTTAACAAAAATGAAAAGTTACTTTATCTGTATCAAGTAAGTTTTTTAAGTCTCTCCAGTAAAGATGTGAGTTCTGAGAATAAATGTATGCACCTTGTACTGCAAGGATGCAAATTAATGCATTTCAAGTTAATGGTTTGCAAAGTGCTGGAAAACTTGAAAGCAGGCACATTTGGCAGAATATTTTGTTTTACTGCTACTAAGTGAGAGTGCTTGTCTTGTTAGCTGGTTTAGCTATCTGTAGCATATTCTTTTTAAAATTAGGTGACAGTGAAATCCTTCAGAGGTCTAAAGGCCTGATTTTTTCTGCACAGTAGACACTCTACTTCTGCATGCATCTATACATATATTACGTATATTGATCTGATCTGAAAATGTATTCACAAAATATAGCTAAATCAATGCTGAAAGAAAACTTAATGTGACTACTGGTAGCTGAGCATCCTTCTGGTCAGGTTACAGAAATATTTCAATAACAGTTCTCCTGTTTAAATGAAGGATCTTTTCTGAAGTGCAAATGTGAGGTTCTGTGAAGGAGCTGAAAGGAGCTTTTTCAAACCTTTACAGTTCTTGCTTGTACAAATAAAGGATTTCTGATCTAATGCTGTAGAAACAGAATTTCTTCAAACTTGATCATGTCAAAAATTTTTGTAAGACCACTCAGATAACATGGATTAATTAATTGGTATGTCAATAGCCTCAGTCAGTTCCTAAAGGGAATCTATTTCTAATCCCAAGATCATTGTTACTCAGTTCTAACTGCTGCTGCCTAAGGTAATAATGAATCTAATTAATCATGATAAGAACCTGAGGCTATTCCTGCTGAAGCTGAGACAGTCTGACTTCTCTGGATTTTTTTCCATTGACTTCGTTCATTTTTTGGCAGGTATCAGCAGCGTGGAGTAGCCATAAGATATCTTAGTCAAATGGATTGGCACAATTATCAATGCGTTTGTCAAAGCTGGCTATATAAAAGTGCACCTCACCACTCCACTTCAAAAAAAAAATAAATGTGTATGATCAGGAGTGAAAATAAAATACTGCTTTCCCCTTCTGGGGAGTAGCAAAACTTTGTTCTTCAAGCTATTGTGCAATAAATCTGCTACCCAAGCAACTCTCACTTTTCATGTACCTTTGACATTGCGATGGGTGGTTGCCATCTACTGGTCTCTGAACAATAAAGCAGCTTTGTCCAGTAAAATATGGCTCACTCTACATTAGTTTTTTATATCTTGCATTACAGATTAAAAAGGAACCCTACCATAAATATTAGTTCTTAAAAATTAATGTAGCACAAATAGACAGCATACTGGATTCGTGGATGAAAATTCTCCACAATGTCATTAGGGCTATTTTTATCCCAGCAATAGCTACAAGGACTAGAGGAAGCTAATTTAAGGTAAAGGCCAATGTCAGTAGTAAGATCTAGACAAAACATGTGGGCAAATATTTCGCAATATTTAATTTTAGGCCCCAGGAGTGGTATTTGGAACACAGCTATAGGTTTGGCTTCCCTGTACTGTGCTTGGGAAAGAGTTATAAATCTCAGAATGGGAAGTAAAAATAACCCACAGTCTGAGGATGGAGTGGCCAAAGCCATAGCCTGTAACTTCCTTCTGAGGCAGGCACCTTTATACCCACCAAAAAAAAAAAAAAAATTAAAAAAAGTGCAGGGATCAAGATTTTCTTCTTTAGAAAACAAACAAGCAAACAAACAAACAAACAAACAAAACAAGTTGTGTGAGATGAGCTAACAGTTAGAGAACTCATCCAGGACATCAGATGTGGGTCCGATGGCCTTCTCTACCTGAGAACACGGGAAGCCCTGAATCCAAGAAGGATACCCTCACCTCCAAAATGCAGGCTTCGAGCTGTATTTGCGGGCAGATCTTGGTATCTGTACTTGCAATATAACTAGTGATGCCTGCTTGGAAAGAGGGAGGGAGTAAAGGCTAGGAAAGTGGAGCTCTGAAATAGGTCTTGCGCCCAGAAGAAAAAATGGGGGCAGAAGGAAAACATGTTCCAGGTGCCCTGCATGAAAATAGCAGAAGGAAAAGAGGACTCATTTACAGATGTCTGCCTGGAGAAGGGGTGCCCTAGAGTGTTGGACTCTGATCCCCTGCCTCCCCACTGCCTCCTGGAGCTGAGACCCTAGCCAGCCTCACCCCACTGGAGTTGGTCTGGACTCACCAGGTCTGTCTGACCCAGGGGCCAGCAGGGCTTGGTTATCCCCCCAAGGGTCAGCAAATAAACTCTGGTTGTGATTCTAAAAATGCCAATGTGTGTGAGCTGCAGCTGGCAAAAGAAAACAGCCTGGGCTACTGGGAGTGGGATGAAAAAAATAGAAATGTGTAGCAGCCCTGGGCTTCACAACCACAATAATCACTAAAACTGAGCTTGTGTAAGTTTGGACAGTAACTGCCTTGCCCTGTCATGTTACAATAGCATATCTGAGCCCTGGGGATTAGGAGGGAATCTCAAAAATAAGAACTTACCATAAACTGAATTAGTTCTTCCGGCCGGGTCTGCAGGCAGCCTCCAGCTGGGGCCTCCGAAAGGTGAGCTCGAGGCTGCTGCTGCTGCTCAGTAAGGGCTCAGCACGTTCTGGGTCTGCAGCTATTAAACTTTGAAAGATTTCCTTTAGTTTCGCTGATTTTCTGTATGAAGAAGTAGTTGGTATCCCACATTTTGCCAATCAGATAGTAAATATTTTGTTTGGTTATCCTATTGTGTTCAGGAGGAAGTTACTCCTGTCGTACTGTACCTTCTCTGTGCTG
This sequence comes from Cygnus olor, assembly GCF_009769625.2. Classification (NCBI taxonomy): domain Eukaryota; kingdom Metazoa; phylum Chordata; class Aves; order Anseriformes; family Anatidae; genus Cygnus; species Cygnus olor. The sequence continues at coordinate 10,390,399 of NC_049171.1, forward strand.
CCCGATGGAGCTGGACACAGGGCAGTAATAGTCCCACTCCTCAGTGTTTCATGGAAATACACTTAATTAAAAGAAATGTTACAGAAAATAGTAATGGAATGACACAAAACAAGAACCATAGCTGAAAAGAAAATAATTACTGCTTTTGTCAGTACTGATCCCACCGCTGCTTGCAAAGGTCAGGAGTAGTGACTTGAAGTTTAAACAAATATCAAATAAAAATAGACAATTTCATTAGAAAGGTTTATAATGAAATTAGAAAAGATAATTCTGCTTCTAATATGGTTAGAGTAGCATTCTGAAGGTAAACAGGCAAATAAAGATTGCCTTTTTACCAGTGGACCCTGCAAACATCAGAAACCAATACAAGCAGAGACAATCCCAAGAAACCCATGGAGGGAAACAGAAGACTATCTGTGTAAGTGCTCATCCCCCAGGCTGGTGGAGTAGTGATTTCGACAAAACAAAACAAAACAAAACAAAAAACTATCAGAAAACAACAGTCTTAGACTTATGCTGGCTCCAGAACTCCCTGCCTTGGCCTTGCAGTTACTATACCATGTGCTGTTGCTACATTTTGATACATCCCAGGAAAGGAATACTATACTCATTTTTTTCCTTCATTCCTGTCCACGTCCATATTTCCTGATTTTATATATCCATATACACAAATAGTGTATATATGCGTAAATATACAGTGTTCCAAACATGTCCTATTTTCTTTTTCTCTTCCTAGCATTGCTTTAAATTTGCCTTAATAATCTCTTCACGTCTGTACTCTTAAGGATTCCTTTCAAATCTTGGAATTAATTATTTTTATTTATTAAGTTTAATTCAAAATCAGATTATCTTGTGCTATATGAAGTCTGTTTTGCAGACTCATTATCAAATGAGTGCAGTCTTTCTAAATACCAGGATACAAATCAACATTTTCACCGAAAACTTTCTACTAAGAAAGATTAAAAAAATAGAATTAAAACAGGGCTGTATTTTCAACTTGGAAATTCTGTTTAATCACTTAAATCCACTCCTGAATTTATGAACAAATGTATAATTGTACTTTAACTGATACTAAATGGTTTATTATTTTTAAAACAAACTTTTACAACACATGCTTAGAGTTTAATCTATAACTTCATGTTCACTATGTTAGGTATCACTCTATAATAAAAGTGTTGTCTGTACAATTCTTTTTTAAAACATCATAATATTACTGGTCAAAATCATTCCAATTTTTCTTAGATGAAAAGGGGACAAGGCGACTGGATGTATATAACTCGAAGCCTTCAAGACTTTACCAAAAAAACACCAATTTTTTAATGAACCCCTGTACTGTAAGTGACATTCGTGGTTACACTGGCTGTTAGAAAACAGGACAGAGGACCAGCTGAGGTGCTGTTTGTTAAATGAATTACAACGCTGTGTTTTACACCCATTGAAAGAGCCACTTCTGCACTTTGTGCCTGCTCCTTTCTGCCCTGTGCAGCTGCAGTGTTGTGGCTGGGGGATGCTGCTGGGGGCCTGAAGGCTGCTCCCTTTGCCATCGCTGCTGTGACAGCATCTTCCTCCCAACAGCCCAAGTGCCTGAAGAGCTGCTCGCCCGTCTGCCGCTCTTCTTCTTGCATCCAGCTCTGGTGGTGCAGCAGAGCAAAGGGCCTGTATGGGGAGTAACGTGGCCTGCAGCGGCTCATGGAAGTTTCATGGGCTGCCCCTCTGCCTGTTTACCTTCTTTTGGTCACCGTGTGAGTGCAGGGCAGGGCTGGGTCATCTTATCCCTGCCTCACACTGCCATCCGCATGTGGGGCAGATCTGCCTTCCACTGTTCTTCCCCCCCTCTGGGGCGGGATGTGTTTCAGCGCCGCGTCAGGCACAGCACGAGGTCAGGCTTTGCCCACGCATGCTCAAAGCATTTCATTTGTGGAGTGGGTATGGGCTGTACCACGGGCTCCTGGCCACGCTCGGAGCACTGCGAAGTCGATCTCCTAGGATAAGCTTAGTCAGGGACAAGGGGGCTCATCCTGTCTCCATGCTGGTTACTGCCTAGCTTTTTAAAAAGCCAGGACAAGGGTTTAATTTTAACAGTCTATTTAATTATAACCTTGCTTTGACTCTGCCAAATGTCAAGGAAAAAAAATAATGTTTGCCTGGAAAGGTCACATAGGTTATGATGCTCTTCTCTATCTATCTCTGGCTGGTCCTTTATGAAGTTGGAACATGTATTTTGCAGTTAATGGCTCATCTTTCATGGCGTTACCAATAGAAAAACTAATGATCTTGGGAAGAAAGTGATGTGTTGAGATTGTAATTACTCCCATCTGTAGCTTTGGTTGAAGTTATAAATAGATACGAATAAAAGGATGAAATGAATTACACATCTTTTTGTGGGCCTTACAGGGGAAGTGTGTGTGGGAGAGGGGAAAAAAATATCCTACCAGGTTATAATTCCATTTGGTACTTTCTTTCGAGATTGTATGATGAAAAGGACTGTGCTTAAAGGCTTGCAGGATTCTTTCTGGTCCTAGATCATAGCTTCCTAATTACCCTTGTCAGTGATGCAGTCAGCTGATAAATTCGTGACATAACGATGATGTCCAAGAATCCCTGTTAAGTAATACTGTTCTCTTAAATGCAATTGGGTGAATCTACAGATGTCTTCCAGTTTTTAGCCCTTAGCTAAAATGAGTGGAAAGGGACTGTCATTTACACACATAAAGTTCCTGTTTTGCAGTCCACTAGCAGGATGTATTAGGAGGGAAGAAGAAGTTTTCCAGCTGAACTGGATTTCCGTCTGGAGCCAGCTAAAGCCAGCAGGCAAAGCAAGCCTCGGGCTGTGGGGTGTGGGCCGGTGCCTACTTTTCCTGTGCCAGGGGAAAGGGAATTGATTATTCCCCTTTGAACAGCTAATCTCTGCTTCCCACCTGCAAAGCTCTTTGCCCCCAGTGGTACAGGCACAGCAAGGGCATAGCTGGGTGGGTGGTGGGTTCTTCCCCGAGCGGTTCCTGCAGAAAAACAAAGTGCTGCTCTCCCTTCTCGCCCCGCCTTTTCCATTTTCTGCCACAGGCACGGCTGGCTCTTGGGCCCCCAACCCTGCGCTGGGGGGTGCGGGTGCAGGAGCGGCTGTTGGGCCCAGATAGGAGATTAGGTAAAGACAGGGGTCCTGTACTGCAAGGGAGGGAGAGCTTATATCGTCGCAATGGCTTTTCTGTTTGGCTCTGTGTTTAACTAACTGCCTAGGAAGAGGAATGCGTTGGAAACAGAAGAGGTACTTCAAAAGTCTGTAAAACCTGCAGATGTAGTTAAAGGTAAGCCCACTTATGTACGAGTACACTGGCACTATTTATGTAATACTTTAAGCAATGCATGCATAACTTTGACACCTACTTTTCAGTATTACAGTGCTCGACCATTTTGTTTATGTGCAGGAAGCAAGCTAGTATTTTCCTTCCTGAATCTCTCTCTGGCGTTGTGTATTCATTGTGCGATGCCTTGTTGCTCCGAAGGCACATTTGGCATAGAATATGCTTTGTGTTCTTTATGTGCCAAGGAGGGCTCGTGGGTGTGCCCTCACAGGAAAATGGCAAGCCCGAAGGGTGGCCTTTACCTGCTCTGAGTCGATACGGCTGTGCTGCATTTTGGTATTCAGATGATGTGTTCAGCCATGTAGACGTATTCTGTTGCTTTTGGTCAGCCCTCTTGACACAGTAAGAACAGGAAATTCTGGGGAGCTTCAAGTATCATTAAAGATAAAAGAAAAAATACAGTAAATTACAACACAACTGTAAGGATGTGTTGTAGTAAAATATAGTAATTACAACACAAGTGCAAGGATGATCACTGGTGTCCAAGGCTACCTTAAGCAAAGTCCCCTTGGTGCAGAGCTAGTTCTTTTGATCCCTATAAGAAGAATCTGCTGAGGTCAGGAGGATCAGTATTGGATACAGCAATAGGTATACGAGGTATTGATGAACCTGAGAAGAGAGAAGTGATGGAAGCACACAGTACTGTTGCAGATCTTTGTTCAAGTTTATCCTCTGTACTATGGCTCCTAATCTGTAAAGATTCAGAGAACTTCCAGTTCATTTAAGTTACTGAAACTTCATGCAACAACATTACAATTTATGGATGTGCTTTTAGGATTTTTAGAATGGTTTTCCTTAGCAGAAAAAAAAAAAAATCCCATGTTCTTCCCACTCTCCCTTGTTCTGATATGTCTAAACTATCTTCCTCCTCTTCTAATTGCACAGAAGAAAATATTATCTTTTATTCAGAGCTCTTGTGATAACTTCCATTGCCTGGGATAGTTCTTTGAACTTCTTTCCCTTCTGTCAGAAATTAGAGTGTTTACTTATTACCACTTGATATATGAAATGACTGAGAATCAATTTAATGCTTATCTTTGAGGCGTCATTCTTTGTACAGAGTAAAATATAGAATCCTCAGTTCTCAGAGCCATGGTCTGCATTCAGCATGAAGGGTTTCTGGAACTTATTTCTCCAATGGAAAGAAAAACATAATTCTATTGAGACATGCAGGCTTTTCTCTGGAGATAAGCACTGATAGCCACTCTGTTGTGAATGAGGTGAATATGAATCTAAAAAACAGCTGGCGTTATCTCTGACTTTGCCACTCCGCAGCTATTCACATTCATGTACACGAAGTAATGTCATTAGTCACTCTTGTTCAGTTACAATGACCGACTCTGGTTGTTGTGACTCTGAGGTATGTTTATGAACCTTGTTTATACCTCAGCCAATTACCAGGAGGTGAATAACTCAGGGAGAAAAGCTGTCTTACTGGTGAAACAAGTGCTCAGCTGACACCTTCTCTGTGATTCTAGCATAGACTTACTTGGCAAAGCACTTCCACAAAAGATACCTCTTTCTTGTAACAAGTTCAGGGAGATGTACTGCAGGGCTGTGCACTCCATTCAGTGATACCTCCTTTATGCATCTCCTTTAAACCTCTTGCAGAACAGCTCCTTTGGAAAAGATGATAACGTTTACAGAAGCAATGACCATCTAACTGAAGGGCAATTCAGCCTCCCTACATTTGGAAACAACAGCATAGTAATGAGGAAGTCCAAAAATTGGATCAGTGACAAAAATGATTACAGTTCAGCTTTGAATCTTCTGTTGGTTCTAAACTGAAGCATTCTCATTTGTATTAGCTTAGTACCTTATGCCAATTACTAGCTTGTCCAAAAATAAATAAATAAATAACCCACAAAAGCATAGATGTTCTTCCTCAAAGAAATTTATAGTTGCATGGACAGGGGAAACCAACGAACAATTTTGAGCAATATAGTGGAATTGGCGTTCCGCACGCTGGTAGTGTGGCTGCTGTCGAATGGTTTACAGGAATCATACTATCCATACTAAAGGAAGGCCTTTTTGTAACAGTTTGTAACAGTTTTTATGTTGTTAAATGGGGAATTTGAGGATGCTAAGGTAACTCAGAAGAGTTCTTCACCCCATACACACATGGAAAAGGGTTTTAAAATGTGTAGCTTTAACCACTAAAATTAGGCAGTTGCATACATGGGCCCAAATGTTTCTCTATCAGAAGAGAGAGGACTGAGACAGGAGCAGGCTGTGAAGTTTGTAGGAATTAAGGCAATAGCATCAGCAAAAGCAACTGGACTGAAGAGTCAGCTCCGAGTTAGCATGGTGAATGGCTATGGCAGGGAACAGCTGTGCTTGTGGAGCAATGGTGTGGCAAAAGGATGCGTGGGTGGGAAAGTCCCTCTGTATGAAGAGCCTGCAGCATGCAAGCAGAGCTCTCTGAGGCCCCAGGGAGAGGCTGGCCAAAGGGGACTTTGGGTGCACTGGGCTAGAGTTCTTATCTCAGTAAACACTCCTAAGTATCACAGTCACAGGTGGCCTAAAACATGAAGTGCCAACTGATTCCTATAGCCATGCATTTAGCAGTGTGTCTGGTGAATGTAGTATTTCAGAATTCCTTTGGTTTTGTTGTTGTTGTTGGTGGTGGTTTTTTAATTAACAAACTGTATGTCTGTTGACAAAGTGGAATCCAGGACTGTGCATTAGTTGCCCAGATGTACTATGCAGCGTGTGGGACAATTAATAACTTCAGAACAGGATCTGCTCCTGTGGATGCACAAAGCATACATCTGGGTCAGCATATCTCAGAGATGTAGGTAACGAGGGATGTGCTGAGGGTATATACCACCACTCCAGGGCCCTGCTCTGGAATGTGGACAGATAGCTCTAATCGTCTCAGATCTGCAGTGCTGTGCTTCCCTGTGAAGGCGGTAGGTAGTTAGTTAACTGTGGCTCTTATTTCAGAGAGCCGAGCCAGGCTCACCCTTTTATGACTGCTCCTCACAGGTAGTAGCATGGTAGTTAGACTGCAAGGCCAGCAGCAAGAAGATCTGAGACGAAGGAACTTGAATTCTTCTCTGCACCGTGACCAAGCTGCAGCAGAGGACAGCTGAAGTAGTCTGGTGATGTTCAGGACGCTCTGTAAGGAAATCAGACCTGTGGGGCTTAAGGAAAGGAAGCAAAGCTGGGTGCTTCCTCGTCCTGGAAGTGTAAGGGGGTTCACACTGGTTTAACTGACTGCAGCCTTCCTTAGGAACGTGCTTCTTTTCTGGAGATGCTTTGAGAAGGTCTACCGTATCAAGTTGTTTAATTTCCATGGAGAAATATCTCTGTTTTAATTAATTCAGGTTAATTATTTGCTACCACACAAGATGTAACAGCCCAGTCTGTCAGAACTGCTGGCAGACGTGGATGTCCTGGCACAGCAAGAGGAATTTTGTTCATGTGGAGAGTTGTACGTCCTGAAGTATGTGGCTTTAGAAAACATAGACATCTTCAGGATTAGACACTAGCTGAGTGGGGATGGTTAGGACTGCAGCTTTCATTTTGAGTCAGTGCTCTTCAATTAATTGACTTGCCCATGGTTGCACAGGTATACTGTGGAGGAAGGTAACATTATCCCAGTTTTCCACGTCCCCGTGTATTTTTCTAAACTGTAGGCTGTACATCTGGTTAGTGTTTTTCATTGAGGATGATTATTCACAGGAAAAAAAAAAAAAGGCAAAACTGTGTTAGTTTAGTTTATCAGAAACATTTGGAGTGTAAGCAGAGCCCAGTCAGCTGTGAATACCTCCTTTAAAAAAAAAAAAAAAAGCTAAGAAAAGCATTTTGTAAGGGAGTGACACCAAGTTAACATATCTAAAGTATTGAGTACTTTTGAAGTTTCTTCTCAGAAGAAAGGTAAGAGAGGAAGACTTTTCCTGAACTTTTTTTTGTGTGTGTGTGTGAGCCATAAACCTTAGGGATGTTGTTAAACTGCAATGTATGTGGTTGTGGTATTTCTTCATTAGAAAAACACTTCAGAAAATAACAGTGATCATATTTCTCAGAACAAATCCTGAACTGATCGCACTTGAGCATTTTTCTATTTCTTTCTTGATCAGTTGGGGTTTTCCAGAACTGAGGAGCAGCTCGATGTAGAAGTTCTTCAAGCTTCTGCTTACCGTATATACGTTGAATTCTTTCCGAACACTTAAAGCTTTATACAAGCACAGTTTGACGCCGATCAGAATTATCCAGGACAAACTGGGTCTTCAAAAGTGTCTGTGCTGTAGAGCTGGCATAACATAGACCAGCTGCTGTTGTAATCTTGGGAGGGCAAGAACCGTTAATGGGGTTTCTTCAGTCCCAGCCTGCCTGCATGAAGGGAAGGTTGTGAATTGGGGACTGTAACTTGGAGACCTATTCTCCTCAAGCAAGCAGGGGATATAGCTTTCTGGCCCTGCAGCCTCCCTGTAGAGCCCGGAGGTGGCAGTGGGACAGGACGCTGGGGATCACAGGGATTAGCAGCATCAGACGTCTGGCTACTTAGCTGACTAGGATTAAGCTGAAGAAATCATCTTCATTTCTTGGGAAAACGCTTCCAGCTCTATCGGGAGCTGGGAGCTTTTGTGCTTTTAATCACATCTATAAACAGTGAAAACAGCGAGTTTTCTCCCTCAATACACCCCTATTTTTAAGAACGCAGTTAGTGATCACAGACACCTCGTCCCCAAAGGGCTGCAGCAAGCGGCAGCAGACACATGTGGTGTTCCTGCACCCCAGCTCTCTTCTTCTTGTCCTGTAGCACCCAGAATTAGCCCTGGGACCACGGACCAGGCCTCCCTTCTGCCTACGGGCGGCCGTGCTCCGAGTAACCGATAACGCGATCCCTGACACTTCGACTGTGGATGGCATCCGCGTGCCGCTTCCTGAAATGGAGTATTCCCCAGCGGGGCTCCTTTAGGAACTGCTAAGAAGACAAAATAGCACATTTCCTGACAAAAGCTGTATTTTGAAGTGCCACGGGCAGGCAGAGCCCCCTCCCTTTCTTTGGGGCTACTGAATGAGTAGAATTTAGGCTGGAATTCGGCGTGTCTGACAAACCCCCATTGCTAGCAGTGTTTATTAGCATGGTATTCAAGGTCCAATATTTAACTCTCAAGGGGAGGAAACAATCGAATCCTCCCCACACCACCACATACCAATTACCGGCGCACTACTTTATTAGTAACTCCGGCCACGCTTTTCTCTTTATTGTAAAAAAACAAACAAACAAACAAACAAACAAACAAACAAAACGTGACCCGCCCCGCAGACCGCGCTTGGGACGAAACCCGTGGAAGGCGCCGCTCAGCCCCTCGCCCACCCTTTTGTCCCCCAAATCCCGGCCCGGGGGGGACTGAGGGGGGCGTGAGGGAGGAGAAGGGGAAGGAGAAGGGGACGGCGAGATGGCGGCGCAGGCGCCGTGAGCGGCGGAAGGAGCCGGGGCCCGCCACCGCCTCTCTCCCGGTGCTGGGGAGCGCATGCGCTGGGGCGAGAGGCGGCGAGGAGGAGGAGGAGAAGGAGGAGGAAGAGGAGGAGGAGGAAGGGGGGGGAGGGAGGTTTGCCGCGCTCTCGCTGTCCCTCTCCCTCCTCTCCCTCCGGGCTCGCCCTCCCGCCATGTTGTTGTGAGCCCCTCGCCGCGGCCGAGGGGGGGGGTGGGGAGGCGGCAGGAAGGAGAAGGCGCCGAGAGGAGGAGGAGGAGGAGGAGGGAGGAAGAAGGAGGAGGAGGAGGAGGAGGAAGAAGGAGGGCGGGGGTGTCCCAGGGCCCGCTCCGGCTCCATCGCAGCGAGCAGCGCCGCCAGCCAGCCCGTGAGTACCCGCGGGGAAGGGGTGGAAGAGCCGGGGCCGCGCTGCTTCACCCCCCCGCCTTCAATCCCCCCCCCCTTCTTCTTCCAACCCACCGCCCCCCTCCTTTCCTCCAGCCCCCTTTTGTCTCCGGCCTCGGCTGCGCGCCGAGGGAGGGGAGAGAAAAGGAGGGGAGAGAAAGGAGGGGAGAGGAGGAGGGAGGGGGCCATGTTGTGGCAGGTCCCCGGGCGGCGCGGGGCCTGCTCGGCGGCCGCCCGCGCCTCGCCGCCTTTGTGTCCTCCCGCCTCGCCGGGGAGCGGCGCCGAGGTGGGGAGGGAGCGCCGTGAGGGGCTGGGGGGGGGGGGGCCGGCATCGTGCTCCGGGGCTGCCGGGGAAAAGGGACCTCGGGGAGCTGCCCCCATCCCGGGGTTGGGGAAAGGTTGGGGGGGAGGAATTAGGGGGTGTGGGTGAGGGGGGAGCCCCGCCGGGGGGCGTGGGGGCGCCGTTTTGGGACTCCCCCCCCCCCCCCGTTAATCGTGTGGGGTAGGGGTGAAGCAGGCTTTGTTTAAGCGGAATGGTGAAAACTTGTGGCTTTGTGTTTTTTTTTCTTTTTTTTTTTTTTTTTTAAACGCGTTTTGAGGGTGGAACGAGAAGGCCAAACGCTTGATAAAAGTGTTCGGGTTTAATTTTTCTTCCGACCTGGCCGCGCAGACAACAATAAGGAAAAAAACTTGAGAAAAATGCCAGCTGTCCGAGTGGATCCGACTTACAGCTCGGGTTTTTAATCTCCTTGGCAGTCCTTGCGCAAAGATTTTTGGCATTGTTCTGTTTCGTGTTTTTCATAACCTCAGACTCCAGTTCCTTGAGAGAAAATGAATATATTCGGGATGCTTTATGCCCGTCTGGCTTGCCCTTTGGAGCACGATAGCTGACCACCAAAACACGCAGCGTGTTTTTACGGGGGATGCGATAAGAGAGGTTTTTATCAGCTGGATTTCGGATGCTTTTTCGGAGTGGTGTAGCAGCGCACGAGCTATATAGGTCATTGCAAATGAGAATTGGTGAAACTTTTTTTGTATCGCCTAATTGTTTGTCACTCATGTGCAACGTATTAACGGAGTACTTGGAGATTTCTTCTAGTGTATCTTTTATTCTCTTTGTTGAGTCTTAGCTGAGAGGTGAGGCTTTTTTACTTACCGTGAGTCGATGGTATGGATCTTGGGCTGTGGAACATGAGTGCATTTAAGACATAATTACTACCTCACATTACCATTTTCAGATATAAAACTTGGTTTTCTGTTATATTTAGCAGTGTCTAGGTCTAAAACCAAGTGTTGACAATAGATTCAGTTTTGTTGAGAAGCTGAATTATTTTCTGCCTTTCTCTGATCTACAACTCCGTGCCAATCTGAGCACAGTGTGTTAGCTTGCTGGGAGAAGGAGGCTTGGACTGAAAAGGCAAATGATAATTTGGTGGTGGTATAGCTTGGGTTGTATGTGTAGAAATGACACGAAATCACCTGGCGGTTTTCTGAAGTGTTCAGAGAGTTGAAAATTTGGAGTTTGTCCCAGCAGAATGGTTAGTAGGCAAATGCATGTGAGAAACTGCTTGATAATGCACATTCTGTGGTTTATTCTGTGGATATTGCATGTAGGGAAGTATGTTATTTGTATAGTTTTTTTTTTTCCAGGGTTAACTGGAAATTGTAGCTTTGGTCTGTAGCATCACTCTACTACTTAATGTTTTTCTTGAGTGTTTGGGGTCCTGGCACAGTGCTGAGGTAATTACGGTCATATCTGATGTCATGACTGAGTTCATAGTGTGAGAAGCGGTTGGCTGAAGAAGCTGGACTTGCCTGTGTTTTAAAGAGAAGCTCTCTTGTATTGTGGCAGTGTGTATTGGATGTCGTGTAGCCTTGTGGTGCACTGGAAGCTTTGGGTACGTGTTTTCCTCATGGTTTGCTCTCGGAAGAGTTTCTTTGCCGTGTTCTCATTGGGCAAGGTATTGCAGATGTTTGGGGCAAGTATATTACCAGGACATCAGCTTGTTGAGTACTGTGAACTAGATCTGATTTTCAGCAGCATTTTCTGGTTCAGTTTTAGATTTATTTTTTTCCCTTTTGATTTAATGATATGAGTGTGTATTGAATAATCTGCATGTGTAGAATTTCTAAAAGCATTCTCTTTGATAACTTCATTTTTTTTCTTTGTACAGTGGTTACTAAAACCCCAAAAAGATTAGACCAAGTGTTTATACACAGAGGCAAGTAATCCAGTAGATTGTTTAAATTCTTGCATGTCTTCATGCCTTTTTTTTTTTGAATGTAGAAGTATAAAAAGAAAATTTCACTGTGCATTGCACTAAAAAGAACCCTAAATTCTCTTGAATGTTATTTCTGTGTTGGGCTCTCCTGTGAAGCAAGCATTAATGCCCTGCTTTTAAAAATTTCTGATAGAAAATCTAGAAAGGAAACCACACTAGGCCGTAGAACAGACTTGCTTTATAAATACTTTTCATTGTATGTATCACGTGTATAGGTATGTGAGTGTTACCAATCTTCTTTCTGTTCCCCAATAAATTTAGTTGAAGATGCTTACCTCACGTGATGTGAGCTTCCCCCACCCATAACATAGCTGTTGTCTTGATTATTCCACACAATGCGACCATTCCAGTGTTGTCACAAAGCCAGTGCCCAGGCTCCTGTCCCAGAAAAGGGACAAGAAGGCTTCCGCTTAACAGCTTGTTTCCTCCTGCCCTAACAACAAATACCAGCTATGTCGTGCTTCTAATAATGAAGTCGGAGGCACTTCATCATCACGTAGTAGAAAAGAGTTTCAAATGGCATCGGAACATGTGAACGTATTCAGTCCTAGCTGCCTCGGTGTAATTTTGAACAAGTTCTATAAAATTTATTTTATAGTAATGGCTTGTATACTGAAGCTTTATGGCAAGGTTGAGTGTAAGTCCCACTCAGAATACCTGCTGTGGCTTTTAGTGTTTTCCAGGCTGGTATGTGAATTGTTTAGCTTACAAATCAAGACCAGGTGTTATCTCTAGAAATATCTTTAAAGATTCTATCTCATAATTGGTTAACTTTTTTTTTTTCTAAACACGTCTATTTAGGAACAGTTCTGGACAAACAGAAGAAATGTGTCTGAAGAGATTATGACGACCATCTTTGTAGTAGAGAAAAGAGCATAAAACTGTGAAATATACAGCAAAAGTATCTCTGTAATAATCTAAAATTGGAATTACTGCTAGTTCCAAGTCTGCATCTATTTCTGCATTCAAGTCCCACACTAAACTTCAGAGTGGCAGCGTGATCCTCTGTCCTGGGCAGGCTGTGCTAATACCACATCTGCAGCATTTTTAACAGGCACAATTTTACAATATGTATTTGTGTGCATTGATCTAAATGATCTGATGTACGTTTCGTAATTGTTATTGTTTCCAGATTTAATTTTTCATAAAGTTCTAAAATAGGTTACTTCTTACTTCACTGAGGAATTGGCAGAACTCCGTTAGAAGTAACAGGTCTGCCTGTCTTTCTGCTTTAAAGCTCTCTGCAGGTAAATCCCAATCGAAAAAAGTTGTGTCAGACCTATGTTTGAGAACTTTGCTTTTAGTTTTCATCCTGTTATTTTGAGAAAGAAGTTTAAGACTGAGGTATCAAACTAGTTGTATAAATTTTATGCTGTGTGGCTGGTCTGAAGTTTTACATGGAATTCGTTAACAAATTTCTTCAAAGGGGAAGTGATTTTGAAAAAGCTGGGTTCGTGTGTTTAGTTCATGAATATTTACACGTGCCTATTGTTTAAATACAAAGCTGGACTCACTGGATTCTACTAACCTTGTGCAGTTTGAGCTAGAAATAGCAAATACTACTTTTTTGATCCTTTTTTTTTAAGCATCTTGCTGTTTATCTCCATTATAAGTTCCTTAAACTTCAGTTCTGTGAATACTGAATGAGTTGTGTAGTGTGAAGAAGCCACAGAACTGATTTTAGTAACATGTTTTCATAGTAAAGCAAATACCTACTGTAACAATACAAATAAGACAAAGTAGCTTTAGATCTTGTTATTCACAAAGCCATGTTTATTCAAGATTATAAAACCGTCGTGCTATCATATATCTACACATATATACTTTCCCTTAATGATTGGATATGCAGTAGTCGAGAAGGCTAGATTAAAAATGTAGGAACATGTAGAGGGATTAGAGGGCTGTGGTTCCTTTTGTCTGCATCTTCAGATCTAAGTGTCCTATTTTGGTTATGTATCTTTCTATATATGTCAGTTTTTATTGTTTGGACTTGACGTTCTTGTTTAGCATGAAAAGTGAGATATTTCTGTAACTTGAAAATTCAAATAATTCCTTTTTTTTTTCTCCACGAAAGTACTTACTTAAGACTGTAGAGGAGATCTGGTTTCTTATATTTGTAGTCCTGTTGACTTAGAAATTAGACCGTTTACGTACTAAAGATTGATAATACGTCAGTTATGGTAGACTGAGAATCGTGTGTCCAGGGAGAGGTATTTATTTTTTTATTTTCTTTTACCTGCAGAGGATTTTTCCAACATTGGAGAGCAATTTTTACTATTGTTGTTTATACTCGTTTCAAGTAGGCTAAGTATTTCAAAAGGGAGTTGGCAAACTTCATTTCAATCTGAGCCTGAAATTTTTGTTTCATGAAAAACCTGAAATATACTATATAATATATATATATATATATATATATATATATATATATAATATATTATACTGTACTGGGTTAGTGGAGTTTAATGTCCATTAGTTACATAGTGTACCAAACTTGAAAGGAGAACTGAAGTTGACATACAAGAATGAGATGTAGTTCAGGTGGAGAAGTTAGTTTTCTGTGCTACTTCATTTCATGGTCTACAAATGTGTAAAATCAGACATACCGGTATGACAGAGTTAGTGGTTTTACACATCATGCTGAGTAATAATGCAAAAGAAACTGCTGCCATTATGATCTGAAATCATATTTTGATTGTTTCTGGCTAGAAAATTTGCAGGCAACCATTTATAATATATGAAATTCTACCATATTAATATACTGTCTTGAAAAAAGTATTTTATTTATTATTAGAGGCCTAATTTGATAATGGTATTTAAAATCTAAAGTTTAAATAAATCAGTAAAACTTTTGACAATGAATGGCTTGGATTTTTTGTTGAAATCCTAATTCTGAGAACTGCGCATTTAAAGATACGTAGAAAAGCCTTTTGTGTTATTATTAAGACCTTTTCTTTTTAGGTTTCTACATGGAATGAGCATTCCGTGTGTCCTCCTAGGCATGAATGAAGTGGCCTGGCAGGAGACCAGAGGAATGATACATGCCAACACTGGTCAGGAAGCAAGTGGGGTTGGAATAGGGGTTGCCCCAGCTGGAACGGTAGCTGGAGCAGCAGCAGGGCTCAGTGCAGGTGGAAACACTCCTCACCCCGTCCCTGCAACTGCAGTGTCAGGTGCTTCCAGTGTCCTCAGTGGACGTTTTCAGGATGATGCCACAGTTGGATATTTCTTCCAGAGACAGGCTGGTGAGCAGCTGAGTGGCTACTCCAGCAAACACCGCTGGCCCGCAGGAGATAGCATTCATGTAGATCGTTCGGTAGGTAGCCTGTTTGTTTTATATTGAAACAGCGATGTTTTGTGTTCAGTCCCCATCTTTAAGAAAGATACGTGTGAGTTAAGCCACCTCTTCAAAGCCTGTAGCAATCCAAAGTCTAAAATACTCAGTTACTTCTATTAAAGCAGTTATAAATCAAACTGCATAAAATTATCTCAAAATGCTCAGTTTGGACCTTTCATGTAATGTGTATAAGCATTTCATATTTCTGGGAGTACCTTGTTTTCATCAGAATACTGTCAAATAAAACCTGAATTCATGCAAAACAATTTTTCTAGTTTAAAAGGGGACTAGCTTCTTGCCAGCTTTATGAGAAGTAATACGGATTTTGCACACAATCTTACTTGTTACGCTTGCAGGTAAAAAGTTTTGGTTGAGGTGAAATAGAAGCAGTACAATTACATGTAGATCGAAACTTAACATACTCCTGTTGCAGATGATAACCTGGGGGGAAAAAAATCCAGTTTTAAGCTCTTACTCGCAAGTGTTTAATTGATAGAGCTTCCTCGTTTTTCTTTAAAAACTTGATTTTGAACTTCAGATAGGAATGTTTTTCCCCAGTGACTCTTGTAATGTGCCACCCTTAGGGCCACAAGGAACTTGTTTTACCTTCCCAAGCACAAGAACTTACGGGATGTGTTCCAAACATGTAGTAAACGCAGGAGCAAGTGTAAATAAAATGTGCTGCTCTTAAAACCAGGAGTATCTGTTGT
Organism: Cygnus olor; assembly: GCF_009769625.2. Lineage (NCBI taxonomy): Eukaryota > Metazoa > Chordata > Aves > Anseriformes > Anatidae > Cygnus > Cygnus olor. Next base: position 10,405,915 of record NC_049171.1, read on the forward strand.
CTGTTTATTTTTTCCCTAATCTGTTTTTTTCTGATTATTTGGTGCTTTTGACTTTTTTTTTCTGGCTTTAGTCTTCTACTCTTTCTTCCTTTTTCACCGATCAGTATAGCAAAACAAATCTTTTGCCCTGACATCCAGCTCTATGCTATATCACATTCTGTGTTACATTTATACAGAAACTGTAGTGCAGCTCTTTAAAAAGAAAACTGCAATATTCTACTTGTCCACTTGGACGTACTTCCTGAATGTGTGAAAATGTGTTTTTTTAACATTCAGTCTGTTACAAAGGCAGCTGTGCTGATTTTCACTAGCGTTTCACAAGGCTGATAGGTTGTGTAGATAAAATTATTCCATCCTCAGTGGGAATCGGAGCCACATCTTAATCAACAGCCTTGTTTAATAATTGGTTAGATCCATCAAATTATTTCTGCATTCCTTTAGCAGGTAAATGTCATAAACATAAGGTACGTTTTCAAGTAACTTGGGTGAGAGGTTCAAGGGAACTACTCTTTATTTTTTGTAGTGCTTTCATAATTTTATACATTATAAAAACTTGGTGAGGGGAAAACTGCTGTGCATTATTACCTGTAGGAAAATAGTATCTTCCAACTTGCCATAATCAATACTGCCTCTGTTCTGCTGTTTTTCACTGTTCCCATTCATCCTTGGAAACATGAACTAGCAGAAATCACGTACAGATCAGGAGACTTCTCCGCTTGAGTTCTGTGATTTGAGTCTTCCTCTGTGTGCCAGTGCTTTGGGGGATTTTTGTTAAGAGAGAAGTTACTGCATTTATTTATTTGTTTTAAAGAGGCAGCTCTCGAATTTAGAAGCACTGGATCAAGTGGGTTTTCTAAAACCTTAATTTATGCAGACTGGTAGGAACTCAACTAGTTGCTATTGTTCTCTAAGCATTGGGTAGATAAGATCTCTGATGAATATATGGAGATAATTTTTTTGATGCATTTGGAGAGAGATTGCAAAGAACATTAATAGAAATAAGTATAGTAGATAACAGTTGTTCTAAGTAAGTAGAAATGAAGACGCTGAAATCTTTTATTCAACATACATTATCTAAGCATATCTTAAAACTGTGGATTTGACATAGTTTTAGCACATTTTAGTGAAGTCACAGCATGTGAGACTGCCAAAACAATTTTTAAAATGCTTTTTAGATATAAATAGCAAGACTGAACCATTTTTTGTAAGACAGCGGAGCTCTAGCTCCACTGCATCAAGAACTTAAACTGTATAGAAAGTAAAATACAAAATGGAAGTTAGCAATTTCAGCAGGGATTTTTTCAAGTAAAAATAAAGCAATCCTTATTTACAATATATGAAAAATTCTTATGGTGATGTGAAACCTTATAACTCTTATGGCAAGAAACAAGCATAAGTCCGAGGCCTTAGAAGGAGGATAAAGTAAACACAGAACGTGGAAAAGCCTTGTGTTCTCTTCCATAATAGAAGATACCTGAGACTTTTGACTGACTGAGTGGTACGGAGAAGTGAGTCAATACAGTTGTGTGCGGTTTGTTTTTAAAAGGAACATCGACTTGGTTGGAATCACTGATGGATTTTGAAGAATCTTCGAATTAGTTGAAGTGTTAAGGAAGTCAAGAAATCTGTTCTAAGTCAGAATAATAATGTAATAAACATGCTCAGTTAATTCCAAGAAACTAATTCCTGGGAAGACTAGAGAAACCTTATTTTGTTTTCTTGAAAGCCATCTGAAATGTCTGCCAAAGAACTGAACATCTTATTAAGCGTACGGCAAGACAACATCCTTAATAAAGATAATTATTTGTCTAGTAGGACATTTAATTTTTGCTGTTGTTAAGACTGAAGAATTGCTTGTCAGTGTCCTTTGTAAGGGATTATTTAGAAATGAACTATGGTAATTACCAGTGAAGTGTCAATTGTTGGAAAGCAGTTCATATGAATAAACTGTAGCATTAGAGGCCCTGATAGCGTGAGGAAGCATCAAGTGGATTGGATGGCCCTGCAGTTCCGTGGCAGTACTGGCAGCTTAATGTGTGCTGCTCTGGAAATCATAGAATATCCTGAGTTGGAAGGGACCCACCAAGGATCATCGAGTCCAACTCCTGGCACCAGACAGGTCTACTCAAAAATTCAGACCATATGACTGAGAGCACAGTCCAAACACTTCTTAAACTCCAACAGGCTTGGTGCAATGACTGCTTCCCTGGGGAGCCTGTTCCGGTGCGTGACAACCCTCTCAGTGAAGAACCTCTTCCTGATGTGTAGCCTAAACCTCCCCTGTTTCAGCTTGACACCATTCCCGCGGGTCCTATCGCTGGTGACTAAAGAGAATAGGCTGGTGCCTGCCCCTCCACTCCCCCTCGTGAGGAAGCTGTAGACCGTGATGAGCTCCCCCCTCAGCCTCCTCTTCTCCAGGCTGAACAGGCCCAGTGACCTCAGCCGCTCCTCATACGTCTTCCCCTCTAGGCCCTTGACCATCTTCGTCGCCCTCCTCTGGACACTCTCCAACAGTTTAATGTCCTTTTTGTACTGTGGTGCCCAGAACTGCACACAGTACTCGAGGTGAGGCCGCACCAGCGCAGAGTAGAGCGGGACAATCGCTTCCCTCGACCGACTAGCAATGCCATGCTTGATGCACCCCAGGATACGGTTGGCCCTCCTGGCGGCCAGGGCACACTGCTGGCTCATATTCAACTTGCTGTCAACCACAACCCCCAGACCCCTCTCTGCAGGGCTGCTCTCCAGCGTCTCGTCGCCCAGTCTGTACGTATAGCCAGGGTTGCCCCTTCGTCATGAAGACCATGGTGGAAAAACTTGAGGTGCCGCTCACATTTAAGAGAAGAGCAAGGAAGTTCAAACACCCCACAGTTGAATGGAATTCACCTCTCAGTTGAGTTGTAAAAATCTTTGATGTGAAAACTTGTTTGACCCAGTGTCTTAAATTAAGTAGCCACTCTGCCTGGAGGCTGATATAATTGGCTCATAGAAGGCTTCAGAGTAACAGTCACATGAACGTGTGATGTTGTTAACACTTGTATTCTGTGTTTTTTAAGGTTGCCTCAGCTGTAGCAACAGGAAATTAAAGTGATGGACAACAGTTACTCGCATGGTGAAAACTTCATTTGGGAAGAGTTGAACTACTCGCCAGAGGGGAGGGCTGCGCAGAATAATTGGCATCATAAGGGAGGGCAAGGCTGTAGAAGCACTCACTTGCATGAGAGACGATATCCAAAAGTCTTTTGGCGTTGGTTAGCTGAAACGTAATGCATGCACAACTCCGTGATCCGAGATGACAAATCCCAAACTGTAATTTGAGTCAGGTGGCCTCTGTTGTTACCCCTTAAAATAAACCAGAAGGGAGCACGTCTGTTCAGTGAATGACAGGATTAAGCACAAATTTCTCAGTCTAGAACTAACTGTACCTGCGTTTCTTTCATCTTCCTTTAGAATATTTAATATCGGAAATAGATATAAAGGATAATAAGCTAAGTATAAAAAACTACCTCAGTTGGGTTTTTGCCTTTTCTCTCCCTCCCTTAAGAACAAAAATGTGCATCAGATTCTTTGCTGGTACCATATCTGAGGAAGAGCACTATCCGCCGTGGCATCATCCTTTCATTAACATCCCCTTAGGGCTGCAGATAGGTTACTGATCATCATTAATTCACGTCAGTTCTGTGTGAATTTTTGAGGCTTAGTGATCAGCAGTCGATAATGTTTGGTTTTACACAGATGAGGGTTTTGGGAAGTTCAGGATATCTTTGCTTGGGTGTCAGAGCACTTGCATATGTTCTTGCACATGCTGAAGCAAAGAGGTACAGCCGGGGGATGCTGTCCATGCTGTTCATTCCGTATTCCTCCCTGTCAGCCCTATCTACTACTGTCCCTCATACCAATAAGAAGTTCATCAATTTATTTAAATGGAGTTACGAATTTGAAGATGAGGTTAGCTGTTTCTGTTCTCTTTGTCCTAGTAGAGGGGAAGGGTAGGAACTGTTGGTGAAAACATTCAAGTCTTGCAGCTAGGTCTGCCAGAGCCTCTTTGTCAGATCCTGGAGAAGCAAAAGAGAAATGCTGTGATTGTAGCAGCTTTTTTCGAGCTTCCTAAGGATAGCGGCACTGTAAACAAAAGAATATAAATTGCGTCTTTGCCCAAAGCTTCAGTTAGGCTTCAGTTGCTGTAACTCATTTCTGGTAGAATTTGTAGGTTTCTGGAGAAGTTCTGTGAATAGCTGCTGACACAAAATCCTTTTTGGGGTGTGAGGGGATAATAGAGCAAAGAAGTGTCTTACCGAGTTCCAGAGCTTTTTTGCACTCGTGGAATGGAGGAGAAACTGTGTATCGGTTTTTACAAGTATTGAGTATGACTTCCACGAGGATCTGTTTGAATTAATTTAGCTACAAGGAAATGCATGGATGTTATTAAACTAATAAAATGTGCAAATGTTTAACATTGTTGCCTCCAGTAGCAAATGGACAATTCCTAGCAAAAACTTTGCCTTCGATTTAAACAATAAAATTGTTTTTGACATTCAAATAAGATACGCACATACGTTTGTGCAGTGGAAATGGGGAGATATTTTTCCCATATGAGGTCTTACAGCCATGTAGCCATCCCTTGGAACAACGATCGTCGTCTCATCGTTCAAATTGGGAACAACATAATCTGTTTTCTCACCTTAGAGTGGGAGTCGCGTTTCCTGAATCATTAGTTCTTCCTGTTGTAGAACCCACTTAAAACCATCCCTAGAAATCTGAGTGAGCTTGCACACCGTATTTTTTTATTTCCTAACTTTGCAGCTTTTATTTAGTTTAAAAATAGTTTCAGTTGTTAAAAAAAATTTAATTTTTTTCCAAAGTAGCTTTCATAAACAGACAGTTAAGACTTTCAGGTGCTAGGCAACTATGCAGCACGTAAATAGAGTCCTGCTAAAAGCGTAAGTTTTGTGCTAGATGATTGATGCTTCCTTCTCCCGGTCAAGTTTACATCAATCTGAAGCTGTGTTGGAGGTTGTTCATTTCTGTTTCTGCCTTACAGGTTCTGTAATAACCTTGTAACAAGTGTTGTCTTTTGGTGTTTTTCAGCGTTTTTAATTATATTTTGCTATTTTCTTTCTTTAATTACAGGAGCATTTTCCTCCACTTAACTAGAAACCCAGTTAATGAATGTCAAATTAATGTTTTAAGCAGCTTTTCAAATTTGCAAACTAGCAAAACTTTTCAAGCCCCACAAATTAGGAAGAGAAATCTTAGAAAGATTTTTTTGTTTTGGTTAACAGAGAGCTCAGGTGAGGGTGTTTGATTCCTCTTTTGGAAAACGTATGCCCTGTTAAAACTTGTTTTATAAGTTCATGAAATTTTTCATTGTACTAGTGCTGTATAATTTGCAGGAAGTCCCCCAAGTTTTTTTGGGGTGAATTTTAAGGTGGTGACTTCTTGTGCACTAAAAAAAAAAGTCTTGCACTGTGCATTTTTGAAAAATCACTGTATTACGTGCTTGAGACTGCCACAGTTCTGACAGCAGACTTAACTTTCGTAGCCAGAAAGAGGTAACTGTTGTTCCCATCTCTTTCATTAGAACTAGGTAAAATAGTGTATTTTATGGCGCGCTGCGAGGTGTTTTCATGTAATTTAACAGACCAAAAAGCATTGGGAACTTGTCTGTAATATGTTTCTTTATCTAGAGAGAGGGAGACTCTCTCTAGCTATGAATTCTGCAGATACCTGATTTGTTTTTATCAGTTTTGAGCACATAGCACGTGGAATAGCTGTCTTAATGGATGGGACAATGACCCAAGGGAACGGCACAGAACTGCGTCAGGGGAGGGTCAGGCTGGATATTCGGGGAAGGTTCTTCAACGAAAGGGTGGTCGGCCACTGGCACAGGATCCCCAGGGCAGTGGTCGCAGCACTGAGCCTCCTGGAGTTCAGGAAGTGTTTGGACAACACTTTCAGACACTTGGTCTGATATTTGGGTGGTCCTGTGTGGAGCCAGGAGTTGGACTCTGATCCTTGTGGGTCCCTTCCAACTCGGGATTTTCTGTGATTCTGAGGAGAGCAATTGCAGTCACATTCTGCCTTGTACAAACGAGTTCATTGCATGTAACGTGTTCTTCAGAGACCTTTACTGAACCATTCCTTCCAGTCACGTTCGCTGTTCTGATGCATCTGCATACTTCCTACATACCCTTTTCACCGTTTCGAACTGCAGCTGATAGTTTCAGCTCTGAGTTACTCGGCCAGTCCCCACATCTGCATACTGTCTCAAATGCTGTCAAGCTGTGAACTGCTACCTCCTCTTTGTGAATTTCACTACCGGTTGCATCTATTACTGTAAGTACATTCGCAAGTGTGCTTGTACTTTTTTTTTCAATTTGTTTGTGCTTTCTGACATACCTCAACCTTTTGCCTGCCCTGATGCCTCCAAATACTTGGCACTTGTGCACTGTTAAGTGTCTTAGTGTGAATGGTTGCTTTATTCTTACTTTACCAATTCAATTTCTTGTATCAGTCTTTGTAACTTGCCTTATACTTAGACTGAAAGCTCTTTGAAGCAGAGCCCTTTATGCTTTCTTGTTCAGTAATTACTGTAGTGAGTCTGATATGGTACTCCAGCAAAACAAATGGCATGCAGTCATCTCAGCATTCTTTGATTTACATACAGAGAAATTATCCTTTATAGTTGTACAGCAGTAGTTCTGTGCAGAATCGTTTCAGGTCTGTGAGGAATTACTGACAGCAGCATAAATCTGAATGGTAGTGCTGCTTCTGGAGATGACGTGGAGAACGTGGGCTGCAAGCAGCAGACACATTCATGCGCCTTGGAGACTGACACAATGGGATGCACAGACCCCAAACTGCTGCTGGAGCTGGTTGAGGTTTCTTTACATTTATTCCCATGTGCTCCTGGTTCTAGGTGGGTGTATGCCTGAGCCTCGTTCCAGACCTGATTGCTGTCCAAGAGTGGAGTTTTGTTCCAGAGCTAATACTTTTGGGAGGAACTCTAGGGGAGTTTGTGTAGACACCCAGGATGAGCTGGTGGGAGCCAGTTAGTTTTGGAAAAAAATGGCTGCAAGTAGTCATTCAGGCTTTCTGCAATTATGATGTATTTCTTCGTATTTTCTAATTCAATATCTTGTTGTTCAAGTTGTCGAGAAATAAAAATATTTTAAATTGGGGTCAGTGTTAATTATTTTTTAAATACAAGTTCTTACCCGCTGATGTAGAATGTATTTAGCTTTCTGTTTTCGTGTGATTAAAACCAGGGCTTATGAAAATGTGTAGCACTGCTTTATTGCACGGAGGTGCTACCTTCTGTTTTTTGAACTACTTTGCTTTGGTAGTTTTCAGTAAAGTCAGGGTAATCAGGATGCTTATGTGTCTTTGTGAAGATTTATGTGAAAGCTTTTTCACTTTAGCGATGACAGGAGGTTGGAATTCACGAAGCATAGTGGTGGGTAAGTACGTGAAGGGAAGCAGGGAGGTAGCACATAACACATAAGATCTCCTTTAACTTGATAGATGGTTATTCATACTGTTGGTAATACACGTTTGTTAGGGGGCTTGTCTTTTCCCCCACAGTTGTTGCTTCTCTCTACTTGTAAATTCTGTTGTTTACGTGCTGATAGCTACCTTCATGTGTAAGTGCGCTTAAATTTTTGGTTTTCTGACTGAAAAGATTGAAGAATTTGGCTTTTAATCTATTGTTACGCAGATGTATTAATGCCAATCTTTGAACTCATTTTTGTTACAAACCTTTTATTATTTTCATTTGAATTGTAAATGGCCTACTTTATTTCCAGTAGCTTAATTGTCATCAGTCTGCAGTGTTATTTGAGACTTTTTTTAAGTTCCTTTGAAGGACTATGCTGGCCAACGTTTAATGAGATATTAATGTCCAAGGCTAAGCTGCTGCTCTTACTGAATTAGAAATGAGGCTTATTGAGTTAGGAGTAGTCTCTTTGTAGGTTTTTGTACAGTTGGCTGTTATTTCGGCTTTTAGGCAATTGTAGAAATCTACGGCTAATTTCAAAATGCGTGTTGTCGAAAGAGAACATCCTTAGCAAACAGCTGAAAAAATTGATAACAGCCATTTCTGTGTCCATTCCATTGCTGTAGGCAGATAAAGTAGAAGACACATACTCTTCCCTATAGTAATTATTTTAAAATGTGTTGGAACAAGCATGCTTTAGTGTTCTCTGCATAACCTTCTCTGCTGTCCTTGATGTTATGCGGAGAGTAGCGCCTTGAAGAACGAAGGTAGATGTTGGTGCGGACTGACATATATTTGAAACTTTGTTTTTTTCACTGACGTTTTATGGTGGTGATGCAGGGGAGTTGCGTGTTCTAGCAGCAGCTATCCTTCAAGCAGCTAGGTGTCTGTGCTTACGTAGTGGAGTGATAAGTTTAAAAATTGTGAATTTCTTTGTACTAGTGTGATTCAACTCGCTGGCTAAAGAATTAGGCACTTCCATTTCTTCGTCACTGGCTTTAGTAATCACTTTGAGAAGATGTGGTGGTTTCACCTTGATGGGCAGACAAGTTCCACCATGCTGCGCTCTCACTCCCCCTCCTCGAAAGAACACGGGGAAAAAATATGGTGACAGAAAGCTCATGGGTTGAGGTAAGGACAGGGAGATCACTCACCAATTGCCATCATGGACAAAACAGACTCAGCATGGGGAGATTAATACAATTTATTCCCGATCACTGAGAGACTAGAGCAGTGAGAAACTAAAACCACCTTCCCCCCATCCGCCCTCTTCTACCTCTTCCTCCCGAGCAGCGCAGGGGAATGGGGAATAGGGACTGTGGTCAGTCCCTGGCACTTCATCTCTGCTGCTCCTTCACGGTCACTCTCTGCCCCTGCTTCCCGAACTGAGCCTGCGGGGGCTGCCCACAGGCAGCAGCTCTCCAAGAACTGCTCCCACATGGCTCCGTACCACGGGGTCCATCCCCCAGGAGCAAACTGCTCCAGCACGGGGATCCCACGGGCGGCAGCTCCCCCCAGACCCCCTGCTCCTGCGTGGGCTCCTCTCCACGGGCTGCAGCTCCGGCCCGGGGCCTGCTGCTGCGGGGGCTCTCCATGGGCCGCAGCCTCCTCCAGGCCACATCCACCTGCTCCACCGGGGACTCCTCCACGGGCTGCAGCGTGGAGATCTGCTCCGTGTGGGACCCATGGGCTGCAGGGGGACAGCCTGCTCCACCAGGGGCCTCTCCACAGGCTGCAGGGGAACTGCTGCTGCGTGCCTGGAGCACCTCCTGCCCTCCTTCTGCACTGGCCTTGGGGGCTGCAGGGCTGGGTCTCACTCCTCGCTCTCCCAGCTGCTGTCGTGCAGCAGTTTTTTTTCCCTTTCTTAAATCTTCTCTCACAGAGGCGCAGACAACATCGCTTATTGGCTCTTGGCAGTGGTGGGCCCCTTTGGAGGCGGCTGAAATGGGCCCTTATCTAACGTGGGGCAGCTTCTGGGCTCTGCTCACAGAGGCCACCCCTGCAGCCCCTTGCTACCAAACCCTGCCAGGTAAACCGAGCACAGATCCAACTTTTGCTGTTCCCTGGTTCCCTCTTACCTGCTGGAGAAATGACCTCTCTTTTTTTTCCTCAGGGTACATTGTTTATTATTTTTCCATTTTTTCCCTGTTTCTGATTCTATGATATCTAAATTATATTTACTTTTCTGTTTGCTGTGTAAAAAAAAAACCATTAACAGAGAAGAAGCCTTGATTACAGTGTAGAAGGCTAATTTATGGAGATTTTTACTTGATTCTAGTCATGTACATTTTAATTGTTCTGATTCTTTATGAATTGTTAACAGATTGAATCAAAGCTTGTTGACTCTGTTAGAATGTAGTAGATGTATATTTAATTAATCATTACTATATATAAATTGTCCCTAGTTCCTGTTCGTGTGTAGATGATTTTTTCTGTACAAAGTTTTCATTTTCAGAAAAGGCAAATTTCATGCCTTTGCATAGCATATAACCTACCGAGCACAGAAATTTTTGTCAATTTTTTAACTTAACTTTTTGAATAAAAGCTAATTATGAAGTCACGAAGGTTGGTGTCTTAAAATAGCAGTGCAACATTTCCATGTCACGCTTCCTAATAGCAGTAGCTGTATAGTATTAATACTCACTGACAAAGCTTTTCAGTATAGAATAAAATACTAATGGGTGGAAATCCCTCATGAGTTCCTGAATTCCTGTTACCTCACCGGTGTCACTTACCATCGTGTTACGGCAAGGTGATGCTACTTGACTAGCTTAACAAGAAAAGTGCAGATTTTTAAAATGAGAAAAAAGCAGTTTTGCAATGTGCATACATTAAGTAATCAGCATCAATTAAATAATGAGCATGTTTAGACAACTGCAATTCAGGCTTTGTTTCACAGCTTAGTTTTCAAACCTGAATAGATTTAGCGGCTTCCCTTTTTGTGTGTGGAATATTTCTGCAGTGGGGTTAGAGATGCTGAATAACATAACAGTGCAGTAGGGGGAAGGTTAAGAGTCTCACCTTAACCGTAACTGTTTATTGCTGAAGATAAACCTGTAAATTTTTGTGTATGAAAGTTCTTCAGTTGATTTACAAGGAGTAGAGTTCAGTCAGCACCCCCCCCCACCACCTTTTTGGGAGGGGAAGAATCGCCTTTCCTTGTAGTTCATTTAAATAATAAAATAAGTGTCTAAATAATGTATGGGTAAATATTATTTTAATAAATTAAAATAAATTTCCTGTTCACAAAAACTCTCACTGGACAAGTTTTTATGGGATTTTTTTCTTTCCTTGTTGAAGCTGTTGGGTAAATTATACATAAACATTTAAGCAACTTCAGATTTTTATTTTACAAAATTCTGTAATATTTGTCTTCCTGTTACCTTCCCTAGAAACTCTTTGGAGAGGTTAATTTTTTACATAATTAAGACTTCATTGAGAAATCTGCCAAGATATTTGGCTTGTATTTCAAGGCATGTAGGAACATATCACTTCAAATGGAGCAAACAGTAACTGTTAGGAATAGTTGCAAGTTCTGGTTTCACAGCCGCGTTATTATTAATTTGTGAGGCTGGTACTTCTGCCTGTGGGTGACTGTAGGGATTAAAGTCCTGAGTTTGAGGACATCTGACGGTAGTTGCGGAAAATTTGTGCCACTGAGCAAAACTTGTGCTGGTTGGGTGGAAAGAGGCGTAAAAGCCTGTGCAAGGAAGAGATAAGTTTCTTACATGACAGAAGGCTTGTTTGTGGGGAACGAGTGGTATTGCAGGTTTCCTAGAGCACATTTCATTTCACAGCCAGGAACAGAACCCAAGGTTTCTGAATCTCACTGGGCCAGCGTAACCACCAAACGGACTGAAGGAGGTGGAAAGATGTGCTTCGTTTTCCTCTACCTCTCTTGGTGGAGGCGGTGTCCTTTTGGACGTGGTTTTTACTCTCTGTTGGTAGAGGACTGGGAAATGGATCTGTAATTGGCAGCTGTGTCAGTGTCTTGTGGGATGTCATCCAGCATATTGATACATATATATATATAATTTGTTTCTTTATTTATTGCTGTTTGTAGGAATTTAGGAAGTTCCCTTCTTCAGCGTGCATGATTCCAGATTCCTGGTGCCCCTATTGACAAACAAGAAAAGCAAGCAAGCAAGCAGAGGGTTACCCAGCCATTGGTGGTTGTGTATACACGTCAGCTGTTGGGGTCACCCCACCCTTTTGTGCCTTGCATTTTCAGTGGGTCAGGAAGTGCTCTTGCAGCGTATTTCTCACTATGTGCTACAAAAGTACTACCTCGATATTGTAGATTCATTTTTTCACTGTCACTGGTAGGGATGCTTCTCAAACTTCTGCTCTAAGGAACAGTAACACACAGTGATGGCTGATGTGGGGCAACTAAACTGACAGTAAATTTCCTTTTGTTAGAGTATCCGAATGTGTGAAGGGTCATGGAGTGCAAAAGTAAACGTCTAGATCTCTGAGTATCAGTTCAGAAACCTAAAATATACAGATTAAAGAATTACTTTGTTTGCTTGTGGAAATTTTTAGTGGGTTTTTAGGACACTAGTGAAACGAAAATCGTCAAGTACATACTGGGGAAAATACTGTCCTTTTGAGATTTTTAACATGTAGATGTGTGTTAGAACTTAAAATAGGTTGCCTAAGTGTTTTTTCCGAAACGCCTAATAATGTTGTTTTCTTAGACTGCTTCTTTAAGCTGTCTTGTAATTCACTTTGGAGTATTACGGCAAGTCTGCAGTTGTGTTACTGTCACATATGTTGCTCAGAAAATATTACTTATTTTCAAAATGCGCTGTGCCTGTAGATGTTTAACTCAGGAGCATAAACGTCTACTGGGCAGCTTGGTATTGAGCGAGCTTTTGGCTCTTTGATGCTTCAAAGAGGTATGAGTAGATGCATCTAGCCAAAGGCTGTTTTAATCAAACAAATGCCTTGTTTTCTTAAAATGTTACGCTAAATATTTAGCAGTTTGTAATTAACTTAGATACAAAACGTGGTTCTATTATTGCTTATGATTCCAGAAGTTGCTTATTCAGCTGCTGAAGTGCTTCTGTTATCTGGACACAGGAATGGCTAGCCTCAAAACCAGAGTAAGGAAACTGTGAAACTGGCAACATATTCTGGAGTAGAAAACCATGTGTACGGCCCTGAACTACTGTATTTGGTAATAGAGGCTTTGGGATTTGCAGTTCAGGCTTGTTGCATTTTTTTCCCTTGTTTTTTGTTACAAATCTGTGCTAGATTTGTCTAATGCTTTAATTTATATACAAAAAATAGTATTTTTCTTCAGTTATTTCAAAATGCTGAAATGTTAAATGAGCTTTTTTGTATTTCTCATCAAGTGTCCAGCATAACAGTACAAGACAGGATTTAACTTAATTGGAGGGCTGGCAGAGTCGCTACGTCCTGTGTTTCAAAATACAGCCATTTCTGTGTTCCTATGCTAGTTTCATTTGCTGATGTGAAGTCTCTGCCATAAGAATATACTATATATAAGAAGATAAAAGCTGCAGAAGAGCCACCCCCTGTAGAAAACTACTGGAAAGGAATTTTGCACTGAAGTCTTTCAGCAAAACACAGAAGGAGGCTCAAGCATTCGCCTTGCGACCAGCAGCTTCCCTTTCGTTCCAGTCACGCTGTTGTAATTGCCAGGTGTTGAATCTCGCCTAGGACCACGGCTTCAGCAGCAAAACCCATCCTGTGTTCTCTGTCCTGGGGTTACGGTATTGACCTGGGAAGGGAGAGATGGGAATCCAAATGTCTTCATGCAGGAAATGTGGCTTATGGGCTTCCTGGTCAGCTTGTTAGCCCACTTCTGATGTATAAAGTGAGAAGATCATCTCTCTTTTGATTTTAATATTATTATTTTTCTCCCAAATATATATATTTAGAAAGGGCTTATCTTTGCTTATTTTATCATGGAAAATATTTAGGAGCTTATTTCTAGCAGGATTCAGAATTATTGGAGAGAGTACCACTATTCTCTCCTATATAATACATATATAACTTCTATAGCAATATTGGAGAGAGTACCTACCTCTCTCCTAGGATTCAGGTGCCTAGATTCCAGTAGGGGAAATAATTTTAAGCAGCATTTCTTGGGGTAATTCTAGATGGCCGTGCAGTCAGCCACCCGGCTCCTTGATGCCACCCCAAGTTCAGGGCACGGTTTCCAGTTTCCACCTGGTACCGCCGGTGCTCGACTCCACCGTGCTCCGGAGCAGCTCCTGCTCGTTGCTTTCCCCGTCCCAAATCCGTGCTGCAGCCAGCTCAGCGGGCTGGGCTGGTGAAATCCTCATGCACAGAAAAGGGAAAGAAAAACCTGAATCAAAGGTTAAACCCTTTACTCGATGACTACCGAGTTAATTGCAAGGGAAGTGGCGAAAGCTTCCACGGGAAGAATGGCTGAACTGACCCGCTCAGCAGTAGATCCCTAGGCCTTTTTACCTCTAGCGTCAGCTCAGTTTGGTGGTTGGATGTTGCAGCGTTCAGAGGGAGGGTTGTCTGGTGGACAGACCGCGAGGTAAGAACGAGACAGAGTCGAAATGAGAGCCCTACTCTGGGAGTTTGAACAGAGTAAAAGAAGGTTTTTACATATGTGTTTAGATTTAAAATATATTTTTGGTATATATTACAGACAGGGCAGAGAGGGGGTGTAAATTCAAGAAAGAAAGCGTCTATATTTAAAAAAAAAAAAAAAACACATTATTTTTGGACTCAGCGTTAAAACCTCCTGCTTAATACTGTGATGAATAATGGACTAATGTACGCCAGCACGTTGTATCCAGTTTCAGTGGAAGTGGAAAAAGAACAGTTTCAGAGTATCCATGAACTTTTCCCCCTTTCACATACTGATAGAAAATTCTGATCCATCCTTTTAACATCGTTGTGTGAGAATTGTAATACCGAAAGGATTTTTTTTTTTGGTGTGTTGTTTCCATTCGTGTGTAATTTAGTGGGCCTGGGGAATGATCTGACATGTATCAGAATTGTGGAACGACTGCCAGCTTCTCCTGGTAGGAAATGTTTGTTCGCTTTCAGCTCCTGAAAACTAAGATTAGATCTAGCAGCTAATTCCAAGAGCAGGTAGGTGGCAAATGGAGGAGGAGCAGACTTCAGAGTGATTGTGGGGGAGAAGACGAGAAAATAGATGTCACCAACCAAAACCATGAAAAAGTTGTAAATGTTGAGTATGTTTGTTAATAAAAAAAAAAAGTTCAAAGGATTTTTTTGTTGTTGTTTTATGAATTATGCTAGACAGGGAATGAATAAAAGTTTTCTCAAACATTTTTGAATGTTCTGATTTTCTTAAGGTAAGACCGTATTTTCTGCAAGAGAAATGTATCTTAAAAATGCATATTTCTGGAGCATATGAATTAGCTGAACATTGGCACTGAGTTAGAGAAAACATAATTAAAACTTCCTGGTAACGTGGATAACTACCCAACGTTTCTTTTCTCGGGAGAGGGCGCGTCTGTATGCGTGGTGCTAGGTGTAGCTGGCTTGCCCGTGTTGTAGATGTTTTCTTCTGTGGTTGTAGAGATCGGGGCTAGCACTGACGACAGCAGATCTTCTCCAGATATTAGTGCTGCTTGTATTTTCGCCGGTCTGTAAGCTAATCTGTGAAACCTGTATTCATGATACGGGACAGCATTTTGTGGCTGCTGTCCTTGATGGAAAGGCAAATTGGGACCCTCTTTGCTCCGGTAATAGGACTGTTATTTTTCGTGCTGCTGGTAGCAAGAGATAACGCTAACTTAAATTTCGTCTTTGTAAGAAAGGGGCGAGTGAGCAGAACCAAAGTTCAGCGTACTCAAGTTTATTTTCAGTTTCAGGAAACTTCAGTTGACTTGAAACTCAGCAGGAAAAAAGAGTTAGCCGCGCTGTTACCCCGCTTCTTGGAGTGCCTTTTCTTAGAGATTCGGAAGTGCGTGTAGCCTTGTGCTTGAACTTTGTTGAGCTGGGGAAAAATAAGTATTTGCTGTTAGGTCTTGTACAAAAAAGACATCTATTTATTTATTTATTTATTTATTTAGTTGAACGGTGATTATTTGAGTAGAATTTATGGTAAACGTGGCAAACATGAGCTATAAATTTTGTTTAGAAGTCCTGTTAGACCACAACCACATATCTTGAGACAGAAGTACCTAAAGTGCTTCTGAATTGTAATTGAAACTAAAGTGCGTGACTTATTCTGGGGAGCGGCTTACGGTAAGATACTCAAGTCTCCCAGCCACCTACAGACAAAATTCTAATAAATTCAGAAGTTCTTCAAAACCTGAATCTTCAGTTTTTCTTTCTAAAAAATTCCTGTTCTTCTACAGCTCATTTTTCCATGTGTGTGCACAAAGATTTGATTATCCCTCTGAGCTAATGAAGAGCTTGTTTCACATAGTTTCCAATTAACCTAATTTTAAATTAATTTGAAAAATGTGTTTAGCTTTTTTTTTAAAGATACATGACAATCTGCTTACAGTGTTTAAAAGAATAAAATCAACATAATTAACTTAAATGTCAGCGTCTCTGGAAAAAAGGCCAAGGTGCTGATATTTTTTTTCATAATTCGCTGTGAAACTCAATTTGCTCTCACTGAAATTGTTTTGAATTGGCTTCAAAATCTGATTTTCAGAGAGAAGATTTCATCTTTGATCTGTGAACTTTCAAAAGTATAGGGAGACAACCTCAAATGTGATGGTTTATAATGATTATGGGGCAATAATGGTACTTTAAGAGTAGAATTTTGAGATTAAAACATCTATCGGCAGGCAATAAAAACTTCCTCAAAGCTAAGAAAGAATTGGTGAAGCTGCTTGTGCCGGAATATAAGCACAAGATTTTCTTTGCCTAGTATTTGAGTATTTTTTTAAAAGTGGTCTTAATGTGTTATCAGCTGTACGGAATAACTTTATTTTGCTGTATCTGTTAGTGTGAACAGGTGGGTTTATTAGGGAAGACAAAATCTTCGGGAGAGACGGGCATCAGGAGGAAAACTTCGATTTTCCTTTCTTTACACTTGAAGAATTTGTTTTCATTATTTTACCCTGCTACATCTCCCTACTGAGAAAGACGGGAAGAGGAGAAACAACTCTGAACTTCCCTTTATTTGTTTTTCTAAGCTTATTATGGCTTTAAAAATTCCTCGTGGAAACAAATTTCTCAGGAGAGAATGCCCCTGGTGCTGCATGCCGTGGAAAAGGGGGCTGCTTGTCTCAGCACCAGCTCTTGCACTTGTAATACACCTTCTGTATTTAAAAATACAAAATCCACCCCCCCCGACCCCCCGCACACACAGAAGAGTGCTATTTCCTGGAAGAAGGCAAGAGAAATTGTGCTCGTGCAGTCATGCAGTCACTTACTAGGCTGTGATAGCAACGTGCTACGAGTAGCTTTTGTGACCCGTCTTGTGAGCTTTTCTTTGTTTGCTGCTAAGTGCACGCAGTAACATTGTGTGCAACCAGCCATCCCCTTTCCGAACTATATTCAGTGTTCAGGTCTTCAATTTCCCTTTATTTATTGCAAATACAATATTGGTCACTGTTTCCGTGGTGAGTGCTTTCCGTCTGGATATATGAAGTTTATAGTTTTTAAGTTTTTCCATGGAATTTCTTACACATTGTTTATTATATTAACTTGTTTCATTAAATTGGTCATTAACCGTGGCCGTTCACAAGGTCGAGACTCAGGTCCAGCCTAGGTTGTGTAGCAAATTTTGTGTGCTCTCAAGTGTTAAAAATGCGGAGTATTGCAGACTAAACTTGTGAAAATACATTGGACTGTGTAACGGATCACTCTTTTTTTTCCCTTCCTGCAGGTCCGATCTGTGGATGAGATGAATCATGAGTTTCAAGCTCTTGCCCTAGAATCTCGGGGAATGGGAGAGGTAATTATCGAGGGCTCAAAATCCAGCGGGAGGTTTGGAAATTTTGATACAATCTAAGAAGTCAAAAACTATATCAAATGGAGTATTTAGCTTCTTTTAAGACCAAATTGATTTTTCAGGCCACTAAGATCTCCTTCCTAAGGTGAAGAATGAACAAAGTGGCTTGCAAGAGCACTGGGATGCGTGCTGTTACTGTGTCAGTCTCAGCAGATGACTGATACTGTTGGGGAAGTGACGATGTAATTTCTTTGAAACCTTGCTCAGTTTTATGAAACGAGGCAGGTTTTCATTGCCACTCTGTCTAAATGAGCAAAACAGTTGCTACCTCCAACAAGCCAAGGAGGCTAGGATCTGCAAGGGGTTTTGGCTTCAGGAAAAGAGGCACTGGCACAGCCCAGCAGAAATATGTGGTAATTTACTATGCCTTTCTTGTTAATTACTCCTTAAAAGAAGATTTTAATCTAGCTAGGTGGAGAGGAGGAGTTTTTAATTTTCTTTTTTTTGTTTGTTTGTTTTCTTTTTTTGTCAATGTACTTTTTGAAAAAGTTGTGAAGGTAATAGAGGGTAACTTAGGGAACTGCCTTTCAAGGACCTGAAGTGTTTGAAAAGTAATCAGCGTGCATTAGGGTTACTTGCCATGGCAGGATATGGTAATGAAATAAATTCCTATTGAACAAAGATTTCAAATACTGGTCCATTTGTTTTGCTGGATAGTAGAAAAAGCTTTTTGATAATTGAACCAGTGATGAATGATATTTCTGCTTATTTTTTTAAAAAAAATTACAGGACTGTATGCTGAAGGGAAGCTTTAACTTACAAAAAACAAATGTCATGTTCTAGGTGCTGAACACTTCTTGGCTGACACGTTGCTATTCTTATTTGTTTTTTCTGATATTAATGAAGCATTTCATGTATTCTGCAGAACTGTGAAGATTTGTTTTAAAAAGAAAGCAGTTCTGGTGGAGTAATCTAGTATCAGATTGGTATTATATTGTGACCCTGAGCTTACTAGGCTATTACACCTTTCATTTTGATAGTGTCTTCCAGGTGTCTTCATTTAACACAGCTTTTCAAATCAGTGGGTTGACTTAGTAATTTTCTTAATGTATTGCACAACAATAGATTAGTTCATGGAATGTATTCCGGGATGTTTTGACCTTCTTTTTTGTTATTTTAACAGCCTTCCAAAATATTAGAGAAAATACCCTCATAATTAGCCGTGTAAACTAGAATTGGTAGTTGTATGTTCTGTGCTTCCTTCTATGAGGAAAGGCTGAGAGACCTGGCTCTGTTCAGGCTTGAGAAAAGAAGACTGATTGGGGATCTCATCTATGTCTAAATACCTGAAGTGTGGGAGACGGAGGGATTTGGCCAACCTCTTTTCAGTGGTTTGTGGGGACAGGACAAGGGGTAATGGCCACAAAATGGAGCACAGGAAGTTCCGCACCAACACGCAAAAGAACTTCTTCATGGTGAAGGTGACAGCACTGGAACAGGCTGCCCAGGGAGGTTGTGGGGTCTCCTTCTCTGGAGATATTCAAGGCCCTTCTGGACGCCTACCTGGGCAGCCTGCTCTAAGGAACCTGCTTTGGCAGGGGGGTTGGACCCGATGATCTCTGGAGGTCCCTTCCAACCCCTACAATTCTGTCATTCTGACTGCTTCAGAAGGCTTGAAAGGGAGGTCATTTCAAGGGCTCTGCTTCTAGCTATTGGGGAGTTTTCTCCCTTAATTTTTCTCCATAGATAGGTAAATATCTCTGAATTGAAATTAGTTTCTTGTTCATAATTCTTAGTCTTCTCAGTCTTTTTTTTTCCACCCACTGGGATTCAATGCTTCCTGACATTTGGAGCTCATTAGGTCTTACTTTTCACATCATTACTGAAATTAAGATTGTTTGTGAATCCTCAAGCAAGTATCACTTCCAAGTGCTAACACAAAGGAATATAGTACAGAATCTGTTTTCATTGTACCAGAAAATATTTGGAAATAATACATCCTGGAAGACCTTCTGTGAAGGTATTCATCTGAGTTGGCTTCCAATAGAGCCTGGTGTGAGTCAGTATCGGGAACAGGACTGGTAACGTGAGCCAGAAGTACTGGTTCGTAGAGTCACGGGATGATCCTTGGTCTCTTTCTGTCTTGCAATTCACTGCTAATTCATTCCTTCTGTAAAGAAGCAGCCTAAAGCTTTATTAGCGAGAGATCTGCTGTATTGCAGGCGTCTTTCTAAAAAGGTCTCCTAAAACTAGCTGTTAGACTGGTTAAACGCAGATGCTGCTTCTGGCTCCAGCTCACAGAAGCTATCATGACCCTCAAGGTCACGATGATATTCTGAAGAAATACTGACACGTGTTGCTATTTCTCTTCTCTGGGCATCTGCTGTTTGCTATTTCAGGGCTGGCATATTGGGCTTCAGGACCCTTAGTTGACCTAATACAGGCATACATAAAAATTAATTGTCAAACAGAATATAAAATAATTTTATTCAATAGCATCTCTTCTTACAGAAAATGAGAGAATCAATATGCACATAAATTTTGTTTTAGGGAGAGTGTATCCATTTCTGGTGTCAAGGCTTCATTTGGAGAAACTGTAGAAAGCTGTGTAGGAATAACTTCTGATCCTAAAAAAAAGTCCTTATTTTAAGACCCAGTAATTGAGACTGCAGTTACTTATCTGAGCTGGTTAAGAGGCAGCTTTAGTGTAAGTGGTTATCGTCTATGCATAGAAAGGGCTTTGTTCATCTAGCAGAGACATAACGGGGTTCAGTGCCAATACTGAAAAAGATACTTTGAGTGTACCGTTGGAAGAGCTTAGTAAGAAATATGGCAATTTTTTTCCATTATTTTGAATTAGGAATTGATGTATTTTTGTAAAGTTTCTCTTCAACTACAACTGACTGCATTAAATGCAGGAAATATTGAGCAAAAAGCATATCAAAGGGTAAAGCAAGGTGATTATAGTTACTTTTCATATTTGTGATGACCTGTTATTGATTACCTTTTTTTTGTGGAACTAATCAAATGATTTTTTTCTTGCCTCTTAAACAGGAACACAATTACTCATTTTTTCTTTAATCTTAAAAAAAAAAAAATCCATTTATTTAGATATTTGAGGGACTTCTTGTATGTGTAAAATTCAGCCAAAAGTTTTTCTTTAAATCTGTTCAATCTTAAATTTAGCCTCTTGAGGTATAGCTGATGGCATTATGTTTCGAGTTGAAGATTTTCTCTCTGTACTGGAATAGTTAAGGCTGTAGGAAGTTGGGTGTATGTTTGGAACTTGAGTATGCAGTTTGAAACAGAAGAAAAAAAATGCACACAAAACCCCAAACAAACAAAAATTAATCCACGTACTTTAGCCTGTGCACCTTTTTATCAGTGGACAGTTTTCCTCTGACAGAAATCCTGCAAATGAGTTTTGAAATCAAAACCAGTATTGCAGTGTGTTCTGCTTAAATTTGCTTACTGTTTGCCATAGTTTTGTCTGAACACCTGTGTGATGGTGGAATTGTAAAAACGATGCTCCACTTTCATACTGGAAGGTACCTGCTAATTTTATGACACCTAAGACACTGCTTGATCAGTTTTTGTTCTGACCTCTGCTTTTGTTATTCCTTACAGTTCTAATCTCAGCTGGAAATATCTTTGAATTTCTGTTGGGTTGCATTTAATATAAAATGTGGTTCTCTTTCCCTCTCTCAAAACTGACATTTCACATTTGTCATGAAGTGCTTGCTTGCTGTTATAATAATGTCACAAAATGAAAAATAAGTAGTATTGTGGACTTGGTACAAAATTACCACATGAAGCAGAAAAAGATTAATTGATTGTCTAGGTTGATCTGAAATTTGCAATCTTTTGCTGTTTAGTTGAGCTGTAGTTCTAAGATTCCATGAATCTGTTTTCAAACCTTCAGATAGCTGGCTTCATCCAGCTCTTAAACCTGTGGTAAACTTAACATCCTGGTGCTCCCAAGGTGGTGGTGGTTCTCCCATTATTGAGGGAGAGGACATCTGTCAGGGCAGGTCTTAACTACGATACTCTTGCAATTATAGTACAGTCCCATAAATAGTTATGTTGGGCTTTGGCTGTTGGTCACCTCTAACCCCAGTCTTTCTGTGTTACTGAATTTTTTATGTAAAGAACGTAGGGATTTGAGTATGTAGCATAGTTAATCAAAATATTTTTGTGGTGAGAGTTCTGGGAGACACAGGAAACATCAATCAGCAATCCTTAAGTTACCAGAGAGGAGCTCCTTTCACCTCTGTTTTCATTATTAATATCTGTGACCTGCTAATGGCAGTCTTAACCTCTACTTTAAGCAGTTTTCGTGAACTCTTTGAAAGCTACATTAAGAAAAAAAAGGTCTTGTTAATAGTTTCATCAAGGCTCATATTAGGCAGATGTGAAGTTGAATGATTTTTGTCTATCAGTTAAGCAACAGGAGAGAGATTCTTATTTGTGTGGTGCTTCGGTCATGTCACGCGAAGCCTTCTGGTCCTGAAGGCAGTACAGAAATGGTTCTGATACTGATAACTTTTCAACTTTAGCTTGAAACTTTGCTTTAGAAGTAGTAATGAAAAAAATCATACAGCTAAATGAAATGGCTGGTACGTGGAGCTGCAAATGTGGTGGTCAGCGACTTGTAACCAGCAGATCCACATGGTCTGGAGCAGCTGACTTGTCACGGTGTGGGTTAGTTGCTTTCTGAAGTTTGGAACATGATGTGTTTGAGTGAGCAGAGCTTTATAATGAACTGCTTCTGTTTCTGTTCGTCATGATGGTGTTAGTTAAAGGCCAAGTTTCTGAGCCAAAACAGAGAGAAGGCAGTGTTATGTTAACATTTCTGAGAGGATTGACTTAGTTTAACACAGGGATTAATGTGATTAGCTTTTTATCAGAGCTGCTTCTATATTCACTATCTCTTCTTCATAACTTCAGAATCTGTCTTGTTGGGGTCATTTGAACAATTTTTTATGCAGCATCAGCAACAACTTTTTAGTCTTTTTTTTCATTATTCCTTGGCTGTGCAGGCTTCCTTATGTAAAGCTGACTTTGGTATTGGCCTCTCTAAAACTAATTGCCTGTCCTCTTTGTTATATTGTTGTTTTTTTTTTTAACCAATCTAAAAGCATATTTTAAATTAAACAATTTTCACTTTTTAAACAGCTTCTACCTGCCAAAAAGTTTTGGGAACCTGATGATTCAGCAAAAGATGGACAAAAAGGGATATTCCTTGGTGATGAGTGGAGAGAGACTGCATGGGGAACTCCTCGTAAGTGATAAATATATATGTACTGAAAAGTCAATCGTGTTTAGTGTCATTTCAAAGTAAAACAGTACAATAAGTGTTAGGTGTATGTTAAATTTGTTTTTCCTTTTGTTTTAACTGTAGAAATCTATGTTGCACTGGTGGTTGTGTGCTAGAAATACTTTTTGAAACTGAGATTTGGAATTTTTTATGTAATTGAATTTTGGTTTCATTTCATTTCTCATCCGTAATGAAAAGCAAAAATATGACAAGTTGTATTCAGAAAGTACAATTGTGATTATTTATTTATTTTTAACAGACCATTCTATGTCCCAGCCGATTATGGTACAGAGAAAGCCTGGACAGGGTTTTCATGGAAACAGTGAAGTAAATGCTGTATTGTCTCCGCGATCAGAAAGTGGTGGCCTTGGAGTGAGCATGGTAGAATATGTGTTAAGTTCCTCTCCAGCTGATAAATTGGATTCCCGGTTTAGGAAAGGAGCTTTTGTAAGTAATATAGTGTTCAACTTGCTTAGTTATCTACTGTAGTCTTACTGATTTACGTGGTTATATTTTCCACCTAATTTGTCCATTTTTTTTTATCTCTTCTTTTTAGAAGGAAGTGTGTAGTTGCTATCTGCCTTTCTTCCTTGGTTGGAGGGGGCAGAAGAGGTCAGAGGGAAGTGGTTTGGGAATCTTGACTAAATAGCTGTCTTAAAAACAGTACTTTCCTAATACCTTTAAATAAAGGTAGGAAAAAAGATTGCGAATCCATTAATTTAAAATCTGTAATGGGCTTTATTTTAGAACTTTCTATTTTGTGTTTCAGTATAAGGGGGTTTCGTGTACTGGATGTTTTAACTGTGTAAGATAAAGTTTAATTTGAGGTGTTACTGCTTTAACAGTGCCGCTATAGTTAAGGTTGAGTTAGCTCTTCCATTATAAATCTTGGCATTCCTTTTCACATTCTGGCAGTTATTAATTGCATGTGGTTAAAACTTGATGACCAAGTTACCCACCAAATGCAATTTCATTGAAAACAAACTGTTTGTATTGTTTACGTGCACTGTAGTGTAGAATTAGGTCACCTTGTGGTGCTCCTATTGTGTTCTGTTAAATACTCAGAATCAAACAGATTCTTTTTCCTCAGGGCACTAGAGATGCTGAAACAGATGGACCTGAGAAAGGAGATCAGAAAGGCAAGGCTTCTCCATTTGAGGAGGACAAAAACAGAGATCTTAAACAAGGAGATGATGAGGATGTTACTAAAATAAATGGCAGAGGTTTGCCAAATGGAATGGATGCCGATTGCAAAGATTTTAAGTAAGCTTTTAACTGTTTCTCAAGAAGACGAGCATGTCTCTTAAGGCATTATTACAGTTCTGGTTTGTGTGTCAGCTTTAAGCATTATCCAGCTGCAGATTGATTCTTGCTGCTACCTCACGTCCTCCCTTTCCCACTGTGCCACATGTTTCTTAGGATGTCATTAGTGTGTGTATCACTTCTCATGAGACAGGTTCATATTAATAAAGTCTTTCTTCAGAGTAAATGAGTACCTTCTCGATGTGGTGAATTAAAGAGGGATGAAAACTTTCAGCCTTTTAATTGCAAAGAAAATTCCTTTCTCTCTCTGCTTCTTTTTAATACTTTATAACTTTTGCATCTGATTGTTGTTGTAGAGAGATAGTCCTACAGAATTTCAATTTGCCTTGTAATTTTGCTGGTGGATACCACAGTCTACACAGCTATTTCCACACAAAAGTTTTTGTGGAAACCATTTATTTGGCTAAGGAGAAACAATGTATTTCTCTGTTCACACAGCTGAATGTTATCTATTCGCAATATAGAATGATGTTACAGTTTAATTGCTTTTTTATGAAACAAAATGGAGCAAGCTCAATGTTTTTGAAGTACAAACTCTTATAGGAGAGCACAGCCAGCCTGTTTTTTTGTTGTTGTTTTTTTTTTTTTCCCCCATAATAATAAAATGCATTTTAAATTGGGTGTTTTTAGAGGACTAATCTTTGGTTTTAAATGACTGGTGCATTTATAACTGTCACACAGAAGAGTTAGCAGGATTAGAAAACTAGAGTGCTTCTCATAAATTGGTATCGATGTGATGAACGTGACCGAATAGTTGTGATTTCATTAGTTTATAATTAAACAAGTATATTAAAATGTGTGTTTGAATCCCATATGTAAGTATTTCTTATCCTTTAAAAAAAAAACAACACAATGTAGTCACCTGAGGCCAAGGAAGGAGTTTTCAGGCCTATTTTTCAGGACACGTCATTGAAAAGAATATGTATCAACCATATCAGAGAGCTCAAACTAATTACCTCCTTTCGGATGCATTCCGCCATATGTGAAATGAACTTGCTTCCAATATTATAAGTAGCAAATGCAGAATAAATTTTGTCCCACTTTTATTTTCCAGAATCTATTTCAGTTTTAAAATACTTGTTTGTAAAGTACTTTTTGTAATATTTAAAGAGGGAAATGACTAAAAACTAGTGCAAAAAAGCATCCAAAGCCAGTAAACCTCTCAAAACGTAAGGTCATCCAATTTAAATGGCCCATATAAAGTGATGGTGTAGGGCCCTCCATGTAGAGGTTTATAATTGAAGTATTGACACAACTTTAACTATAGCAAGAACAGCACCAATATGAGGAGCATCCTATGCTAAGTAAACATAAGTATTAACAAAGAAACTTTGTCCTGTCTGCCTCCTTGTATTTTTATTGTACTTACTCATGGCATTTTTTAAACTAAAATACATACTGAAATAACTGCCTCTTCCTTTTGTTCTTCACTTTTTCGATACTGTGTGTCACTTGGGAAGAATAAGGAATGTTAAATGGCTTCAAACTCAGGTTTATTCATTGAGCAAGATACAGTTACTAGCTAGGATACTTAGATGATAGCCAGTACTCTGTGGATGATTGAATGTGACAAACGTGACAAACAAAACAAACAACCTATGACAAACAAACAAACAAAAAACCCTAGTGCAACTGTGCTTTCTCTTGAAGTATTTTGTCCAAAGTAGTAGAACATATAGTGCTATTGACTTAGCTCGCTAAATATCTCTTTAGAGTTGATACTAGCAAGTGAATAAGTACTAGCAGATTTCTTTGCGTTAACCTTATGCTTTGGTGAAGGAGAGGGACTTCACCTTTGGAGCCCTGAGGAGGGAGGAGAACAGGTACTAAAGGCTGTGTCTCTATCTTAGAATTAGTCTTCTGGCAGTGTAGTGTTGGAATAGATAGGATTTTAGTCCTGTAAGATTGCTTTTTCTGGTTATGAACCCAGTCTTCACAAATAAAGCAGACTTGACTGGAATTTGTGTGTTTTCTGAGAAATGATAGATAGATATAATCACAGTGCTCAACACGACTAATGTGTTAAGGGATTATAGACTCCCACACAGCTCACTCCTGGTAGCTGACTTTAAATTATTGTCAGTAAAGAAAGGCTAGTCTAAACAGCAGGTAAGATACCAGTCCGAATTAAGGTACCTTAAATCTAACCAAATACAGGGTTGGGAATCTATTTAGGATGTGAATCTGTTGACGTCTCAATTCAGGTGTTTGTGTGCAGGTGTTTGCAGGTGCACTGGGAGATTCCCCTGTAGTCAGTGGAAATGCAGTCAATACAGCTGTGGAGATGTGAGAATGATTCAGTTTTCACCCTAAAGTTAATTCCTAGTGACTGGTCAGTTGAGCTGCTATCTAGGCTCTGTCAATGGCACTAATTAAATTTTCATCCTCAGTGGGGTTTTAAACGCCAGTGCACCTACAGATGCCTAAGTGTAGCTGTCTAAATCCCAGACAATCTCCTCCAGCTCTTCTCGTTTGGAAAGCTGAACTTCAGGGTTTTGACACAGTAAACGGTTTCCAGCTGCATATCTCTGACTTGCTGTCAGAAGAAAAAAGAGCACTCACATTTTTGCTCCATCCTAAGGATTTTCCTCTGGAACAATGGACTGTGTTTATTCTTAGGAAAGTTGAGATGGAATTAATGGGGTTATAGTAGGGACGCTTTTTTCCCCTGAGCAATCATCTGGTGTAGTCTATTAAATCGCTTGTGTAGGAAATGAAATGTTTTAATTGATTGCTAAATGAGGGACTTTCAGTTTTACTTAGAGGTGAAAAATGTATTGTTTGCTTTGAGATGTGAAGGATACTAGCTGCATTGTATGTTTGTCTTTCCTGGTAGAACTTTTATTGTTGCCTTCTCTTCCTTTGACATGAGATCCACTTAGCCATGTCCTTTTATTTATTTTTAATTATTTCTCTTCAGTATGTTTTATAGTGATTCTGTCACCACCAAAATGCAGTAAAGAGCCATCCCAAAAGTTACAGGTTATTGCAGTTCACTTCACTGTAAATAGCCTCAAAGATTAGTTTGTTGTTCTTCTTACAGTGATTTAGAGACATGTATATTCTAAAGTTTAAAAGAAAAAAAGAAAGAAAGAAAAAGGAATTATGCTTTGAAATGAAATGTATCCTTTATCTTGAGCCATCAGTGCATGCATGCTGGTTAAAATCAGTCTCTTGTTCTCCTTTGTAACATCTCTGTGTTCAGAGATCCCTTTAAAGTAGAAATGCTGTACTCTGTCAATAGACAGTGTTATTTAAGACTGTAAGAGTCTATCTTGAATTTCTTCTAAACAGTCGTACCCCTGGAAGTCGACAAGCCTCCCCAACAGAAGTAGCTGAACGCTTGGGTCCCAATCCTAGCACCACAGAAGGATTAGGTCCACTTCCCAATCCTACAGCCCACAAGCCTCTGGTAGAAGAATTTTCAAATCCAGAAAATCAGAATCTAGATGCCATGGAACAAGTTGGTCTTGATTCTCTACAATTTGACTATCCTGGCAATCAGGTACAAATGGACTCTTCGGGAGCTACTGTAGGACTTTTTGACTACAATTCTCAGCAGCAGGTTAGTACTGGACTTGAAAAGACGCCAGATGGGTCCTTTGAGTTATGCATTATCCTCTTTGATAGTTGTTTAAGCATGTAATGAATTTTGTTTTGTTATATGTCCTTGATGTAGTTAAAGGGAAATATATATTTAATCTGGAAGAATACTGGTGCATAATTTTCCAGTTAAGTAACTTCTTAGGGTAGAAGCTTGGTTTAATCTTCTTCTTTTTTTTTTTTTAATAAATAAATCCCAGTAAATTATAGCCCTGACTTTTGAAAACTGAAGTGCTTCTTTTTTCTTTGTTTTTTTTCTTTCTAATAGCTTTTCCAGAGGACTAATGCTCTGACTGTTCAACAGTTAACAGCAGCCCAGCAGCAGCAATACGCACTGGCTGCAGCTCAGCAGCCACACATAGGTGAGGTTTTTGTCAAGTGCAGCAGGTGTCTGTGGCAAATGTTTGTGTGTGATGCTCTGGTTATAATCCTTTGTTTCACCTGCTCTATTCTAATTTATATAGACTGGTTGGCTGATTTTAGTGGTCTCCTGAAAACTGCCCCAAATTATTGCCTAAGACTGTCCTGCCCGTAGAAAAGGCTGTTTGCTGATTCATTCTTTTGTGTATTTTTTTTACTTTAAACTGTTCTATGCAAAGAAATGAAAGTTACTTCAAAAAAAGAAGTTTTTCTCTTATAAGTAGTGATAGAAACGGCACTTTTGTCATGCTGTTATGCAGTTCAATGTTTTTGATAGTCCAGCTAAAACCATTATATAGTAGAATTTGGAAATCAAACTTTTAGTGTTTGGGTTGATTAATTCTTTCTTTGTTAATGGCATCAAACAATACCTTTTGGTTTCTGGAATTATTCTTTAGCAAGAATTTTTGCTGTCTGTTAAAGTAATGCAGTGAATGAGTTGAATGGATAAAGTTCTTGGGTGAAGCTCACTACCAGCTCAACAAGGAGGCTAAGTTTCAGTGACACCAGTATCAGTTTTATCAGCCGCTGTGGCAAAGATGTGCATTTGGGGAGGGAGAAGCAGGTGAGGTTGGCACATACGAGGAAGCAATTCCTCATTTAAGGAAGGGAGCTCCTCAAATTCTGGCGGTGTAGGACAGATTTAAAGATTTCGTCCCTTCCGGCTCTCCACCACCAGGCTGCTGAGGTTTCTGCATCTGTGCATTAACTGCAAGGGGAAAAAGGGTTCTCGGTATCAGAAAGGCAGAAAGAAAGAGGAAGCAGCATCTCCAAACTATTGTCTTTCGCTCTCCTGTGGTATGGTGAGGGCTCAGTTTCCCCCATCAGCTTGTTGAGCTGGATTGTGCCAGGTCAGGCAGATTTAAGCAGGGATCAGCAGCCTACAGCTGGGCTGTAAAAGTGGCGGCTCTTCAGCATCATCCAGCTGAGGGATACAGTCATGGGGTTGGAAGCATGGCAGGCCGAGACATCTGTGTGAGACCACGAGTCCTCTCTAATGCCTTGCTTTGACTTCTGAACTGCAAAGAAGCCCCTTCCTACTAAGTGCTGACACAGCATTCAGCATTCGTAACAAATTTAGCAGCCAACCTCCTATTTGGAAGGAGGAACATAGTTTGGTGTGCTGTGCTTGCTTGGCTAGTTGGTGCCGCGTCGTTGGAGAAGGTGTGTGAGCCTGA
Source organism: Cygnus olor (assembly GCF_009769625.2). Taxonomy (NCBI): domain Eukaryota; kingdom Metazoa; phylum Chordata; class Aves; order Anseriformes; family Anatidae; genus Cygnus; species Cygnus olor. Next base: position 10,435,143 of record NC_049171.1, read on the forward strand.
CTGAAGAGGAAATCTCCTTAGGTAGAAGTGCTTGGCTTGATGATTCTTCAGTTGTTGCCTTTACAGTCTTTACATCAAATTTAGATTCTTGTGGAAGTGGGGTTAGCATTGCATAACTGGATAGTTTAAATCAGATACCTGGTTTTTAAATATCTGATTGTTGACTGGTTTTTTTGCTACTGTCAGTGAAAAGAGATTTATGTATCTAGCAGGTGATTCTTTATCTGGCTGATGCACCCGAGATACCAGATGGTTTGTCTGATGAAGATTTAGTTGTAAGACTAGTGCGACATGTAGATGGTTAAAGTTTGGCAAGGTAAATTCCACCTGGAATAATCCGTTCTGTTTAAGGGTGGATAGCTGTATACGAGATCAATTTCTTTGGAGTCTGTAGATCAGCAACACAAAGCTGTTAGGCTCTGGGAGCAGTAACAAAGGACTGGTGAGGAGAGAAAGAAGCTTTGATTTTTATAATACTGTATCTGCTCTGACAAACTTCCAAAGTGTAAGCAGTTCTGATTTTAACAGATATGCCATGTGATTTGTTTGGTTTGAGTATGATAATGCTTGCTAAGTATGTTAGCTATAATTAAACTCTGTTTATTACTGTAGCGGGCGTATTCTCAGCAGGCTTGGCTCCAGCTGCTTTTGTGCCAAACCCATACATTATCAGTGCTGCTCCTCCAGGTACTGACCCATACACTGCGGCTGGATTAGCTGCAGCAGCCACCCTAGCAGGTAACTGAATGCTTTCTAGTGTTTATCTTGATAATTTTACTGAATGAAATTAGAAAGAAAGTCCATCCTGTTTATTTTTTGTTAAATATATTTCTAGAAGGAGGGACTTGTAGGGAAATATTTGCAGTTTTGAAATTTTTCACTCTGTAAAGGGGTTCAGTTCTTGTTATGTATGCATTCTGAACATTTCTTTCCTTTGGACTTCTGCAAGCCACAATTAGGTTTCTTCTTTTCTAAAAAAAAAGTTTATCATTAATAAGGTTGTATCTGACATTAGTAGAACGTCTTATTTTCAGAAGACGAGACAGCTGGCATTTCCTCCTACATTTTTACTCAGTGCATGAGTTTTCTAATTCCAGATTTTCTCCTTCCCAGTGGGCATGAGAATAAAGTGGGTCTCCAGTGTGCTAAAGAGGCCCAGACACCAGATAAGCCCCAAGCCCAGGAAAATCTCTTTAAAAGTTGATAGTGCTGTGAAACAACACTACTGAGTATTCAGGTCCCAGCTTAGTGCTCAGACCTGAGCCTAACGGTTTCGAAAAACACTGGAACTCCGGTTGGTGGTTTCACAGGAAAGGCAGTAGAACAGATGTATTATGTATTTGCATATTTTATTTATGTACAACACAACGATATAAAAAGCTCTTTATAAGAAGAAATAATAGAACCCATAGAAGAATGTTTATTTACCAGCAGGTTCAAAGGTAAGCGTGCAAGATTAAGCATACACTGAGGGTTGTGATTTAGTAGACAGGGAGGGAGAGGCAGTAGTCATGTGCACATGAAGGAATTACATAGAAGGGAGGAACAGTGGATGGCCAAAGGCTCAGTAAATCACTGCTGGGGGGATGAATTTGGCTCATTCCATGCCATCCTTTGTCCAGCTGTGGGAACTGATTTTGAGTGTTCTTTGATTAAGCGTTAATTACTCTTAAGTTTTTCCTTTTATCACCTGAGTCTCACAAGGTTATTTTTTCTTAGAGAAGTTATGGCTTCTTAAGAATCCTTTAAATTAACCCATTTGTGTTAATGTGTCATTTTTGCTAATATGGGAGAATTTATTTTTTAATACTGATTTTTGTTTCGACATTTAAAAGATAGATCAATGAGAGATGCTACAAACAATGTAAACAATTATTTTAATTGGCTGCAATAGATAGAATAATCATGTTTTCTGTTTTTAGGTCCTGCTGTGGTTCCACCTCAGTATTACGGTGTTCCATGGGGGGTGTATCCAGCCAATTTATTTCAGCAGCAAGCTGCAGCAGCAAACACCACAGCAAATCAGCAAGCGGCTTCACAGGCACAACAGGGACAGCAACCGGTACGTTCTCCATGTAAAGGAGACATGTCTTTAAAGCCCTAACTTAACTTTTTCAATCTGTAAAGCAGATCAGATTCAAGAAGACTTTACTTGACTCCTTCTTGTTCTGCTGTAACAATGAGTGAATATTAATGAATTTACTGTTTGATTTCGTTTTAATTCTCAATTTCTTTACATTACTGATTATCATAGTCTTAAAATTCACTTGCTGCATACCAAATATTTGGCTTGTTGCAATCTCAATTTCTAAAAATAGATGAAAAATAATTCCTTGAATCTAGGTTGCCATGCTGTTATGAATTTACCTATCCAGATAACACAGTGTGTGTACTTAAAGTAAAATTTAAAACTAATCTAGGAAAACTAATATGAGGGCTGGAAAAGAGAGAGAGTGGCAATTTATATTACAACATCCCTATGTTTCATGTTATTTTTACCTTGGTAAATCATGACTAAGCAATGGGTACAAGAACTTGGTGGGATTTTCTTTAAGTGACTTTAAAAAATATATTAACTTTCTACTGTTATTCTGGATGCATTTTTGAAGCCTTAATGTGATACTGCAGTACAAACAAATGGCCTTTTTTTTTTCCACAAACGAAAAATTCAAGATTTACAATAACGTTATGCCTGATAGATGCTTGAATGAATGTTAGTTCATTTTCTACTAGCTGTATGGTTAACTTCACTGCCATTTGTAGAATTTTGATGTATAAGAGATGACTTTGAGTTACCATGAAGAACTCCAAGTTGCCTCATCGCTGTTTTGCTATTTGGGTGGAGCTTTCTTCCTGCTGATCATGGTTATTGGTGAACTGCATCGACAGTTGAATTTGTATCTTCTCGCCAGTGGCCTTTTGCTTTTTCTATAAAAATTAATATCCAGTTGGTACAAATCACATGTAATATATTTTATGGGGATATATTGTAAATGTAGGGGGTTGGAGTTGGATGATCTTTAAGGTCCCTTCCAACCCGAGCCGTTCTATGATATCGTTTTCTTCTTATTTTGGACCCAGAAAATATTATTTAAGCTGAGAGGAATAAAGTAGTTGCAATAATTTTGATTGCTTTTCAATCTGATTGATTCCCATAGATAGGCTGTCAGAACATAATAAAAGAAACTTGTGTGGTAGGGTGATGTGTTACATGAATTTTTAAACCTTAATAGGTGCATTTTTACAGCATTGTTGGCAGAGTAGTATTAATTATTTAGACTACAAGCTTTGAAGTATTCATACTAACACTGATCAAGTGCCTGAGTAATGTAAGCAAGTAATAAATGTATTTGTCAAGGAAGGGCGAGCATTCAGTTAATCTGGATCACAAACGTTACCACTTTCAGATTTTCTTTCTTATTCATACTCATTATCACTGATGGAGCATACAAGAGATCTGCCGAGCAGGGCAGATATTTTGTCACACCTGTGAGCAAATTCATTTGCTTGTTTTTGTTTATATATCCTTGAAACTGATAAGGTGGAGTATTCACAATGTGAGATTCAGAGCTAAGTATCAATTTGCATCAAATATGCAAAGCAACTGTTCTAGACCTTTTGCAGCTTATAATGGACTTGCTTTTTCACCTTTTAAGAAAGTGTCGTGTTGGTCTGCTGCAGGTTCTGCGTGCTGGAGCAACTCAACGCCCACTTACTCCCAATCAGGGTCAGCAAGGGCAGCAGGCAGAGTCACTTGCAGCAGCTGCAGCAGCAAATCCAGCTTTGGCTTTTGGTCAGGGTCTTGCTACAGGCATGCCAGGTATGTACGTCTATCAGTGAATTAAGAGTGTACTCATTTGTTAAAATATTGGTGTTATTAGATACCAACTTAACTATCAAAGGCCTGCTACGTTTATGATAAAATGCTTAGAACTGAGTTCTACATTGTTATATGTTCATAAAATAATCACACAGGATTCTTCAAACACAGGTTAATCGAGCATCTTTGATTTGAAGCGTTTTCTCTGCTGTTACAAATGTATGCACAAGGGGTATCACATAATTTCATATATAATGAAGCAACTACATGCTGTCTTAAAAGGTTATGAATTGTCTAAGTAGTTACTCTGATGCAACATGAAGTAATAATTTGTCTTTCTGAAGTTTTTTTTTTTTACCTGTGGCATATTATAATAATAATTGAAAATCTAAAAATCAGAACCCAAAAATAAATTTAAAAGGAAGTTACTGCCTAATTTCCTCTGAAGACCACAATGTGCTTGAAGTGGAGGTACTCCAAAGTTTGAAGGCTCAGATGTTTTTAGCAGGCATGGCGTCTGATTTCTGGGGAATGATTATTCTGTGTCCCGGTACGTGTGTCATAAATTCATAATATCAGTTTGAATTTCAGCATCCTTTTTAAATGCTGGGTACAATTACCTGAGCAAGAACAGCTAAAGCATACTTGGCCCTTCTTCGGTATCAAAGTTAAGGTTTTACACAGTTAAATCAGGTAAAGTTGATGGTAGCTGCAAATGCACTTGACTTGTACAGGTTGCGTCCCTTGTTAGCAGTACTGTGAAAATGCCTTGCAGCCTGCAGACGGTGGATATGGTTTGTCACTGGATGCTCTGGGACTGCACTGTGTGCTTCATCCAGCAGCGGGATTTCATACATCTCGCTGCAGAGTAGACCGACTATTGTACTTTGTCTGCTCTGTTTTATAACAGCAATTTTTATTTCCTTCCATGCAGTACTATCTGCAGCTTTTAGCATCTTTCTCTTCCTCCTAAAATGAGAAGTCATCAAAGTGTGCTGTCATAGCACCTTTCAAGTGGTTTCTCTGCGCCTCCCCAAAGCAGCAGAGGCCTGCAAACAGTACAGCTTATCAGAGATGCTGTAGGCATCTTTGCAAAAGCCTCAAAGGCTTATCTGTGCCTTTTTGTGTGTGTTCTGTGGTTTGCTTTTTTGTTTGTTACTGCTGCTTATTGGTTCTTCCTTTGCACATGGAGCTTTAGGATTGTGGAGTGGCCTGTGCCTTGTAACAAGGTTGTGACACTTAGCTGTAGTCAGATGTGAGAAGACCCGCATTATAGGAAGACTTAAATATGGCATTATTTTCTAAACGTATCCATCTTAAATAATTCAAGGGTAGTTCTTAAAGCACACAAAAGGCAAAAGCCCCCTCTCATCTGAAGTGCAAAGAGAATGTTTGAAATCCACTAAGTCTATTTCCAGAAAAATTATTGTTCTCTTTTAAAGTCGTCAGAAGTGAAATACTTTGGTCGTTGGAGTTGAGCAGTTACATTTTAAATTCTTCTGGTCCTAATGTAGCAAGTCATTCAGTAACAAGAGTTCTTCAAAACCAGACAGTTTCTGGTAAGAAGAATGCACAAGGCAAAGTCGGAGGGTATTCCCAAGTTCATCATCTATGTTCAGTACACATTTGTTTCTACAAATAAAACCAGTCTTTATCACAGAGGAGGGCTGCATTCGGCTTAGTCATCCAGATTTGGGAATTTCCGTGGCCTCAGTTGTCTGAGGAGCTGTTGTGCTCCCAGGAGATGTAGCTGCTGTACAGATGCTGCAGGGCTGCTCAGTTTACCCTAAATTAGGTGTCTGGTGGCTTAATCACTCTGGAGGCTTTGTTGCTTGTATAGGCTAGGTCAGGTGTAACTTCAGTTATGTCCAATTCACCCAAGTCTAGCTGACACTGACTGCAATGGTGCATCTAGTGTGCAGACGGACGTCATTGTAGAATGGCTTAGGTTGGAAGGGACCCCAAAGATCATCCAGTTCCAACCCCCCTGCCATGGGCAGGGACACCTCCCACCAGACCAGGTTGCCCAAAGCCCCATCCAGCCTGGCCTTGAGCACCTCCAGGGATGGAGCATCCACAGCTTCTCTGGGCAGCCTGGGCCAGTGCCTCACCACCCTCTGAGTGAAGAACACATAAGTTGTCTGAATTATGTGCATAAAACATTAAAATCAACAGTTTCGGTTTGTTGGCATTGCAAGTTTTATTACCTAGAAGAATTTGTAGTGTGCCATTGCACTGGGCTGCGCGCTGTACCTCCTAGTGATACGAAATAGAAGTCAAATTTAATTGTGGCAGATATACAGGGAGTTAAGGGTATTGGCAAAGTTGCAATGGTTATAGCAAGTCTAAATCATTTACTGATAGGAAGATACGTTCTGAATGTGATTTGTTGAGAGGAAAAGCGCAGAGATAAGGCTGTGTATATCTTTGTCAAGCCAAGCAAAAGGATATAGCAGTTCAGTTCTCAGTGAGCTTGGGAGACTGAAGCGGAGGATGCAACATTTAAGGAAAGCAGGAAGATGAAGAGCTGAATACATTCTCAAATCTGTATGCAGAGGAAAATAGCCGGATCTTGGGAATGTTCAGAAGGAAGAAGCTGTAAATTTTTCTACACAGGGACTCCACAGTGACTTGCAGGTTATGATCCAGAGTGGGGGGAGAGGTGTCAGGGTGGTGGTGTTAAAAGGGGCAGATAATTGAGCTGGCAGTAGGAAGTGTCACATCTGTCAACTTGAGCAGAGAGAAGTGACAAACTTTGACATATGTTTGGCGTAAACCTGTGTCATCAGCGAGGGAAGATGCATAGAGAGAAAGGAGTAGGAGATCTGGGCAGAGCTTTGTGTTATTATGTATATAAAAAAGTGAGAAGAGTGTATGAACTATCCAATGAAAGGCACTGAAGAAATTACTGGATGGATAAGAGCAACACTGAGCATGGGTTGTAAGAGCCAAGAGAATATAATCTCCTCTCATTTTCTCATTCTTTAAGAACATTTAAGATTTGTGTGACAAGAATCCAAAAACTTTTCAAAGTGTGGCTTTGGAGACATTTGGAAATGATTTCAGTAAAGCAGAACACTGGTAAACCAGGATGTTTATTTTAGTATTCCCTGCTGATCTTAAGACAGTAAGTGTGGATAGAGCAGCCGAGTTCTAAGATGAAAGGTGTGCTTAAGATATGATTAGGAAGCAGTGTGTGCTTTTTTCTTCTTGTTCCATTCTAAGACCACAGGAAGCTTGAATGTGAAGTCACCGAAATGAGGTCTGATGGTTGTTAATTTGAGGGGGAAATCGCATAGCCACAGGGAGGAGGAGATTTGATGGAGAGGTAATAAAGAATGAAACACGAGGAGAGAGGGAATTAGAGTGGAGAAGACCTGGCAAGTCACCATCATGCCTTCGAGAAGGGAGAAGGCTGGGAAATAGTGTCTGTCGTTGTGCATACCTCTCTGGGGTAGGGCGCAAAGCTTGTTGAATACGGTGTGATGAGGGAGGGGATAGCAGAAGGCTTCAATTTTGCTATGAGAGCTGCTCTTCAGTTATGTAATCTGAGATGGCATCTCTGAAATCATACCTATGATGTCAAAGCAAATAATTTTAGACCTTGCTTTGAGGCTCCAGATGCACTTGGCAAGGTCTCAGCTATTAAATAGTCTCTGTGTTGCTTTCTTCTGGTGGTTTGAGTAGAAAGCTGAGAGATTTTATTATGTGTCACTTCAGAGACGAGGAGTATGGAAGCATCCCTCAGTTCTCTTACATAGCTCGGGCCTTCTGGATGGGCTGTATCTCGATGCTAACAACCTAGCTGATTACTAGTTTTAAATGACCTGTTTGTGGTTGGTGTGAGAGTGGCAAGTAAGCGTCAAGAGAATTGCAGATTTTGTAATACAAAGCGCAAGTGCAAGTTGCTTCTGTTTGTTAATTCAGCGGTCATCCTTGTCAGTTACTTTAGGAAAACTGAAATTAATGTATTAAACCGCGTTAGCATTAATTCCAGAAAATTTAATTACTACAATAGCGTAAATTTTCTTTTTGATTTTTCTTTTTCTTCCCCACCCCAAGTATTTCACATTGGAAAATAGGCTTATTTACATTACGCGGGCCTGAAGTCATATAGAGTGCTGTGTATTAGTTTCAGGTGAGCACAAGGGTGTAAATATATGATCAGTCCTTTTTTATGTAGTTATAGCATTATCCATGGGTTCGACCATCTGGAGAGAGTAGGTGGGCAGAGCAAATACTGGTAATTGTTAACCAGTTCTGAGTCTTGAAAAAGTGTTTTTCTGTGATACAGCAACAACCAAAAGCAGGACCAACATGATCTTACCAATTGAACATGCTATGAGTAAAAGTAGGAAAGCAAAAGGTAATTAAATGTTGTTAAATTAAACATGGAAATAGTCAGTCTCACTTCTCCCTACCTTGGGAAAGCAGCAGTCTCAGTGGTGAAGGTGGTGGAGCAGCACAGCTCAGTTGTGTAGGTGGAACAGGCAGTGGCACGTGCAGTTAAAGTTTTCTGACCAATTTCATTGTAAGACCCTGCTTTGGTTCTTTTTAGCTAAGTCTCCCTGTGTTGCTGATGGGGAAGGAGAAGGTAGATGCACCTGCACCTAGAATGCAAAGCAAATAATGAGCAGTGAGAAAAAACAGGTCGAGGATGATAGTACTGACGAGTTTTCATAATCAGTACTGTGCATTCATCTTCCATCTGGAATAAACCTGAACTTCTGGATTTTCATTGCTCCTTTCCAGTTCGGTTAATATCTGAGTCTCCTTCATATCTTCGGATTTTCATAGTGTGAGAGAATTTGGACCTGAATCTCCAGCTTCCCTGCCCATAGCCACCAGGCTGTAGGCAGCTGGTGTTTCTAGCTCTGTTTTTAAAGCAAGGCATCTGAGAAGAAGAGATTATACATCTTGTTTTAGAAATTGAGGAGAACGAATATGACTTGAGAGCCTGGTAATGAAGGTACTCACCTGGAATTAGAGGCCCTGGTCCTTATGTTGAGGTCTGTACCTGTTTCTGGGAGAACTTAAGAAATTATGCCCTCTGTTAGACCTAGATTTGAACATAAATATTGACTTCAGGTAATGTGCAAAATCTTGGTTCTTACGTGTACAAAAACAGTCGTTTGGGTGATTTTTGCAAAATCTTGTTGTTTTTTTTTTTCCTTAATAATATGAGTAATATATTTGAATACGGAAGGAATGTTGAAATTCTCTTTTCTTACTGCTTTATAGAAATAGTCAAACTAAAAATTAGTGCTACCTTTCCGTTGTCAGTATCCTTTCCTAGGTTATTCTTGCTCTTGTCTTCCATTTTTAGGGATTCTTATTCCAGTTATCCAATTTGATTATAAAGTATCAGAGCTTGAAAATTAATCCTCTTGCTCTTGTACTAAATAAGTGGTTTTTTGCTCTTTTGTATCTTTTCCTTTGCTCCATTCATGTCTTGCGTACTATTTTTCTTCCTATTGCTTGCTTTTTTCCGTTTTCAACTCAACTTCCTTTCTCCCCCAGTTCCAACTCTGTCAACTGAATGAAATGGTACTTAGATTACAGTCTGTGTTCTGTGAAACTGACTGGGACTAGATCATTTTTATTGTTCGAAAATATTCGTGTGTGTGTGGAGCACTCCTTTCGTGATGTATTTTTGTCGGTGGTCACCATTCACCATTCAAGTGATAAAGTGAAATGTGAAATGACTTTAAAATGTGGCCAGGCAATGTAAAGAATTGCCAAACTTGCACATAGTTTGGCCCTTTAACTGTATAGGTTTCAATACCTTTTCAGGAGTATGAAAGAATTGTAGAATATTTAAAATTGCTAGAGAAAGCTCATTCAGTAGTGATCCAATTCTGACAAGTTGTGGCGTTACTGTACCTTTTCAACTGGGGTATTGGAAACTTGATTTATTAACCTTGAAGATACACACAACTTCAGATCACTAAATTTAGCTGTTCTAGTTTCTTAAAGATGATGTAGAACACTCCTAGGCTTTTAGAAGATTTTGGCACTCTTTTACAGTGTTCTTTTTTTTTTCTTTTGATGCCTGGTTGATGTTCTGGGGCACTACTGCAGAAATGCCGTTTTCCCCATCGTGGTTTGGTGCCAAGATACTTCAATGAGAGAAGCGTTGGCTAATCAAGACAACCTGTACTCCTAATTCTTCTATTCTGTATTGTGTAGGCTATCAAGTACTAGCTCCCACTGCCTATTACGATCAGACTGGTGCCTTAGTAGTAGGCCCTGGAGCAAGAACTGGCCTTGGAGCACCAGTCAGATTGGTGGCCTCAACCCCTGTTATAATCAGTTCTGCAGCAGCACAAGCAGGTAAGTATTGGGTCTTACAGGGAGCTTTCTTCCCATTTTGTACTGAATTTTAGTAATGTTAGTTGACTAGTATATTATATTGTTGATTTGGTTGGTATGCATCCTGTGAGGCTTTCCAGCTGTGGAGGATATACCATACATGCTCTTTATTTTTTCACCTCCCTTTCTCTACCACACACTGCTGTTTTGATGTTTTTCAGAGATGCGGCTTTCCTTTTATTTTTTTTTTAAATTCAGATTTACAGTCCACTCCCCATCCACATACAGGCACGTTTCTGCAAATGCTGTTGCTTCTCTGATGAGAACATTTTCCCTTTTCCTCTCCCCATGCATATAACATGCACTGCTCGTTGCTCCCCGGAATGGTGTCCTCTAGGAAGCATCATTTCATTGCTTCAGCCTGGCAGAAGATGATGGAGTATTCTGGGGCCTTGCTATGCTCTTCTTATGAAAGTATTCTTTTTTTTTTTCATGAGAAGTATGGCAAGGAAAAAAACACTTAATGGATAGCAGAAAAGGAGAATTAGAAATGTTAAAACTATACAGTTTTCTTAGGTTCAGTCTGGTACCACTTTATTAAAACACTGTATTTATTGTATTTATTAAATTAAAATCCAAAATATTAACACAAGATGAATTAATGTTTAGAAAATGAGATTTTAAGTTAATCTATAAGCTTCCTACTGTGACATTAGTTGCTGAAGACGTCTTTGTTAGCTGCAACTCTGCCATTGTGAATTTGAGTATCGAAGCACAGTTCAGTGAACAGTATTGTCTTACATGTTTACACTGAAAATTCTCTCCATTACGTTAACTATTCTGCATCTTTGAATAGCTTATAACATATGCTGTCTTCATTTTTTTCCCGTTGTAATTAAGACTGTATTATATTATAAAGTCTCTCTTAGTCCTTTAATATGTGAATTTCTGCTTGTTTAAGAGGGTTTCATAAAAATAAGATTTAGATCTGAATAGTCCATTTTCAGTCAGAAATGTTTGAGAGAGTAATGATGATTGAAAACGTGTGTTTTACAGCTGCAGCTGCTTCAGCTGGAGGAACAGCAAACAATCTCGCGGGAGCCACGAACGGTCTATTTCGGCCCCTTGGTGCCCAGCCACAACAACAGCAACAGCAAACAAATAGTAGCCTACAATCCAATTCATTTTATGGCAGTAACTCTTTGACCAATAACTCCCAAAACAGTTCCCTTTTTTCCCATGGTCCTGGCCAACCAGGAAGTACATCTCTTGGCTTTGGAAGTAGCAGCTCTTTAGGAGCAGCTATCGGCTCTGCACTTGGTGGATTTGGCTCATCAGGTAGGTCATTAACGTAGTGAGGACATTGTGAGACTTGTGTGATAAGGCAAAAAAATGTATCTGTATCCAGACACATTATATGCACATACATTTCCAAAAACAATGTTGAAAAAAGGTTGTTCAAGTTTAAAGCAAATTATAGGAGAGGAAAAAGGGGGTTTAAATTCAGTCTGTATTCAAGATAAATTTTTGAAAAATACCCTGTAGTTACAGATACCTCCAAAATATTTTTCCATATTGAGCATTGTACTTTGCCCCAGAACTTTATATTGATTTTTTTATTAAGCTTATTTTTTTATTTGCAAACATGTCTTCATTTTATGTTTAAAATAACAATTGATTACTTTTAAGATACGCATTCTTTTGTTGTTCTTCCTATATCAGGAAAATTTCCATCTTTTTTTTTTTTAATATCACATGATACTCTAAATTTAATCTAATATTGCAGTGTTTCTTTCCATAACATTTTTTGAGGATTTAGGCTATCATCCTGGAAGGACTTAAAATATAATAATAATTGTTAATTTCAATAGATTTAATCTTAGATACAGTTAAGCAGAGTTTGGGGCCTTAAATTATAGCAACAGATGTTCCTGTTTGTGTTATCAAAAAAAAAAAAGTTGTCATCTTTTGTATGCTCTATAGCAGAAATTTATTCTCACAGATTTAAATATAAAAGGTAGGTTTTCCTATATTTAAGGTTCAGCATTAGTAAGGGAAGTTAGGAGTCTTTTCTAAAGAATATTTCCTTTGGCCTATTAGTGTCTAAGTTACAGAACTGATTTGCTTACTTTTATTATTTTAATGAGATAAATGGAGCATATTTATATTATGTATCCTGCAGATGTGTAGAAATTGGAAGAAAAAATTATACTTTAACGGTATTTTTCAAAGCAAATTGCCCCGTGAGACTTTATAAAAATGTTGAAAGGAGCGTAGAAAGTGACTATTATTACAAGATAGCTCAGTATATGGAAAAACAGAAGGAAAAACACACCCTTCAGTGTTAAAACATGATACCTTTCATTTGGTAACTAAGTGGAGAATAGTGACACCAAATTACTGCATACCAACGCTGAGATCTTCTCAGTATTGTTTTTTCAAAAAATAATCTGACAATTTGCTTTAATGAAACTAATGCTAGGAAATCCAGAATAAAGTTTTACGCTGGTCCTCTCTAACCCCTCCCTGTAAAGAGTGGAGTAGGGAACTCTAAACATGCTTTTTTCAATATTTTTTTTTTTAAAGAAGGCCACTCAGATGGGTAGGGCTTCTTAACAATTTTCTGTAGTGCCACAGCAGGTAAATCTCACAAAACAATTGTGCTATCCCAGTGCTGTATTTTGTAGTGCAGATTTTTCCTCAGCTACTTTCAGGAGTTCAGTGAATTCTTAGCAGCTGTGTTTCGCTCTAGATACAGTTTCATTTCATTGATAGATGTGGTCATAAGCGTATCTGCATATTTAATGCAGCACACCCATTTTAAGTCTCTAGATAGAATACTTTTAAGCCACAGAAGTCTCTATCCAGCATTATCACAAGGACCTCCATACAATACAAATTTTAGTTTTGTCTCCTTAAGAAGAAACAGAACAGCTTTTATTTTTTTTTCCTGGCACAGGAGATGATGCCTTTTTCTTGTAGCAAAGTTCAGTTGCAGAGCCTCGTGCAAAGCCTTCAGCATAGACAGCACGTTCTGAAATCTTGCAGCCGTGTCCTAGGTGATTTAATTAGCCTGGTAGTTTCCACAGGGAAGCAGGAAGCTTGTGCTTTTGCAGTTTGAGAAGTGCTGATGAAAGGTGCTACCTAAACCTGAAAGATTTTTAGTAGTTTTACTGGAGTAAAAGTACATTGAAAGTGCCCTTCTGCCAAGTATAAATTGTACTTGCCATAACAGCCACTTAAAAATATGCTTCCTGATTTTAAAAAATAATAAAAAAGCAACAAATAAAAAACTGAGCTGTATGTACACATGAATTGAATTACACAGATGAGTACTTATAAAAAACGCTGTTAATGCATGTTGAGGCAAATTAAAAACGAGTTTAATTTTTGATTTGCCAAGGCTTCAGCTTATCTGTAGCTTGTCTAAGCATGTTGTAGGGGCTGGATTTCAGTTAACGTATTCCATGAGGTCTGACAGATGGCAGTACTGATCTTGCCCTTACACCTTGCTTATGTTTTCAGTTGCTTCGGGGAGGGAGGGGAAGAAGCTCTGTTAAAAAAAAAAAAAAAATTAAAAAAAAAGGCAAAGTTGAGCCTGTTCTAGCAGAATGACTGAGCAACAAAGGAGAAGATAGGAAGAGGCGAGCATATCATGTAAATGAAATCACATTACAGTCCTCTTTAATTACAAAGTTATTCACACTCCACTTTAAATATTTAGGTACACGATAAGGTACTGCAGCTTAACAGGTAACTGAGAATTAGATCGACCACAGCAGCTTCCCAGATGACTTCTTTCGGCTTGTAGCTAACACAGTTAAATTTGTTTAGTGATAAAGAGGGCCGAGCTAATTCAATTTATCTTGTTTCCGTGAGCTTTGCTTGTGTGTGTGTAAAGATTCAGCTCAGCTGGCTCGTGGTAACTTGTCAAGCTGCAGTAATCTAGCTGAATGAGAAACCCTAAGGTTTAGATCCCCCCCCCCCATGGTCAGTTGGAAAAATAACAGTCCATCCTGTAGCATTGTATTAACATGCACATAGTTCATCAGCTCAGCCAGAACCTGTAGAGCTAGTCTCAAACCTCAAGATTTCTTTCAACTGTTCCCTTAATTTGCTCTTCTTACTCTCAGTCTCCTTGCCTATTTAGCCCAGTATCTTTTCCTCCTGGCTTCTCCTCCAGTATGTGTGCCTTCCCAGCTTCCAGGCAACATTTATCTCCCCTCCTGCCCCCAGTATGTGTCTGTTGCTGCTCGTACTGTGTGGTGTTCCCATTATCAGCTAACCGTTCCAGGCTCTTTGCCCCACAGTCACATACACTTTCTATAGCCTAACTTTTCATCAGATCTGCTTTCTTTTCCATCCTCAGTTCCACCACTTCTGAAATTGCCTGCCAGTTTCCTTGCAGTCTCCTTGTTGGCTCCTTTGTCTGACCTTTCTCTCCTCCTGGTTCTGGTTTCATTTTTCTTTTTTTTTCTGGTCTATTTCTTGTGTTTGGCTTTTGTCTCCTCTGCATTTGAAGTAGATAACTTCCTTTCCACACTGCCTGAGGGTCTTCTGAACACAAGGTGGGATCTTGGACAGCAGCTTTAGAGTCCATTTTTGACACAGTATATAGAAGCCTAGAAGTACAGTTGCAGGAAAACCTTTATCAGCCATCTCAGAAATGCCATGAATGGGCAGGAGTTTGAGTTTTCAGCTACGAGTCTGTACCAGATCTCTGCTGAACTTGGATGAAATGTGATTTTACTAAGATTTCTGGCTCAAAGAGAGCATGAAAATAAAGGTCTCCTGTTGCTAACATGATGATCTGTGTAAATGAAAGCATTAATTTCTCAAATAATATGTGGCTGGGTTATTTCACTAAAGTCGAAGCATCTTTCCTGCTTTCCTAAAATGGCTGTGTCATTTGGGCAGAACTTATTTGAACAATTTGGTCCAAGGAGGTACTTGCCATGAAAAATATTAGCCACGTTGCTGATGTTAGGAACAGCCAACCTCTAGTCTCTTAAAATGGGAAGTATCAGGCGACCTTTATGCTGATGAGGGTAAGGATTATGGAAGTATAAACTTTGACCTTTTCATTTTTAAGATGAAGTAGAAACCAATCTTCCAAATTCAGCTGAAGAAGCAGCTTTACATTACCAAAATATCCATAGTCTTGGTTCATTGATATAATAATTTTCCAGTGTTTCAAATAGGCACTATAGTTAAATATTTCACTAGTATGCAACAGATAACAGAATTTAACATTTCTAAAAGCTTTCTGTTGTTCTCCTAATTTATCCTAGACTGTTCATCGCCCTGCTGAATGATGCTGTGCAGGATAACCAGTCCTTCACTAATACTCTGTTAGCCAAACAAAGCGTGTAGTCTAATTTGTTTGTCAGAAATAGTGATAGCAGTAAAATTATGTTTTCAGTTTCTCACCTTAATTTTCGTATCTCTGCTCTGCTTCTTGTCTTCTTCTTAGCCTACTGCCTCTTTATATTATCTTTCCAAAATGCTTCTTTGAGAATCATAATTCTCTCGGGGAGTTTTAAGTAGTCATTTGGTTTTTTTTTCTAAAGATGAGGGGCTCACAAACAAGAGGAAGTTCAGAAACAGCTGAATAGTGACATAGTTTATTTTCTAAACCCTTAAAAATTTGTTTCTAGCCTTTTGCCTGCACTCAAGTATCGCTGACTAATAATTTCTGTTGGAAAAAAATTCTTGAAGAGTTTAGTGGGAATATCTTTAGAAGCACTTACTATATGCAGTGACACTGTAATCTCATAAATCTCGTGTTTGTCCCAACGCCTGAAGCCAGGGTGTTCAAATGGAGTACTGCAATATTACTGTGAGAAGTCTAGAATGAAATGTTGAAAGACATGGGCATTGATGAAATTACTTACCAGTGGTATGTTTATACCCACTTAGATTTACTTAAAAGCATGTGTGGTTATCACAGTAATTGTCTTTGTCATAACGATTGCTGTAATTATTGTGATCGCATCTGTTATTGCCCAGCTGTAGTTGGGGATTAGGTTTTATTCAGTTGACACTGTGTAATTAGGGTCTTTTTATTTCTTCTTCAGTTGGCAGTTCTGCAAGTAGTAGTGCCACAAGGAGAGATTCTCTATCTACTAGCTCTGACTTGTACAAAAGATCTAGTAGCAGCCTAGCACCCATAGGGCAGCCATTTTACAATAGTCTGGGATTTTCCTCCTCTCCAAGTCCAATAGGCATGCCTCTGCCAAGCCAAACTCCAGGACATTCACTTACGCCACCGCCATCACTTTCATCACATGGATCCTCATCCAGTTTGCATTTAGGTAAAAACAACAAAAACAAAAAACCAAAAAAAAAAAAACCAAAAACCACGTTTTGTTTGTTTGTGTGTATGTATTTCTATGTGTAAAATTATATGTTGCATAAGAGATGTCACGTTACCTTTGCTGTTAAACAGTTTTGTAATGAAGAGGGCCCCTTCCTGAAGGCTGAAGAGCACAGTCAAATGCTCGTTGATTTGACAGTGGAGGGCACTCAAGCTTTTTTGCAGTATCGGGCCAACAGCTGATTTTTCTTCCCTTGCAGATGGCCCAGTAAGATTTACCCATCTCTTTTGTACTATGTGAACTGTCTGCAGTATGCCGAGCAAAGGTGCATTATTTTTGTTTGTGCTCCAGTGTGTTCCCACTTAAGAACATTTTAAGATGAGTTTTGTGTTGAGCAGTGAAGTGATTTCCACTGCTGCCCCTTCCCATGATAAAGTGAGCAAAGCTGTCAATGTAATGTGTATTGAAAGGTGATTCTGAATCAGTGAGCCTGCTACCGTACGGCCCCGATGCTTTGCCAGGAAGACAAGTGCTTACCGCCAGGCTGGTGGAAGAAAAGAAAATGTATTTATTTATTAAAGAAACAGCAAAAGCTTTGTCAGGGGTGGCTCTCTGTTATCAGATGTATTTTTAAGGAATGATGACAGTAATCTCAGAATTTTTTCAGCTAGCTAGATGACATGGGAGCTCAATCTTTAAAATAAATAAACATTAAAATCTAAAGAAACTCCACCACAGCCTACATTATATTTAAGAGAATGCCTCTAACCTGAGGTTGCTTGATAAACTTCCTTTTTTTCACTGCAAATATTTGCAGTCATTTAATTTGAATGCTAAAATTGTACGACAAAACTGGGTACGATTATGAGATTGAGTTGCCTGTTGCTCCAGTGTGCACTCCTGGGCATGTAGTAGGAAACCTAACCCCTGTACTTTGGTTTAGTGCAAATAAAACAAGAAAAAAATAATGAAAAGTGCCCAACAAAATACACTTTGTGAGAAATGTGTGATTTCTGTAACAATGTTAAAAGTAATTTAAATATATTACATTTGCAGTTCAGTATCCCCTTCATGGTTATGTGCTGAATACCCAAAGTAAAACTGGGCAAGGGGATGTTTCAGCACGTTTTATTTTTTTTACTTACCTTTTTTCCTTTTCCAGGTCTACAAAGTGCACCTTTGGGCTGAGACCAAGCATGGAAAGTTTCAGCCCAAATGGAGGCTTTTGAGAAAGTTCTGAACATCTGACAATGGGGTTATCATGGAAATCTTTTTCTTTCTTTCTTTCCAAAGTACTCTCACAATAGTTTTCATATTACTGAAAACTATACTTAAGCCAAATTTTGGAAGGCATTATCTAAAATTCAAAACATTTAAAGTCGTGTTGCTTTACATCTGGTAAATGCTAAATAAAAGGCTTTTAAGTTTTGGAGAAAATAAGCTGCAGTCAGTATAGAGGACTACCTCTATCAGCAAAAAACGTTAATATATACTGATTATAATCTATTTCAGACTGTTTGGCAGTGTGAACTAAGTATAATATTTTGTTAAAATCATGTACTAGATCAGTGTGTAAAAAGCCAGAATGTACAGTTGTACTCTGAAAATTGACACGTTTTTGGCTTCCATGCTTGCAGCCTCTTCGTCTTCCACAAGCAGTGGACTTTGTTGATGGGTAAACTTTTTGCTGCCTTACCAAATCAATCTGAAGTTTTGAATTTGAGGCTCTCTTGCATATTTGCTTACATTAAAAAAATGCAGTGAATTTTTTAGCATTTCCTGCACTCTGCCCTTTGTGTTACGTCATCGTGCAGTTGCATCCACGGCACGCCATTGCAAAAAGTTGGAGACTTTTTCTGCAGTTGTCTGTCCTGTTAAATTTATTCTGCTTGTGTTCATCCAACACTCTTAGAAGATTTGTTTTGTTCTTACATTAAAAAAAATACTAATAAAGGTGAAGCTTTTTCGCCAAATAAGAAATTACACCTGAAATCGAGCAGGGAGTGTATTTTGCGAAGGGTCACCCAGTCACTTTTCAGAGTAGAACAACATTGTAAGTTCATGTCTGCATGCAGTTTCCATTGGTACTCTGATAATGCCTGTCAAATGCAGCTCTCCCTCCACCTTCAAAACTTGTTGTCCTGCCTGCTTGTATCAACAGGTTCAGCTAAGTTTAACTCCTGTTTTAAAATGGGCATCAAACTCGGTTGCTCCTGTTTCAGCCACCAGAATACTAGAGCACAATCCTGGGGAAGGGTGCATGGTTTAATAACCCCTTTGTCAGACACTGCTGCAATTTGTAGCTTAAAAAAAAAAAAAAAAAAAAAAAAAACAACAGTTTCCCTTTTACAAGAAACTTGTGATATTTTGCTGTTTTTATCTCTTCTCACCAACTCTTACCCAACGTCCTAAAATGGGAACGCACTAATTACTTTGGTCTAGTGTCAGTTTTCCTGTATCTGAAGGGATTTATCGGTTGTTTGTAACTGCTTCTTTACTGTAATCAGTTGGAGCAGCAAGGTCATGAATTTGAACTACCCTTTCACTCCCAGGGACAAAAAGTTGCAAACAGAAGTATTCTTCCCGTGTTATAAAAATTCCTTTAGATTGGCAGCGCTTACTTGTTGGGTGGTACATTGCAGCAATTCAAGGGTTGGTTTTAGGGATAGGATTTTCAAAATCTGGGCTTTTGGAGGTACTTATTTTCAGTCTGTGCTTTGCAAACCAAGCTTGTTGGTAGATCAGGTCAGTGTTTTTAGGAACGGGTTGTTCTGGGTAATAGGGCTATGCCAAGGGACCTCCATTCTGGGGAACCTTGCGTTGCCTCTGTCGTGTACCTACTCTGTAGGACTTTGGTAAACCAGGCATAATAAGCACTTGCACTGATTCCTAAAATGCATATGCATGTATATATATAGTCTCACATACACATACATAGTCTATTATTTCCCAGGAGTAGGTGAAATGTTTACTCATTTTAGCTGAGGATGAGATTAAGCTGATTTTTTACAGATATAAAAATATTTTGTAGAAATCAAGTTTAACATGTTTATATAATTTTATATGTTTTACTAGAAAATAACATCTCTGACTGCATTTAAACAGCAGTTTCTGTGCAATAAATCTGTTTTATGTCTCGGTTAGAAATAATTGAACCAAATGCTTTGGTAATAAGTACTAACAGACTAACGCTATCAATAAATCTGCATAGATCTAGGTTTTAATATTTTTTCATACTGCCTTTTACATTAAATATGTTGTCTAAGTTGAGGAGTTAATAATTTAACATGATTCATCTCCTTAAAGCTTAGTAAAGCTCTGTTTTAGATGGCCTATGTGCCTTTTATGCCTCTGTGCCTCTTCTTCCCTATGGACTAGGCACTGGGATTTGGGTTCAATTAAACTGTAAAACAACTTAATAATATTCCTTGCATTGGAGATCTTCCTTTTACAAGATCAGGAGTGATAGCTAAGTGATTAGCTACAAGCTGCGTGCTTTATTCCCCAGTGGTTTGTAATTGTGAGGATGCACGGATTCCTGACAGCAGTCTTCTGAAGTGCCAGCATTTGCAGAAAAGTTTAGACTAGGTGTTTGATCAAGTAGGGTATGGTTTTCTGTGTGTGTTTTGTCCCAAAATAACTAGTGAGAACTAGCCTGTGTTACCTTCTGGTATGGAGTCAGACTCTTTAAAACAGGAATTCTTGAAGAGGATGGGGATGTGGTAGGCTCACCAGGAGGATTTGGGTAACTAGAACTCAGATTTCAGTTTTTTAGTTCTAAGCCGTTCATAGTAAAAGCTTGTGGGAAGGAGAGCAACTGTCTTCAATGTCCACACTAAGGCTTAGATGGCTTTGGACAGAGAATTTAATGAGGCTGTAATATTTAAGAAAGTAGTCCTCTGTATACAAGAGTATAAGTAAGTACCTGTGGCAGTAGGATTTTATTTTTCGGGCTTTCTTATTTTTCAAATCTGAAAAGTTGTCACTGAACTACAACATTACCGCAGAAATAAAAAAAAGTTAAAAGCTGATTTTTGTGAAAAAAGTCCATCAAATCACAGTTTTTATAATAGTTTCCAGGGTTTTACAGCTTAAGCTTTTGAAGTGTGACAGTTTCCTTTAGGAATGATGGATATATTATGTTTTTAGCCATCCTGTATTATGACCCTGCTTACTGTGATCATCTTAGGTAGTTTTGCAGGCTAGACAGGAGTCTCCCAGGTGCAGCATTGTCTTCTTAAGCCTTAAAAAGGGACCGTTCCCAAATTAGACTGAGGAAGGACTTGATTGATAATCTTGAGTGTGAATTGTATGCGTGCAGTTTTACTACACACACAGAACAGTTGTTGAAAAGTAGGAAGTTTCTTAATTTAATTGTTGGATAAATTAGCACATTTATTTCATACTTACATGGAGGCTCAAGTTTAAAAAATATGTTATTATTATTATTAATGTATTGTTATATAAAGATGGATAAACAATTCCTGACTCACATGTGCAATTTGACTGTCCATGCTAATTGGACCCATGCAGTATGTAAACTCATAACTGAAACTATCCTGTTAGTTTCTGGCAGAGAATCGAGCATGTGGTCAGGAAAGCAATAGAAATGTTTAAAACAGCCCAATAAGGCTTCTTTTAAACGGGCTTTGCTGCCCTCTACTGGCACGAAATACTGTTACTGCACAGCACTTACAAGGCAGATAGGTTTCATTCCAGTGTTTTAATAATCTAGATCACAAATTCCATGTTTTCAGGTACATGGTTTCTCTGTTGTTAAGAAGGCCGTTCCTAGGAGAAGAATCACTGTAGAGCATCACTCTGCATCCTGCTTCACCTGCAGAATGTTGGGTTTCTTTTCTATTTGTCTGTTAGTATCATGTTGCTGTCATTTCTCTTCTGGAAATAGTTGTAGTCCATGAAAACTAAAAATGATAGTTGAAGCTGATTTTTTTTCTGGCTAGAGAGAATTAAGAGGCTTTAATTTTAAACAAAGAAAAAACTAGTAATTTTTTAAGGTATTGTGGGACAAATTACTTACTGATTCTTTACTAAGTCTTACCACTGAATTTTGAAAATTTAGAAATACTATGTTTATTTTAGGGCATAATCCTATAGAATTCAATAAATGTGATGCTTGATACATCTTGCAGAGCACTAACATATCAGGTCCTGGTATTTCGATTTGACCTTTCAAAAAACATACTTGACCATTAATATATTACCAGCCCACTGTAACTCTGTTGTTGCCTGGCCTTATAAATGCTTGGAACCAAAAGAAGGCTTGGCTGGGGCACTGTCAGCTGATACACTTTTTTGTTCACTTTGTAATAGAGCACCATTCAAACAGCACATACTGCAATTTGTTTTAAATTCAAATTTAGTTGCTTCTATTAACTTTGACAGGGCTTTCAGTTACTTTCTAGATAATTTGTGGGGAAAATGAAAATATTTTTTCTTTTTCACTTTTTACTCAATGGTTTTAGCTTGGTATTTTTTGCATACTAGAGTTGAGGTATTATGTCCTGCTTGTTTTATAGCAGTATTCCTTTGAGAAAGCATACTGTAGTTGCAAAAGATGCATTGTTTGCATGCTTATTGTGATAATTGCTGCCTGTTGTGGAGGAGAGAGGCCTTGTGGCAGAGTTCAGAGGGACGTGAAGTGATGGACGAGCAGTGTGAGAGGGGAAATTCACAGGGCTGGGAGAGGATAGCTGTAGGTGGGACCACTAGGAAAAGGACCAAAGCTTTAAAGCAGTTCAGCTCATAGAAAGGAAGGAAAGACAAAGTGTAGTGAGTGGTGCATGTTTTCACAGCCAGAGAAGGACTTGATGTTTTTAAAAGGAACTTGTTTAATGTCTTTTGGTTGTTTTAGAGTTAAGCAGAGCATTCTTAGTTACCCGCTTTGAAATTTGACACGTTTAGTGCTTAGAGAGAGGTACCAGATTTAAAGCCTGGGATGCTGAAGTCATCAAATTTCCTGCAGAACAGGTACAGCCTGACAAGAGGCATCACACGTGCCTCCCCAAAAAGGCCTTTTCACGCTGTGAATTGACAGAAAGGTACCTCAGCAGGGACTGAAGGGTAGTTCAGATTTCATGGTCTGTTTTGAAACAATTGGCTAACTTCAAGACTACTAACAAGAGTCTGAATCAGCATTGCTTGTGAAGTGGAAATCTGCCCGCTAAGCCAAGGCCCACCCAGCCCTAAAGTTTCTGTATGTCTGGGTGGTCACTTTACTTGCTTCGTTATTCTCTTCTCACGAGATTTCTTTTCCTGGTGCCCTTCACGTAAAATGAAAACGAGGAGGAGAATGGTTTTATTTCTCGGCAGATAAAGCTATCTAACTCCTCAAACCAAAACGAGGTAAATGTAAATAACAAGACACCACTGTTGTTTCCTTTGGCTCCAAGGGTATCTGTAGTTGTAGTACACTTACTGTTTTGCTGTTGTTTATTTTCCTTACGGCTTTCACTGACAGAGCTGCTTCCTTGTAGGAGGACTGACAAATGGTAGTGGTCGCTATATTTCTGCAGCACCTGGAGCAGAAGCAAAGTATCGCAGTGCGGCAAGTACCTCCAGTCTTTTTAGCTCCACCAGTCAGCTCTTCCCTCCTTCACGCCTTCGTTACAGTAGGTCTGATATTATGCCTTCTGGACGCAGTCGATTGCTGGAAGATTTCAGAAATAATCGCTTCCCTAATCTTCAACTAAGAGACCTTGTTGGACATATTGTTGAATTTTCTCAAGATCAGCATGGTTCTAGGTAATTACTATAGTAAAGTTAATGATGTTTTACTGCTTTGATAATGCCATATTAACATTAAACGTGCGAATGAGCTGGGACTCCTCTTAATGCAAAGCATGCCAGTAATTGGAGCACGTGCTCTTACACTGACCCCTTTCTTTTCCAGGAAATTGCATTATAACAGTAGTATAAATTTAGCTGCTTATAGAAGTTTTCAGGTTAGGAACAGCCTTATAACTAGGCTTGTAAACTGTAGTTTTTAAGTATCAAAAAGGTGTTGATTAAGAAAACAAAATAGCTGGCATCTGGAATGCTAAAACCATTTTTAGCAATACATCATCAGGTACTTAGTTATTGTTCCTATTCTTTTAATCTTTAATACTTTTCAAATGAAAGTTTTAAGGATCATTATAACGAAATGCATCCTTTCATATGCAAAGGCACTACTTTCATTTTAATAAGTTCTATAATGTTGAATGCTCACTTCAGAGTGTTGAGGTGTCTCATTGAAACAGTGTTTGAGAGGTTTTCCTGTTGTTCATGTAAAGCATAATGTACATTTTTTGCACTTAGATTTATACAGCAAAAGCTAGAGCGAGCTACTCCAGCTGAGCGCCAGATGGTATTTAATGAGATCTTGCAAGCAGCATATCAATTGATGACTGATGTGTTTGGAAA
Source organism: Cygnus olor (assembly GCF_009769625.2). Classification (NCBI taxonomy): domain Eukaryota; kingdom Metazoa; phylum Chordata; class Aves; order Anseriformes; family Anatidae; genus Cygnus; species Cygnus olor. The sequence continues at coordinate 10,459,017 of NC_049171.1, forward strand.
CTATGTAATACAGAAGTTCTTTGAGGTAAGCCTAACACAAAGTGTATGAACAGAAACTTGAATGAAAAGCTGTAAAGTCTGATTAAATTTAAATTTATTTTTTTTCTTAACATCATAGCAGAATTCTACTGGACTCTCACTACAGAACCCAGGGGTCTAATAGTGCACACGTGTTTTCTGTTCTGTTCCACCCCCTTTTTTCATAACAGGCCTGAGGATTATAGGCATTGCTTTCTTTTGCACTGGTGATGCACGTGATAGTGAGCAGCACTGGCTGCACACTCGAGCTTTTAGCTTAATTTGCGTAGACTTTCAGTTAGTGGTTGGGAACACAAAGATTTGAAGGATACTCGTAGTGGTTACTGCATCTTGGCAAAAAAATGGGTCTGGAAAATGTTCTTGCACCCAGATAAATAGATGTGCGAATTTGGCCAGTGCTCTGAAGGAACTTTTATCAAACACTCTGTTCAGGCAGAAAAAAATTGAGGAAGGGCTGTCGTATGATACATTCAGTACTAGTAAAATTAGTATTTAAAACTGCTTTGCTTTTGTGTTGTTGTTGCCTTACCAAAGAACTACAAGATTCGACCTATGGAGTGGAGAAAAGGCAATGCCTATGTCTTGTGGGGAAAAAAAAAAAAAAAATACACAACGTGGGACAGATCTGAAGCATGGTGTACTTTAAATCAAGGACCATATCAAAATACTTCGTTGGATAGAAAGTGAAGCTGGAAAATGTTCAATAAGAAAAAGTTGCCCAATTAGAAATACGATGTTCACTCTACACAGGAATGTAATTTTTTAATAAGTCCACAAACAAAATAGTGTGCTCATTTTTTTTGTCTTGATATTCTTTCTACAAAATCAGAATATCTTCTGAAAAGTGTGGCTGATGTACGGTATATAAGTTCTTGATCTTGCTCAAGAGAGATAATTATTGACAATTGAGAGTTGTTTCATCTTAATTTTGCGTAAGAGTTCCCAAGAAAAATGCATTAGCCCTTACGTATATTAAGGGACTTTGTTCATCATCTAAGTGGGAGGGACAAGTTGTTGGAGCTTTCTTCAGAGCTTTTGGTGACTACAGGTGTGGGTTTAAGATTTCCCACGGGATTGTGTTATTCTGAAGCCAGTCTGGCCTCTTCTGTGTTAAACAGGAAGCAAAACAGAAGGTTGTAGTGACACTGCGGAGGGAATGATATTGGCAGGAGCTAGCTACTGCTTAAAAAATGTTGGTTGGATTATACTCTTAATACAGCCAGCATATAAAAACATTTTGATTTTGCTCTGCAAAGCTCAGGTATTTTTATATTTCCCAAAGTGCTCATGGTGGGAATCATCCTTCAAGTCACACGAAGTTACCAAGAAGCTGCTACAGGGCAGCTGCTTCTTTTTGTTATTTTTGGTTTCTCTTTCTCCTGTTACAACGTGCTTACCATATATAAGATGTAAGGTATAATGACCAATACAAATTTGAGATGCTGGAGAATGTGTAATTTGAATTAATATGTTTTGGTAATCTGATGTAATTAATTTGGCTGATACCATTTGTCTAAATAGGTGGGTTATTGCATTTAAATCTTAATCTGTATTCCTACAGACAGTCATGTATAAACTACTTAGATTTTTTTTTCTGCTGCCTTTAAAGTCATGCAGTTGAAAGCAGGTGTGTGACTGGAATGTAGAATATTGCAGAATGTTGCACTGAGGGGTGGGGGAAAGCTTTTGTAAATATACCTGTCAGAGGTAAAAAGGGAAAAATCATTCAAGGTCATGTAAATCTTCATTCAAGGTCAAGTAAATCTTTAACACATCATGAAAGTTCTGACTCTGTCATGTAAATTCCAGCATACTTCATGTCTTCATTTGTTAACAGCATATTTATTTTCTTTTAGTTTGGAAGCCTGGATCAAAAGTTAGCCCTAGCAACACGCATACGTGGTCACGTTCTGCCATTAGCCCTACAGATGTATGGTTGCCGTGTTATTCAGAAAGCACTTGAGTCTATCTCACCTGACCAGCAGGTAATTGTAAGTTAGAACAATATTTTTTTTGTATTTCTTTTTAATAGCACCCACCTTTTTACTTGCTTAAATTGTGGATGGTTCCCTTCATTATGAAAAGCCCTAGGGACCAAAAATAGTTTAAATTATAAGGTTATGATATGCAAGTAGATGACCAGTGAATAGGAAAAGTGGACAGTTAGAATGAAAAGGGGACTTTTCCTTTTTTTGAAGAAAAAAAATCACTGAAAAGATAACCTTTTTTTTTCCAGAACGAAATGGTGAAAGAGTTGGATGGTCACGTTCTGAAATGTGTGAAAGATCAGAATGGAAACCATGTTGTCCAAAATGTATTGAGTGTGTTCAGCCGCAGTCGCTCCAGTTCATCATTGATGCATTCAAAGGACAGGTAGTGTTAACAATTCGTTTCCTTTTCTGTAGGGTTGCTTTGATTTGCAGATCTTTCTCCATCATTTGCATATACAAGATAGCATTTGACACTTTACCAGTCAGCTTGTATTAAGTAGGATTAAAGGAGGGGATGATAAAATGGAAAAGCTGTTGAATAGACAGTTTGCACGCTGTAAAAAGATGAATCTGTTGGAGCTGAGGATCTGGAAAACCTGTTTGGATGTGCTATAAATACCGATAGAAGTATTTGGCTTATGGCCAGGCTGTTTGAGTTTTGTGATGTGCAATTTTAAATTTCCTTTATAACTTTTAACATTGCTATTTTTGATGTAATAATAAAGTATCTGATCCGTGGCATATACGTTTCATTAAAATTTCCATTTTTTTCTTCTGTTGCTTATCTTGTATGTCTGTCTCAGTGTTTTCCAATTAATACCTATCATTAAGGAAATACTTTGAAGAAATAGTAATCTGTTCCCTACACATGGGGTAGTGTTAAGTGAAGGGCAGAAGGTATTTGTTTATTTAAGGATTTTTTTGTTATGTTTCCAACAAAATTACATTCATACAAGATTGGTATTGTGCCGCGGGCTAGAGAATACGCTGCAGCTAAATAAGATTTTAATATTCTGTGACAAACATGTACTTTTATAGTCTCAAAGAATTGTAAAACATCGTACTAACTTGGCTGTGTTGCTAAATTTTACTTTAATGGCTGACCATATGTGTTTCTTAGCGAAGTCTACGATAAATTCTCCCGCACTTACAACAGTGCTACCAGAATTATTGTCGTACATAGCAGTAAATGGCGTACCAAGATGCTGAGGGGCATGTCTTCTTGCATCAAAAAATGCACATGGGATAGATGAAGTGCAGTTTCTAAACTATAAGTAGAGCCCCATTGACTAAAATGTGACTGCCTATTTACTGGACATCCATCTACAAAACCAAGTCATTGTATATTTCAAAAAATACACATATTAGCTAATCTCAAATGGCAAATGAAAAATACTGCACTTCAGTCATGTCACCTAACGGTTATGTATCTTTGTCACCTGCTTGTGGATCTCTGTCTAATCAGCCAAGATTCTCTCTGTTCAGTTCTGACCGATACTGACTCTCAAATATTCTGAATTAATCCCCAAAACACAAACCTGAAGAAGCAGACAAAGGAATAAGTAAGATCATGACTGTATGTTTTAAATACTTGTTTACAAATGTTATATATGTGTGAGAGGGAATGTGAAAGTTGTGAAAATCAGCTACAGTATTTGAGCTCCTTTTTATAAAAGACAAAATCTTCAAATCTTAAAATGAAGAACAAAGTTAAACACTATTCACCTTTCAAGCTTTCCTTTTAACTGAGGGTCAGACTTTCAGGGTCTTCTTTGCAGCTAAGCAGGCCAGAAACATCGTAATGAAAACTTGGGTTCTTAGGCAGCTGTATCATTACTGGAGCCCTTGATAAAAAGATATATAATAAATGGCCTCTTGATCTTTTTTCTGGCTTTTACAGGAGATGGAATTCTGATACTAGCAGGCAAAAGTGTTCATATTTATATAGAAGTAGTTGACAAGTTCAGTTCCGTTTTGAACATGGTAATAGTAGCGCATCTGTAAACTTCAGTTGGATTAACTTAAATTTGCAATTCTGTTTTAAGGTATTCGTACTTTCTACTCATCCATATGGTTGTAGAGTAATTCAGCGTATTCTGGAACACTGCACTGCTGAGCAGACTTTACCAATCTTAGAAGAACTGCATCAGCACACAGAACAACTAGTACAGGTTAGTATATTCCTTTTTGTAACGCATTGTAGAGCTTTTTTATATTATCATAATTTATTCCCGTTTCTTAGTGTATGAAATAGCTTAAATGCATTTGTTTATTTTTAGCGTTGTAGACATTGATTTTTGTCTTTCTTTCCTTCCATAGTTTTAATGAAAATGAATTTGGAAGTTGGGAGGCAAAGAAGATATAAAAAGCCTTTTCCTTACACTTTTGGCTGTAGCTTCAAGTATACATTGTACATGCACAGAATTAGGTTTTGGGTTTATTTCTTTCTATATTTATTTATTGCAAAGATTGCCTTTTTGTAGTTTCTCAGTTCATTCTGGTGTCCTTCACGTAACTTCTAATAATATCTAAATACAAATAAATTATCAAAAATACACGTTGTCAAAAATGTACGTTGCACATTCCTACACACAAAATACCCATTGCATATATATACACAATTCGGACATCTTTTCTAAAAGAAGGCCAGGCTAAAGGCCTTATACATGACTTCCCATCTTGGTCTCAGATGAACAAAATTAATGGTTTTGAAATTGAATCAGGTTAAAATACTGGAAGAGACTTGTTCAGTAGGAATTTCCATGTTAAAAGGCATGAATTGCATTTTGCTTTATATTCAGTCTAGTTTACCTCTCAGTTTTTTGTATGTAAAGTCTCTATTAGACTGTATATGTCTTGAGGAATCAAATTTCAGGGAGATATTACGGCTGTTACAGAGTGATGATCTTAATTTTGAAGACTTGTTTCTCTAAGAGAATAAAAGGTACTCTAGCAAAATGCCATTTTTATAGAGTATTTCCATTTTCCATGTAAATTTTGTGGTCCATTAAGTAATTCTTGATGCAGTATTTTTTGCATCCCTTTGTTTCTGTGTTGTTGACACTACTGCAGTTTTCTTATATCCATATAAATAGTAAGTTGAAAGTTTATACAAATAGACAATAGCTACATGGATTGTTTGGTATGAACACAAAAGAAAATTGAAGTCATCTTATTTTCAGGATCAATACGGAAATTATGTTATTCAACATGTACTGGAGCATGGTCGTCCTGAAGACAAGAGTAAAATCGTTTCAGAAATAAGAGGAAAAGTTCTAGCTCTGAGTCAGCACAAATTTGCCAGGTATTGCACAGCTTTCATACAATATTAAAGGTTCACTAACCTTCTAAAGTTGTAGTATTGGATTTATTTATCGTGTTACAAAAAGATTGTTATTTTTCCCTTGTGTAACGTTTTCTGAAATTTCATATTTTTGTAGAGATGAACGGTAGTGGTATCTTACCCTCTGTGAAATACTAGATTTGGGGAAAGAAAAGGGGAAATGCAGCTCTCCAGTAAAACAAATGAGATTTTGTGGGTTTTACGGAGTGTCTTGTGTTCACCCTCTACGAGCTCGGGGAATGGGCTTCCAGACTCCAAGGAGAGGCGTATGAGAATCCCCAGAGCCTGATGAAAAGCTCTCCTAGAAGTTGCTTGATACACTGCTGAGCTAAGACCTCCTGTTTTTTTTCTGTCAGTCCAGTCAAGCAATTTCCAAGCATGAAAAGGCTAGCTGTAAAACGTGGTGCTTCAGCATGACAAGAATTTTATTCACTAGGAAGACTCAAAGTCTTTTTTAGAACCTAAAAATCATCCTTTGGTGCTTTTAACTGGAAAGTAGATTGCACCTTTTTCGAAGGAAAATATACTTCAGAATTCATCCTGGATGGTATAGTGAGACTAACCTTGTCATCAGTCTTAAGTAGAAATGTGCTGTGAGATTTTGAGGGCATGGGTTTTTAAAAATGAGTTGTATGCAAAGCACCAAGTTTGTCTGGATTTTATTTTTCTTTGCCTAAATAGAACTATTCACATTCTTCTCCTTGGAACTTGTTTAATTTCTAAAGCACAAACTCATGACAAGAGTAATTTTTATGCTGGCTTATAATCACTGATGGTATTTTCAGCTTCCGAGACATCTGGAGGTTGGGGACTTCATCTACACGAAGAAATGTTTGAGGGTTTCTCTGATCTAGACATGCTCCTGAAAAGATCCTTTATTCAAAAAGTAGAAAGCCTTCTATCTGGCTTTCTCTCTGTCCTAAAAGGGTCCACAACTAAAAACAGATGTACTGCAGTACATATGCAACCCAATGTCCTGTATATCTACCATAGGCCCAGTGGAGAATTTCTCCTAAAAGTATCAGAAAATGACTTTTGGTGGTAATCCTTTACCTTCCTCAGGTATTACAGAGTAAAGATTTGGAAATCGGGACTTAACATATTTAGAATGGACTCCTCAGTGACATTAAGGCACCTGAACTAGTTCAGATAAATGTAAAATTGCTAATTGGAAGAGTTACCTACTAAGTCACGGAGTGCATTTGTCTTACTTTTCAGCAATGTGGTAGAAAAATGTGTAACTCACGCTTCTCGTGCTGAAAGAGCTTTACTTATCGATGAGGTCTGCTGCCAGAACGATGGTCCTCACAGTGCCTTATACACCATGATGAAGGACCAGTACGCCAACTATGTTGTTCAGAAGATGATTGATATGGCTGAACCTGCTCAGCGGAAGATCATAATGCACAAGGTATATTGGTTTAGAAAATTTTCTCTTTATACTACTACCTTATCTGTTAGAATCCCTTTCCCTCTAGACTTAAAACTAGCTGGTTCTGTAATCTAGAAATTGGTGTATAAATGTTAACATTCAAGGGAACATAATGTATTCAGGTCTCTGAGCACTGTTCTGTAAGCTGAAAATGTAAATCCGTAGAAAAGTCCTAAAAGTTGGATTTTAAATCCTCTTTTGGTGTCAGCTTTTCTGTGAAAATACTTCTTTTACGTTGAAATTATTTGTCATGTTTATTAACATAATAGAAGAAAGACAAGTTTGTCTTATTTATATTAGCATTACCTGTTATTATATAAAAACCTTCCGCAGTTTCCTCCGAAAAGATTCCCATACTTCCAACAGGTAGTCACATTTTCTAGTTGAGAATACCCAGAGAGAAACAAAAATGCCATTGCCCCAGTTGCCCTGGGCTATTTGCTCCCATGAGAAAACTTTTTTGGGGTGTTCTGCGTTGCACTACTGTGCCCCCAGCTGTTCAAGTGCTGGGTCAGATTCAGGGAATGTAGTAGGGGTCGGACAGCTCGGCCTCATCTGCCACTGTGGGTTAGGTCACCCGTGAAAATACCCCTCTTAGCTTTGCCTGGTGTGTTTACATCGTGTAGTACCGAGAGGTTTTTTTGTTTTTTGTTGATGTTTAAGAAATCGGTAGTCTAAAGTCTGGTTTCAATCATCTAAAAGCAAAAGTGGAGAGTCATCAGTTGAATTATTTATCGTGTGACAGGTACATCAGTTGCTTTGTGATTCAGCCACCAATTCTACATCTTTCCAGAAACTTCCAAAACTATGAAACGACAGGTTTCTGTTATTTCTTACAGAATTGTTCACAGGTGTACTAACTCTGCTTACAGTTTTTGAGGAAAAAAATGACGGGTTTCTTCTTACAGATTCGACCCCACATCACAACTCTGCGTAAATACACCTATGGCAAACACATTCTGGCCAAGTTGGAAAAGTATTACCTGAAGAACAGCGCTGATCTGGGGCCAATTGGTGGACCACCAAATGGGATGCTGTAAAAGACAAAAAGAAAAAAAAAAAAAAAGGAAATGGAAAAAAATTTTATTGTGAATGATCAAAACATACAACTTAACTATAAATGTTCTGATTTTTTTAAATCTATTTATTGACTTTGTTCATCCATTTGTAAAATTTTTATTCTTTTGTATATTTTTGGGGAGTGAATTATAAAAAATATAAAAAAAAAAAATCTCCAGCCCTGATCCGGAGACCTATCAGATTGGACGGCTGGCAAAGCACAGAATGCCTGTATATGATGTAATTGTATCAAAATAGCTGTCACATATTTTGTAAATTTTTACCTTGTAAAGTCACTGAAATAGTTTTTAAAGGGAAAAAGTACAGTATTCTTTTAATACACTGGCTTGCAATCTGGTAGGTCTACCCAACATCATAGCACAACAGGTTTATAGAGTTGTATATAGAATTGATCCTTATTTTTCCCTTTCGTGTGAAGTCTTTTATACCAGATTAAAATTGATCAGCTGCATAAACATTATTTAACACGTCAAAAAGTTAAGTTGTGTTTTGGTGGTTCACAACATACTATTCAAAAAATAAACTGGGCACAGCAAATTAAAATAGGGAGTAATGAAACAATGGAAACTTCAAAAGACAGTTTTCACCACTTTGTGGACACGCTTTTTTTTTCTTTTTTTTTAATTAGTGCCCTAAGGTTTTCTCTAGCGATGTATTAAAACTAAAAGTGCTGTATATACTTATATATTTAATTGTTGTACAAGGTAGAGGAATAAAATGATGGTGGTACTTCCATTCAGTAAAGTACACTGTTGGAAAAAGGAGTGAACCCTGTATTAACTTTACAGTCAGTTTTACAATGCAGGAAGAGTAGAGATTTGTATTTTTTTATTTTGCATATAGAATTGTAAGGATTTGAAAGTGTTGAGCATTTATTTTGCTTTCTCACTGTAGATGCAAAAAATAGGTATTGATGAAGAGAAAAGGGGCCACTGAAAAGTAAACTTGATAGCTCAACATTTAAGCATGATTGATTAAATATCCAGATAGCTTTTTTGCTTCCTATAAATATATGCATTGTATACGTGTAGTTAATAGGTGTAAGTTTACAGTTTGAAAACAAATCTCTTGTTTCGATGTTTATTACAAGCCTTGCTAATTTAGTAGTGATGCTTACCTTGGTTGTACAGATGTACATTTGTAAACCTTCATGCTGTAAATGTAATTTGTTTTACCCTTTTTGGGACAAAAATTTGCATTTTAGTGTATATTCATATCCCCCTTCCCTTTTCTCCCCCTGGCATATAGTGTTGTATAATGTAAATTTATTTCAGCAAATCAAGAGTGATTTTTTTAAATTCTATCTTTATATGGTTTCAGAAATATGAACCGGCTTTCTTTTTATCTATTGTGAGAAACATTATGTTTTGTTTATAACATAGCTGTTGATTCTGTTAATATGGACACTTTGGGAAATCAATCTGTTCAAATTTTAAGTTGGGATAATAAGCATAGCAAGAAAGAAGTGGACTGAAATACTTGGTTATCACAGAAACCAATGCTTCTTCCATCTTAATAAATGTGGCATGATTTTTTTGTACAGAAGAGTACTGTATTTTTGAATAGCCTTCTCCCAGCGTAAAGCAAATATGTATGATACTGTCAATTTTTTTCTCTGGACATATGACATTGTAACAGTAACATAAAGATGATGTACATTTACAAGCGGCCTTATGTACATTTCCCAATGATCTTTTTAAGGCAGAGTTGTGACCATATGTGTATAATTAAAATCCTTTTTAATCCTTTGCCTATGGAAATATTTTGGAAAAAAAAAAGCTTACTTTGTATATTCAGTTTCTGAAAGATAAAGAAAGTGCTTTGTATGTTGTCGAAGTAAGTATTTTGTGTAAAACATTCGTTTGGATGGCATAACCCGAAGTTTTGATCACCAAGATAGGTTGAAAGCAGTGTCGAGCATCGATCAAATAAAAGGCTGTAATGGTAGGGCTCTGATCATGAGGAAAGAAAATAGTAGTGGTATTAACTTGTGTAAGGAATTCTGTTGTATTACTGTTTATATCAGGTTGACGTAAGTCTTATTAAAGCATACATCTGAGTTGCTACTTTTTTTTTTTTTTTATATGGTAGTGTTAAATCATTAATAGGCAAATGTGAAAGTTTCTTCTGGCCTACCTTTAGTTTCTGAATCTGTCATTTAATGCCTGCATTAAGTGATGTGGTTGGCCTAATTATTTTTAGTAATCGCATTTCTGATTGCCAAATAGTTTTTGAATGGCAGTTCACAAAATTCCCTTCAAGAGGCACGAGCCTTGTCATTGGAGCCAGGGCTTTCCTGTAGTCACACAAAGGATGGCATTTGAGCATCTTTCTTGAACGTGTTAATTCTCCTGAGTATTTTTTTCTTGTGCATGAATGTTATATGTTATAAGCTGAAGAGCTGACATTCTCTCCAACATGAGGCATTAAATTAGGCTTTTGGGAATGTCCAGGCAGAAATTGCTAGTGTCCAAGTAGCACTCATGCCATGGTTGAATTTAAACAGTCCTATAAGCATCATCCCTAGTGTTTTCAGTACCTTGAACATCTTCCACTTGCTATCCTAAAACCTTTTTTTTTGCACAAATTGTATGCAGGAACATGATCACTGGTTTTCCTTCCAACTACTTTAGGCTTTGGGTAGAACCACTAGACTTTTTGCTATAATATCGCTTTTTGATATACATTGTTTATGGACCAGTTTGATTAGGTTTGACTCCAGGTGGCTTATATCGAATAATGTAATGCTCACGTGTATATATTGTAAAAAATCAAAATGAAAATGTGTGAATAATACTGTGTGAAATACATCTGGTCTTGTGTTTTTCGTGCAGGAAACCAGCATTCCGTTTTGTTCTCAGTTAACGTTTCGTTTGCTATCTGTGGAGCTCAGCTTTGAAAAGGTACTCAATTCAACTTAGTGATCTGAGGAAAATCAGTCAATTATTTGAGAACCCTGTATTAGGTCATTCAGATTCCAGTTCTGAGCAGCTAAACTTCATGTTTTCCTAAAGAAAAATGTTTACCAGTGGGGAATTAAGGCTACAGCCTCGCAGCAGTTTCTTTGCCCTGCTGAAACCACGATGGGTCCCCGAGCACTGGAGAGGGCTGGGAGTGGTGGCTGCTCTTGTCATCGCTGCACCCAGTCTTTTCTGTTACTCCAGGATTTTCTTTCAAAGGGCCATTTTTGGCTTAAGGTGGGGAGTGAAGTGGTCTAACTGCAGGGGAGTGGGTGCACTTTTTGCTATTGCAAAAAACCCTCCTAAGCGACCCGTTATGGACACAGAAGCCATAATGCCATTACTTCCATCGCTGACAGCTGATCCACTCATACTCTTTCACTGGGGTCCAGGGAACCTTGAAGCTTCTGCGGCCATAATGTGTAGGTGTCTTAGAGTGCTGATGGCACTGAGACACCGCTGTACTCGCTCCTCGCTGTGCCCTGGGGATCAGGCATTTTTCCTCCTGGCCTGCTGTGCAGCAGCCTGGTGATTAGGTTGATTTGTCGACCAGTTTCACGCCATGAGGATGTTTGATGTTCAGCATGCTAGTACCTAGGAAAAAGAGTAAAGAGTGAGGTGGCAGCTCCCACTGTATGTCATTCAGGGAAATACAGATGAGAGAAAAATCGCAAAAGAGTTTTAAGATCTCATGGCTGGTGCTGAATATTGCAGACTACATCGAAGTCATGCAGCTGGGGAGAAAACCCAATGCCAACTCCACAGATAAACAATTTTCTACTCGATGGTTGTCATCAGGTCACCCCAGAGCCCTAATGCTGAATTTTATGTGGAGAACAGTGGCTGGTCATCGTCCATCTGGGTGGTTGGCACCTTGTTTTGGAGCTTGGCTCAGTGGTGGTGTAGTTCTGTGTTGCTGCCTGAGAAAAAAAGGAAAACACGTTGTATCTGATCTCTGCTGTCCCTGTCCTGGTCCCCAACCTGCAGCTGTCACTTTGTTGACACAAAGGTCCGTGTCTTGCAGAGCTCCTGGTAGTGCTTGAAGCGGTCCCAAGTCTGTGGACAGTGCTGGTGACAGGATGCGTGTGCTACAGACGCGTTTATGTCACGCTGCCTGAAGAGTTTCAACTTGGAGTATTCTCTGTGGTTGTAAAGAACATTAGAGCTCTCACAGGCTCCATCTGTGCCTGAGCACACTCGAGCACCTCTGGGCTTGGGAATGGAGAAGCTTGGTTTCTCTCGGGGACAGCAGATCCTGTCAGGCACGTGCTTGGTTCCTCAAAGTCCAGACCTGGGCTAGAGATTTGGGAAAACTTAGCAAATGTCCAGATACTGCCACCCTGAAAGATGCTCAGAGTGATGCTGAAGAAGGAGCCAGGGGTGTTTGCAGTGCTCCTGTGTGGCAGAGCAACCCAGGCCTCCCCTGCTCCGTCACCAGAAGGGGTTAGAAAGCGGCACCATTGTCATGGAAAGCAGTCATGGGTCACCTCCTCCCACTCGGAAGGGACGGAGAGATGGCCAAAGGATGGCGGCACTGCAGCTCCAACACAGTCAGGGCTGTTCCTGACTGCTCATGCCGTGCCTGTGCTAGGGACAGGAGGCAACTGCTTTATCAGAGACTGAACCACAGCCTGGTGTTACACACTAGGTTTTGTAACGCAGAGGCTGTCAGAAAGCTGCCACCCTGTGTCAGGAGCCAGGAGAGAAGCATTCAGTGTGACCGACCTGCTGGTGCTCCTCAGCAGCATGGTGCAGGAGCGTTTCCTCCATCAGCCCCATGGACAAAGCTTAGTTTCCTTTGAATTAGTTTCCTTTAGCAGCCGTAGGGGTTTGAACCCGCTTCTCTCACTCCACAGGAGCATGGCCTAACCGCAGGGAGCTGGGCAGGTTCGCTTTCTGCTGGATTTGGGCTGGGCTTGTAGCAGGGCTTGAACCACTGGTTGCATCACATCAGCACAAGATGGAGCATGACTCCGAAGCGCGCAGGTGGGAGTGGGTAGGCCCTGCCCCTGAGATCCTTGTCTCCACCTTGATTCTCCCAGGCTCACTTAATGTAAAACACGTCTTGGGAGCAGCACATCCCCATCCTTAACCGGAAATGCTCTGTGAGGCTTTTTTATGTAGCAGCTGAAATGGAGGAAGGAGTCTATCCCTGAAGTCCCCCTTCATTGTGTGAGGAAGAACCACGTTTCTTCCCTGCCAAGCCTGGGAGGCCAGGGGGGAGACAAACCTTCCCCTTCTTCCCTTTCCCTTTCCCCTTCCCCTTCCCACAGGGTGCAGGCGCCGGAGGCTGCTTAGGGCTGGCTTGCTGGGCTGCTGATCACAAGGCAGGCTCGCACGCCACGGATAATCCTTATCGCTTTTCCCCTCTGAGAGCCGTGATACAGCACTGGGAACTCTTCTCACCGCTCCCCACGCAGGCTCAGTCCAGGAGGAGGGAGTCAGGAGCCCACGAGTTCACACAAGCAAGGTCCTGGGAAGGTTTCCTCTCCCAGGTGGGTCGGCCTCAGCCCTGTTCCCTGTTCCTTTGCATAGATGCTGCCGTCCAGAGGCTGGTGGAACGATGAAAGCAATTGCTCATTAAGCAAGGGTTACGGAGGGCTGAAGAGCCAAGGATGGACAATCTCAGCGCAAGCCACAGAACCAATTCCTCCCCCCACATGGAGGGATGGGATGAATGGAGCAGAGTTCACCCATCAGCTCCAGGCTATATGCTGATCTCATTCAAGTGGGCCACATGGCTCTCAAAAAAAAGCCTTTTTGTTCAAAAAGTGACTATCCTAAGTACTCAAAGACTCACATGGTATCTCCCATTTCCTTGAAATGGCATGTGTCTCAGAACCTGGGGCTTGGCTATTCACCCCACTTTGGGAGCACTATGCATTTGGGTCCTGCTGGGAAAAGGGCAGCCCTACCCTCCCTAGGACACACGGGGAACCAAAAGCCCAGAGATCTGATGGGGGCGTTAAAGATCAGTCACTCCACGTGTCTGTGGGTGCTGTGCAGCTCCCGCTGTCCTCTCAGAGAGGATCCCAGGACCCTCCTGGGATCCCAGCTCACAGCCTCTGCTGTGTAGGTATGGACACTTCCATGTGGACACATACCCCAGGAGAAGATCCTGTTGCCTACTGGGGTGCCTGGTGCCATTCGAGGCACCCTGGGGCACCCGAGACACCTGGACGGGGCAAGGAAACATCCCCAAGGGATTGCCTCAGCCTAGCCTCTAGCTTCTGCTCCAGAAGGGCATCGATGATGGCACCAGGCACCTGCACATAGGCCATGGGTCTCTTCACCCAGAAGGCACCAGAAATTATTAGCGACTTTTAATGAATCGGTGATTAAAAGAGGGTAGAAGGTAGGGATAGGCCCGAAGGGTTTGCTGGGGGTGGGAGTGGGAGCAGCTTAATGTTGGAATAGGACAGGATGAGAAATGGAGAAATGAAACATATGCATCCCCGTGCACACACTCAAAGCTGCTGTAAGCACCACGTAATAAAATTCATGCTCTGAATTTTTGGGTAGACCTGTGTGATGCCAGGAGTTGGACTCGATGATCCTTATGGGTCCCTTCCAACTTCGGATATTCTATGATTCTATGAACCATCAGGACTCCTCTGATTATAAATACTGGGAGGAGAGGAAGAGGAGAAGGAGCACTTGGGGAACCCAGTGGTATCTTTAAAAGACAATAATAATAAAAAGGCACCTTTATGCACAGCAAAACCTTCACTCTAGGCCTCCATATGAAGTATACATGAATCAGAATTTTTTTAAAAAGGGAGGAAAAAAAAAAAAACAATTCAAATACCTGTGTATTTTACACCTAAAATACCTAAAACAATTAAAAAATATATTAAAATACCTAATTAAAATTTACCACGTCAGCCAGTGCTGCTGAGAGCAGGGCAGGCAGCGGGCACATGGGCCATGCACAGCTTAAACCCGGTGCAGAACCCAGCTCTGTCCCCCACAGACACGCAGGTCAGCAGGATGGGTGGAGAATCGGTGGGTGAATCAATGCTGTGACAGCAAGGGCTGAGAGACGCTCGTACCGCCTGGAGGGGTACGGTGGTGGAGTGTCTGAGCCAGCCGGTATCTTCGGAAATGTGTAAGTGGCCTCAAAATGCTAAATGAAGGATGATAATTACAGCAGGATGCACCCTTTTGGTTAATCGGGAGGAACGCCTGTGTGTTATATCACACGAAACTGATGGCGTAGTCACAGCTGATAGCTGGAGTCAGTTATAGGAGCTGAAGTTAGCCCAAGCGCAGCATTCCTCAGGGATCTTCAGATAGTCCGGGGTCCAGATCACACCAGCTTACTGAAAAAAAAAAGAAAGAAACAAAAAAGCAGATTTTTTCACAATGCTACAAATGTTGTCTAACAGGCAGTTACTGAAATTGAGCTAAAGCCTCTGATGCAGCCTAACCCTGCCCTCAATGGCTGCTCTGCTGCAGCATCTGCTTCTTCCCAGACCACAGCCCTTTTTGCATACGTGGGAGTACTAAACCTGCTTTGGCAGAACTCCTGAGGCTGTACATGCTCATTCAGATGCAGCAGAAACACCTAGCCCAAGTCACTTGGCTGCTCGCAAGTGACAGTGTGAGAGCACACGGTGAACGTGTTTGTACAGCTGTGGGCTGAACACTTCTAGATTTTGGTTACAAGTCCTTAACTTTCATCCGGGACTTTTTAACCAGCAGCACAGCGCCAGGTTATGCAAATGCTGCTCGCTGACTTCAAGGGTATGTTGTGCATTTGGTACGGTCAGAGGGAAACGGGCACGACATCCCACGGGGAGAACTTTTACAGCTTTATGCAAGTTATTCGAGCATCCAGGAGCCTCTCTCTCAAACCAGGACAGTGAAGGAGTACACAGAGGAAATACAGGAGTCCTTTGATAAGAGATTAAGTACTTCATTCCTCTGAAATCTCTACCTTTCCCAGGCAAATAATGGGTCTCTGTGGCACTGCCAGAAGAGGCCGTAGAACCAAAGCTATGCATATTTTTTATTCTCACAGCAGTCGTCAGGGCACTAAAAAGGCACTAAAAAGGCACGAAACATCACAGCCCCTCTCCTACAGGACGGCAGGCAGCTGTGAAGTGTCCAGCTCCCGTCCGTGAGTTGGAGGGACTGCAGCTCAGGCATCCAGCCTGTTCATCCAGGTCTCAGCATCGATGTGTATTGGTGAACACGCAGACGAAAGCCCCTGACAATTGCAGGCTGTAGGACCAACAAAAACACCCGCTGCAAGAGACAGCAGGTACCCGGCAGCAGATGTGGTGGAAATAGAGTGGCTCTGGCATCCCCGTGCCTCCTCCCTCTTCTTTGAAGCTCCCAGCAGCAGCAGCCTCCCGTCCGAGTGCTCCTCGGAAACGTGATAGCTTTCTCTCCGTGCTCATTTTCGTGCCAGGGCAAACCCCGTTCTGTGCTCAAATTATTTGGGGTCACAGAGGTTGAGGGATCACACACTGCAAGCCAGTGTGAGTCACTGCCAGTGAGCTGTCCTGAGCTAACCACATGGGTAAGTGAATCACAGAAATGCAGAACAGACTGAAGAGTCTTGGCCAAGGGGAAAAAAAAAAAAAAAAAAAAGCGGTTATTCAGGTGAGTGCTTTGAGAAATACCTGCCTAGTCCACGAGCCCTGGGCCGAGTAGACCAAAACAGTTCAACAGTGAAAGCACCAGCCAGAATTACAGCAAAAGGTCTCATTAAGAGAGAGCGAGTCAGCCTTTTTTGTGGGCAACATCCACGTAACTTCAGCCAAACCCCACACAGGCTAATGGGAAACCCTCCACAGACTCTGATGTGCCAGCCCCCAAAATCCAGCTCTGAGCATGGAGGATCCTACCAGGCCCTCACGTGCGGCATCAAAGCAATGCAGCTGTTTTTATCACAGCTGTTTATGAAAACTATCACAGAGGTGGCATGCAACTGCCAGCTGGGCTTTTGCCAAACGAAGCTCTGCTAAATTCAGTTGGGAAGTATTTGGCTAGTGGCACAGAGTAATATATAGTTTTTGGTGTCCACCCAGAAATTGTCATTAGCAGGATCCAGGGAAAGGGGATGGAGGAGAAGACAAAAAAGCCACCAAAATTTGTGGGAGAGGCAGCCAAGTTGATTCAGCTGATATCTATAAAGCCAGCGCTGCAGCCACAATGACACTTGGACCACTAGGCATTGCATTGTTTAAACTGAAAGAAAAAAAAAAAAAAAAGAAGAAGAAAAAAAGAGTTTTTGCAAGAAGGCTTATTCCTGTCCAAATAAGCCAGGACATCCCTTCCATCAGAGCATTACATGGCAGAGCAGAAAGGAGCCCAGAGCAGACATCCATCCCCTCAGGCCAGCTCCACGCTCCCCGCCTTGGGGTGAGCTGTGGGGAGCCTGCTTTGGTCTCTCACTTCCTGGGAGGGAAAGCCAGGAGGCAAACAGAGTTGCTCAGAGATCTCTGACTCACTGCAAAGAAGGCTGGACAGAACAAGCAAAATCAGATATCACTGTGCAAGCGCACTGGGTGGGTTCAGGTGATCCTGCTGTAACTCACCATCGGCATTCGGAAGGGTCAGAATCAGTTATTTCTACGTCAGTGCAAAGGGACAGCCAAAACAAACTGAGCAACATTCGCCCAGGCATGGGAGTAGGCAGGAAGAGAGTTAAGTGTAGCCGGTACTGCGACCCTGAACAAAGAGCGACAGTCTGGGGAGCTGGGGACCGCAGTGCCTGTGCTCCCAGAAGATGAGCTGGATGCCAAATGTTGCGCACTAGTGGACAAGTTTTGGTAACGCAAGGTTGAAGGCCCAGGCTGCTTCCTCCGCAGACTTGTTCTTGCACTCGGTATTGATTTAAGGCATGGGCGGATTGCTCTTTTGTTGCTGCAGGGAGCTAGCAAGAGCAGGATGTGATCCATGGGTAACAGAAGCTTAAAGGGAACTTAAAGGGGAAGGAGTAGAGAAGGAACAGACTAGCAGAGAATAAAACTTTGCAAATCCTCTTGGTCTCTGCAGTCTCCAAACAGACCGCCAGCCACATTGCCCTAACATCCTCCTGGCCCTTTCAGGACAAAAAAATTCTTCCTCTTCCACCCCCAGGTTTTAGGTCACCAACCACAGGTCTCCTGTTGCCAGCTCACCGTTCTGAGGCACCGTCCATGGGAAAAACCCAGACACAGAAGGGAATTTCACTGACAGTGCTTCAAGCCCTCATCAAATACAACCACTTGTTTTGGATGCATTTCCCACCTCACTCCAACCAGTTCCTGGGGCAGACTTTATCTGAATGTATTTAACATCCCATAAGTGTACCTCTTACCTCTCTGTCCAGCCCAGTGATCAACAGATTCGAGGTTTTCAATCAAGGTCTTGTCTACACCTTATAGCTGAGAGAAGTGGAACACATAAGGTGCTGTGGGTTTCCCATTCTTATAAACCCCCTTTAATTAACTGAGGTACCCAAGAGGGAAAAATCTCCCCTCTGTCACAAAAGCAGCAACTGAGAAACAGGCAATCAGCAGCAGGGAAGCCAATTATCTGAAGCCAACCAGAGATGGCACAGACACAGACACAGACACAGATTTCTAGGTTGGAAGAGACCTCAAGATCATCGAGTCCAACCCATTGGTGCTGAGCTGTCAACTCCACAACAACCCCAGCTGGCAGGCAAAACTGCCTGTACACTGAAGGCAACCTCACTCTTCGCATATACTCTAGCCTCCCCCTGTGTATTAGGGAATATACTCCCCTTCTTCATCCCGAGGTGTCAGGCTGTAATATCCTAGACAAGTTTGTCTACAGGTGAAGTCACTGAGATGTGATGTGTGACCACATGGTCCTCCAGACCTTGTTGAGGAACTCAGCTTTTTCTAACCCAAGTCCATCTGGTTGCACTCTGTTAATGCACCCTCTATGGACACATGGCACCAGACTTCAGCAGCAGTCATCTGCCCTGCAGGCTCCACTGCTGCTGGTGGTCACAGGCGACGAGAGGACACATGGTGAAAGTGGCCACCACCTCATGCTGCTCTAGATAGGTCCAGCACCTGGAAAGCCAGGCAGGCAGCTCCCACTGCTGCATGACACTCACATTCACAGGGCACAAGAGACGATGGCCTTTGCTGCAGAACACTGTGAAGAATGGTGGTGGTTGCCCAACAGCAAGTCGCCATCCCAGCTCCCCCCCTTGCCTCTGCTGGTGGCGGAAGCAGCAGGCTGGGTTCGTCCCCCGGCTGTGCTTCCCCTCTTCCCATGGCAGGACACAGTTCAAACCAGCCCCTTGTCCCTGGGGAGGCCGAGTTCAATTGGGCTACGCTGCTGGAAGCCCTTGATCCACTTCTGGGAAATCCCCACAGCTCCACTGTACTGGGCAGAGACAACCAACTCGTATCATCCCCTGAGCGCGGGGCTGCCAAGAAACTCCTTTCCATACAAGTCTCATCTGGCTTTTCAGCATGGAGCTCTTTTGACTGAAACCACAATACTTAGCATGCTTCAATGATCAAGCAGAGGGCACGGGAATGTCACTGAAAACACTTGGCTCCCAAACACAGCATTGTTCTTCCCCTTACCCCATTCACAGATCCTGACCAGAACATCCCAATCAAGCTTTACATGTTTTCTAGCAAATCCAGCAAGTAGTACGACAGTGCTATTTGGTCTCCCATCTCCCCGAACACACACGCGCACACACTCGCATGAAATCCATATGTCATGAGGCCCTGCCAGCGCCTCCACGCAGCTCACAGAGGCAGCCCTCATGGCAGCGTTTCCTCCATGTCCGCAAGCTTCCAGCACTGGACACAGCCCAGACAAACCGGCCTCTGCCACACCAAAATAGCTGAGAAGGGTGATGAGGAGCTGCATGCTAATTGCCAGTCACGCCATCACAGCTGGGATGTCCCCTTGCCTGGACTTCATCACCTGCACATGAAGCCCACCTCACCAGCGCTGCACTTCTGGGTGCCACCAGCTCCAGACATCTGTCAGCCTCCATCACCCCTTTGTCCTGCCTGGAGCACAGACTGCAATGTGGTGGCCATGCCAGGCACCCACGTGCCCCCATAGTTTTTATTTTGCCTCCTTTCTCCACCGCACCTTGCCTTTCTGCCCCACCGCCTCACGCCCTGTGGCCATTTTGGCCACAAAGCCACAGCGGCGCCATCTTCTCCCCAGCAGCCCCAGCATGGGGGAGCGGAACATGGCGGCCACGGCCCCACTGAGGGAAAGGCAGCATGGCAGGGGTTGTTCCGAGGAACACTGCATGAGTAATGTAAGAGAGAGGGAAAGAAGCGAGCTAATTAAAGACACGTGATAAAATCATGAGAGTTTTAGCCACATTGAATATCCAATTACGTCTATTAGCCTTTGGGCCACAGCTGCGGA
This sequence comes from Cygnus olor, assembly GCF_009769625.2. NCBI lineage: Eukaryota > Metazoa > Chordata > Aves > Anseriformes > Anatidae > Cygnus > Cygnus olor. The sequence goes on from NC_049171.1 coordinate 10,479,240, forward strand.
AAGGGATCCTCAGTCTGGCAGTGGTCTGCCATCCCCTTCCAACACCCGCCCGAGGGCCCTGAGAGACACCCAGAAGCGCTGACTGCAGCTCTTTTTTGTGTGCCCCCCCCCCCCCCCCCATTCGTCCTAGGACAGCACGGCCCCATGGCCACTAGCTTGGCCGTGTCCCTCCTCCATCCCGGCCACCCCACAGGCACGCGGTGCCCACTGACAGTGCCACCAATGTGCACTCCCAGCAGCAGCAGTATTAGCTTTTAAAAAGTGTTTTTAATTCTTTCCTTTTTTTTTTTTTTTTAAGTCTGCACAGACATTTGCTTGCATTGTTTATAACCAACACTCCAGCATGTGCTGGCACACACACACAAAGGCAAAAAGAAAAACAACCCGACAACTGAATGGACTGGGAGCAAACAGGAACTGCAGCCCCGGCCGTGCGAGCGGGGTAATAAAACTCGGCCCGTGCTGTATTTTGTGCAGGATTATTGCCTGCTCCGTTTGCACTATCTACAGCGAGACGTGCAAAGAGCGCAGGAGAGCGCTCAAGTTGCTTTTAACTCTGGAGGGCACAGCCAGGCAGGAAGGGGCTTCTTTGAAAGCAGCCCCTTCATGCCGCAGACCCGAAGCAGCATTTTTTTAAACTCGATTTTACCCCTTTGGAAACCCTGTCCCAGCAGCAGCAGCACGGGCCGATCCCCACTTCTTTTTTGGGAAAAAAAAAAAAAAAAAAAAAAAAAAGGAGGGAGGGGGGCTCAATAGCATCGTTCCCACAGCGGGAAGGGAAGGGAGGGCTTTCAAACTTCTTATTTTTAGCCAGGAGGAAGGAAGCTCGACCGGAGCACGGCGGCGGAGGAAATCGGGGAAGGGCGATGCGAGGGGAGCGGCGGCTCCGGGCAGGGGGGGACCGGCGGAGGGCGGCCGGGGGCTGGCGGCGCAGGTAGCGCGGGGGCGGGCAGGGCTGGGCCGGGCCGGGCCGGGCCGGGCCGAGCCGAGCCGGGCCGGGGCAGGGCTGGTGCGGGGAGCCGAGGGGAGGGGAACCGAGGGGAGGCGGAGCCGTCCGGGGGGTGGCCGTAGGGTGAAGGTTGTTGCAGTGGGTTCATTAAAAGACAGAGTTCAACTCCTCGCCGCCGCAGAGAGAGCACGAGAGTGGCTGGGGAAGGGAGGGTGAGAGAAGAGAAGAAGAAAAAAAAAAAAAAAAAAGAGAGAAAAACATTGAAAATTCAAGAGTGAAAGCCGGCAGATTTTTCTAAAGCGTACTCCGAGAGGGGAGCCCGAGAGGAAAGGGCAGTGCCGAGCCCGGCGCGGAGGAAGGATGATCGGCGCGGCGGCCGTGTGGCTGCTGGCGCTCTGCCTGCACGCTGCCCTCCCGGTGAGCCCGGCGGCGAGGGGCTGCGGGGGGCTGCGGGGGCTGGGGAGCTCTGCCTCGTCCGGCCGGGTCGGGGTGGTGGTTTGGGAGGGGATTCAATGGCCTTTTGTGCTGGCGGGAGCCTTAATTCAAAGCAGCCCCGCTGCTGCTGCTGCTCCCGACCTGCCGGCGGCTCCGCCCCGCTGCGAGGCTCCGAGCACGCCGCGGCCACCCGGGGCCCCCCCCGTCCGGTCCTTCGGGGCTGGGGTGAGCCTCGCATCGGGCCCTTTGTGGCTGGGGAGGTCCCTTTGTGGACCCCTTTCTGTCCCGGGCAGCGGGTGGTGGTGCCCCGCTGGGGATCCGGAGCCTCCTGGGGCCGTCCCCTGCTCCCCTCTGCCCTCCCCGGCTCGGTGTGCTCTTCCTCCCAACTCCGGCGGTCCAGGAGGAGCTCCGTGCCCCGGGGAGCTCGGGGGGAGGAGGCCCTGTGGGGCTGCAGCCTCGGAAAGCCCCGGCTCCCTGCCGCAGCAGCAGCCGCCAGATGTCATCCGCGACTAGAGGAGAGGGTGTCTGGCCCAGCGCTGCCCGACGAGGGTCTGGCCACAGCAGCCTCAGCTCCTTGTGTAGGAGCTCTCCTGGTGGTTTGTGTGCGGTCGGAGCCCTGCTTGGCACCCCCCGGGGGGCACACAGCCACCCTTTCCTTACGCGGTGAAGGGTGCTCGCTCCCCAGGTGCTTGCATGCATCGCTCGGGAGCCTTCAGCCCTGCCAAGCAGCAAAGAGCAAGCAGAACCTGAGGCTTCGTGTGGGCAGGAGCATGGGAATCAAAGCACGCTTCCCTTTTTTTTTTTTTTGTTCAGAAAAGGTATAATTGTTTTGAAACTGGTCTGGAGACGATCTACAGCGGTAGTTGGATAAGGAGTGGCAGAACAAAGTGCACAGCAGGACCGAGGCTGCTCAAAATACCTGCGGCTTTGGCGTGCCGTCCTGCCTGCGAGCTCTGCCTGTAGATGTGGACATCCAGCCGGCTAGCACACATGGTAGTGAGTAGCTAGTCCGTGAGGTGGCCAAAAACAACAAGCACGTGAGCGTAATCAGCCCTGCCTCGTGGGGAGGGGGCTCTGCTCCTCACTTCTGAATGAGCTTGCTAATGAATAAAGTGAAAAAACTGCAGTTCACTTGCAGCCTCTGCAGCACGTTTGGATAAAATTACCCAGTGATAAATGTTTCTTATTAGAAATGGTAAAGGCATGAAGTGAATGCTCGTCTGGAGTTCTCCTGTGCGTGGGGAGATGGTCTGGCTGATGCTTCAGGTTGAGGGACGTCCTGGTGAGCAACAGAGGAGTCCTCGGGGCTCTCGGTGGTGACTCAGCACTGAGGCTGGTTCCCTCCTGGGGATCACGTGGCCGCCTTCCCATGTCGAAATGTCACTGACACGGATGAGGCTGCCTTTCCCACCCAGCTGGAGCGATTAGGCTTTAGCATCAAGTGGCTGTGCTCACTGCTGAGCGGAGAAAGCAGAGTGACCTTACGCAGTCCTTTGCATGTGGCAGGTCACGGCGTTATGGGTGCTGGCATGGGTGTGCTGGGCTCTTGGTGGTCCGGTTATAGGAGGGTGTCCCACTGCCTCTGGCACATCGCTTGACCCTTGGCTATCGCTGCAGGACTTAACTAAGCAGCAGGAACAAGAAAGTGGCCAAATGATAGCTGTTTTCTTTCTGAGCACTCTTAGGAGCAGGAATAGTTGTGGGTTCCTTTCCTTCCTCAAGATAACACTTTGCTACTCAAACATCTCATATGAGATTAAAATTCCTCTTTGAATTGATGGAGGCATTGAATTTCTTGAAATAAGAAGGCTGATCCATCTTAATGGATTAGCTTGGTTATTGTCCCAAAGGGACACTTTTGTGGGATATAACCCTGCCTCAAAGCCAGGTGAGCATGGAGGAGGACAGCGGACAATCCAGCCTGCACCTTGAGGAGAACGGGGTTTCGATTGTTTCATCTGATGTGGGTGCATGCTGGTGGTTAACGCAAGCTTAGCAGGGCAGGCAGAACCTTTTTTTCCAAGGGTGATGTCATTGCTATCTGAATGCAAGCTAATTAGAAGAAATTAGGTAGCCTGGCTTGCTTATTAAACATGTAGGCAGTAGATAAGAAGGAAACACTTTCTTCTGTAGAAGTACCCACAGAACAGCGTCACATTATTTATCAAGTACTGCAAACAGCACTTCTTGTGAGCCTTGCTTGCTGGTGGCTCCCTCTCTGAAAACAGTGAGTCAGCTCTGATGAGAGCAGAAAGCCACGGTTTGTGCTGGGGAAGGGGGCTCCGCTGCGAGTTTCTAGCCTTTTGTTCCAGGTTTCTGGCAGTTTTAAGTGGCTAGAAGAGCTAACACTTTTAATGGCAGCACTCTGAAGCTTCTGGAAACCAAACAATCCTCTCTAACAACCCGAGACAAGTTGCAGCAAGTGCAAGAAACCTGTAAGCCTTCTAAAATTAAGTGAGTGCACTAACCTGAAATGTAGGCTGCTGTTTTAGCAGCAAAATTGGTCCATTTTAAGTATGTGTTTTGCATTGCTAGTGGGTAGATGTCTCCAGGTGGCCTGTATAGTAGCACCTTGTCCTAACCTTGTTTGATGTGGCTCTTGTGTCTGAGGACCATACTAATGCCTCTGAGAGGGACACTGCACAAATGCACATGTCATCTGGCACCTAGGGAGCTGATAGGAGTAGATAGAGGAGGGAGCTTCCTGGGAGAGAGAAGACATGACCTCTTTCTCCATCCCTGGAGGTGTTCAAGGCCAAGTTGGATGAGGCGCTGGGCAACCTGATCTAGTGGGTGGCATCCCTGCCCATGGCGGGGGTTGGAACTAGATGGTGTTTGGGGTCCCTTCCAACCTGAGCCATTCCATAATTCTTTCCTGAAGAGGTGATGTCAGTGATGAAACTACTTAAGCAATACAGTTTTATCTTAGATCTCCTCTTTATTAACTCAGAGCTCTTAGTACAGAACTTCAGGACAGCAAGACCCTGATGCACTTGCTGAAATGTAGGATACTTCAAGTGGCACATGGCCCTCAGGACAATGTTCAGCTGATGTTAAGACACCTCAATGTCTACGTGTGCACTAGGTGCCCAAGCTCTTATTATAGTCACAGCAATGTAATCACACAGCCAAACAGAGTGGTTATCTGACCAGCTCCTGCATGTCTGCTTCAAGGTGAATGGCTCTGTCTGGGCTCGGTTGGCTGGATCTCGTTCTGACCGTAAAGGGAGCACAGACACCTTCACATTAGCTTCTTAATCTGGGAGCGATGCAGCTGAAAGCGCTGCTCCTATTTGTGAAACTTTCCTGCTAACCCTCTCCATAAACAGATGGTCTAGACCGCCGCTGTTCCTGTGCCAAGAGAGCTAGCAAAGCAGTGGGAAACATCAGCTTTCAGCTAGAACAACAGCTCTCCCCTGTTCTGGTGCAACAGGATCAGTGCCTCCGAACAATAGCCCAGCCTCGCTCTGCTACGGGCTGCGGAAGAAATCAGGGGGTATAGCTGGCTTCCGTATCAGCGCTCTGACGTGAGAAATGGGAGCAGAAACATACATGCATGCATCTTTTTAGAGGGAGAAGGAACTGTGAGCTTTTGAGGGGGGATTAGAGTATTTTAGTATTGAAAGATGCTGCTTATTTGTGGATTAGAAGTGAGGCACCTTTGTTGCTCACTAGGCTTTGATACAGGCAGTGAATTTGCGAAGAGGAAGCTGTTCTGACCAGCGGTACGAGGAGCTCTGGTATTTCTTACAGGTTCCTTTATCCTCTGAGCTGAGAAGACACTCTAAAGGCCAGGATCACATGCTGTCTCCTTTGGAGCTTGGTGCTGAGCATCAATTTTCTTATCATGTCCCTAAGTTACGAGTTGAGTAGCATGCTCCATTTGAACCACTGCTCTGCTAGGCTCTTGGCGTACCGCAGAAATGAGCTTTATCTGGCCTGGCTAGAAACCTGGGATAGCTCACTTTCAGCTGTGGAGATGCTAGTGGAGAAGTTCCTGCACTGTGAAGCCTCACCTCAAGGTGAGATAACATTCGGACCTCCTACAAGCAGCCCTTGTGGAGCAACATCTGCTAATGTGGTGGTTTCCCAACCTCGCAGTTTCTCAAGCAGTGCTTGGCTGCAGCTGACGTTCTAGGTCTTGTGGAACCGGCACAGGTCCAACAGAATCTGTTAGCTTGGGCTCCTTGCCACGCCAGGCTGTAATGTTTGTATCGCACCGCTGAGACCAGTCTCACCAGTGAGGCCTGCTTAGCTGGATGGGAACCAGTGTGCTAGTGGGGCTTGGACGGGGCTGGTGATGGAGCTTCCTGTTGAGTCACTGCAGTTCCAACTGAGTCACGGAGATGGTGCAAGTCATGGCGTTCCTGCGAGGTTTCGAGTTCGAAACTCTTTTGGGTTTTGATCAGTTGAAGCGCTCTTGCTGCTTCATTTGCACATCATGCTGCCCTGCTCTCTGGCAGAACTCTCTCTTCTCCACAGCCCTTACTTCTTCAATATTATTCATTTTAATGTCCATTCATTTTGTTTCCTAGCATTCAGGGTCCTTCTGATACCTGAAAGCTCTTCAGGATTGGTGTTGCAGAGTAACTCCTGGCTAAATCGAAGGCAGTGATATAAGATGGGGACATGCCTGCCAAAAATACTCAGGGTATCTTGCCTTTCGTGGTGGCTCTTGCCACCTCCACCCTGTAACTTTACAGCACCGCCTGAGCAATAACGGCGGTACCTTGTGTGCCACGCAAGCAGAGGCTGGCAGTCCTGGTGCTTGGCTGTAGGCAGTCCCAGGCACACGCTCCTGTCTACCAGCCTTCTGCAAAGTGCAGCTGGTTCGTGGCTCCTTGAGCTGCCCTGGCTCCATCGCCCGTCCGTACACAGCCATAGCTCCAGAGGGGGTTACTCTTTTGTCTGCCTGTGCCACGCGATGAGGAGCTAGTTGCCTCTTAATTGGAGGGAAACCTGAACTCTGTTCCCGTTGTAAGGAGAGAGCGACAAATGCTTTCTGGGCAGCACTGCAGACCAGGACTGCCCCGTGCTGAACGTAGGAAAACTCTTCTAATTAGTTTCTAATGTCGGTGTCAGTAAACGTGGTCAGCAGCTCCCGTCCAGCCCCTTGCATCTAGGGATTACTAGAAGAGCAGACTGAATATTGAAGCCAGAGGTGGGCAGCGGAGAGTGGAGCCAGTCTGCCATCTGGAGAGCAAGCAGTGATTAGCATAACAATTTCCAGATGAGAGCTTTTGTGAAGCTCCATGTCATGGCGGTGCTGCTGTGGCTGTGTCGGTACGGAGCTGTTGCATGCTCCCTGGGAGCACACAGGGCTGGCAGCTACAGCGTTGTAGGAAGAGAGGCTCTCTCCTGTCCCAAAACAGGACCTTATTGATGCCTTTTTGTATGCTTCTGAGACCAGTAGAGTGGAGAAATACACACAAAGAGGTCTCCCCTTCTTGTGAGGTTTGTTGACCGGCTCGCAGCAGGGTTTGGAGGCTGTACGCCCTGACCCCAGGACAGGTGATCTGAGAGGCTTGAGCGCCTGCTCTCTGCACAAGCACAGGAGCTCAGGGCAGCCTGTGTCTACCAAAATGTCCTTCAGGGGTAGGAGCATCTCTGCAGGAGACAGGATGTGATATCCCATTGACCAGCTAATAGATATCTTTATTAGTGACAGAGCCCAGACCTTCTTTGGCCAAGAAGTTGGGGGGTAAGAAGAGTAAGAGTCCAAACCAGAGGAACTGCAAAGCTTGCTTGAGTTCGTGTCTGATACAAACAGTAATATAAGTGATATTTTTCACTCTCCTGCTGTGCTCTGTGCTTATGAAACTGTAATAAAGACTCTTGCACTGGCGGATCTGATGGCCAAATGAGATTTGTCCACCTCACTGGCTCTACCAGGGTGTAAGTGGCACCTACTTGCAGTGGAAAAGTGGTAGCGAGGCTTGCATCGAAACTTGCCTAACAGCCTGCAGCTAGACAGCTTTGACTTCTAAATCTCTTTCTGTCCTAACGGAGGAATCATCTAGATCGTGACTACTTTCCCATCAGCGAACAAAGCGCCTAACAAAAGAGGCTGACTCTGGCATGTCTGGGCAGTGGCAAAGGAGTGCTCTGCTATCGGGCACTTACATCAACTGACTCATGGCCCTGAACAGGAACGCTGCGAGCTTAATCCTCCAGCAGCATCGGCCCCACTCTGAAGCATCTCTAAATAACTTGTAAAAGGTTCCTCAGCAGTCACGGCTGAGAAATGGTGGTGAGCTTCTTGCTACAGAAGCTGGGAGATGTGATCGCAGCCCCAAAGTGCTGAATGTGCCGCGTGCCCCCTGCTCCCCAGCACGCAGCCAAAGGGGGTAAAAAATGACTCTGTATTTACTTGTTCCTGTAAGTTAAATGGGCTGGAAACTGTCCTGTGGCCAACTTAAATTCTGGAGTCCCGGTTGTAAAGCAAACCTTATTTTCTTACCTGTCCCTTAATGCCTGTCCCCTGCTCCGTTCTGCTTCCAGATCGCCTGCCGAGGAGTGTTCCCATACATCATTTGGGGGCATACCAGTTGGCAAGGCTCACGGCTGCCTGGGATCGCTCTAATAATTTGATGGTGTAGATTGTGTTCCAGTGCCCGAGGATGTTCCCTGATGTTGTTTAATTTACTAGTATGGATGTAGCCGGTGGGTCTCTGGCAACAGGCCCAGGATATTATGAAATTGTGAAAACTGCTGTATACAGTAAAAGAAAGTGAAAGCCCTTAATAGGATATCACGGTTCTCTCGGTGAATACTGAACCTTTTGGATGCATCAGAAGGATGAGCAACTACAGCTGCATGAGAAATCCCATGGAATCAATCAACTGAGGGCTGCAGGGTGAATAATACAAAACAGCAAAGCAGTTAGTGTGGTCGTGGTGGTGCTGGTATATGCCAGCGATTCAGCCCGTCCTTGTGGTATTAGCCCACAAGGTTGGTCCTTCAGCACGTTTTGTTCTGCTTTCTTTAGAGGTCTGTTGCATTGACTAGAGTTGGTGGTCACTGAGTAGACCCAGAAGTTTATTCCTGTATGAAATGTCTTCAACTTGGTGATGTTTGAGCAGTGTCTTTAGAATTAGTTTGATCTACTGTTACGTAGCATCTAGCTATTCTGAAGATACTCCTTGCCTGACCTAAGGGATGTTGTGTTAGGACTAACTTGGTACTACAGCACTTTACCTTGCATTGCAGTTTAATGGCTTGTGTTGCTGTTTTAATGATTTGTCTTAATGGTGGACAGTCCATCAGAGGTGGCATTAGTGATCTCTCTTTCCTCTTCACGATACAGATGTGTAAAATTCAAAGATGTCCAAATCAGGACTTGGTGAGTCTTAGCGGCCCATAAGAGGCAGGAGGAGTCCAGACCCCACAAATGTGGTAGCGTTTCCCCCTAAACTCAAACCTCTTCCAGTGACTGGGTGACTGCCCTGAAGCAAGGCCCTGGGGAGGGGAGGAGAACCAGCTGTAGGCCCAGACACGATGGCATGAGGTAGCTGAAGCTGGTAGCTGTTATAGTGAGACTTGGATCAAAGGCAAGCTCTATGATTTGATCCGCCTTGCTCAGGGCTCCCTTCTACAGATGTGGTACTGAGCGGTTTAACTGAGCTACTCTAGATCAGAACGGATTAGTTTAATCTTAACCCACTAGGTGGTTACTTAAAAAAGTCTGCTGCTCATTTCTGAAGTGAGTAAATCTTGGTAATTGGAGCGCAATTGCAGCAGCAGGATTTGAAAACTGTTTCTGATGGGAGGATTTCGTTCGATGCTCCAGCTTTGAAATGGTACCTCTACACCCTCATGACTCAGCTTGGAAGCACACCAGCCAGCTTCCATAATCTCATTCAGGTGTTGCATAATTTAACTGTAAACAGGGGCAGTAGCAAGCAACTGCTGTCAGACCTTTGACAAGCAGGATTACCAATGCTTCGGTAAACCTGAGCACAGAGAACACGAGAGCCATCGTGCCGAGAGCTTGAGCTCTGTACCACTTACTATGGGTAGATCACTCGCTGTATGCTCCAGCGGTTGTGGGAGTGCCTATTTCCGTGGAGTAGGGAATTCATGCAGGTTGAGCAGTATTGGAATAGTTGAGTGAGATGTGGTCCAGCCTGTGTCCACAGGCCACGCGTCCTGCTGCTGTTTCTTCCAAGGAGGCAAGCAGACCCTGAAAGGCTTATGTGCTGCTTTCCTTCAGCGTGGGCACCGGCGCTCAGGAGCTGCTAGGACTGTGTGGAAGGAAGGGGTGAAGCTGAAAGTGCCTCTTGGCACGGAGGAGCAGGGTGTTCCCCACCTGAGATGTGGCTGCTGCATCTGGTAGGGATGTTGGGTCCTTGTGTGCACAGCTCAGCCATGCTCGTGTAACTGCATCTGTTTGGCAGGGTTGACTTCTACATTATAAACCATCTAGACTTAGTCAATGCTATGAGGTGCTGTGGATAAAACAGACCTGATGGCATGCCTCCTGATGTAGGGGAAGATGTAATTTCTTCGCGTCCACGCTGATTTAATTGAAACTGGAAATAGTGGGGCATAGAAACAAATGCAAAGAGTGAACTTAACCGTACAGTGGTAGAGTAAGACCTGCCAAGATGCAGAAATCACACTGAATTCGATCAAAAATGAAATCTAAAGCTGCTTGCATGCTTTTCCTGAGTCCGGCAACTGGCCGCGGATGGAGACTCACGAGTTCCCTCCAAACAGACTCACATCTGACTGACGTGAGTCCTGCTGAGCAGCGCGAAGTTCCTCAGAACGAGCTAGCGCTTGGCTGTAGCGAGCATGACCAAACCGAAGGGAGTTGCTGAATGCCAACTGTTGGCTCATTTTGTTGCTCGAGCCTCATTATCTTCTGCAGCTCCCTTGCAAATAGTCACTGCCTCCTGTAGCAGGCTGGCAGATAACAGCAGGAAGGGATCAGGCTGTGGGGTGTGACCGGTCCTGCCATCTGGTGCTCACACATGAGATGGACACGGGGCTGCTGTCTGGGCAAGCCACCGGCTCTTTTTGGGTGCTTTTTTTGGGTACTTCCAGCTCCCTGATCAGTCGGCCCCTCAGTGGGGTGTGCCTGGGGAGGGATGGTGCTGGAACTGAGAAGCTGGGAACAAGATCTTTGTTGAAATACATCACTTAAAGGTAGATGTCTGGCATATGGGTATGGAGAATGCAAATTGGAAAAAAGTTGTTTAACAAGCTTTGGAGGCTTCATCATTTCTTCTTCTGGAGCAAATGCAGAACTTATAAAAGCAGTCAAGAAGGCCCTGGATTGTTGAGTCTCAGGCTGGTTGTCACAATAAGAAAGACTTGGTGCATGTCCCGTAGGGTCAACTACAGGCAGATCAACTGGAAAGCTGAAGCAGAGTCTGGCAGCAGCTGGCCTTACAGCTGGCAAGTAAATCTGCCCCTGAAGTGTCAGTGGGTAGTAGTTCTTGTTGTCTTGTGCATAGACAGTTGCTATAGGATATATTCAATTTCTATAGGATATATCTATGTGTAAAAATCTTAAGTCTGAGTGGCTCCACTGTAACTTTAATCGGAATATCCTATCAGCATTTTTTTGTTGCAAAGCTAACTATTTGTAGAGCTAAGTAGCCTTATTAAGTTTATCAGCTAACCTTCTTTAGCGAAGACCTTTGGTACCTTTGGCGACCTGTTGTCAGTGTCCCTGCTCGAGCACAGGGGGTTGAGCCAGGTGACTCCCAGAGGTCCCTTCCGATCTCGGTCATTCTCTGATTCTCTGATACCTGTAGGGTTGCAAGCTCATCTATCTGTTAAGGTTAAAACACCTTGCTAGCTGCTAGGAACCAGAAGAACCGCTAGTAAACCCTTAATTTGATATACCAGGATTTTTGTCTGAAATTTGGATTTCACTAAACAAGCTTAGTGCTACAAGTGCTTTGCTCAAATTAGAGCCTGAATATGTGTCACTAATACAGTGAAAAAGCTTCTGTGATCCTTCAGGAAGATCTTACGGCTTTGTCTCCTGGCTCCTTGGCATATCTCGCACTAGGTAATTGCTAGAGTTCAAGGAGGAGAGGGAAACTCCCAGAATTAAGATAAGAACCTGGGTCTTCTCCTAGCCCTGTGCCTAGATACTGAAGGTTGTTGCATTCACTCTTGCCTGATAACAATTCCTGGAGGCCGAAGGTATTGCAGGCTGCATCTTGGCTTCCCTTCCTGAGGTGAAGCAGAGCATCTTCTTCCCTCCCAGAATACTGCGTAGCGTGGTGGTGGGGTCACTTCTGGGAACACGTCTGCTCGGGTCAGAGCACTCACGTAGCTCTAGCCTTGCTCATGCTGATCACACGAAGGCTGATATGGGGCTAATATGAAATGGGTTCCACCAGTTGTGTGGCATCTGCCCCCAGGAAGCGAGCTTTCCTGGGACCAGAGGCACGTGTGTGTTTTCCAGGTGCTGCTGAGTAGCATCAGTGACTCAGCATGCCACCAGCCTAACTTGGAGACATGAGATGCTGTGGAGCACACCACACTTTCCTATAGACATGTCTCCAATTTCTGAGCTGGAGCTTCCTGACTGGCTGAAGATGAAAAGATCAAGTTGTGTTCCCGTGGGACCAAGGTATCTCCTGTGTCCTGGCGTTGGTGTGCTGCAGGCTCCCACTCCGTTCTGCAGTGATGGCCAGAGCAGCAGGAGCACGCAGGTCGGCATCCTGGTGCGTGGCCTCCAGCTGCACACTGACCAGTTTGAGCTCACAGGCCTACTGGAAGAAGACAGCCTCAAACGGGACGATTGGAGACACTTGCTGCTTTACAACCATGGGGCTGGTGAATCAGAGAATGGCTGAGGTTGGAAGGCACCTCTAGAGCTCGCCTGGTTCAACCCCTGCTCCAGCAGACACCCGGAGCAGGGTGCCCAGGACCACATCCAGGCAGCTTTTGAAGATCTCCAGGGAGGAGACTCCACAGCCCCTGGGCAACCTGTGCCAGTGCTTGGTCACCCTCATATAAAGAAAGTGCTTCCTCCTGCTCAGAGGGAACCTCCTGTGTTTCAGTTTGCGCCCGTCGCCCCTTGTCCTGGCACAGGGCACCACCAAACAGAACCTGGCTCCAGTCTCCTTGCACCCCCCTTCAGGGACTGATGGACACTGATAAGATCCCCCCAGCCTTCTCTCCTCCAGCCTGAAAAGCTCTCTCAGCCTTTCCTCACAGGAGACACGCTCCAGTCCCTTGATTGTCTTTGTGGCCCTACACTGGACTCTCTCCAGTATGCCCATGTCTGCCTTGTACCGGGGAGCCCAGAACTGGACACGCTACTCCAGGTGTGGCCTCACCAGTGCAGAGTAGAGGGGCAGGATCACCTCTCCTGACCTGCTGACAATACTTTGCCTGATGCAGCCAAGATGTGGTCCGAGGCTGGGTCTGAGGGAAGATCTGCAATGCTAATTGATCTGCTTTATTGGGATTTTTGTTCTGGTGACAGTCCTCACTGCTGACCCTGTAGCACAGGACAAGTGGGTGGCTGGAGATGGGGGGAGGAAAGGAATTCATACCCAGCTGCAAGCCAAGCTGTTTGTGGCAACAGAGGCCAGCACATGGATGGGAACAGGTAGCTGATGACAGGGGCTGGTTTTGCTGGGTCTGCTGTTGAAGACCTAAGGTCAGTGTGTACATATGTGTTGGAGGGCAACACTACAAAGTTCAGCCTCCGTTGAAGTGGCTGTGGCTGCTGCTGACTGGCCTGAGGGGAGTTGCTCAACCCCTGCCTGAACCCCGTAGCAGGGGCTGTGTGCGCTGCAGTCACCGTGCTGGTGAACTGGCCGAGCTGGAGTACGTGGTAGCCAGAGGGCACGTGGCTGTGCTGCTGCAGGGGGGTGAAGGCACATCAGGAACCTTACTTAGCTCCTGTCACTTTTGATTTTTGCATCAGGAGGGTGATGTCTGTCTGCATTGTGGTTACTGGTGTGCATAGGTGGTGAGTTTGGGGCTGCTGAAGTCCTTTACTGGATGGGTTTGTAGTTCATAAAGATGTCCTGTGACCTGCAGGATACACCCATCTTGTAACCTGTACTTTATCAGAGTTCCTGGCAGTGGCAGCCCACCACTGGCTTTGCCTGAACTAAGCTAGTCTTGGTCTGTGCTTTTCCAAACCAGTAGGTGAACTGGCTGGTGCTGCAAAACTCAGTCTTCCCAGCTGTTTTTTTTCTACACTAGAAGCTAAGAAGTGCTGGTGACTTTAAATTGAAGGGTTTTTAGGCAAGCTAGTGTTGTCCAGTCCCAGCTGACACAGCTCAGTGCTCATCTCTCAAACCAGCTGAAATAGTCTGAAAGCAATTCCCCGGGATGAACTGGTGCTGTTGGCTGCCTGGCCTTGTTTTGCTGCACCTACTTGGCACAACTCTTTGAGATTATGCGTTGGCTGTGGCTTTCCTTTGCTATCTGAAGAAACGAATGACTGAACTATCAAGTATGCTAAAGAGCTGCAGCAAAGGCTCTTTAAAGAAAAGCAGTTCTAGCATAAAACTGAACTGACTGCTTCCCATGAGATTAGCTGCAGGGAAGAGAACTCCTCATTAGGCTGCGTCTTCCAACGCAGGCTGCCTTGAACGTGGGAGACAAAAGGTGCCCGGCTCTTACTGGGACTTCTTCAGGCTGTATCCTGACAGCCCACCCCTGTCCACCATCCAGGTGGAAAAGCAGGAGCGCAGGATCTAACTGAGCATCTCCGTATTGCTGAAGGACTCCCGCAACTTTTAGGGGAGCTGGTTAAGAGAGAGAACATGCAGTGTGTTATTGCTGATGCCGTGTGTGGTGTGTGGCCACAAACTTGCTGGCTGTGGAGTCCGTAGCCCCGTGGGACTCTGGCTGCCCCAGCATTGCTCAGGGCTGAGCAATGGGCTCAGGGCTGTCTGCTGAAGGACGTGCAATGCCCTCCCTGTCCAGTGCAGAACTGAAGTTGCCCTGGACGTCTCATGAAGCTCAGGTGGCCTGAGACAAAAGCAGTGCTACTACTACTCTGACTGTGGCATCCATCTAACCTTGGCTGCTGTGACTAAGGAGCTGCGTTTAGGAGGTCAGGGAGGACTTAAAAGCACTCTTGTCAGACTTAGGGACCAACTTTATCCGTCATGAACAAACAGACTCGCCAGGAGAGAAGTCTCCCTGCAGCCTCTCTCCTTGCTTTGTGTGTAGACCTACGTGGCCCTTTGAGTCAGCGTCTGCTTTGCATCTAGCCTGCAGTTTGAGGGTGGCGGTGCACATTTCCATAATGCACGTCTGTGGCAGGGTATTTTACTGCCCCCCCTGCCGCAGGGGAGGTGAATGTGTGTCGGCATCCCAGGAACCCAGGCTGTGATTCTGGAGGAGTTGCTTCAGCAGCCCTGGCTGCCGCGCTGCGCCCCTGTGCCAATACAAACACTTGGGCATTCATGCACCGAGCAGGACTGGAGAACTGGTCCTGCTGGAAAATTCTTTGCATGACGGTGTTGGCTTTTTTCTTTTTTTTTTTTTTTCTTTTAACCAGACCAGTTCCCTGATCTGGTTCACCGTGAGACTGCATGAAGAGCTATGTCCAGGGAGCATGAAGCGACATGCTCAGGGGGAGGCGGTGGGGCGAACAGCCTGAAGTGCAAGATGTGAAAGCCCAGCTGAAGGTGACAGGCCGGTTCCTTTTGACTCTTGGCATGGCGATTGCTGTGTTTCAGCCCTACTTAATTAAAAAAGTTGCCTTGTCACAGTAAGGTGAAAGTGTAATACTGAGGACAGCGGCGTGGTAATTTCAGAGTCTCACCCGATAACTATTGGGACTGTAGCTGTGGTGCACATGGAGTAGCTATGTAGACAGTGCCCTCAGTCCCAAGCTGTAATTCTATCGCCTACAAAAGGGCAGGCTCTGGGTGCTCTTCTTTGCCACTGCATCTTGCTCAGAGGGTCACAGTACGCTTTTACAGCTGTGGCCATGAAACTTCACCAAAAAAAAAAAAAAGTAAATCAAAGCCTAGCAGACAATGGGCAGTTCTTAGAACCAGTTCTGGCCATAGTGGAACAGATCCTAAAAGCTCTCATCCTATTTTGAGTCAGCGTTGGAAGGAGTCTCACTGCCTGCAGAGCCAGTTGCCTGGAGGTGACTGCTCTGTGATGGTCGGCTGCTTTGTGCTTCAAAGCAAAGCAGCTGTGGTCGCATCCATCTAAGGATCTCTCCCTCAGACATGGTCCTCCTCTCGAGGCACCAGCCAAAAACAGAAGAGGAGGCCAGTAAGAGCTTACTTGGCAATGGTTTTCCAGATACAAACGGAGATCTGATAAAGAAGCAGCCGCATTAACTGGTGTACTCGCCTCTTGCTGCTGTTGCAGTGCTCGCCTCGCAGAGCAAAGGAGCATCCTTTGTGTTCCACTTGGCAACTGCCTGACCTGCGGAAGGAGCCCCCAGGAGCCACGTGCCAGCCTTACTCCAGTTGATATAAGCTGATATGTGAAGTGGTGGGGATGCTGAAGCCTGCTGGGGCATGGCAGAAGCTCTTTGGAGCAAAGGGGAACGACGATACCACCTGAAATAGGGAGGGCAGGTAGTGGTAGTGCTTTGAACAGCCTTGATCGGAAGGCTAGCTGGGGATTAAAAAATAATCCTGCTGTGCAATCTGTGGGCTGCTCGTGGGACAGTTTGTAGCTGTCTTTCTGCTCTTTGACCTCCGCTGGAAGTCTGCTTCTTTGGCTCTTCTGGAAAGAGAACTACTTCATTAACCTGCAGGGCCACCAAGCAAGCTGTTAGCAGTGGTGCCTCTGCTACTGGCTTCTGGTGGGTCAGACCTGCATGCAAACATCACTGCTGACTTGTCACATAAAAGCATCGGTTCTTTCAGCTACTCCAGGATTTAAGTATGCCTGTTAAAATTGAAGGTGTGCGTGGCTGACAGTGCTAGCAGCCTGTAGCCTGCAGGAGGAGGGGGGATAGGTGAGGAGGCTGGTGGCTCTGCTGTTCTTTTTTCCTAAGAAAAGATTGCTTTTCTTAAGCTGTCTGAAGACCATGGACAGCTGGGACTGGAGCTAATCGTGTGTGGGTTTATTAACTTGAGAATATCAAGGTTTAACAAAGCTAAGATTTCTTTCAGCAGGAGGTTTTGTCTTCCCACACACCAATATAAATATTTTGAGGTTAGGAGCTCTTTACGCTGCTCTGCCTCAGATAGCAGTTCTGTTGGACTAGCTCTGCTCTTCAGTCTATAGAAAAAAATAAACCTTTCCATTTGGCTTCATTTCAGGGCTGTTCCAAATCCTTGTGCAAGTTGTTCATGCTTCAGTGTAATATGTGGTAGGCAAACTAGAAAGCAAATGCTTATCTTATTCATGTAAGTCTCTTTAAACAACGTTGCAAGTCATTGGTTTTGCTTCCCCTAAACTTGGAAGAATCCTGCAGAATGCTCAGGGAGGTGATTTGGGTGGGAGAGCTCATTCAGCTGAGTAAGGAGGATTTACCACTTGGAGAAACAAACGTGCAAATTTAACAGCATTATTCAGATAAAGGAGGATTTCAAGTGTTTCTGACACTGCTGTAATAGGCTCATCCCTAACTAGGATTAGTAAGAGTGGGATACAAATCATCCTTAATCTAGTTTAGGGCTTGTAGGAGCTTGTGGCAAAGCCCATGTTTTTGCTTAACCTCAAAGAGCAGTTTGAAATAAGCTGCTTCCTTTTACATACACCATGACTTCAAATTAAAGAAATGCGGTTCCCAGTTTGGGCGGGGTGGGATCAATAAACTATAAATCTCCCCTTCAGCGTGAAGCAGTACTTGAGATCTGGGCTCGAGCAGGGGGGGAACTCCACAGCAGCACAAAAAGAGTCGTGTGTCAAGGCTGGGATCAAGACAAACGCTGAAGAATGGTTAGAAATGATGCATTTTAAAAAAAAAAGTCTGTGTCAGACTTCTGGAGCCAATAATACTGCTAATGAGTTGTGAAAGTCTGGTCCGTTCTTGATTAAATGGAAGATGCCACTGAGCAGCTTTCTGGTTGTCCCAGCAGAACTGAATAACCATTGTTCTGTAACAATGCAGGGCTCAGCAAGAGCAGAACAGTTTCCGGAGGGTTTCCCCCAAACAGGCTGCTTTGTTACTGGGGGAAGGAGGTCCCCACTGCTTACCGGGAATTGGACAGTGCCATCGAAAATGCTGTGAAAATGTTTATGCTTTGCATGATGCAGCCAAGTTTGGCATCACCAAACTGCAAAGGATTTCCCTGGGCTAGGCAAGTATTTCTGATCAGTTGTGTAGGGTGCTTAAAAAAAAAAAAGGCGTTATGTAAATCATAAAAAAGCAGCACATTGTAAGTGCAATATCAAAACTGTCAGCTTTTTGACTAGAATATATGGGATGCTATCAGAGATCTGTCCTTAAAGGATCCACAGCCTGAACTTAGCTGTGTTCATCCAATTTCTCTGGAATCAATTATAATGTGAATGGTCCGTAAATAGTCCCAAGGGCCTGGAAATTAAACTGGATGATGATGGAAGTGATTTCTGAAAGCACGTTGACAGTAGCTAAAGTGATACAAAATTGTCAGTAGGGCAATCTCGCTTGAAGCTGGAATTTATTTCCAGCTCTTACACATGATGGCCCAACCTGGAGATTGAATCTGTGTTCTGCACCCCTAATCCTCCTGACTTACCAAAATCTTTCCCATTGGTGAAACTCATCTGCAGCAAAAGGTCATGGAAAAGCCTTGACCATGAGGTTTCTTTATCTAAACCCAAATTAGTTCAATCTCTTCCGATGCTGTCCTGAGTCAGTGTCTTATGTTAACCTTGCCGTGTCTGAAATCCTTCAGCAGCTGATCGTTATAGCAGCCTGACCTTTCGGCAGTGCTCACGGTTTGTGGTGTCACAAGGAAAGGTTACTCACTGCCCTTCCCTCCTGCCGAAGTCTAGGGAGCAAGAAGGGCGGTCTTTATGTAACTGTCCACTTACATAAATTAGGCAAGTGTTCCTTAATGGAAGTGTAGTGAAACTGGGTGAATGCACAATGGCACAGCACAGCCCTGCAGATGTTTGCACTGTGCCGTGCTTGCCCTTCCTCTCCGAGGGGTACCTAGCTATTCCTGACAAGATACAGAAACCCAACTAGCCTTCCGACAGGTACATGGCAAAGGCTATGGAGAAGCAGGACATGCAGCAGTCTGGGAAGAGGCTGAAAACTCAGGTGTGAGGGGAAGTGGAAGGCTAGGCTTGCTGAACATACTGGGATAAAAAGGAAGGAAGCATGGCATGACTGAGCACCCTCACCCCTTAACACCAAAAGGGGAAGGGATGCTGGTTCGGTAGTAAAGATCAACATCTGCTGTTTAATTTCCTGACAGTCTGTGATCCTTTCTGCTGTGGTCTGCGGACCATCAAATCTGCACAGGTGTTCTTGGAAATCCTGTATGAGCTACCCCTGAATTCAAATTTGGAGGGAAGTTAATCTTGATCCTAGGTAAACGAGTGTGGTGTCTGGTCTTAAACTGTGTTTAAGTCTTGTTCTTCAGTTAAAACCTGGAGAGGTTGCTAACAGCTTCAAGGCAACATCTTTCCGTGGGGAGGAAAAACTGAGTGAGAGAACAAAGGGCTGTGCTTGGTGCTGCTGATGGAAGAAAAGAGGGAGAAAAGTGCCCCCCAGGCTCCCCGACCACCGCAGTGGGGCAGTGTCTGAAGTCTGGCTTCACTTGTGAACTTACTGGAAAGGAAGCTCAAGGGAGCAGAATTTGGGAAGCCAAAGTCTTTCCATGTTCTTTGGGCACCAACAGTTCGTGCTCAGATCTCACTGCGCTTCTGATATTGCTTGGGTGAGTCTCTGGCCCTGGACACGAGAAAGAAAGCGTACGGGAAGTACTTACCTGACCTAGTTTCCATGGGTGAGTGCATGAGCACAGTGCAAACAAGCAGGGACAAATCTAAAAATCCAAATCACCTCATGACGTGCAGCTAAACATGCAGGACAATTTCTTCTTAGAAATTACTCTAGGGATATTTTAGAAGCCTAAAGATTTTATTTTTTCTCCAGTAGAGAAGGCAAGTGACAACCAAAAAAGGCTGCTAAAAAAGGTTTAATAGTTTGGTGATCCACTGCATACTTTTGTCTTCAGAAAAGTCAAGCCTTTTAAACATCTAATGGGCTGGTTAACCGCTTTGGAAACTAACTGTTCTATGGAAACGTGTAGAATGGATAAAGTATAAGGAAGGAAGAGAAAATTGGACAAATCTGGTATCTTTAAAAAAAAAAAAAAAACCAACAAAAAAACGGGTAGATACAGCCATATAGGTAATGAAGTTGACAGTGAGAAAGCCAGCAGTGGTATGACCTGTCAGACAAAGCAATGGAGCTAACTCCTTCCTAGGATGAAAATAAAATCTTGCTCTAGGTGTAGACCCAATAACGAGTGGTGTTCCTCAGGCGTTGGTATTGTTGGTATTGGGACCGGAGCTGTTTGACATCTTTGTTGGTGACGTGGACAGTGGGATCGAGTGCACCCTCAGCACGTTTGCTGATGACACCAAGATGTGTGGTGTGGTTGATATGCTGGGAAGGGATGCCATCCAGAGGGATCTGGACAGGCCTGAGAGGTGGGCCTGTGTGAGCCTCATGAGGTTCAACAGGGCCAAGTGCAAGGCCCTGCATCTGGGCCAGGGCAATCCCAAGCACAAACACAGGCTGGGTGGAGAATGGACTGAGAGCAGCCCTGAGGAGAAGGACCTGGGGGTGGTGGTTGATGAGAAGCTCAACATGAGCCAACAATGTGTGCTTGCAGCCCACAAAGCCAGCCATATCCTGGGCTGCATCAAAAGCAGTATGGCCAGCAGGGTGAGGGAGGTGATTGTCCTCCTCTGCTCTGCCTTTGTGAGACCCCACCTGGAGCACTGAGCTTAGTTCTGGGGCCCCCAGCACAAGAAGGACGTGGAAGTATTAGAGTGAGTCCAGAGGAGGGCCACAAGGATGATCAGAGGGCTGGAGCACCTCTCTTATGAAGACAGGCTGAGGGAGTTGGGATTGTTCAGCCTGAAGAGAAGGCCCCAGGGAGACCTTACAGCGACCTTCCAGTGCCTAAAGGGGGCTACAGGAAAGCTGGGGAAGGACTCCTTGTCAGGGGGTGGAGTGACTGGACA
Organism: Cygnus olor; assembly: GCF_009769625.2. NCBI lineage: Eukaryota > Metazoa > Chordata > Aves > Anseriformes > Anatidae > Cygnus > Cygnus olor. The sequence continues at coordinate 10,499,728 of NC_049171.1, forward strand.
AGAAGTAATGGCTATAAACTAAAAGAGGGTAGATTTAGATTAGATATTTGTAAGAAATGTTTTATTCTGAGGGCAGCGAGGCACTGGCACAGGTTGCCCAGAGAAGCTGTGGATGCCCCATCCCTGGAGGTGTTCAAGGCCAGACTGGATGGGGCTTTGGGCAACCTGGTCTGGTGGGAGGTGTCCCTGCCTAGGGCAGGGGGGTTGGAACCAGATGATCTTTAGATGGTCCTTTCCAACCCAAAGTGTTCTGTGATTATATGATTATATTCCTTTTTAAATGACGCTACGTTAAGGCAAGCTAGAGAACTACACTGAGCTTGGTGCAAATCTGGCAAGAATGCATGTTCCTCTTTTTACATAATAAAATGAGATTTCGGTCCTGATAAAACCATGATCAGAAACAGACCCCACTTCTGTGATGCAATGCAGTATCTGCTAAACTTGCAGATTGGGCAGTGCTGGAAAGGGGTAGTGAGGGCAATTTGAGGATGGGATAGAAGTCAAAATTCTGGAAAACGGCAAATGTAGTTGGACAGGGAAAGATGAAATTTATAGGAAGCAATCACTCATTGGGTAATGGCAGTCCTGCAGAAATAAACCCACAGCTATACACGAGCTGAGAGTCAAATATGTCCACTGATGTGAACAGTAAGTGGAGCCAGCAAGTAATCACTGCTTTATTTAGTGTTGTCTTCTTTGGATATCCTGAACAGCTTTGAACATTGTGTGTTATGATGAACAGGTGCAGTGGAACAGGGATTTGGCCTCTTGTTTCAGCACTGAAATGGGGCTGCTGGTTATTGTACTCCTTGAAGCTTAAATGTAGGAAGCTGAGGGCTGTATTCTCCTACATGGAAGGCTGGCTTCTGTCTCAGCAGATGATATGAGTGTTGACATTTATTAAAAGGGAATCTCATTCTACTTCGTTAGATGCTGTGGTTTCGGATATCTGAACACAGATGGGACTGAAAAAGGCAGAGCAGCCGAAGTTTTCTGTTCCTTCTTCCTTTCCCCGCCCTTAGAAGCAATGTGGTAATTCACAGATGAACAGGCTGGTAGATAGCAAAGAAGTGAGCAGTCAAAACTTGCAGCATCATGGTTATGTTGTGGGTGGACTGAGCATCAGCTGCTACCGAGATGCAGCTCTCTGAATGGACTCCTTGCTTTCTTCTTTCCCAAAGCAAGTACAGACTGGAAGCAGCACAGAGAAGGGAGACAGCAAGGCTGACCTTTCTGACATTAATCAGAACTTCTCTTTTGGGAAGGGGGGACAGAGTGAAGAAGGATTCTGTGACAATGCTGTCTGGGCAGAGAAAGTTTGTGTAACCTTCATGAGCCCTTAGAGGAGACTGCACAAGCAGCATGATTAGTTTAAGTTATCTCATCAATAACACACCTTTTCCCTTCCTCTTTAAAGCAAACTACAAATCTGAACCTTCCTCCTGAAGATCTCGATTCATCTGGTGATGACGATGATGGTTTCTCAGGTTCAGGTGCAGGTGAGTTATTAGCACTTGTACTGTCGGTGCTTGATCCTTCCAGAATGTGCCAGCTGAGATCGTGATGAGCATCCTGGCTAAAAGGAGGGGGGAAAAATAATCACACCCCTTTGCCCCAGAATATCAGAGTTGAGAACAGAGCAAGAGCCTAATCTATTCATCTTGTATTGCTTTAGATATTAACAATTAGCAGAAAATGAGTTGTAGGAGACTTGAAAGGGAGCAGAAGCAGGTATGTCATTGCTAATATGAGATACCGCATAAAAATGTTATGAAACCACAGTGATTCTTTACTTGTGGGGCACACAGGCAGTAAGAAGGCTGTTTGGCCTCTCTCACGAGCTAGAAGGAGATACCATTTGAGGGTGTGTAAACCCCTACCTGCCGGCATACATCCAGCACAAATTTTATCTGTCATCAGATGTGCAAGTTCCCATGGGCCGTAAATTTTTTTTAAAACATAATAAAGGGTTTTTAGGGTGGGGAAAAAAGTCTGTCAGAACGATTACTAAATGCATGAGAGACATCTTTGGTGTTCAGTGTTGAACTGAAGTTGAGATCCTACTGCGCAAAGAGCAAAGCTGTTGGAAACTAAACCATGCTTCTGCTTCCTTCCAACCACAGGCTTGATTTTTTTAAGATGAAATTCTGCATGAATAATACCACCAAATGTGTCAGTGACTAAAAGTGTTGTGTATATGGGTGACTACTCTGAATTGCATAAAAGATACTTAGGGCATAAGAGTCAGAAAACCACCCTGAGCAGCCAGTGTACTGGATAGCAGACATCCTCCTTGTAAGCCTGTCTGCAAACAGACTAGCACTTGTGCCATGGGATAAAGCAACTAGCAAAGTGTTAAACAACACATTGGTCTGTCCTTTCCTTGCTGCGCTGAAAAAGATAAAGAATTACAAAGTGAACTGCCATTAGTATGAAAATTGGCTGTGCAGGTTAGGCTTCCTCCCTTAGACTAGTGTCCAGAAGGTAACTGTTAATAGGTCTCTGAGCTGGCCAAGGTTAATGTTTTTTGTTTTGCAGGTCCCCTGACTGACCCGTCTCTCACCTGGAGAATCCCAGCAGAGCCAACTAACTCCTCGTTACCAGCAACACCAGTGGATTTCAATGAACAGCTGTTTCCCAGAACTGAGAGCCGAACTGAAAAGGAAGTTACAGCTCCCCCTGCAACTAGTAATGTGGTGACAGTGGAGCCAGTTGTAGCTGTGAAGGATGAAGTACCCATCCTGGGCTCACCTGATGAGAAACCAACAAACGATGTCGTTACAACAGCGAGAAGCCCCACTACTCACTTTCCTTCGGTGCTTCATGTAATTCCTTCAGAAGCCTCAGACACGGTCCATGAGCTTGAACCTAAAGCCCCTGGCTCTGACACGCCAGACACTATAAACATACTTCAGACTGACTCCACCATCCATCATGAGGGAGGCATCACTGCTGCCCCCACAACAGCTCCAGAGGATGTAGCTCCTACACATGAGGAGGTTTCTGAAGATGGCTCCGGAGACCCGGTGAGGACTAGTAGCTTTGACACACTTTCCAGGGAGATGGCTCTAGTAACTTTGTAGTAACTTTGGTTTGCAGAAGGGGTGGTAATTTGTTAAAACCAATGATCAGTTTAATATGTTATATTGGTGGAGGGCTTTAGATGAGAAAAAACAAAGCTGTGGAAAGTCTCCAGTAACAGTCATGATGAGAAACATGAATAACCTGCCCTGTGTGTCCCAACAGGGAGACTTCATCTTGATTAAAGATGAGGATTTGGTCCCCACCCAGAACTCTGAAGTGCCGGCTGACTCTGGGAGGAATGCCAAAGCAGCAGGAGCCTCGGGAATTATGGACAGGAAAGAAGTTCTTGGAGGTACCTGGTATTCTGGATTTCTAGTTGGTAAAAGTAGAGTCCTGTAGGAGTCTCCCAGGCAGCAGAAGCTGCAGTTCTGCAAGTACATCTTGGAGCATGAAAGTGAAACTTTTACATTAGAGCTTTCTGAAATGAAGGGGGTGATCTATGGTTTTGTGTTGCTGAAACCTTAATGGGGCAAATTTTATTCTGATAATAGCAAAGAAGACACCGCTAGTTATCCGAAATTTTAGGTTAAAATCTATTCCTTCACTCAAAAATTAGTGTAAAACTGCTCTAATGCTCCCTGGGTCAAGAGTTGAACAACACTGCCTTGCTCCATTCATTGGGCGTTGCAGCACGGCCCAGTGGGAGATCTATTTCTGTAGATTTACGTGCGGATGAGTAGGCTCTTGGTAATGGAAGGATGACTGGTTTTGGGGGGGCAAAAGGACAAAGTCATTTCTGGAAACCATGAATTGAGGGATCATGCTTTAAGGAACAACCTGGAAGCATACGATCAGACTGACATTATCTGGCATGGCGCTGAGAGTAATTTGTGTTTTCTCCCCCTTTCAGGTGTTATTGCTGGAGGACTAGTAGGCTTGGTGTTCGCAGTGTTTCTAGTTGCATTTATGCTGTACAGAATGAAGAAAAAAGACGAAGGAAGCTATTCACTGGACGAACCAAAACAGTCTAACGGAGGATACCAAAAACCACACAAACAAGAAGAATTCTATGCATAAACTCTGATCTTCAGGACACTTCTTATTCCACCTTTCTTGGACTCTTCTCTCCCTGCACATGGACCTCCTAGTGCGCTTTGCATTAAATTTAAGCCATATGATCATTGGGTTATTTGCCCTTACCACCTTGCCATTGGAAATTTTTGTAACTACAAAGTAGATCTGGATTCACTGAACATTCCCTGCTTTCTTGCACAACTTTTTTTTTTTTTAACAGAAGTGGGACTGCAAGTTCCTAAACTCGCTTTGGTTTATCTAAAGACTGCTGGGGCAGGCGGTGGGGAGAAGATAAGGAAGCACTGTATGTACAAACCTCTTGATATTTAGGGAAAAGGATGGCAAGAATAAACGATTAACAGTGCTCAAATTCTGTATAGCAGGGATCCTTCCTATTTAACTCATAGATGTGTTTTAAGTGTAACAAATGGCTGCGCTGGGCAGAAGTTTGGTACACTGCAATACTCGATCTCTTTCTAGCTGCCGTATTTGGAGCACTTAATGCCTGTGAAACATCATGCTGACCATGACTCCTAGTGAAGGTGTGAGGGGCAGGGTGAGCAAATGACTGTCACGTGGTTTAAAATAACTTATATTTTGGAAAAGATCACATAACATTATCCCGCACTCTGAACCAGCTCCTAAGCAGCTGGTGCATGTAGTAATACAAAACCCCCAAAACTAAGTAGAGACTTCACATTACCAGTAGCATTGGTCTATCCCACTACCAGTGCTCTTGATCCTTCTAGACTTAGGCAAGAAGTGGATTTTTCTAAGCATTCTCATCTCAGACATTCCCTCTTAGGTGCTGAATCTAGGGTTGGCTGTCGAGCTGTAAATACTCTGACCCCATGCTACTGTGGAGTCGCCAGGTGGCTGATAGCACATCGTAGCACCTACCTCTCTGTGCCCTGTTCACGGTGGTTGTCTCAGAACGTGGTCAATGCTACGACCTCGGCACACAGGGGTGGAAGGTAGAAAGCAGCATATCATAACTTCACAGCTAAGGAGTAGAGAAACATAGCATCTGACCCAACTCTGAGGAAGGCTAAGTGCAGATGGCCTTAAATATATACAAGAGTTGATGTGCTTGACTCTCATGATTTCGGAACGCCTCTCTTCAGAAGCTGTTCCTGCACTTTGGAGAGAAGCGACTCTAGGGATGACAGACTAGCAAGGGCTGAGAAGCACCTCCCGAGGAAAGTCTGGATGCCTGAAGCTGTTGGTGGTCAATGTGTTGCCAGATACAAGACACCGAAGCCTCATTGAGGGTTTGGAGTTCTCCAGGGTACATCAAAACTGAGTGAGAAGAGAAGTGTGGTGTTCTGCACAAGCGTTACTTCTGCTCTGCCTTCAGCTAGCTTCTTGCAAGTTCAGTTCCTCATCACTCAGCGCAGAAGGCATGGGGGGTGGAGGAGTGTTTACGATTGATGTAAATACTTGTGCTGTTGAGCCAGAGGGAATGATTGGAGAATATTGGAGAATATTGCAACAGTTGGTACAAATGTTGCAGGTTAACAGTAAAACTTAAAAACCTGTGTAATTTAAATGAAGTATAAAACACTCCTGAGCTGCTACGCAGCTAAAATTGGTGCCTTCTCTACAAACCCAAGAAAAAAACAATTTTTGATTCAAAACTCTTCTTGATGCACAAGAAAAGCTTGTGCATACATGTAGCTGGCTGTTTTTAAGTAAAGCTGCAAAGTCCATTATGTCTTTTTTTTTTTTTTACTGAATGAATTTTTATAGGTTAATGCAACAACCGGATGGTGTTAATTTCAGCTGTAATTCTTTGCTTTGTATAGGAATGTAGAAATGTTGTTTGATAGGTTTATCTATGAAAAGAGTCTTGTAAAGCACAGGAAGATAAAGTGATAAACTTCAGTTGTACCTCACAACCTTGCTAGGGGGAAAGGAAAGACTGTATATTTTGGTAGTCTAAACTGACAGTTTGTGAAACAAACATGACATTCTGTGTTATTTAAGTGGTACAAATGAGATATGGGTTCTAACAAAAGATGCAACATTCGGTTATCTGTATGCCCTGTAAAGGTATACTGCAATAAATGGCATTTTGGCAAGAATGCGTCTGATCTGTGAGTGTTGCTCTACATCATAACTTCACAAAGTAGATGAGGTTTGTAAGACTTCCCGGGTCGTTAAGGAATTTGGATTCTACATATGAAATGTGAAGCTTGGTGCTAAATATAAGGATGCTCTGTGCAGAATGGGGAAGGTGTGAGACATTTCCTGCTCACCCTACATGGGGTGGCGACCTGTGGGGAGCAGAGGTTTGCCCAAAAGCTGTTCTTCAGAGCCCTGTAGCACTTTACAGTGCTGGCCTGGGGAGCTCTCCTTGCTTGTGCAGGATGCCACCATCCCCAGAAGGGTGAAAAGGTTGGAAGTCTTCCATGGGGATCACTCTTATGACCTGGCTTCTTGCCTCTAGGAGGGCTTCAGGATGGGCAGCACCAACACTTTCTATTAAAACACACTTCCCAGGAGGAATGTGGAGACGGTACATCCATGGAGGGAGAACAGAGCAGGCCTGTCCTAAATATTCCGCTATGCGGCATCAACTACTTCTGGGTGCTGCAGCTTGTGTTGCAGGAGATGGAGCAAAACAGAAGTAGAGCAAAAATGCCCTTCACAAAATAGGGAAGTCAAAGCTGCTGCCTGTCCGGGTGGGTCACATTGCAGCCTACACAACAATTTTCATCTATGTGGCTTTGAGCTGTAAGAAACTTACTTTTTAGGTGGTGTTTTTACAAACTAAAAATACTGTGGCTGGTTTAATCTCCCCTTGCCTGCACTGGAACCAAGGGGGCTGTGTGTTTCTGATCAGAAAGTGTTTGGAGGAGTCTTGGTAGGCAGGCTTTGAGATGAGGGGACTCGGGGATTGAATTTGGAAGACTTTGCTTCCGTAGCAAAGCAAAGCTGTAATGTGTTTTCTAGCTGCGTGCCAACTTCACCAGCCCCTTAAACCGGGTAAAATTGTGGAAGACCAGAGATAACTATTGCATAGCAATATTACCAAGATAATTCCCTTCCCTGGGGATTCCCAAGACCTCTCTTTCCACTTTCCTAGTCAGCGATCATGTGGGAAGTCAGTGTGTCAGGGAGGGGAAAAAACAAATTGGTGAGGAAAGTGGGAAATTTCTGTGCCTAAGCCCTTACAAATGAAGCCTTTTGATCCTCAGAGTGCACTTGAAGGAAACTTTGTTGTACCACGAGAGAATAATCTACAGAAGAGAGACTCGGCCTCTGTGTTCTGGCACGGGGTAGCCTGGGTTTTCCTGAGTCATGTTTCTATTCACTGTGCTTCCTGACTTCCTTCTTCATCCATACTGGAGCAATTATCACATTTGCTCTTGTTCACAAGTGAGATGCAAAGAATGTGGCTGGCAGAAAACCTGACCCCTTCTTTGTTCTGGAAAAATGAGCTGGAGGGTGTAAATGCATCGGATGTCAAGGAAGGCAAACGATGAGAGCAGGAGGACTTCTCACAATTCTCACTTTGTCAAGTTGCATTAGGCCCTCTAAAGGAAACTAAAGCAAATCTAAGAGGCTGTATAATCTTGTAATTGAAATGGGGAACGAGGGGGGAAAAAGAGGGCAACTCTGTGGGGATACTGAGAAGAAAAGCTGTTTCAGATGTGGTCTGAAGTCTACATAAATGCCTTATCTGAGACCTCATCATGACTGGCATGTAAAGTATATTGCTGATAACGAGTACTAGAATAAAGGTACAGAGTAAAATTTGCTCCATTTGAGGTAGCGTAAAACAAACACAAACCTTTAAGTAAGCAGGAGATGAGAGAGAGATGCTCAAAACCAAATAGTTTACTTGGCATTCTGGGGTGGTGTTTAGCTTATGGGACTGGAAGCCAGACAGGCGGCATTTTTAATGCGCTTGTCAAAGCAGAGGACAGCAGTTTTACTGCAGACTATGAAGTGCAGCGTCTGTGCTAAGGAAAGAGAAAAGAAAAGGTCTAGCCTCAGCAGTATGCAGGATCTTACAAAATGGCTTGGCTGATAGAAAAAAAAAATAAAAGATAGGTCACTGGTACATGGGATAAAATATAAAACAACCAAAAGTAGATCGGGCCAGACTAATCAGCTCTCTTGCTATCTGATAACATTTTTTCTAGTCAGAGGCAATCTAATCTAGCCGGACTTCAGGAACACAATTTATCAGTGCCGGGCAGAAAATGAATTGTTGAAAGAAGGAAGCTCGGGATTACTAGCAGAATGGTAAGGTGGTGAGGAACGGGCTACAGAGAGCCTGCAGGATGGGGACTTGGCAGGGAGACCTCATCTGGGGACTTCTCTTGAAATGTTTTCAATAAACTGGAATGGGGATACATGGGGTTAGGCTCACTGCTGCAAATTTGTGAGGCTTCAACAGTGCTGAGTATCAAGAGCAGACTACTTGTATGCTCTGACAAGTAACAAGTAGGATCAACTTCAATAGTACAAGGTCAAGTGCTGGAGGACGAGGAATTTCTCCTCTGGACTGGGAATAAGAGAGGGGAAGAAAATGCTATGTGAATTAGCCAGTTAATGATAATTATCTGTGTGATGCAGCTTTAAAAAGGAAAAAAAAAAATGCAGGATGTATTCGTGAAGGCATTTCCAGCAAATGGAAGGAATTTTCAGCATCATGAGTATCACGATGGGTGTCATTATACAAAGAACTAGTGAGCCCTTCACTGACTTTCTGTAATGCCTAGGATTCATTACTGCTGGGAAGGAACAGAGAAAAAGTATTAAAATCAGGTCTGGTGCATTCTGCTTTGTGTGTGCAAACATACATGTACATGTGTGCATGTGTGTGCTAACTGGAAATGAAAGTGGGAACTAGGTAAGGACAATCATTAACTTTAAAACAGAATATAAGCAATGCTTTTAGAAGGGGAAATTTTATTTTAAAATGGCATAAAGCAAAGAATAAATTGTTAAAATTTAAAAGTAACGAAAGATTAACACTTGGACAGATAGATCTATCTCAGAACACAGCTGTTGTTCGAGTTTAACACAAGCCTTGTGACTTTGTTGTACAGAAAGGGCCTCAATATGAACCCCCGCGTGGCTGAGCCAGCCATCAAAGCACTTCTGACCCCGAGAATCCGCCCTGGGGGGCAGCTGAGATGCGCCATCAGGCCCAGGGTCCCTAAACTGCGGTACATGTGCTTCTGTGGTACGCAAACTATTTCCTAATAGTGTGCAGAAAACAAACAATCAAAAAAAAAAAAATCCAAAAATCCACCATCAAAGCCTGCCCCATCTGCCTTTTCTCTGGAAGTGACAAGATGAGCCAGCTAGATCCCTCTGGTACACAGAGTGAGGAGCTCAAGGCTGGGGGACAGGAGGAAGGGATTGGGGAAGGGAAGGGATTTAAGAAACCCGTGCTGGTGCCACCAGTGCACTTCTCCCTCTAAATAGAGCCTGGGAACTCCTCTTTTAGGCAACTGGCTAGCTGTTTTCCTAGGGTGGTAAACCAGATTGCATTTCTTTCTCAAAGGAGCAAGGTTGGGTGCCAGCAGAAACTCAGCTGTAGCAAGGCAGCTTCTGAACAAGAACTGATGCTGGTGCTACCCTGCAAGGCAGTGGCTCCTGTATCCCATCAGGTCTGGTGTCAGGAGGTGCTGAGGGCAGGGGGCTGCTCCCCTGGGAGATCCTCCGGGCTGCTGTGACTCCTGAAGCACGGAGCACGCGCTGCTCATAAACCCGCTGCTGTCCTGCACAGCAGGGCTCCCAGATGCCGCTCCCCTTGGAGCAAAAAGCAGCCAGCTGCGTGAGCTGAAGGAATCACATCGGGCTCTGTTATTCTAACAGATACAGCCAGGTGTCTTCCAGCAAAGCCCTAGCTGGGGCTTGCTTAAAAGTGTTAAAGCTTAAGATACGCTCTGTGGGGAACAAAATCAAACCAACTGGAAGTAATGTTGAAGTAATTTCAAAGGGGCATATAGGGATGTTCTTGTCTTTAAAAATAAAAATAAAATCATGAAACAAACACATGAAACCCCCAAGGATTACAAGTCCTGGAAATAATGCAGAGATGAGATAAAAAGAGAAAGTCTGTATGGTTCACAATTGAGCGAGAGTATGGTCCATCTAATTACTTATCCATCCATACCTGGAGGATTATCGGAAATGCTACATTTGCTGGCAATCAGAAATCATCTCCATCACCCATCTTCTGTGCTCTGAGGCCTGCGCAGCCCAGCTCCGAGTGGACGCCAGGGTTTGCCAGCCCTTCAGGGACAGGCACAAAAAGGAGCAGGACTGAACAGGCTGCACGCAGCCCTGCTGATGGAGTAGCTGGTCCCTTCCCCACTCGGCACATCCAGGCCTGAAGCTGACCTCACGAGTAACTTAAAATAGGAGTTGAATCTTAAATCCCCGCAACCTAGAGGTATGGGACAAGAAGGTCTCCTTGGCGTTTTATTGTTCTCAGGGTGGCACAGGGGAAAATATGGTGGGTTTGGAGCTACATTACCTGCCTTTTACGCAGACTGAAACTGTGGCTTTATTTTTATTGCTATTAATACACTATTGGAGGAAAAAAGAACATGCGTATGCTCTTGAAACCGTTGGTTGGGACTGCTCTTCCTGCTTGAATACTGCTGTTAATATTTGATAGCAGCTGCCTGAAAACAGAAGCCTTTGAACCGTTTATTGTCCTTGGGAGGTGGCAGCGTTTTTTTGTTTGTTTTTTGGTTTGTTCCGTATTTAAACTGAGCCTAGCTGCAAGTTTCTTGGGCATGGCATAAATGATTAGAGCTCTGTTCAAAAGTATTGTTGGTTTGAAGTATTCTTTTCGGATGTTACCATTTGTACTTTCAAACAAAACCCCTACTGATGAGGCGCAGCTCTGTGTGCTCGCACGGCTCCAAGGAGTGGTTGTGCGGTTACTCCACAGTGAGGATTAGTCACACATTAACCACAGCTGTAAAAACGTCTATGGGAAAATTACATCCAAACACTGAGGGCCTTTGAGTCGGCTGCTTATGACTGAAGAGGTGGGTTTCTGTATCATTTTTCTTCAGCATTGTGCAACATACATCTGAGCTGTTTACTTTGCTATCACAATGCATCATAGTTTTTCCTCTGGAGGACTTCAACCCCTTCCACAGACCATGGTCTACTGAGGTCTTACAGGTGGTGCTGAGTCAGCCAGTGTTTCCAAACCAAAAGGTCTCAGGGGGCCACTCACAGTTAGTTTAGTCACACTATTTCATTGCTACCTGAGGCAAAGTGGGTAGTGCCAAATGATGACTTGGGACCCTGTGGTTGTAACACCTTCAGGCCCGTGACACCTTTCTCATTACCAAGCTGGCAGCTAAAGTCTGTAGCAAATTCCCTGGGTTTTCACTCAATAGAAAACCATCACCCATCACTCTTGTTCTTCCTTCTACATGCACCTACACCCCATTCTGCATAGGCAGTCAACTCAGCATGGGTCTTGCACTCAGTTTCCAAGCCCTGCTCCTCTCCAGACCTTCTCGGAGCTAGTAAAGATGAAGAGCTTAGAAGGGAAGGAGAAAGAGGACTGCATCCCCCCCCAGAATGTGGGGCTTGGCAGTGCCGCTCTGTGCATCAAGCACTGACCTCTGACAGCCGTGGGTCCTGCAGTCCATGCTCCAGGGCTTCATGAACCAACCCTGGCCTCTGCCATCCCCCCGTTGCTGTTGAATTCCCTTGAAAGAAACCTTCTTAACGTGAAGGGGGAGGGCAGCGCAGATGAGAGATACACAAATAGGAATGCCTTCTCCAAAGTTGCTTTGGGCAAAGGAAGAAAAGCTGTGCTCACGAAGAGCATGTAATTACCATGTCCTCCGCCCCACCCTTGCCTTCTCAAGAGAAAATTCTCTCTTCGTACACCAGCCTGACTTCTGAATTTACTGGCTTGCTCCAGGCCCGTGTCACATGGCCCACTGCAAGTCAGCCTCTTTCATACAAACAAGCAAGGCTCCCGTAGACTCGAGCTGCCTGTTAAGCTCTCTGATACCTCTGCAAGAGACGTCCCCTGTGGGGACCCTCATCCCGCTTCCGTGGTTGCTTTCTGAAGCCCTGTCCTCACTCTGGCTCCTCCCTAAGAGAGGCAATTTTGGCTGGGGTAGGAGCCAACATATTACCACAAGGTGAGAAGCTGAATCGCTCTGGGAACATGCACGTTTTCTGTGTGCTGAGCTCACTTCCCCCCTCACCAAGCGCTGCTGCCTGCGGAGCCTGCTCCAGCTTGTTCTGCTAACCCAGAGCCATGGGTTTCAGACCGTCCTTCCCCTTCCACACCTGCAGTGACTAATGGAAGGTTGCCTCAGGCTTCTCACATTCTCCTTGCACAGGGCAACATAAACTCCAACTCTGCCTTGAGCAGGGAGACATTACTATTGATCTAGTACAGCCCTCTGAGAACCAGGAGATTGGAAATCAGACCGTGTGGCAATCCCCAATGTCAGGAATGGGACCCTAAAGCCTGCCCAGCACAACTCCCCCAGCCATCAGTGCTGTCACCCTTGCCACTCCACTGTGGCCCCTCAGCCACGTCCTTGTGCCCACCCACGCCCTGCCTGCACCTGGTGGCCCCCACGCAACTGCCGCCACTGCAACTGCCCCATTTCATCTTGCTACACAACGAGAATGTCCATGAACACCCCCAGCTGTTCGAACAGCCAGAACAGACTAAAGAGGCTTTTGGAATAGACTGGATAGCTGTGGTGGTTTAACTCAGGTGGGCAGCCGAGCTCCACCACAGCCACTCTCTCACACCCTCTCCTCAAAGGGAAAGGGGGAGAAAATACGATGGAAAGGGCTCAAGGGTTGAGATAAGGACAGGGAGATCACTCAACGATTATCGTCACAGGCAAAACAGACTCAGCATAGGGAGATTGGAGAAATTTATTACCTATTACTAAATGAGAAACAAAGAAACAAAGAAAAAAAATTAAAACCACCTTCCCCCCCTGTACCCTCTTCTGTCTCCTCTCCCTGAGCAGTGCAGGGGAACGAGGAATGGGGGCTGCAGTCAGTCCCTGACGCTTCATCTCCACTGCTCCCTCACGGTCCCTCTCTGCCCCTGCTCCACGTGGGGTCCCTCCCACGGGATGCCGTCCTTCCCGAACTGAGCCTGCGGTGGTTGCCCACAGGCAGCAGCTCCTCAAGAACTGCTCCCACTGGCTCCGTATCATGGGGTCCATCCATCAGGAGCAAACTGCTCCAGCACGGGTCACCCATGGGTGGCAGCTCCCCCCAGACCCCCTGCTCCTGCGTAGGCAAAATTTCTGAGTTTTGACCTCAGAGTTTCCAGCTCCTGTACTTACACATTCAGACCACCACAGCCAAGGGGAGCACCGCTCCCCAGTGTGACCACTCAACAGTCCTTTGGGCTTTCTGACACAGGAATGGAAAGCAGTGGGTGAGAGGGAGTCCCCAGCAGCCTCAGCAGCACCCACAAACCCAGGGCATGGCCAGGGCCAGGCCCGTGCCTGCCCCAGGCCTCCTGGCCCAGGCTGGCCAGGCCTGGCTGGGACACGGCCTCCCGTCCCAGGCAGGGCCTGCCTCAGCACCAGCCCTGACTCCTACCTGCGGCTTTTTAATATCTTCATCAATGATACAGACGACGGGATTGAGTGCACCCTCAGCAAGTTTGCAGATGACACCAAGCTGAGTGGTGCAGTTGATACAAGAGAAGGAAGGGCTGCCATCCAAAGGGACCTAGACAGCCTAAAGAAGTGGGCCCATGGGAACCTAATGAGGTTCAACAAGGCCAAACGCATGGTGCTGCACCTGGGTCAGGGCAATCCCAGGCTTGAGGACGGACTGAGAGAAGAACTCATTGAGAGCAGCCCTGCAGAGAAGGACTTGGGGGTTCTGGTGGACAAAAAACTCGACATGAGCCAGCAGTGTGTGCTTGCAGCCCAGAAGGCCAACTGCATCCCGGGCTGCATCAGCAGAGGAGTGGCCAGCAGGTGGAGGGAGGTGATTGTCCCCCTCTGCTCTGCCCTTGTGAGGCCCCACTTGGGGCACTGCGTCCAGGTCTGAGGCCCCCAGCACAACAAATGTGAACCTGTTAGAGTGAGTACAGAGGAGGGTACAAAGATGATCAGAGGGCTGGAGCACCTCTCCTATGAAGAAAGGCTGAGAGAGCTGGGGATGTTCAGCCTGAAGAAGAGAAGGCTCAGGGGAGACCTCATTATGACCATTTCATACTTAAAGGGGTCTTATAAAAAAGGTGGAGAAGGACTCTTTACTTGTGTAGATAACGATAGAGCAAGGGGGAATGATCTTAAATTAAAAGAGGATAGATTTAGTCTGGACATTAGGAGGAAATTCTTCTCTCAGAGGGTGGTGAGGCACTGGCACAGGTTGCCCAGAGAAGTTGTAGATACCCCATCCCCTAGGGATGTTCAAGGGCAGACTGGATGAGGCCCTGGGCAACCTGATCTAGTGGGTGGCGTCCCTGCCCATGGCAGGGGGGTTGGAACTGGGTGATCTTTGGGGTCCCTTCCAACCCAAACCATTCTATGACCCTATGATTTTATGATTCTCCGTCACACTCTGGACACCCCACCTCATTGCTTTCTGCCCTTTGCTGCCTTGAAGGACTGGCACTGCTCCCAGCCCGGGCATGCAGCTGTGGTATGCAGGAGACCTCCAGGGAGCTTGGCAGCCCATGCTGCCTCTGAAAGCCTCAGGGGAAGGCCAACCCCAACCCACTCCTCCCCACAGAAGCAGCCAACAGCGCTGCCAGCCTTGCCCATGCAAGGAGGGCCTAGTAGTGAGCAGGGGAGCTGCAGCGCTTCCCCAGGAAATTAGAGACACTTGCCCATGAGTGTGCTTCCAGTGACACATTTATTGAGAGAGCCCCCGCTCCCTTGTCGGGCTGGCAGGGATCTGCTGCTTGCTGGCTCCGTGCCCTGCTGGGTCCTGCTGAACCTTGGACCAGTAAGGGGAAGAGTGTGGCCAGACAGGGCAGGGGATGGGGGCTCCTGGATTTCAATGTTCTTTGTGGTTCTCTGAGCACAGTGTGCTCATGATACCGGTGCCAGGAAAATGTTGCAGAAGCTTCCCTTGTGCGATTACAGGGATTGATATGACTCCTCTGCGCCCCTCTGGCTGCTGGGTGGCAGTGATATTCTTCTGGCCCTGCTGCCCCTTGGCCCTGTCTGCGAATGGTTTCTTCTCTCCCACTGTCTCTCCTCCAGCTGCACCTGGGACTGCAGTTGCAGACGGAGCCAAATTCTGGGAGCTTTCAGTGGCAGACAGATTGTGGTTTGGGGCTTTGATGCACTTAGGGCGGAGTCTTGCAAAGATGGGTCCGTCCTGGGAGCAGCCCTTGTCCTTCCGTGCCCTTCTACGTCTTTGCGTGGCACGGCCCCGGTGCCCTCTGCTGCAGGGTCCATCCATGATTGCCCTGCATTGTCTGGGAGCTGCTTCGGCTGTGAAGCCTGCACCTGCTTCTGCAGATCTTTAGCAATTTTTTTGGCTTTGTGGCAGTCTCTTGGTGCTACGAGGACCTCTGGTACGTGGGGCATATCAAAAGCAATCCAAACGTGGTGTGGAGGCCGTGGTAGAGCTGAGGGTCTGTCCTCACTGGAGCTGTGTTTTCTCTGTGGGGGTCTTCTTCTTGGAGATATTGGTGTCCCCATGTCCCCTGTAGTGGAGATGCTGGGGCCCTCACCCTTTTTATCTGATTGACCCCGCGGAGCTCCCTTGCTCTGTGGCCACGCCTGCTCTGCCTGGATGGAAGGGGAATCCCCTACTGCCCCAGGGTCCTGGTTCATCTTGCTGATGCCAGGCAGGGTCGTCTTGCTGGTCGTGCTGCTGCCGTTGGCTCTTCCTCCACACTCCATTTTCTGGTGGGGTCTGTCCCCATCCTCCTGAGGCTTCATCCCTTGTTCCACTCTCAGAATAGCTGCTGGCACAGAGTGGACAGGCTCCTGCATCCCCCGGGTGAATGCGTCCTCGGGGGCTGCTGCCTCTTGCTGAGGGCCAGGGGTCTGCACTGACAGCTGCACTGCCGACTTCGTGGTGTGAGCGTGCCGCTGACAGCGCAGGCTGGGTGAGCAGTGGCACTGCCTGGTGTTCCTCTGTGGATCCTCAGTCTGGGAGTCTTTTTGTCCCAGGACGGGGTCTGAAGATCTTTTCATGCAAGCCAGGATCCCTGGTAGCCCGAAGAGCTCTTTTGTCTGCTTTTGTCCGTTAGGCCCCTCCAGATGATGGTTCACAGTCTTTTCCACACAGGGTGGGTCCTTCTCCACAGGAGTCACCACCACATGTGGCTCTGCTCGCCATTGGGGTGATCGAGGAGCTGTGGTTGGGACAGCTGTCCTTGCTTCCAGGACAGTGGCTGAAAAGCTCCCCTCACAGGACAACAGCATCTCTGACAGTCCAAATTGCTTTTGTATATACATTTTTTCCACTACATGCTCCAGCTGATTTTTCACAGCCTTGTCTATGAAGGTCAGGTCCCACACCATGGGAACCGCCTTCATATTAGGCTCTTCTTCTTGCTTCGATACTTTCAAAGCAGAGGCTGGATCATTTTGTGGAGGCTTGTCCCCATCAGCTGGCAGGCGCAGTTTCTCCTCCTCTTTCTTATGTGAGGTGAAGTAGTTTAAGGCCTCCTTGGATTTCTTTTGTGGCAAAGATGTCTTCATTTCCATGGAGTGGAATTTGGGCACCTCTGGAGGATGGGTGGGAGCAGCCTGCTGGACCTGGACGTGTTGCTGGTGTTGGTGCACACTGCTGGCCCTGTGGCATCTGACCACTTCTTTCCTGCAGGGTTGGCAAGTGTCATGGTCATGCTGCTCCCCTGGGCCAGCCTTGGGATGCATGAGGCCAGGCTGGAACACAGAAGCATGAAGTGAGTCTTCTTTCTGCAGAGGAGTGGGGGTAGATGCCCTTGAAATCTGTCCGGTTTCGCTCTCCATGATGGTAGTGCAGGAGATGGTGCTCCAAGAGTCCAGAGACATCGTTGAAGAGCAGCTGGTTTCACTCTCTGTGTCAGAAGTGGTAGACTCACTGCTGTCCTCTGGCAACTCCAGGTTGAGCCTGTGAGGAGGAGGAGGAGGAGGAGGAGGAGGAGGAGGAGAAGGAGAAGGAGAAGGAGAAGGAAGATGATGGGAATGCTGAGCCAAGCACTCCTGAGCACCCTGGGACTCTCCCTCTGCCCCTAAGGAGCTGGCAGGCTGTGTCATTTCTGTGGGGTCCCCCAAGGGGCCCCTTGGTCCCTTGCCCAAGGCTCCCTCTCTGCTGGCTGGGCACAGAAGCTCCATTTGCCCCAGAAAGAGAGGGGACACTGCTATCTCTGTGCCTCGGCAGTAAATCCTTCTGCAAGGGCATTGCTTCTCGGATTTTAGTCCGCAAATTTCCCTGTGCCCCCACAAGCCATTGCACTCATCCATGCCCCCAAACCCTGCCCCTGTTCCCATCCCTATCCCCGTCCCCTTCCCCTCCTCGGTGGTCTCACATTTCCATGTATCTGTTGAGGTCCTCAAGGGTCCTGTTGAACAGTTGGGCTAGTTCAACTATTCCATCCATCTTTGCGTGCTCGGGACATCTGCAAAGGGGCAAAGGGCAGCGTTAGTGGGACCTCCTTTGGTGGGGGGCTGACTAGAGGGGGCTGTCACGCCCCAGCAGCGACGATTCCACTTACTGCTTCCTCTTACGCCATGAAGAGTTGTGGAGGGTCCAAACTGGTGGCAGAGAAGACAGAGAGTCAGTGGATGGGGAGGCCGTGGGGGGACGGCGGGTACATGGGGCCAGGCGGTGTCTTTGCAGGGCACCTGCCCTTGCCCAGGGCCGCTCACCTCTGCGATTCTCCTGGTTCCTTCTGTAACAGCACCTCCTCGTCCTCCCTTCCTACATGGGCACAGAAAGCAGCGGGTGAGAGGGAGTCCCCAGCAGCCTCAGCGGCACCCACAAACCCAGGGCATGGCCAGGGCCAGGCCCGTGCCTGCCCCAGGCCTCCTGGCCCAGGCTGGCCAGGCCTGGCTGGGACACGGCCTCCCGTCCCAGGCAGGGCCTGCCTCAGCACCAGCCCTGACTCCTACCTGCGGCTTGCCACACGGCATCATGGAGAAGCAGGCAAACGCCAGCAGCAGCAGCCACAGGAAGGAGCAGAAGGCCCAGAAGGCTTCTGGGCTGGGGAAGAAGCTCATTCCCCAGGGATCAGCCATGCCTGTGACTTGCCAGAGAGCGCCAAACTTGGCTGGCTTGAGGAGGATCAGCTGGACCGCGCTCACGGTCCCCTTGCTCCACCTTCCCAGCTCAAGCTTGTCCCTCTTCGCTCGTCAGCTCGTGGCAAAATGGCAGCCAGCCTCGCTCAGCCCCACTTATATAGCCCGCCCCCGATTGTGATGCGCGTTGACTCGGGGTTGTCATCCCTCCCCAGCTGTGGTGACAGCAGCGCTCAGCCATGGCAACGTTTGTGATGCAGGGACAGCGGGGATGAGGTGGCCCTCCCCGAGCTGAGCTAAACCCCAGGAGGTGCCCTTCACCCGAGCACCAGGCAGCAGCCAGCCCAGCCGGGCCAGCTCAGCGCAGCGGGGCCATGGCCAGCCCGCCTCAGTGCTGAGAGCTGGCCCTGCGCAGGGCCCTGCAAGACCTCTGGCTTCTCACTAGGTAGGGCCAAACAGGAAGAAAAAGAGCAAGAAAATGTGTGGCTGAAATACAGGCAAGGCAATCGCTCCCTGACTACCGTTCAGGGGCAAAGAGGACGGCAGGGATTCACCAAAGGGAAGTCCTGCCTGACCAACTCGATAAGCTTGTAGACAAGCTGTAGACGTATGGGCTGGATGGGCAGTCAGTGGGGTGGACTGAAAACTGGCAGAATGGTCGAGCCCACAGGGTGGCTGGTGATCAGTGGCACAAAGTCTAGGTGGAGGCCAGTAACTAGTGGTATACGCCAGGGGTCAATACTGGATCCAGTCCTGTTTAGCATCTTCATTAGTGACCTGCATGATGGGGCAGACGTCTGCAGATGGCACAAAACTGGGGGGAGCGGCAGATACACCAGAGGGTTGTGCTGCCATCCAGAGGGTCCTGGACAGGAGGGAGAAATGGGCCGGAAGGAACATCTTGAAGATCAGCCAGGGGAATTCTGTGCAAAGTCCTGCACCTGGGTAGGCACAACCCCTGGCACCAGGACATACTGGGGACCGCCCCGCTGGAAAGCAGCTTGGAGGAAAGGGACCTGGGGGTCCTGGTGAACATGAGCCAGCAACGCACCCTTGCTGCAAAGAAGGCTAATAGTATCCTGGGCTGCATCAGGCAAAGTATTGTCAGCAGGTCAGGAGAGGTGATCCTGCCCCTCTACTCTGCACTGGTGAGGCCACACCTGGAGTAGCGTGTCCAGTTCTGGGCTCCGCGGTACAAGGCAGACGTGGGCATACTGGAGAGAGTCCAGTGTAGGGCCACAAAGACAATCAAGGGACTGGAGCGTGTCTCCTGTGAGGAAAGGCTGAGAGAGCTTTTCAGCCTGGAGGAGAGAAGGCTGGGGGGATCTTATCAGTGTCCATCAGTCCCTGAAGGGGGGTGCAAGGAGACTGGAGCCAGGTTCTGTTTGGTGGTGCCCTGTGCCAGGACAAGAGGCGACGGGCGCAAACTGCAACACAGGAGGTTCCCTCTGAGCAGGAGGAAGCACTTTCTTTATGTGAGGGTGACCAAGCACTGGCACAGGTTGCCCAGGGGCTGTGGAGTCTCCTCCCTGGAGATCTTCAAAAGCCGCCTGGATGTGGTCCTGGGCACCCTGCTCCGGGTGTCTGCTGGAGCAGGGACATTGAACCAGATGAGCTCCAGAGGTCCCTTCCAACCTCAAACTAGTCTGTGATTCTGTGACTCAGCTTGGGGAAATTAACTGAATCTTAGACACCCAACTGTTGGTTTGTGTATTGGGAAGTAAAGGCGATAAACATTTAAACACCTAGTGAAACGGAGTGAGACCTGCAAGAGCTCTTCTTTATCACTCCTCTCTGCCAGCTCTCACTGCTCTCTTCCTCCCACTTAGGGTTCCTGCTCACGTCCACCTTCTTGTCTGTTTTCTTGCCTCAGTAAGTGCTTGGGCATGTAGAGCTCCTAGTGAGCCCCAGAGCTCAGGACTCTGACCCCAGCACCTTCCAAGGGGTTTGGGGTTATCTCCAAGCCACAACCGTGATCCTCCTTGAAACAGAGAGGCAGGGACTTTGGAGATGAGCCCACCCCATTCCACAGCAAGAAGGCATCTGTCTGCTATTCCCAGGGTCACACTGCCTGTCCTGGCGCAGATGGAAGAACAGGCACTGGGGCCTCTGTCATCTCAACTTCTGCTAACAATAGACATGGAGAAAGCTGAGGCGTTCAACAACTTCTTTGCCTCAGTCTTCACTGACAGGCAGGCTTCCCAAGTCTTTTGTTTCCCTGAACCCGTAGATGGAGGTTGGGGGATCAAAGTCCCACCCACTATAAGCGAAGAGCAGTTTCGAGACCTTAGAGACCCATGGCAGGGGGGTGGAACTAGATGATCAGGAAGCATCATGCTCACAGTCTCTCATCCTCCTGGGGGATCTCAGTCACACAGACGTTTGCGGGGAAAGCCTCATGGCAGGCAGTAAGCAATCCAGGAGACTTCTGGAGTCCATTGAGGACAAGTTCCTATTCCACGTATTAAACCAACCAGAGGAGAAGTGTTACTGGACCTGGTGCTCACCAATGCAGAAGGAGCTCATTAAAGAAGTTGAGATTGGAGGAAGCCTAGGTTGCAGTGACCATGCCCTAGATGGTCAGAGGATCTGATCAGAACTGGCAACTCTTTAAGGATGTCTTCCTCGGAGCGCAAGAGCTCTGTATTTCCATTTGTAATACATCAAACCAGGAAGGCAGGAAACCGCCGTGGTTGAATAAGGATCTGCTGGTGAAACTCAGGCAAAAGAAGGAAACGCACAGACGGTGGAAAGAGGGCCGTGTGCCCTGGGAAGAGTACAGTAATGCTCTCTGGATGTGCAGGGATGGGATCAGGAAAGCCAAGGCACTGACAGAACTAAACTTGGCAAGGGATGCAAAGAATAACATAAAGGGGTTCTACAGGTACATTGGCCACAGAAGAAAGACTAGGGAGAGTGTAGCGCCTCTGCCTAATGAAGATGGAGAACTGGTAACAACAGATGTGGAGAAGGCAGAGGTACTTAGCAACTTCTTTGCCTCGATCTACACTAGTGGTCAGGCTTCCCACATCCCTTGTGTCCCCAGATCTCTAGGCAGGGGCTGGGGAAGCAGAGTCCTTCCAACTGTAAGGAAGAGCAGGTTTGGGACCTCCTGATGCAACTTAACAACTGCAAGTCTATGGGGCCTGAGGGAGTTGGCTGATGTAGTTGCCAAGTCACTCTCCATCATATTTGAAAAATCACGGCAGTGAGGCGAAGTCCACAGTGACTGGAAAAAGGGAAACATTTTAAAATTTTAAAAAGGGTAGAAAAGAAGACCTGGGGAACTACACACTGGTGAGCCTCACCTATGTGCCTGGGAAGATCATGGAATGAATCTTCCTGGAGGCAATGTTAAGGCACATGCAGGACAAGGAGGTGATCTGCGACAGCCAGCATGGCTTCACCAAGGGCAAATCATGCCTGACCAATCTGCTGGCCTTCTGTGGTGGAGTGACCGCATCAGCTGACAAGGGAGGACTGAACCATGTCATCTACTTGGACTTCTGTAAGGCCTCTGACACGGTCCCACATGACATCCTGATCTCCAGATTGGAGAGACACGGATTTGATGGGTAGACCATTTAGTGAATAAGGAGTTGGCTTGAAGGTCGCACCCAGAGTGGTGGTCAATGGCTCTATGTCCAGGTGGAGACCGGTGACGAGCGGTGTCCCTCAGGGGTCTGTCCTGGGACCGGTGCTTTTTAAGCCTTTGGGCTTTCCGACACAGGAACGGAAAGCAGTGGGTGAGAGGGAGTCCCCAGCAGCCTCAGCAGCACCCACAAACCCAGGGCATGGCCAGGGCCAGGCCCGTGCCTGCCCCAAGCCTCCTGGCCCAGGCTGGCCAGGCCTGGCTGGGACACGGCCTCCCGTCCCAGGCAGGGCCTGCCTCAGCACCAGCCCTGACTCCTACCTGCGGCTTTTTAATATCTTCATCAATGATACAGACGACGGGATTGAGTGCACCCTCAGCAAGTTTGCAGATGACACCAAGCTGAGTGGTGCAGTTGATACAAGAGAAGGAAGGGCTGCCATCCAAAGGGACCTAGACAGCCTAAAGAAGTGGGCCCATGGGAACCTAATGAGGTTCAACAAGGCCAAACGCATGGTGCTGCACCTGGGTCAGGGCAATCCCAGGCTTGAGGACGGACTGAGAGAAGAACTCATTGAGAGCAGCCCTGCAGAGAAGGACTTGGGGGTTCTGGTGGACAAAAAACTCGACATGAGCCAGCAGTGTGTGCTTGCAGCCCAGAAGGCCAACTGCATCCCGGGCTGCATCAGCAGAGGAGTGGCCAGCAGGTGGAGGGAGGTGATTGTCCCCCTCTGCTCTGCCCTTGTGAGGCCCCACTTGGGGCACTGCGTCCAGGTCTGAGGCCCCCAGCACAACAAATGTGAACCTGTTAGAGTGAGTACAGAGGAGGGTACAAAGATGATCAGAGGGCTGGAGCACCTCTCCTATGAAGAAAGGCTGAGAGAGCTGGGGATGTTCAGCCTGAAGAAGAGAAGGCTCAGGGGAGACCTCATTATGACCATTTCATACTTAAAGGGGTCTTATAAAAAAGGTGGAGAAGGACTCTTTACTTGTGTAGATAACGATAGAGCAAGGGGGAATGATCTTAAATTAAAAGAGGATAGATTTAGTCTGGACATTAGGAGGAAATTCTTCTCTCAGAGGGTGGTGAGGCACTGGCACAGGTTGCCCAGAGAAGTTGTAGATACCCCATCCCCTAGGGATGTTCAAGGGCAGACTGGATGAGGCCCTGGGCAACCTGATCTAGTGGGTGGCGTCCCTGCCCATGGCAGGGGGGTTGGAACTGGGTGATCTTTGGGGTCCCTTCCAACCCAAACCATTCTATGACCCTATGATTTTATGATTCTCCGTCACACTCTGGACACCCCACCTCATTGCTTTCTGCCCTTTGCTGCCTTGAAGGACTGGCACTGCTCCCAGCCCGGGCATGCAGTTGTGGTATGCAGGAGACCTCCAGGGAGCTTGGCAGCCCATGCTGCCTCTGAAAGCCTCAGGGGAAGGCCACCCCCAACCCACTCCTCCCCACAGAAGCAGCCAACAGCGCTGCCAGCCTTGCCCATGCAAGGAGGGCCTAGTAGTGAGCAGGGGAGCTGCAGCGCTTCCCCAGGAAATTAGAGACACTTGCCCATGAGTGTGCTTCCAGTGACACATTTATTGAGAGAGCCCCCGCTCCCTTGTCGGGCTGGCAGGGATCTGCTGCTTGCTGGCTCCGTGCCCTGCTGGGTCCTGCTGAACCTTGGACCAGTAAGGGGAAGAGTGTGGCCAGACAGGGCAGGGGATGGGGGCTCCTGGATTTCAATCTTCTTTGTGGTTCTCTGAGCACAGTGTGCTCATGATACCGGTGCCAGGAAAATGTTGCAGAAGCTTCCCTTGTGCGATTACAGGGATTGATATGACTCCTCTGCGCCCCTCTGGCTGCTGGGTGGCAGTGATATTCTTCTGGCCCTGCTGCCCCTTGGCCCTGTCTGCGGATGGTTTCTTCTCTTCCACTGTCTCTCCTCCAACTGCACCTGGGACTGCAGTTGCAGACGGAGCCAAATTCTGGGAGCGTTCAGTCTCTCCCGCTGTCTTTCCTCCAGCTGCACCTGGGACTGCAGTTGCAGACGGAGCCAAATTCTGGGAGCTTTCAGTGGCAGACAGATTGTGGTTTGGGGCTTTGATGCACTTAGGGCGGAGTCTTGCAAAGATGGGTCCGTCCTGGGAGCAGCCCTTGTCCTTCCGTGCCCTTCTACGTCTTCTGCGTGGCACGGCCCCGGTGCCCTCTGCTGCAGGGTCCATCCATGATTGCCCTGCATTGTCTGGGAGCTGCTTCGGCTGTGAAGCCTGCACCTGCTTCTGCAGATCTTTAGCAATTTTTTTGGCTTTGTGGCAGTCTCTTGGTGCTACGAGGACCTCTGGTACGTGGGGCATATCAAAAGCAATCCAAACGTGGTGTGGAGGCCGTGGTAGAGCTGAGGGTCTGTCCTCACTGGAGCTGTGTTTTCTCTGTGGGGGTCTTCTTCTTGGAGATGTTGGTGTCCCCATGTCCCCTGTAGTGGAGATGCTGGGGCCCTCACCCTTTTTATCTGATTGACCCCGCGGAGCTCCCTTGCTCTGTGGCCACGCCTGCTCTGCCTGGATGGAAGGGGAATCCCCTACTGCCCCAGGGTCCTGGTTCATCTTGCTGATGCCAGGCAGGGTCGTCTTGCTGGTCGTGCTGCTGCCGTTGGCTCTTCCTCCACACTCCATTTTCTGGTGGGGTCTGTCCCCATCCTCCTGAGGCTTCATCCCTTGTTCCACTCTCAGAATAGCTGCTGGCACAGAGTGGACAGGCTCCTGCATCCCCCGGGTGAATGCGTCCTCGGGGGCTGCTGCCTCTTGCTGAGGGCCAGGGGTCTGCACTGACAGCTGCACTGCCGACTTCGTGGTGTGAGCGTGCCGCTGACAGCGCAGGCTGGGTGAGCAGTGGCACTGCCTGGTGTTCCTCTGTGGATCCTCAGTCTGGGAGTCTTTTTGTCCCAGGACGGGGTCTGAAGATCTTTTCATGCAAGCCAGGATCCCTGGTAGCCCGAAGAGCTCTTTTGTCTGCTTTTGTCCGTTAGGCCCCTCCAGATGACGGTTCACAGTCTTTTCCACACAGAGTGGGTCCTTCTCCACAGGAGTCACCACCACATGTGGCTCTGCTCGCCATTGGGGTGATCGAGGAGCTGTGGTTGGGACAGCTGTCCTTGCTTCCAGGACAGTGGCTGAAAAGCTCCCCTCACAGGACAACAGCATCTCTGACAGTCCAAATTGCTTTTGTATATACATTTTTTCCACTACATGCTCCAGCTGATTTTTCACAGCCTTGTCTATGAAGGTCAGGTCCCACACCATGGGAACCGCCTTCATATTAGGCTCTTCTTCTTGCTTCGATACTTTCAAAGCAGAGGCTGGATCATTTTGTGGAGGCTTGTCCCCATCAGCTGGCAGGCGCAGTTTCTCCTCCTCTTTCTTATGTGAGGTGAAGTAGTTTAAGGCCTCCTTGGATTTCTTTTGTGGCAAAGATGTCTTCATTTCCATGGAGTGGAATTTGGGCACCTCTGGAGGATGGGTGGGAGCAGCCTGCTGGACCTGGACGTGTTGCTGGTGTTGGTGCACACTGCTGGCCCTGTGGCATCTGACCACTTCTTTCCTGCAGGGTTGGCAAGTGTCATGGTCATGCTGCTCCCCTGGGCCAGCCTTGGGATGCATGAGGCCAGGCTGGAACACAGAAGCATGAAGTGAGTCTTCTTTCTGCAGAGGCGTGGGGGTGGATGCCCTTGAAATCTGTCCGGTTTCGCTCTCCGTGATGGTAGTGCAGGAGATGGTGCTCCAAGAGTCCAGAGACATCGTTGAAGAGCAGCTGGTTTCACTCTCTGTGTCAGAAGTGGTAGACTCACTGCTGTCCTCTGGCAACTCCAGGTTGAGCCTGTGAGGAGGAGGAGGAGGAGGAGGAGGAGGAGGAGGAGAAGGAGAAGGAGAAGGAAGATGATGGGAATGCTGAGCCAAGCACTCCTGAGCACCCTGGGACTCTCCCTCTGCCCCTAAGGAGCTGGCAGGCTGTGTCATTTCTGTGGGGTCCCCCAAGGGGCCCCTTGGTCCCTTGCCCAAGGCTCCCTCTCTGCTGGCTGGGCACAGAAGCTCCATTTGCCCCAGAAAGAGAGGGGACACTGCTATCTCTGTGCCTCGGCAGTAAATCCTTCTGCAAGGGCATTGCTTCTCGGATTTTAGTCCGCAAATTTCCCTGTGCCCCCACAAGCCATTGCACTCATCCATGCCCCCAAACCCTGCCCCTGTTCCCATCCCCATCCCCTTCCCCTTCCCCTCCTCAGTGGTTTCACATTTCCATGTATCTGTTGAGGTCCTCAAGGGTCCTGTTGAACAGTTGGGCTAGTTCAACTATTCCATCCATCTTTGCGTGCTCGGGACATCTGCAAAGGGGCAAAGGGCAGCGTTAGTGGGACCTCCTTTGGTGGGGGGCTGACTAGAGGGGGCTGTCACGCCCCAGCAGCGACGATTCCACTTACTGCTTCCTCTTACGCCATGAAGAGTTGTGGAGGGTCCAAACTGGTGGCAGAGAAGACAGAGAGTCAGTGGATGGGGAGGCCGTGGGGGGACGGCGGGTACATGGGGCCAGGCGGTGTCTTTGCAGGGCACCTGCCCTTGCCCAGGGCCGCTCACCTCTGCGATTCTCCTGGTTCCTTCTGTAACAGCACCTCCTCGTCCTCCCTTCCTACATGGGCACAGAAAGCAGCGGGTGAGAGGGAGTCCCCAGCAGCCTCAGCGGCACCCACAAACCCAGGGCATGGCCAGGGCCAGGCCCGTGCCTGCCCCAGGCCTCCTGGCCCAGGCTGGCCAGGCCTGGCTGGGACACGGCCTCCCGTCCCAGGCAGGGCCTGCCTCAGCACCAGCCCTGACTCCTACCTGCGGCTTGCCACACGGCATCATGGAGAAGCAGGCAAACGCCAGCAGCAGCAGCCACAGGAAGGAGCAGAAGGCCCAGAAGGCTTCTGGGCTGGGGAAGAAGCTCATTCCCCAGGGATCAGCCATGCCTGTGACTTGCCAGAGAGCGCCAAACTTGGCTGGCTTGAGGAGGATCAGCTGGACCGCGCTCACGGTCCCCTTGCTCCACCTTCCCAGCTCAAGCTTGTCCCTCTTCGCTCGTCAGCTCGTGGCAAAATGGCAGCCAGCCTCGCTCAGCCCCACTTATATAGCCCGCCCCCGATTGTGATGCGCGTTGTCTCTGGGTTGTCATCCCTCCCCAGCTGTGATGACAGCAGCGCTCAGCCATGGCAACGTTTGTGATGCAGGGACAGCGGGGATGAGGTGGCCCTCCCCGAGCTGAGCTAAACCCCAGGAGGTGACCTTCACCCGAGCACCAGGCAGCAGCCAGCCCAGCCAGGCCAGCTCAGCGCAGCGGGGCCATGGCCAGCCCACCCCAGTGCCGAGAGCTGGCCCTGCGCAGGGCCCTGCAAAGCCTCTGGCCTCTCACTAGGTGTGGTTGTAGCCCCGGTTGTGCGCTGCACTCCCCCTTCTGAGAGACCATGAACCGCTTCACGACCCTCATGTGTCCAGCAAAGCAACGATGGCGACACAGTGACAATGGTGAAGGCCCAAGGGAGCCTGTTTAGACCACCCCAGCCAAGAGGAGCACCGCTCCCCGGAGTATGACCACTCAACAGTCCTTCGCTGAAAGGGGAATTGACGTGGGGAGGGCTCGCTGTGGCTGGGCAGCCAGGAACCCCCACAGCCAGCTCAACCCCCTTACTCTGAGTGGTACCAGGGAGATAATGGGAAGGACAACAGTGAGAAAACTCCTGGTTGAAATAAAAGCTGGGCAATTGGTCACCGACTACTTTCATAGGGATAGACTACTAAGCTTGGGGAAATTAACTGAAATTTAATCGCCAAATTACTGGTTTGGCATAGGGAAGTGAAGGTCATAAACGTTTCCACACTTAGCGAAATGCAGTGGGACTTGCAAGAGCTTTTCCCTGGTGTTCCCCCATATCAGCTCTCGCTGCTCTCTTCCTCTGACTTGGGGATCCTGCTCATGTCCTTTTCCTTGGCCTTTTGCTCGCCTCAGCATGTGCTAGGGCAGGTAGAGCTGCTGCTGAGCCCCAGAGCTCAGGGCTGTGATCCTGGCACCCTCCCAGGACTTTCAGGTCACTGCCTCCATGTCACAACCTCGATCCTCCTTGAAAGGGAGAGGCAGGGGCTTGGAGGAGATGGGCCCACCCCATCCCACAGCAAGAAGCAGAAGTCATGCCCACAGAGGCGCCTGTCTGCTGTTCTGCCTGTCCTAGTGCAGCCAGAACAACAGGCACTGGGGCCTCCATCTTCTCTGTCCCTGGCAGACACACAACGTGCTTTCTCTCTGCCAGTTGCTGTCCTGAAGGACCTACACTGCTCCCAGACGCAAACCGTAGCTGTGGTGTGCAGGGGACTTCCAGGGAGGGGGGCAGCCCACACTGCCTCTGAAGGCCTCAGGTGGAAGGCCAGCCCTATGTCCGTGCTCTCAGGCACCTGCAGCGCCATCCTAGTCCTGGCCTCTCCTCCAAAAGGTGCTAACAGAGCTGCCCACCTTGCCCATGCAAGCAGGTGCGAGCAGTGAGCAGGGAACGGTGCCTCTGCTCCTCCAAAGGAAAGAAGAAACACACATGAGGTCGCTTGGAAAGACACATTTAATGGGAGAGCTCCTGCTCCCTGGTGGCTCCAGGCAGGGATGGTTGCAGCTTTCCGTTTCTGCAGGAAGCCCAAGCAATCCCCTAATCCCATGGTGAGACTCTGCTTTCCAGCGTTGGTTCTCTTCCCGTGAGGCTCCTCACCTCACTTCTTGATGCAGGCAAGTAGGGCCTTGCCTGCATCTCGGAGTCTGGTCCAGGCACACTGAAGGCAAAGGAGGATGGGGGTGAGCACACAGCAGAGGCCGCCTGGCAGAGGTGGTGTCTCTGTCCTAGGATTCCTGTGTCTGGCTGCTGCACATCTGGGGAGCCCTCTTTGCTCATCAGCTCGTGGGCAAAATGGCAGCCAGCCTCGCTCAGCCCCACTTACATAACCCATAACCGCCGCCGTTTGGGATGCGCGTTGTCTCGGGGTTGTCATCCCTCCCCAGCTGTGGTGACAGCAGCGCTCAGCCATGGCAACGTTTGTGATGCAGGGACAGCGGGGATGAGGTGGCCCTCCCCGAGCTGAGCTAAACCCCAGGAGGTGCCCTTCACCCGAGCACCAGGCAGCAGCCAGCCCAGCCGGGCCAGCTCAGCGCAGCAGGGCCATGGCCAGCCCAGCTCAGTGCTGAGAGCTGGCCCTGCGCAGGGCCCTGCAAGACCTCTGGCTTCTCACTAGGTAGGGCCAAACAGGAAGAAAAAGAGCAAGAAAATGTATGGCTGAAATACAGGCAAGGCAATCGCTCCCTGACTACTGTTCAGGGGCAAAGAGGACGGCAGGGATTCACCAAAGGGAAGTCCTGCCTGACCAACTCGATAAGCTTGTAGACAAGCTGTAGACGTATGGGCTGGATGGGCAGTCAGTGGGGTGGACTGAAAACTGGCAGAATGGTCGAGCCCACAGGGTGGCTGGTGATCAGTGGCACAAAGTCTAGGTGGAGGCCAGTAACTAGTGGTATACGCCAGGGGTCAGTACTGGATCCAGTCCTGTTTAGCATCTTCATTAGTGACCTGCATGATGGGGCAGACGTCTGCAGATGGCACAAAACTTGGGGGAGTGGCAGATACACCAGAGGGTTGTGCTGCCATCCAGAGGGTCCTGGACAGGAGGGAGAAATGGGCCGGAAGGAACATCTTGAAGATCAGCCAGGGGAATTCTGTGCAAAGTCCTGCACCTGGGTAGGCACAACCCCTGGCACCAGGACATACTGGGGACCGCCCCGCTGGAAAGCAGCTTGGAGGAAAGGGACCTGGGGGTCCTGGTGAACATGAGCCAGCAACGCACCCTTGCTGCAAAGAAGGCTAATAGTATCCTGGGCTGCATCAGGCAAAGTATTGTCAGCAGGTCAGGAGAGGTGATCCTGCCCCTCTACTCTGCACTGGTGAGGCCACACCTGGAGTAGCGTGTCCAGTTCTGGGCTCCGCGGTACAAGGCAGACGTGGGCATACTGGAGAGAGTCCAGTGTAGGGCCACAAAGACAATCAAGGGACTGGAGCGTGTCTCCTGTGAGGAAAGGCTGAGAGAGCTTTTCAGCCTGGAGGAGAGAAGGCTGGGGGGATCTTATCAGTGTCCATCAGTCCCTGAAGGGGGGTGCAAGGAGACTGGAGCCAGGTTCTGTTTGGTGGTGCCCTGTGCCAGGACAAGAGGCGACGGGCGCAAACTGCAACACAGGAGGTTCCCTCTGAGCAGGAGGAAGCACTTTCTTTATGTGAGGGTGACCAAGCACTGGCACAGGTTGCCCAGGGGCTGTGGAGTCTCCTCCCTGGAGATCTTCAAAAGCCGCCTGGATGTGGTCCTGGGCACCCTGCTCCGGGTGTCTGCTGGAGCAGGGACATTGAACCAGATGAGCTCCAGAGGTCCCTTCCAACCTCAAACTAGTCTGTGATTCTGTGACTCAGCTTGGGGAAATTAACTGAATCTTAGACACCCAACTGTTGGTTTGTGTATTGGGAAGTAAAGGCGATAAACATTTAAACACCTAGTGAAACGGAGTGAGACCTGCAAGAGCTCTTCTTTATCACTCCTCTCTGCCAGCTCTCACTGCTCTCTTCCTCCCACTTAGGGTTCCTGCTCACGTCCACCTTCTTGTCTGTTTTCTTGCCTCAGTAAGTGCTTGGGCATGTAGAGCTCCTAGTGAGCCCCAGAGCTCAGGACTCTGACCCCAGCACCTTCCAAGGGGTTTGGGGTTATCTCCAAGCCACAACCGTGATCCTCCTTGAAACAGAGAGGCAGGGACTTTGGAGATGAGCCCACCCCATTCCACAGCAAGAAGGCATCTGTCTGCTATTCCCAGGGTCACACTGCCTGTCCTGGCGCAGATGGAAGAACAGGCACTGGGGCCTCTGTCATCTCAACTTCTGCTAACAATAGACATGGAGAAAGCTGAGGCGTTCAACAACTTCTTTGCCTCAGTCTTCACTGACAGGCAGGCTTCCCAAGTCTTTTGTTTCCCTGAACCCGTAGATGGAGGTTGGGGGATCAAAGTCCCACCCACTATAAGCGAAGAGCAGTTTCGAGACCTTAGAGACCCATGGCAGGGGGGTGGAACTAGATGATCAGGAAGCATCATGCTCACAGTCTCTCATCCTCCTGGGGGATCTCAGTCACACAGACGTTTGCGGGGAAAGCCTCATGGCAGGCAGTAAGCAATCCAGGAGACTTCTGGAGTCCATTGAGGACAAGTTCCTATTCCACGTATTAAACCAACCAGAGGAGAAGTGTTACTGGACCTGGTGCTCACCAATGCAGAAGGAGCTCATTAAAGAAGTTGAGATTGGAGGAAGCCTAGGTTGCAGTGACCATGCCCTAGATGGTCAGAGGATCTGATCAGAACTGGCAACTCTTTAAGGATGTCTTCCTCGGAGCGCAAGAGCTCTGTATTTCCATTTGTAATACATCAAACCAGGAAGGCAGGAAACCGCCATGGTTGAATAAGGATCTGCTGGTGAAACTCAGGCAAAAGAAGGAAACGCACAGACGGTGGAAAGAGGGCCGTGTGCCCTGGGAAGAGTACAGTAATGCTCTCTGGATGTGCAGGGATGGGATCAGGAAAGCCAAGGCACTGACAGAACTAAACTTGGCAAGGGATGCAAAGAATAACATAAAGGGGTTCTACAGGTACATTGGCCACAGAAGAAAGACTAGGGAGAGTGTAGCGCCTCTGCCTAATGAAGATGGAGAACTGGTAACAACAGATGTGGAGAAGGGAGAGGTACTTAGCAACTTCTTTGCCTCGATCTACACTAGTGGTCAGGCTTCCCACATCCCTTGTGTCCCCAGATCTCTAGGCAGGGGCTGGGGAAGCAGAGTCCTTCCAACTGTAAGGAAGAGCAGGTTTGGGACCTCCTGATGCAACTTAACAACTGCAAGTCTATGGGGCCTGAGGGAGTTGGCTGATGTAGTTGCCAAGTCACTCTCCATCATATTTGAAAAATCACGGCAGTGAGGCGAAGTCCACAGTGACTGGAAAAAGGGAAACATTTTAAAATTTTAAAAAGGGTAGAAAAGAAGACCTGGGGAACTACACACTGGTGAGCCTCACCTATGTGCCTGGGAAGATCATGGAATGAATCTTCCTGGAGGCAATGTTAAGGCACATGCAGGACAAGGAGGTGATCTGCGACAGCCAGCATGGCTTCACCAAGGGCAAATCATGCCTGACCAATCTGCTGGCCTTCTGTGGTGGAGTGACCGCATCAGCTGACAAGGGAGGACTGAACCATGTCATCTACTTGGACTTCTGTAAGGCCTCTGACACGGTCCCACATGACATCCTGATCTCCAGATTGGAGAGACACGGATTTGATGGGTAGACCATTTAGTGAATAAGGAGTTGGCTTGAAGGTCGCACCCAGAGTGGTGGTCAATGGCTCTATGTCCAGGTGGAGACCGGTGACGAGCGGTGTCCCTCAGGGGTCTGTCCTGGGACCGGTGCTTTTTAAGCCTTTGGGCTTTCCGACACAGGAACGGAAAGCAGTGGGTGAGAGGGAGTCCCCAGCAGCCTCAGCAGCACCCACAAACCCAGGGCATGGCCAGGGCCAGGCCCGTGCCTGCCCCAAGCCTCCTGGCCCAGGCTGGCCAGGCCTGGCTGGGACACGGCCTCCCGTCCCAGGCAGGGCCTGCCTCAGCACCAGCCCTGACTCCTACCTGCGGCTTTTTAATATCTTCATCAATGATACAGACGACGGGATTGAGTGCACCCTCAGCAAGTTTGCAGATGACACCAAGCTGAGTGGTGCAGTTGATACAAGAGAAGGAAGGGCTGCCATCCAAAGGGACCTAGACAGCCTAAAGAAGTGGGCCCATGGGAACCTAATGAGGTTCAACAAGGCCAAACGCATGGTGCTGCACCTGGGTCAGGGCAATCCCAGGCTTGAGGACGGACTGAGAGAAGAACTCATTGAGAGCAGCCCTGCAGAGAAGGACTTGGGGGTTCTGGTGGACAAAAAACTCGACATGAGCCAGCAGTGTGTGCTTGCAGCCCAGAAGGCCAACTGCATCCCGGGCTGCATCAGCAGAGGAGTGGCCAGCAGGTGGAGGGAGGTGATTGTCCCCCTCTGCTCTGCCCTTGTGAGGCCCCACTTGGGGCACTGCGTCCAGGTCTGAGGCCCCCAGCACAACAAATGTGAACCTGTTAGAGTGAGTACAGAGGAGGGTACAAAGATGATCAGAGGGCTGGAGCACCTCTCCTATGAAGAAAGGCTGAGAGAGCTGGGGATGTTCAGCCTGAAGAAGAGAAGGCTCAGGGGAGACCTCATTATGACCATTTCATACTTAAAGGGGTCTTATAAAAAAGGTGGAGAAGGACTCTTTACTTGTGTAGATAACGATAGAGCAAGGGGGAATGATCTTAAATTAAAAGAGGATAGATTTAGTCTGGACATTAGGAGGAAATTCTTCTCTCAGAGGGTGGTGAGGCACTGGCACAGGTTGCCCAGAGAAGTTGTAGATACCCCATCCCCTAGGGATGTTCAAGGGCAGACTGGATGAGGCCCTGGGCAACCTGATCTAGTGGGTGGCGTCCCTGCCCATGGCAGGGGGGTTGGAACTGGGTGATCTTTGGGGTCCCTTCCAACCCAAACCATTCTATGACCCTATGATTTTATGATTCTCCGTCACACTCTGGACACCCCACCTCATTGCTTTCTGCCCTTTGCTGCCTTGAAGGACTGGCACTGCTCCCAGCCCGGGCATGCAGTTGTGGTATGCAGGAGACCTCCAGGGAGCTTGGCAGCCCATGCTGCCTCTGAAAGCCTCAGGGGAAGGCCACCCCCAACCCACTCCTCCCCACAGAAGCAGCCAACAGCGCTGCCAGCCTTGCCCATGCAAGGAGGGCCTAGTAGTGAGCAGGGGAGCTGCAGCGCTTCCCCAGGAAATTAGAGACACTTGCCCATGAGTGTGCTTCCAGTGACACATTTATTGAGAGAGCCCCCGCTCCCTTGTCGGGCTGGCAGGGATCTGCTGCTTGCTGGCTCCGTGCCCTGCTGGGTCCTGCTGAACCTTGGACCAGTAAGGGGAAGAGTGTGGCCAGACAGGGCAGGGGATGGGGGCTCCTGGATTTCAATCTTCTTTGTGGTTCTCTGAGCACAGTGTGCTCATGATACCGGTGCCAGGAAAATGTTGCAGAAGCTTCCCTTGTGCGATTACAGGGATTGATATGACTCCTCTGCGCCCCTCTGGCTGCTGGGTGGCAGTGATATTCTTCTGGCCCTGCTGCCCCTTGGCCCTGTCTGCGGATGGTTTCTTCTCTTCCACTGTCTCTCCTCCAACTGCACCTGGGACTGCAGTTGCAGACGGAGCCAAATTCTGGGAGCGTTCAGTCTCTCCCGCTGTCTTTTCTCCAGCTGCACCTGGGACTGCAGTTGCAGACGGAGCCAAATTCTGGGAGCTTTCAGTGGCAGACAGATTGTGGTTTGGGGCTTTGATGCACTTAGGGCGGAGTCTTGCAAAGATGGGTCCGTCCTGGGAGCAGCCCTTGTCCTTCCGTGCCCTTCTACGTCTTCTGCGTGGCACGGCCCCGGTGCCCTCTGCTGCAGGGTCCATCCATGATTGCCCTGCATTGTCTGGGAGCTGCTTCGGCTGTGAAGCCTGCACCTGCTTCTGCAGATCTTTAGCAATTTTTTTGGCTTTGTGGCAGTCTCTTGGTGCTACGAGGACCTCTGGTACGTGGGGCATATCAAAAGCAATCCAAACGTGGTGTGGAGGCCGTGGTAGAGCTGAGGGTCTGTCCTCACTGGAGCTGTGTTTTCTCTGTGGGGGTCTTCTTCTTGGAGATGTTGGTGTCCCCATGTCCCCTGTAGTGGAGATGCTGGGGCCCTCACCCTTTTTATCTGATTGACCCCGCGGAGCTCCCTTGCTCTGTGGCCACGCCTGCTCTGCCTGGATGGAAGGGGAATCCCCTACTGCCCCAGGGTCCTGGTTCATCTTGCTGATGCCAGGCAGGGTCGTCTTGCTGGTCGTGCTGCTGCCGTTGGCTCTTCCTCCACACTCCATTTTCTGGTGGGGTCTGTCCCCATCCTCCTGAGGCTTCATCCCTTGTTCCACTCTCAGAATAGCTGCTGGCACAGAGTGGACAGGCTCCTGCATCCCCCGGGTGAATGCGTCCTCGGGGGCTGCTGCCTCTTGCTGAGGGCCAGGGGTCTGCACTGACAGCTGCACTGCCGACTTCGTGGTGTGAGCGTGCCGCTGACAGCGCAGGCTGGGTGAGCAGTGGCACTGCCTGGTGTTCCTCTGTGGATCCTCAGTCTGGGAGTCTTTTTGTCCCAGGACGGGGTCTGAAGATCTTTTCATGCAAGCCAGGATCCCTGGTAGCCCGAAGAGCTCTTTTGTCTGCTTTTGTCCGTTAGGCCCCTCCAGATGACGGTTCACAGTCTTTTCCACACAGAGTGGGTCCTTCTCCACAGGAGTCACCACCACATGTGGCTCTGCTCGCCATTGGGGTGATCGAGGAGCTGTGGTTGGGACAGCTGTCCTTGCTTCCAGGACAGTGGCTGAAAAGCTCCCCTCACAGGACAACAGCATCTCTGACAGTCCAAATTGCTTTTGTATATACATTTTTTCCACTACATGCTCCAGCTGATTTTTCACAGCCTTGTCTATGAAGGTCAGGTCCCACACCATGGGAACCGCCTTCATATTAGGCTCTTCTTCTTGCTTCGATACTTTCAAAGCAGAGGCTGGATCATTTTGTGGAGGCTTGTCCCCATCAGCTGGCAGGCGCAGTTTCTCCTCCTCTTTCTTATGTGAGGTGAAGTAGTTTAAGGCCTCCTTGGATTTCTTTTGTGGCAAAGATGTCTTCATTTCCATGGAGTGGAATTTGGGCACCTCTGGAGGATGGGTGGGAGCAGCCTGCTGGACCTGGACGTGTTGCTGGTGTTGGTGCACACTGCTGGCCCTGTGGCATCTGACCACTTCTTTCCTGCAGGGTTGGCAAGTGTCATGGTCATGCTGCTCCCCTGGGCCAGCCTTGGGATGCATGAGGCCAGGCTGGAACACAGAAGCATGAAGTGAGTCTTCTTTCTGCAGAGGCGTGGGGGTGGATGCCCTTGAAATCTGTCCGGTTTCGCTCTCCGTGATGGTAGTGCAGGAGATGGTGCTCCAAGAGTCCAGAGACATCGTTGAAGAGCAGCTGGTTTCACTCTCTGTGTCAGAAGTGGTAGACTCACTGCTGTCCTCTGGCAACTCCAGGTTGAGCCTGTGAGGAGGAGGAGGAGGAGGAGGAGGAGGAGGAGGAGAAGGAGAAGGAGAAGGAAGATGATGGGAATGCTGAGCCAAGCACTCCTGAGCACCCTGGGACTCTCCCTCTGCCCCTAAGGAGCTGGCAGGCTGTGTCATTTCTGTGGGGTCCCCCAAGGGGCCCCTTGGTCCCTTGCCCAAGGCTCCCTCTCTGCTGGCTGGGCACAGAAGCTCCATTTGCCCCAGAAAGAGAGGGGACACTGCTATCTCTGTGCCTCGGCAGTAAATCCTTCTGCAAGGGCATTGCTTCTCGGATTTTAGTCCGCAAATTTCCCTGTGCCCCCACAAGCCATTGCACTCATCCATGCCCCCAAACCCTGCCCCTGTTCCCATCCCCATCCCCTTCCCCTTCCCCTCCTCAGTGGTTTCACATTTCCATGTATCTGTTGAGGTCCTCAAGGGTCCTGTTGAACAGTTGGGCTAGTTCAACTATTCCATCCATCTTTGCGTGCTCGGGACATCTGCAAAGGGGCAAAGGGCAGCGTTAGTGGGACCTCCTTTGGTGGGGGGCTGACTAGAGGGGGCTGTCACGCCCCAGCAGCGACGATTCCACTTACTGCTTCCTCTTACGCCATGAAGAGTTGTGGAGGGTCCAAACTGGTGGCAGAGAAGACAGAGAGTCAGTGGATGGGGAGGCCGTGGGGGGACGGCGGGTACATGGGGCCAGGCGGTGTCTTTGCAGGGCACCTGCCCTTGCCCAGGGCCGCTCACCTCTGCGATTCTCCTGGTTCCTTCTGTAACAGCACCTCCTCGTCCTCCCTTCCTACATGGGCACAGAAAGCAGCGGGTGAGAGGGAGTCCCCAGCAGCCTCAGCGGCACCCACAAACCCAGGGCATGGCCAGGGCCAGGCCCGTGCCTGCCCCAGGCCTCCTGGCCCAGGCTGGCCAGGCCTGGCTGGGACACGGCCTCCCGTCCCAGGCAGGGCCTGCCTCAGCACCAGCCCTGACTCCTACCTGCGGCTTGCCACACGGCATCATGGAGAAGCAGGCAAACGCCAGCAGCAGCAGCCACAGGAAGGAGCAGAAGGCCCAGAAGGCTTCTGGGCTGGGGAAGAAGCTCATTCCCCAGGGATCAGCCATGCCTGTGACTTGCCAGAGAGAGCCAAACTTGGCTGGCTTGAGAAGGATGAGCTGGACCGCGCTCACGGTCCCCTTGCTCCACCTTCCCAGCTCAAGCTTGTCCCTCTTCGCTCGTCAGCTCGTGGCAAAATGGCAGCCAGCCTCGCTCAGCCCCACTTATATAGCCCGCCCCCGATTGTGATGCGCGTTGTCTCTGGGTTGTCATCCCTCCCCAGCTGTGATGACAGCAGCGCTCAGCCATGGCAACGTTTGTGATGCAGGGACAGCGGGGATGAGGTGGCCCTCCCCGAGCTGAGCTAAACCCCAGGAGGTGCCCTTCACCCGAGCACCAGGCAGCAGCCAGCCCAGCCAGGCCAGCTCAGCGCAGCGGGGCCATGGCCAGCCCACCCCAGTGCCGAGAGCTGGCCCTGCGCAGGGCCCTGCAAAGCCTCTGGCCTCTCACTAGGTGTGGTTGTAGCCCCGGTTGTGCGCTGCACTCCCCCTTCTGAGAGACCATGAACCGCTTCACGACCCTCATGTGTCCAGCAAAGCAACGATGGCGACACAGTGACAATGGTGAAGGCCCAAGGGAGCCTGTTTAGACCACCCCAGCCAAGAGGAGCACCGCTCCCCGGAGTATGACCACTCAACAGTCCTTCGCTGAAAGGGGAATTGACGTGGGGAGGGCTCGCTGTGGCTGGGCAGCCAGGAACCCCCACAGCCAGCTCAACCCCCTTACTCTGAGTGGTACCAGGGAGATAATGGGAAGGACAACAGTGAGAAAACTCCTGGTTGAAATAAAAGCTGGGCAATTGGTCACCGACTACTTTCATAGGGATAGACTACTAAGCTTGGGGAAATTAACTGAAATTTAATCGCCAAATTACTGGTTTGGCATAGGGAAGTGAAGGTCATAAACGTTTCCACACTTAGCGAAATGCAGTGGGACTTGCAAGAGCTTTTCCCTGGTGTTCCCCCATATCAGCTCTCGCTGCTCTCTTCCTCTGACTTGGGGATCCTGCTCATGTCCTTTTCCTTGGCCTTTTGCTCGCCTCAGCATGTGCTAGGGCAGGTAGAGCTGCTGCTGAGCCCCAGAGCTCAGGGCTGTGATCCTGGCACCCTCCCAGGACTTTCAGGTCACTGCCTCCATGTCACAACCTCGATCCTCCTTGAAAGGGAGAGGCAGGGGCTTGGAGGAGATGGGCCCACCCCATCCCACAGCAAGAAGCAGAAGTCATGCCCACAGAGGCGCCTGTCTGCTGTTCTGCCTGTCCTAGTGCAGCCAGAACAACAGGCACTGGGGCCTCCATCTTCTCTGTCCCTGGCAGACACACAACGTGCTTTCTCTCTGCCAGTTGCTGTCCTGAAGGACCTACACTGCTCCCAGACGCAAACCGTAGCTGTGGTGTGCAGGGGACTTCCAGGGAGGGGGGCAGCCCACGCTGCCTCTGAAGGCCTCAGGTGGAAGGCCAGCCCTATGTCCGTGCTCTCAGGCACCTGCAGCGCCATCCTAGTCCTGGCCTCTCCTCCAAAAGGTGCTAACAGAGCTGCCCACCTTGCCCATGCAAGCAGGTGCGAGCAGTGAGCAGGGAACGGTGCCTCTGCTCCTCCAAAGGAAAGAAGAAACACACATGAGGTCGCTTGGAAAGACACATTTAATGGGAGAGCTCCTGCTCCCTGGTGGCTCCAGGCAGGGATGGTTGCAGCTTTCCGTTTCTGCAGGAAGCCCAAGCAATCCCCTAATCCCATGGTGAGACTCTGCTTTCCAGCGTTGGTTCTCTTCCCGTGAGGCTCCTCACCTCACTTCTTGATGCAGGCAAGTAGGGCCTTGCCTGCATCTCGGAGTCTGGTCCAGGCACACTGAAGGCAAAGGAGGATGGGGGTGAGCACACAGCAGAGGCCGCCTGGCAGAGGTGGTGTCTCTGTCCTAGGATTCCTGTGTCTGGCTGCTGCACATCTGGGGAGCCCTCTTTGCTCATCAGCTCGTGGGCAAAATGGCAGCCAGCCTCGCTCAGCCCCACTTACATAACCCATAACCGCCGCCGTTTGGGATGCGCGTTGTCTCGGGGTTGTCATCCCTCCCCAGCTGTGGTGACAGCAGCGCTCAGCCATGGCAACGTTTGTGATGCAGGGACAGCGGGGATGAGGTGGCCCTCCCCGAGCTGAGCTAAACCCCAGGAGGTGCCCTTCACCCGAGCACCAGGCAGCAGCCAGCCCAGCCGGGCCAGCTCAGCGCAGCGGGGCCATGGCCAGCCCGCCTCAGTGCTGAGAGCTGGCCCTGCGCAGGGCCCTGCAAGACCTCTGGCTTCTCACTAGGTAGGGCCAAACAGGAAGAAAAAGAGCAAGAAAATGTGTGGCTGAAATACAGGCAAGGCAATCGCTCCCTGACTACCGTTCAGGGGCAAAGAGGACGGCAGGGATTCACCAAAGGGAAGTCCTGCCTGACCAACTCGATAAGCTTGTAGACAAGCTGTAGACGTATGGGCTGGATGGGCAGTCAGTGGGGTGGACTGAAAACTGGCAGAATGGTCGAGCCCACAGGGTGGCTGGTGATCAGTGGCACAAAGTCTAGGTGGAGGCCAGTAACTAGTGGTATACGCCAGGGGTCAATACTGGATCCAGTCCTGTTTAGCATCTTCATTAGTGACCTGCATGATGGGGCAGACGTCTGCAGATGGCACAAAACTGGGGGGAGCGGCAGATACACCAGAGGGTTGTGCTGCCATCCAGAGGGTCCTGGACAGGAGGGAGAAATGGGCCGGAAGGAACATCTTGAAGATCAGCCAGGGGAATTCTGTGCAAAGTCCTGCACCTGGGTAGGCACAACCCCTGGCACCAGTACATACTGGGGACCGCCCCGCTGGAAAGCAGCTTGGAGGAAAGGGACCTGGGGGTCCTGGTGAACATGAGCCAGCAACGCACCCTTGCTGCAAAGAAGGCTAATAGTATCCTGGGCTGCATCAGGCAAAGTATTGTCAGCAGGTCAGGAGAGGTGATCCTGCCCCTCTACTCTGCACTGGTGAGGCCACACCTGGAGTAGCGTGTCCAGTTCTGGGCTCCGCGGTACAAGGCAGACGTGGGCATACTGGAGAGAGTCCAGTGTAGGGCCACAAAGACAATCAAGGGACTGGAGCGTGTCTCCTGTGAGGAAAGGCTGAGAGAGCTTTTCAGCCTGGAGGAGAGAAGGCTGGGGGGATCTTATCAGTGTCCATCAGTCCCTGAAGGGGGGTGCAAGGAGACTGGAGCCAGGTTCTGTTTGGTGGTGCCCTGTGCCAGGACAAGAGGCGACGGGCGCAAACTGCAACACAGGAGGTTCCCTCTGAGCAGGAGGAAGCACTTTCTTTATGTGAGGGTGACCAAGCACTGGCACAGGTTGCCCAGGGGCTGTGGAGTCTCCTCCCTGGAGATCTTCAAAAGCCGCCTGGATGTGGTCCTGGGCACCCTGCTCCGGGTGTCTGCTGGAGCAGG
Source organism: Cygnus olor (assembly GCF_009769625.2). NCBI lineage: Eukaryota > Metazoa > Chordata > Aves > Anseriformes > Anatidae > Cygnus > Cygnus olor. Next base: position 10,540,474 of record NC_049171.1, read on the forward strand.
GACATTGAACCAGATGAGCTCCAGAGGTCCCTTCCAACCTCAAACTAGTCTGTGATTCTGTGACTCAGCTTGGGGAAATTAACTGAATCTTAGACACCCAACTGTTGGTTTGTGTATTGGGAAGTAAAGGCGATAAACATTTAAACACCTAGTGAAACGGAGTGAGACCTGCAAGAGCTCTTCTTTATCACTCCTCTCTGCCAGCTCTCACTGCTCTCTTCCTCCCACTTAGGGTTCCTGCTCACGTCCACCTTCTTGTCTGTTTTCTTGCCTCAGTAAGTGCTTGGGCATGTAGAGCTCCTAGTGAGCCCCAGAGCTCAGGACTCTGACCCCAGCACCTTCCAAGGGGTTTGGGGTTATCTCCAAGCCACAACCGTGATCCTCCTTGAAACAGAGAGGCAGGGACTTTGGAGATGAGCCCACCCCATTCCACAGCAAGAAGGCATCTGTCTGCTATTCCCAGGGTCACACTGCCTGTCCTGGTGCAGATGGAAGAACAGGCACTGGGGCCTCTGTCATCTCAACTTCTGCTAACAATAGACATGGAGAAAGCTGAGGCGTTCAACAACTTCTTTGCCTCAGTCTTCACTGACAGGCAGGCTTCCCAAGTCTTTTGTTTCCCTGAACCCGTAGATGGAGGTTGGGGGATCAAAGTCCCACCCACTATAAGCAAAGAGCAGTTTCGAGACCTTAGAGACCCATGGCAGGGGGGTGGAACTAGATGATCAGGAAGCATCATGCTCACAGTCTCTCATCCTCCTGGGGGATCTCAATCACACAGACGTTTGCGGGGAAAGCCTCATGGCAGGCAGTAAGCAATCCAGGAGACTTCTGGAGTCCATTGAGGACAAGTTCCTATTCCACGTATTAAACCAACCAGAGGAGAAGTGTTACTGGACCTGGTGCTCACCAATGCAGAAGGAGCTCATTAAAGACGTTGAGATTGGAGGAAGCCTAGGTTGCAGTGACCATGCCCTAGATGGTCAGAGGATCTGATCAGAACTGGCAACTCTTTAAGGATGTCTTCCTCGGAGCGCAAGAGCTCTGTATTTCCATTTGTAATACATCAAACCAGGAAGGCAGGAAACCGCCGTGGTTGAATAAGGATCTGCTGGTGAAACTCAGGCAAAAGAAGGAAACGCACAGACGGTGGAAAGAGGGCCGTGTGCCCTGGGAAGAGTACAGTAATGCTCTCTGGATGTGCAGGGATGGGATCAGGAAAGCCAAGGCACTGACAGAACTAAACTTGGCAAGGGATGCAAAGAATAACATAAAGGGGTTCTACAGGTACATTGGCCACAGAAGAAAGACTAGGGAGAGTGTAGCGCCTCTGCCTAATGAAGATGGAGAACTGGTAACAACAGATGTGGAGAAGGCAGAGGTACTTAGCAACTTCTTTGCCTCGATCTACACTAGTGGTCAGGCTTCCCACATCCCTTGTGTCCCCAGATCTCTAGGCAGGGGCTGGGGAAGCAGAGTCCTTCCAACTGTAAGGAAGAGCAGGTTTGGGACCTCCTGATGCAACTTAACAACTGCAAGTCTATGGGGCCTGAGGGAGTTGGCTGATGTAGTTGCCAAGTCACTCTCCATCATATTTGAAAAATCACGGCAGTGAGGCGAAGTCCACAGTGACTGGAAAAAGGGAAACATTTTAAAATTTTAAAAAGGGTAGAAAAGAAGACCTGGGGAACTACACACTGGTGAGCCTCACGTATGTGCCTGGGAAGATCATGGAATGAATCTTCCTGGAGGCAATGTTAAGGCACATGCAGGACAAGGAGGTGATCTGCGACAGCCAGCATGGCTTCACCAAGGGCAAATCATGCCTGACCAATCTGCTGGCCTTCTGTGGTGGAGTGACCGCATCAGCTGACAAGGGAGGACTGAACCATGTCATCTACTTGGACTTCTGTAAGGCCTCTGACACGGTCCCACATGACATCCTGATCTCCAGATTGGAGAGACACGGATTTGATGGGTAGACCATTTAGTGAATAAGGAGTTGGCTTGAAGGTCGCACCCAGAGTGGTGGTCAATGGCTCTATGTCCAGGTGGAGACCGGTGACGAGCGGTGTCCCTCAGGGGTCTGTCCTGGGACCGGTGCTTTTTAAGCCTTTGGGCTTTCCGACACAGGAACGGAAAGCAGTGGGTGAGAGGGAGTCCCCAGCAGCCTCAGCAGCACCCACAAACCCAGGGCATGGCCAGGGCCAGGCCCGTGCCTGCCCCAAGCCTCCTGGCCCAGGCTGGCCAGGCCTGGCTGGGACACGGCCTCCCGTCCCAGGCAGGGCCTGCCTCAGCACCAGCCCTGACTCCTACCTGCGGCTTTTTAATATCTTCATCAATGATACAGACGACGGGATTGAGTGCACCCTCAGCAAGTTTGCAGATGACACCAAGCTGAGTGGTGCAGTTGATACAAGAGAAGGAAGGGCTGCCATCCAAAGGGACCTAGACAGCCTAAAGAAGTGGGCCCATGGGAACCTAATGAGGTTCAACAAGGCCAAACGCATGGTGCTGCACCTGGGTCAGGGCAATCCCAGGCTTGAGGACGGACTGAGAGAAGAACTCATTGAGAGCAGCCCTGCAGAGAAGGACTTGGGGGTTCTGGTGGACAAAAAACTCGACATGAGCCAGCAGTGTGTGCTTGCAGCCCAGAAGGCCAACTGCATCCCGGGCTGCATCAGCAGAGGAGTGGCCAGCAGGTGGAGGGAGGTGATTGTCCCCCTCTGCTCTGCCCTTGTGAGGCCCCACTTGGGGCACTGCGTCCAGGTCTGAGGCCCCCAGCACAACAAATGTGAACCTGTTAGAGTGAGTACAGAGGAGGGTACAAAGATGATCAGAGGGCTGGAGCACCTCTCCTATGAAGAAAGGCTGAGAGAGCTGGGGATGTTCAGCCTGAAGAAGAGAAGGCTCAGGGGAGACCTCATTATGACCATTTCATACTTAAAGGGGTCTTATAAAAAAGGTGGAGAAGGACTCTTTACTTGTGTAGATAACGATAGAGCAAGGGGGAATGATCTTAAATTAAAAGAGGATAGATTTAGTCTGGACATTAGGAGGAAATTCTTCTCTCAGAGGGCGGTGAGGCACTGGCACAGGCTGCCCAGAGAAGTTGTAGATACCCCATCCCCTAGGGATGTTCAAGGGCAGACTGGATGAGGCCCTGGGCAACCTGATCTAGTGGGTGGCGTCCCTGCCCATGGCAGGGGGGTTGGAACTGGGTGATCTTTGGGGTCCCTTCCAACCCAAACCATTCTATGACCCTATGATTTTATGATTCTCCGTCACACTCTGGACACCCCACCTCATTGCTTTCTGCCCTTTGCTGCCTTGAAGGACTGGCACTGCTCCCAGCCCGGGCATGCAGTTGTGGTATGCAGGAGACCTCCAGGGAGCTTGGCAGCCCATGCTGCCTCTGAAAGCCTCAGGGGAAGGCCACCCCCAACCCACTCCTCCCCACAGAAGCAGCCAACAGCGCTGCCAGCCTTGCCCATGCAAGGAGGGCCTAGTAGTGAGCAGGGGAGCTGCAGCGCTTCCCCAGGAAATTAGAGACACTTGCCCATGAGTGTGCTTCCAGTGACACATTTATTGAGAGAGCCCCCGCTCCCTTGTCGGGCTGGCAGGGATCTGCTGCTTGCTGGCTCCGTGCCCTGCTGGGTCCTGCTGAACCTTGGACCAGTAAGGGGAAGAGTGTGGCCAGACAGGGCAGGGGATGGGGGCTCCTGGATTTCAATCTTCTTTGTGGTTCTCTGAGCACAGTGTGCTCATGATACCGGTGCCAGGAAAATGTTGCAGAAGCTTCCCTTGTGCGATTACAGGGATTGATATGACTCCTCTGCGCCCCTCTGGCTGCTGGGTGGCAGTGATATTCTTCTGGCCCTGCTGCCCCTTGGCCCTGTCTGCGGATGGTTTCTTCTCTCCCACTGTCTCTCCTCCAGCTGCACCTGGGACTGCAGTTGCAGACGGAGCCAAATTCTGGGAGCTTTCAGTGGCAGACAGATTGTGGTTTGGGGCTTTGATGCACTTAGGGCGGAGTCTTGCAAAGATGGGTCCGTCCTGGGAGCAGCCCTTGTCCTTCCGTGCCCTTCTACGTCTTCTGCGTGGCACGGCCCCGGTGCCCTCTGCTGCAGGGTCCATCCATGATTGCCCTGCATTGTCTGGGAGCTGCTTCGGCTGTGAAGCCTGCACCTGCTTCTGCAGATCTTTAGCAATTTTTTTGGCTTTGTGGCAGTCTCTTGGTGCTACGAGGACCTCTGGTATGTGGGGCATATCAAGAGCAATCCAAATGTGGTGTGGAGGCCGTGGCAGAGCTGAGGGTCTGTCCTCACTGGAGCTGTGTTTTCTCTGTGGGGGTCTTCTTCTTGGAGATGTTGGTGTCCCCATGTCCCCTGTAGTGGAGATGCTGGGGCCCTCACCCTTTTTATCTGATTGACCCCGCGGAGCTCCCTTGCTCTGTGGCCACGCCTGCTCTGCCTGGATGGAAGGGGAATCCCCTACTGCCCCAGGGTCCTGGTTCATCTTGCTGGTGCCAGGCAGGGTCGTCTTGCTGGTCGTGCTGCTGCCGCTGGCTCTTCCTCCACACTCCATTTTCTGGTGGGGTCTGTCCCCATCCTCCTGAGGCTTCATCCCTTGTTCCACTCTCAGAATAGCTGCTGGCACAGAGTGGACAGGCTCCTGCATCCCCCGGGTGAATGCGTCCTCGGGGGCTGCTGCCTCTTGCTGAGGGCCAGGGGTCTGCACTGACAGCTGCACTGCCGACTTCGTGGTGTGAGCGTGCCGCTGACAGCGCAGGCTGGGTGAGCAGTGGCACTGCCTGGTGTTCCTCTGTGGATCCTCAGTCTGGGAGTCTTTTTGTCCCAGGACGGGGTCTGAAGATCTTTTCATGCAAGCCAGGATCCCTGGTAGCCCGAAGAGCTCTTTTGTCTGCTTTTGTCCGTTAGGCCCCTCCAGATGATGGTTCACAGTCTTTTCCACACAGGGTGGGTCCTTCTCCACAGGAGTCACCACCACATGTGGCTCTGCTCGCCATTGGGGTGATCGAGGAGCTGTGGTTGGGACAGCTGTCCTTGCTTCCAGGACAGTGGCTGAAAAGCTCCCCTCACAGGACAACAGCATCTCTGACAGTCCAAATTGCTTTTGTATATACATTTTTTCCACTACATGCTCCAGCTGATTTTTCACAGCCTTGTCTATGAAGGTCAGGTCCCACACCATGGGAACCGCCTTCATATTAGGCTCTTCTTCTTGCTTCGATACTTTCAAAGCAGAGGCTGGATCATTTTGTGGAGGCTTGTCCCCATCAGCTGGCAGGCGCAGTTTCTCCTCCTCTTTCTTATGTGAGGTGAAGTAGTTTAAGGCCTCCTTGGATTTCTTTTGTGGCAAAGATGTCTTCATTTCCATGGAGTGGAATTTGGGCACCTCTGGAGGATGGGTGGGAGCAGCCTGCTGGACCTGGACGTGTTGCTGGTGTTGGTGCACACTGCTGGCCCTGTGGCATCTGACCACTTCTTTCCTGCAGGGTTGGCAAGTGTCATGGTCATGCTGCTCCCCTGGGCCAGCCTTGGGATGCATGAGGCCAGGCTGGAACACAGAAGCATGAAGTGAGTCTTCTTTCTGCAGAGGAGTGGGGGTAGATGCCCTTGAAATCTGTGTGGATTCGCTCTCCGTGATGGTAGTGCAGGAGATGGTGCTCCAAGAGTCCAGAGACACCGTTGAAGAGCAGCTGGTTTCACTCTCTGTGTCAGAAGTGGTAGACTCACTGCTGTCCTCTGGCAACTCCAGGTTGAGCCTGTGAGGAGGAGGAGGAGGAGGGGAAGGAGGAGGAGAAGGAGAAGGAGAAGGAAGATGATGGGAATGCTGAGCCAAGCACTCCTGAGCACCCTGGGACTCTCCCTCTGCCCCTAAGGAGCTGGCAGGCTGTGTCATTTCTGTGGGGTCCCCCAAGGGGCCCCTTGGTCCCTTGCCCAAGGCTCCCTCTCTGCTGGCTGGGCACAGAAGCTCCATTTGCCCCAGAAAGAGAGGGGACACTGCTATCTCTGTGCCTCGGCAGTAAATCCTTCTGCAAGGGCATTGCTTCTCGGATTTTAGTCCGCAAATTTCCCTGTGCCCCCACAAGCCATTGCACTCATCCATGCCCCCAAACCCTGCCCCTGTTCCCATCCCCATCCCCTTCCCCTTCCCCTCCTCAGTGGTTTCACATTTCCATGTATCTGTTGAGGTCCTCAAGGGTCCTGTTGAACAGTTGGGCTAGTTCAACTATTCCATCCATCTTTGCGTGCTCGGGACATCTGCAAAGGGGCAAAGGGCAGCGTTAGTGGGACCTCCTTTGGTGGGGGGCTGACTAGAGGGGGCTGTCACGCCCCAGCAGCGACGATTCCACTTACTGCTTCCTCTTACGCCATGAAGAGTTGTGGAGGGTCCAAACTGGTGGCAGAGAAGACAGAGAGTCAGTGGATGGGGAGGCCGTGGGGGGACGGCGGGTACATGGGGCCAGGCGGTGTCTTTGCAGGGCACCTGCCCTTGCCCAGGGCCGCTCACCTCTGCGATTCTCCTGGTTCCTTCTGTAACAGCACCTCCTCGTCCTCCCTTCCTACATGGGCACAGAAAGCAGCGGGTGAGAGGGAGTCCCCAGCAGCCTCAGCGGCACCCACAAACCCAGGGCATGGCCAGGGCCAGGCCCGTGCCTGCCCCAGGCCTCCTGGCCCAGGCTGGCCAGGCCTGGCTGGGACACGGCCTCCCGTCCCAGGCAGGGCCTGCCTCAGCACCAGCCCTGACTCCTACCTGCGGCTTGCCACACGGCATCATGGAGAAGCAGGCAAACGCCAGCAGCAGCAGCCACAGGAAGGAGCAGAAGGCCCAGAAGGCTTCTGGGCTGGGGAAGAAGCTCATTCCCCAGGGATCAGCCATGCCTGTGACTTGCCAGAGAGAGCCAAACTTGGCTGGCTTGAGAAGGATGAGCTGGACCGCGCTCACGGTCCCCTTGCTCCACCTTCCCAGCTCAAGCTTGTCCCTCTTCGCTCGTCAGCTCGTGGCAAAATGGCAGCCAGCCTCGCTCAGCCCCACTTATATAGCCCGCCCCCGATTGTGATGCGCGTTGTCTCTGGGTTGTCATCCCTCCCCAGCTGTGATGACAGCAGCGCTCAGCCATGGCAACGTTTGTGATGCAGGGACAGCGGGGATGAGGTGGCCCTCCCCGAGCTGAGCTAAACCCCAGGAGGTGACCTTCACCCGAGCACCAGGCAGCAGCCAGCCCAGCCGGGCCAGCTCAGCGCAGCGGGGCCATGGCCAGCCCACCCCAGTGCCGAGAGCTGGCCCTGCGCAGGGCCCTGCAAAGCCTCTGGCCTCTCGCTAGGTGTGGTTGTAGCCCCGGTTGTGCGCTGCACTCCCCCTTCTGAGAGACCATGAACCGCTTCACGACCCTCATGTGTCCAGCAAAGCAACGATGGCGACACAGTGACAATGGTGAAGGCCCAAGGGAGCCTGTTTAGACCACCCCAGCCAAGAGGAGCACCGCTCCCCGGAGTATGACCACTCAACAGTCCTTCGCTGAAAGGGGAATTGACGTGGGGAGGGCTCGCTGTGGCTGGGCAGCCAGGAACCCCCACAGCCAGCTCAACCCCCTTACTCTGAGTGGTACCAGGGAGATAATGGGAAGGACAACAGTGAGAAAACTCCTGGTTGAAATAAAAGCTGGGCAATTGGTCACCGACTACTTTCATAGGGATAGACTACTAAGCTTGGGGAAATTAACTGAAATTTAATCGCCAAATTACTGGTTTGGCATAGGGAAGTGAAGGTCATAAACGTTTCCACACTTAGCGAAATGCAGTGGGACTTGCAAGAGCTTTTCCCTGGTGTTCCCCCATATCAGCTCTCGCTGCTCTCTTCCTCTGACTTGGGGATCCTGCTCATGTCCTTTTCCTTGGCCTTTTGCTCGCCTCAGCATGTGCTAGGGCAGGTAGAGCTGCTGCTGAGCCCCAGAGCTCAGGGCTGTGATCCTGGCACCCTCCCAGGACTTTCAGGTCACTGCCTCCATGTCACAACCTCGATCCTCCTTGAAAGGGAGAGGCAGGGGCTTGGAGGAGATGGGCCCACCCCATCCCACAGCAAGAAGCAGAAGTCATGCCCACAGAGGCGCCTGTCTGCTGTTCTGCCTGTCCTAGTGCAGCCAGAACAACAGGCACTGGGGCCTCCATCTTCTCTGTCCCTGGCAGACACACAACGTGCTTTCTCTCTGCCAGTTGCTGTCCTGAAGGACCTACACTGCTCCCAGACGCAAACCGTAGCTGTGGTGTGCAGGGGACTTCCAGGGAGGGGGGCAGCCCACACTGCCTCTGAAGGCCTCAGGTGGAAGGCCAGCCCTATGTCCGTGCTCTCAGGCACCTGCAGCGCCATCCTAGTCCTGGCCTCTCCTCCAAAAGGTGCTAACAGAGCTGCCCACCTTGCCCATGCAAGCAGGTGCGAGCAGTGAGCAGGGAACGGTGCCTCTGCTCCTCCAAAGGAAAGAAGAAACACACATGAGGTCGCTTGGAAAGACACATTTAATGGGAGAGCTCCTGCTCCCTGGTGGCTCCAGGCAGGGATGGTTGCAGCTTTCCGTTTCTGCAGGAAGCCCAAGCAATCCCCTAATCCCATGGTGAGACTCTGCTTTCCAGCGTTGGTTCTCTTCCCGTGAGGCTCCTCACCTCACTTCTTGATGCAGGCAAGTAGGGCCTTGCCTGCATCTCGGAGTCTGGTCCAGGCACACTGAAGGCAAAGGAGGATGGGGGTGAGCACACAGCAGAGGCCGCCTGGCAGAGGTGGTGTCTCTGTCCTAGGATTCCTGTGTCTGGCTGCTGCACATCTGGGGAGCCCTCTTTGCTCATCAGCTCGTGGGCAAAATGGCAGCCAGCCTCGCTCAGCCCCACTTACATAACCCATAACCGCCGCCGTTTGGGATGCGCGTTGTCTCGGGGTTGTCATCCCTCCCCAGCTGTGGTGACAGCAGCGCTCAGCCATGGCAACGTTTGTGATGCAGGGACAGCGGGGATGAGGTGGCCCTCCCCGAGCTGAGCTAAACCCCAGGAGGTGCCCTTCACCCGAGCACCAGGCAGCAGCCAGCCCAGCCGGGCCAGCTCAGCGCAGCGGGGCCATGGCCAGCCCAGCTCAGTGCTGAGAGCTGGCCCTGCGCAGGGCCCTGCAAGACCTCTGGCTTCTCACTAGGTAGGGCCAAACAGGAAGAAAAAGAGCAAGAAAATGTGTGGCTGAAATACAGGCAAGGCAATCGCTCCCTGACTACCGTTCAGGGGCAAAGAGGACGGCAGGGATTCACCAAAGGGAAGTCCTGCCTGACCAACTCGATAAGCTTGTAGACAAGCTGTAGACGTATGGGCTGGATGGGCAGTCAGTGGGGTGGACTGAAAACTGGCAGAATGGTCGAGCCCACAGGGTGGCTGGTGATCAGTGGCACAAAGTCTAGGTGGAGGCCAGTAACTAGTGGTATACGCCAGGGGTCAATACTGGATCCAGTCCTGTTTAGCATCTTCATTAGTGACCTGCATGATGGGGCAGACGTCTGCAGATGGCACAAAACTGGGGGGAGCGGCAGATACACCAGAGGGTTGTGCTGCCATCCAGAGGGTCCTGGACAGGAGGGAGAAATGGGCCGGAAGGAACATCTTGAAGATCAGCCAGGGGAATTCTGTGCAAAGTCCTGCACCTGGGTAGGCACAACCCCTGGCACCAGGACATACTGGGGACCGCCCCGCTGGAAAGCAGCTTGGAGGAAAGGGACCTGGGGGTCCTGGTGAACATGAGCCAGCAACGCACCCTTGCTGCAAAGAAGGCTAATAGTATCCTGGGCTGCATCAGGCAAAGTATTGTCAGCAGGTCAGGAGAGGTGATCCTGCCCCTCTACTCTGCACTGGTGAGGCCACACCTGGAGTAGCGTGTCCAGTTCTGGGCTCCGCGGTACAAGGCAGACGTGGGCATACTGGAGAGAGTCCAGTGTAGGGCCACAAAGACAATCAAGGGACTGGAGCGTGTCTCCTGTGAGGAAAGGCTGAGAGAGCTTTTCAGCCTGGAGGAGAGAAGGCTGGGGGGATCTTATCAGTGTCCATCAGTCCCTGAAGGGGGGTGCAAGGAGACTGGAGCCAGGTTCTGTTTGGTGGTGCCCTGTGCCAGGACAAGAGGCGACGGGCGCAAACTGAAACACAGGAGGTTCCCTCTGAGCAGGAGGAAACACTTTCTTTATGTGAGGGTGACCAAGCACTGGCACAGGTTGCCCAGGGGCTGTGGAGTCTCCTCCCTGGAGATCTTCGAAAGCCGCCTGGATGTGGTCCTGGGCACCCTGCTCCGGGTGTCTGCTGGAGCAGGGACATTGAACCAGATGAGCTCCAGAGGTCCCTTCCAACCTCAAACTAGTCTGTGATTCTGTGACTCAGCTTGGGGAAATTAACTGAATCTTAGACACCCAACTGTTGGTTTGTGTATTGGGAAGTAAAGGCGATAAACATTTAAACACCTAGTGAAACGGAGTGAGACCTGCAAGAGCTCTTCTTTATCACTCCTCTCTGCCAGCTCTCACTGCTCTCTTCCTCCCACTTAGGGTTCCTGCTCACGTCCACCTTCTTGTCTGTTTTCTTGCCTCAGTAAGTGCTTGGGCATGTAGAGCTCCTAGTGAGCCCCAGAGCTCAGGACTCTGACCCCAGCACCTTCCAAGGGGTTTGGGGTTATCTCCAAGCCACAACCGTGATCCTCCTTGAAACAGAGAGGCAGGGACTTTGGAGATGAGCCCACCCCATTCCACAGCAAGAAGGCATCTGTCTGCTATTCCCAGGGTCACACTGCCTGTCCTGGTGCAGATGGAAGAACAGGCACTGGGGCCTCTGTCATCTCAACTTCTGCTAACAATAGACATGGAGAAAGCTGAGGCGTTCAACAACTTCTTTGCCTCAGTCTTCACTGACAGGCAGGCTTCCCAAGTCTTTTGTTTCCCTGAACCCGTAGATGGAGGTTGGGGGATCAAAGTCCCACCCACTATAAGCAAAGAGCAGTTTCGAGACCTTAGAGACCCATGGCAGGGGGGTGGAACTAGATGATCAGGAAGCATCATGCTCACAGTCTCTCATCCTCCTGGGGGATCTCAGTCACACAGACGTTTGCGGGGAAAGCCTCATGGCAGGCAGTAAGCAATCCAGGAGACTTCTGGAGTCCATTGAGGACAAGTTCCTATTCCACGTATTAAACCAACCAGAGGAGAAGTGTTACTGGACCTGGTGCTCACCAATGCAGAAGGAGCTCATTAAAGAAGTTGAGATTGGAGGAAGCCTAGGTTGCAGTGACCATGCCCTAGATGGTCAGAGGATCTGATCAGAACTGGCAACTCTTTAAGGATGTCTTCCTCGGAGCGCAAGAGCTCTGTATTTCCATTTGTAATACATCAAACCAGGAAGGCAGGAAACCGCCATGGTTGAATAAGGATCTGCTGGTGAAACTCAGGCAAAAGAAGGAAACGCACAGACGGTGGAAAGAGGGCCGTGTGCCCTGGGAAGAGTACAGTAATGCTCTCTGGATGTGCAGGGATGGGATCAGGAAAGCCAAGGCACTGACAGAACTAAACTTGGCAAGGGATGCAAAGAATAACATAAAGGGGTTCTACAGGTACATTGGCCACAGAAGAAAGACTAGGGAGAGTGTAGCGCCTCTGCCTAATGAAGATGGAGAACTGGTAACAACAGATGTGGAGAAGGCAGAGGTACTTAGCAACTTCTTTGCCTCGATCTACACTAGTGGTCAGGCTTCCCACATCCCTTGTGTCCCCAGATCTCTAGGCAGGGGCTGGGGAAGCAGAGTCCTTCCAACTGTAAGGAAGAGCAGGTTTGGGACCTCCTGATGCAACTTAACAACTGCAAGTCTATGGGGCCTGAGGGAGTTGGCTGATGTAGTTGCCAAGTCACTCTCCATCATATTTGAAAAATCACGGCAGTGAGGCGAAGTCCACAGTGACTGGAAAAAGGGAAACATTTTAAAATTTTAAAAAGGGTAGAAAAGAAGACCTGGGGAACTACACACTGGTGAGCCTCACGTATGTGCCTGGGAAGATCATGGAATGAATCTTCCTGGAGGCAATGTTAAGGCACATGCAGGACAAGGAGGTGATCTGCGACAGCCAGCATGGCTTCACCAAGGGCAAATCATGCCTGACCAATCTGCTGGCCTTCTGTGGTGGAGTGACCGCATCAGCTGACAAGGGAGGACTGAACCATGTCATCTACTTGGACTTCTGTAAGGCCTTTGACACGGTCCCACATGACATCCTGATCTCCAGATTGGAGAGACACGGATTTGATGGGTAGACCATTTAGTGAATAAGGAGTTGGCTTGAAGGTCGCACCCAGAGTGGTGGTCAATGGCTCTATGTCCAGGTGGAGACCGGTGACGAGCGGTGTCCCTCAGGGGTCTGTCCTGGGACCGGTGCTTTTTAAGCCTTTGGGCTTTCCGACACAGGAACGGAAAGCAGTGGGTGAGAGGGAGTCCCCAGCAGCCTCAGCAGCACCCACAAACCCAGGGCATGGTCAGGGCCAGGCCCGTGCCTGCCCCAAGCCTCCTGGCCCAGGCTGGCCAGGCCTGGCTGGGACACGGCCTCCCGTCCCAGGCAGGGCCTGCCTCAGCACCAGCCCTGACTCCTACCTGCGGCTTTTTAATATCTTCATCAATGATACAGACGACGGGATTGAGTGCACCCTCAGCAAGTTTGCAGATGACACCAAGCTGAGTGGTGCAGTTGATACAAGAGAAGGAAGGGCTGCCATCCAAAGGGACCTAGACAGCCTAAAGAAGTGGGCCCATGGGAACCTAATGAGGTTCAACAAGGCCAAACGCATGGTGCTGCACCTGGGTCAGGGCAATCCCAGGCTTGAGGACGGACTGAGAGAAGAACTCATTGAGAGCAGCCCTGCAGAGAAGGACTTGGGGGTTCTGGTGGACAAAAAACTCGACATGAGCCAGCAGTGTGTGCTTGCAGCCCAGAAGGCCAACTGCATCCCGGGCTGCATCAGCAGAGGAGTGGCCAGCAGGTGGAGGGAGGTGATTGTCCCCCTCTGCTCTGCCCTTGTGAGGCACCACTTGGGGCACTGCGTCCAGGTCTGGGACACCCAGCACAACAAATGTGAACCTGTTAGAGTGAGTACAGAGGAGGGTACAAAGATGATCAGAGGGCTGGAGCACCTCTCCTATGAAGAAAGGCTGAGAGAGCTGGGGATGTTCAGCCTGAAGAAGAGAAGGCTCAGGGGAGACCTCATTATGACCATTTCATACTTAAAGGGGTCTTATAAAAAAGGTGGAGAAGGACTCTTTACTTGTGTAGATAACGATAGAGCAAGGGGGAATGATCTTAAATTAAAAGAGGATAGATTTAGTCTGGACATTAGGAGGAAATTCTTCTCTCAGAGGGTGGTGAGGCACTGGCACAGGTTGCCCAGAGAAGTTGTAGATACCCCATCCCCTAGGGATGTTCAAGGGCAGACTGGATGAGGCCCTGGGCAACCTGATCTAGTGGGTGGCGTCCCTGCCCATGGCAGGGGGGTTGGAACTGGGTGATCTTTGGGGTCCCTTCCAGCCCGAACCATTCTATGACCCTATGATTTTATGATTCTCTGCCACACTGACCTCCAGGGAGCTTGGCAGCCTCTGAAAGCCTCAGGGGAAGGCCACCCCCATCCCACTCCTCCCCACAGAAGCAGCCAACAGAGCTGCCAGCCTTGCCCATGCAAGGAGGGCCTAGTAGTGAGCAGGGGAGCTGCAGCGCTTCCCCAGGAAATTAGAGACACTTGCCCATGAGTGTGCTTCCAGTGACACATTTATTGAGAGAGCCCCCGCTCCCTTGTCGGGCTGGCAGGGATCTGCTGCTTGCTGGCTCCGTGCCCTGCTGGGTCCTGCTGAACCTTGGCCCCCTCTGCAGATGGTTTCTTCTCTCCCACTGTCTTTCCTCCAGCTGCACCTGGGAGTGCAGCTGCAGACGGAGCCAAATTCTGGGAGCTTTCAGTGCCAGGCAGGTTGTGGTTTGGGGCTTTGATGCACTTTGGACGGAGTCTTGCAAAGCCAGGTCTGTCCTGGGAGCATCCCTTGTCCTTCCGGCAGGGTGAGCGGTGGCTCTGCCTGGTGTTCCACTGGGGAGCCTCAGTCTCGGAGTCTTTGCCTCAGGATGAGGTTTAAAAATCTCCTAATGGAAATCAGTATCCTTCTTCGCAGCCTGAAGAGCACTTTTGACTGCATTTTTCCACGAGGCCCCTCCAGATGACTTCCCACAGTCTTGTCCACACAGGGCAGGTCCCGCACCATGGGAACCACCTTCAAAGTAGGCTTTTCTGCTCGCTTAGATATTTTTGAAGCAGAGGCTGGGTCATCTTGTGGAGGCTTGTCCCCATCAGCTGGCAGGCGCAGTTTCTCCTCCTCTTTCTTCTCTGGGGTGAAGCAGTCCAAGGTCTCCTGGGTCTCCTGGGTCTCCTGGGTCTCCTTTTGTGGCAAAGATGTCTTCATTTCCATGGAGTGGAATTTGGGCACCTCTGGAGGATGGGTGGGAGCAGCCTGCTGGACCTGGACGTGTTGCTGGTGTTGGTGCACACTGCTTCCTGAGTGTGCACCGACCACTTCTTCCCTGCAGGGTGGGTGAGTGTCATGGTCACATTGCTCCTCTGGGCCAGCCTTGGGATGCATGAGTCCAGGCTGGAACACAGAAGCATGAAGTGAGTCTTCTTTCTGCAGAGGAGTTGGGGTAGATGCCCTTGAAATCTGTGTGGTTTCGCTCTCCGTGATGGTAGTGCAGGAGATGGTGCTCCAAGAGTCCAGAGACACCGTTGAAGAGCAGCTGGTTTCACTCTCTGTGTCAGAAGTGGTAGACTCACTGCTGTCCCCTGGCAACTCCAAGTTGAGCCTGTGTGAGGAGGAGGAGGAGGAGGAGAAGGAAGATGAAGGGAATGCTGAGCCAAGCACTCCTGAGCACCCTGGGACTCTCCCTCTGCCCCTAAGGAGCTGGCAGGCTGTGTCATTTCTGTGGGGTCCCCCAAAGGGCCCCTTGGTCCCTTGCCCAAGGCTCCCTCTCTGCTGGCTGGGCACAGAAGCTCCATTTGCCCCAGAAAGAGAGGGGACACTGCTATCTCTGTGCCTCGGCGGTAAATCCTTCTGCAAGGGCATTGCTTCTCGGATTTTAGTCCGCAAATTTCCCTGTGCCCCCACAAGCCATTGCACTCATCCATGCCCCCAAACCCTGCCCCTGTTCCCATCCCTATCCCCGTCCCCTTCCCCTCCTCGGTGGTCTCACATTTCCATGTATCTGTTGAAGTCCTCAAGGGTCCTGTTGAACAGTTGGGCTAGTTCAACTATTCCATCCATCTTTGCGTGCTCGGGACATCTGCAAAGGGGCAAAGGGCAGCGTTAGTGGGACCTCCTTTGGTGGGGGGCTGACTAGAGGGGGCTGTCACGCCCCAGCGGTGACGATTCCACTTACTGCTTCCTCTTACGCCATGAAGAGTTGTGGAGGGTCCAAACTGGTGGCAGAGAAGACAGAGAGTCAGTGGATGGGGAGGCCGTGGGGGGACGGCGGGTACATGGGGCCAGGCGGTGTCTTTGCAGGGCACCTGCCCTTGCCCAGGGCTGCTCACCTCTGCGATTCTCCTGGTTCCTTCTGTAACAGCACCTCCTCGTCCTCCCTTCCTACATGGGCACAGAAAGCAGCGGGTGAGAGGGAGTCCCCAGCAGCCTCAGCGGCACCCACAAACCCAGGGCATGGCCAGGGCCAGGCCCGTGCCTGCCCCAGGCCTCCTGGCCCAGGCTGGCCAGGCCTGGCTGGGACACGGCCTCCCGTCCCAGGCAGGGCCTGCCTCAGCACCAGCCCTGACTCCTACCTGCGGCTTGCCACACGGCATCATGGAGAAGCAGGCAAACGCCAGCAGCAGCAGCCACAGGAAGGAGCAGAAGGCCCAGAAGGCTTCTGGGCTGGGGAAGAAGCTCATTCCCCAGGGATCAGCCATGCCTGTGACTTGCCAGAGAGCGCCAAACTTGGCTGGCTTGAGGAGGATCAGCTGGACCGCACTCACGGTCCCCTTGCTCCACCTTCCCAGCTCAAGCTTGTCCCTCTTCGCTCGTCAGCTCGCGGCAAAATGGCAGCCAGCCTCGCTCAGCCCCACTTATATAGCCCGCCCCCGATTGTGATGCGCGTTGTCTCTGGGTTGTCATCCCTCCCCAGCTGTGATGACAGCAGCGCTCAGCCATGGCAACGTTTGTGATGCAGGGACAGCGGGGATGAGGTGGCCCTCCCCGAGCTGAGCTAAACCCCAGGAGGTGCCCTTCACCCGAGCACCAGGCAGCAGCCAGCCCAGCCAGGCCAGCTCAGCGCAGCGGGGCCATGGCCAGCCCACCCTAGTGCCGAGAGCTGGCCCTGCGCAGGGCCCTGCAAAGCCTCTGGCCTCTCACTAGGTAGGGTTGTACCCCAGGTCGTGCCCTGCACTCCCCCTTCTGAGAGACCATGAACCGCTTCACGACCCTCATGTGTCCAGCAAAGCTTCAAACCCAGAGCTTCCAGCTCTTGTTTTTGCCATTCTCTCCCTTGCTCCACACGGGATGGGGGATCCAGTTTGTGGGTGTTTTTCAGCTGCCCAGCAGCAACCATGCTATGGCCATCCTCTGGGGAGCCCAGCTTGGGGCTTGGACAATGTCAGCTGGTGGCTGAAAGTGGTGGGTAGTGTAGGCAGGAGGCTGATCTGGCCCTGCTGTAGTGGGTTTACATGGCAAGGTTTTGGTAGCAGGGGGCCATAGGGGTGGCTTCTGTGAGAAGAATCTAGAAGCTGCCCCATGTTAGGTAAGGGCCCCACTGCTGACTATAGCTGAGCCAATAAGCGATGTTGGTTTGCGCCCCTGTGAGAGCATATTTAAGACAGGGAAGAAAAAAAAAAAAAACACTGCGCCACACACAGCAGCTGGGCGAGTGAGAGGAGTGAGGAACAGCCTTGCAGGCACCAAGGTCAGTGCAGAAGGAGGGGGAGAGGTGCTCCAGGTGCCGTAGCGGAAGTCCCCTGCGGCCTGTGGTGAGGACCATGGTGAAGCAGGCTGTCCCCCTGCAGCCCATGGAGTACCACGGTGGAGCAGGGTTCCACCCTGCAGCCCGTGGAGGAGACCACGGTGGAGCAGGTGGACCTGCACCGACGGAGACTGCGGCCTGTGGAAGACCCCTGCCGGAGCAGATTCCGGGCCGGACCTGTAGCCCATGGAGAGGAGCCCACGCAGGAGCAGGTGGCCTGGCAGGAGCTGCTGTCTGTAGGGGATCCAGGTTGGAGCAGTTTGCTCCTGAGGGATGGACCCCGTGGTACGGACCCATATCTGGAGCAGTTCTTGAAGAGCTGCTGCCTGTGGGCAGCCCACGCCGGATCAGTTCAGCAAGGACTGCATCCCGTTGGAGGGACCCCACAGCACAGGGGATGAGAGTGACCGAGAAGGAGCGGCGGCGAAGAAGCGCTATAGACTGACCGTAACCCCCGTTCCCCTGCACCGCTCGGGGGGAGGAGGTGGAAGAGGGTGGATGGGGGGGAAGGTGCTTTTGGTTTCTTTCCTTTGTTTCTCACTTCTCTAGCTTGTTAGTAATAGGCAATAAATCTTACTATCTCCCTACACTGAGTCTGTTTTGCCCATCACGATAATTACTGTGCAATCTCCTCATCCTTATCTCAGCCCTTGAGCCCTTTTCATCGTATTTCCTTCCCGTTCCTCTCTGAGGAGGGGGAGTGAGAGAGCGGTTGTGGTGGAGCTCGGCCACCCACCCGAGTAAAACCACCACACTTGCCCAGCACTGCCATGGTTGCAGTGCTGGTGACAGTCCAGAAAGAGCCTTGGCTGTGGTGGTGGTTTCTGGCATTGTCATGTGTGTGCAAGCAGCCCTCGTGCCAGGGGCGGGCCGGAGGCTGTGGGGAACGCCCAAGTGGGAGAGCAAGGGCGAGCGTGAGGAGCCTGCTCAAGGGTCCTTTGCTGAACGGGGGATTACGGTGGGGTGGGTTGGCCCTGGTTGGGCAGCCAGGCACTTGCCCAGCCGATCATTCACCCTCACTCCCCTCACCCTGAGGGGCGTGGGGAAGAGAATAGGAAGAAAAAGGGTGAGAAAACGTGGCTGAAACACAGGCAGGGCAATTGCTCCCTGGCTACCCTCACAGGCAAAGAAGACGGCAGGTATTCACTAAGGGAAGTCCTGCCTGACCAACTTGATAAGCTTATGCAATGAAAGGACTGGCCTGGTAGATGAAGGGGGAGCATGGATACTGTCTGCCTGCGCTTCAGTACGGCCTTTGACACTGTCTCCTGTAAGTTCCCTGTAGACAAGCTGTAGACGTATGGGCTGGATGGGCAGTCAGTGGGGTGCACTTAAAACTGGCAGAATGGTCGAGCCCACGGGGTGGCTGGTGATCAGTGGCACAAAGTCTAGGTGGAGGCCAGTAACTAGCGGCATACGCCAGGGGTCAATACTGGATCCAGTCCTGTTTAGCAACTTCATTAGTGACCTGCATGATGGGGCAGAAGTCTGCAGATGGCACAAAACTGGGGGGAGTGGCGGGTACACCAGAGGGTTGTGCTGAGACACCCTCCTGAGTCCATGTGCTGTGCTGCATGCCCTCATACTCCCCACACCATGGTGGTGTGACACACCTGGATAAGAGTGTCACATTTTCTTCCTACACTGAATAGTAAGAGGCTGGACCCTGAGTGGTTAGAGCCTTTTCAAGGAGACAGTCCTGCTCCATGTAAGAACTGATGGCAAAGCTGAACTACACCACTGAGCATGCAAGGATTATTACAGTTGATTATTTGAGTGGTATTTGTTCACTGAATTTTCAATGACCTTTCCTTGAAACTTGGCAAGTTAAACTACTGATTTAGCTCCTTTCTAGGTTCAGTGACACCAGAGTTGTACTCCTATAGTAAATACAATGTGGCTATTAAGTGCCTTGCATTTAAGAGGTATCTAAATGCATTCTTCATTCACATGACAAATCTAACTTTATAACTGTAACGATAATTTTTGAATAGACCAGATTAAAAGAGCCAAATGAGTTGTGCTGACTTCACTGGTTGAAAGGGTTTAATTCAATACATAGAATTTGGCTAAACAAAATAACCATGTAGTGTTCATTAGAAATGCTTAGCAAGAGATAGGTAATATGTGACCAGGTTCTTACAAGAAATAATTAGACATCATGTCACCAGAGTGACTTCAATTAGGCAAAGCAATGTAACCAGAGATATTTAACAGCTCTCCATTATCCACAAGGTATATCAGATGGTGTAGGAGGCACTCCTAGCTCCTACTTCATTGTAAACAAGAGAAGATCTGCAAACTCAGCCTGCCATAATGACAGCTGTCACTCAAGAGCTCTCCTGTTTAAACAACTGAGTAAATGACCTCTCTTTGTCACCTGGGGAGCTTGCACTGTGCCCACACACAAACCCCCACAACTTGCATAAATGACATTAACACCTCGGAGACATCCTCTACACATATCTTCCTCTTCTTAACTTACTGTACAAAGTAATTGAGTTTGCAGGAAGATGGCCTCCTTGTCTTTTTGCCTTGGGCCATCTCAGCCCAATACAAGGCTGCTGTCACATTTTCTACTTAGCAGCCATTTTGAACAGTAAGTCCAAAAGATGGTGAAATATTAACCAGCTGGTAAACCTCTTTATTCACAAAGGATAATTGGATCAACGATTGAACCTTAACCTGATATTTGAAGCCTCAGGGTGGTGCCTGGCCATGCTCTGGTGAGGGCTGTGAGACTTGATCCTTGATGTTCAATCACCGCAGCACTGTCTCAGCAGCTGCCAGTGACAAGCTCCCAAATACAAAAATAAAAAAGGAAATGGAAGAGCTGTAGGATTCTGCGAGAAGGTTTATGAAGTAGGGGGATTACCCTTTATATGCTGGATACTGCATTTTACTGGTGCTTTAAATGGCTAAAAGCACATGGCCCAATTCTCTCTTGGAGGAACTTTAAGCACATTATAAATTGGCTTTCAGGTTTAGGAAGAGGAATTCACAAAACAGAGATTGTTACAGTCCTGTGTCTTCCCTTGTAAAAAGTTTAAATGCTTACACTGGAGAATGCTCTTCCCTGACTGGTCTGGAAATATCCAATACAACAAATTTGATCTGAAAAGGTTTGAATAGAACAGGTAGTTTATTTATGAAACTAATCATGTCTGACACCTTAAGGTCTAGAGGTGTGCATAAACAAAACTAACAAATGGACAATATGCAGTAACTCAACACAGCATCTTTTACTGAGACAAGCTTTAAGCCCCTGACCTCTCAAGAAACTGGTGGCTACTGCTGAATCCAAAACCATATTTGTTAACCACAGAAAGCAGAGAATAATGACAGCAGACCCTCCCTGCCCACATCCATATGTTTAAAGTTCAGTGTAGTTGTCCAAAGCCCCCCAGCTACCATTTTTACTCCATACAGCAAAAAACAGGGCTGTTAAAATCTCAAATGTTTAAAAGTTTAACAGGCAAATGTGCCAGAACTTAAAATACAGTTTAATTTAAATATGCATGCAATCCAACAGTACAATAACGGGCATCTTGAAAGAGCTCTAGGGCTCATCTAACCAGTAATCTTTATGGCATTAAAAAATTTTAATAGAGATTTGTAAAGGTGTTCATTAACACGGCTCAGGCTGATATCTCTATCGGGCGGTGCATGTCACTAATCCATTTTAGATCTCTTACACCATAGTGCTGTTCTCCACCAAGGTTATCACCTGGCTATCTGAGATCTTTTTCTATTCAGAAGAAAAAACAAAACAAACAACATCATCATCATCAACAACAACAACAACAAAAACACAACTGTGCTCTACAGTAATGATTTAAGAGTTAGTACAGATAGGGCTAAAAAGTTTTTACCAGCACACCATGAAAATGTGCATATTTGCAAGTAATTGACAGAAAGAGGACATCTGTCTGGAGTAATCTGTGCTCCATCTTAGTATAGTCTTAGCATCACTGCTAGATCAAAGCAGGAGCTGAATTTCTGTTCCTATAAGGATTATTTTGTAGCTACCAGTCCCACATCACTGGTCACTGTGAAACCAACAGCTGGGTTTTGGTGGAGTTGTCTTCCTGCCCTGCCTCTTGTCCACCACAGAGCTGGGGCTCTTGGCCTCCCTGGAGGCAGCTGGCTTTGACCAGAACAGGACATCTCTCAGAGAGGGCTGCTCTGTGTGTCCTCAGAGCATGATGATTTCTAAAGGTCTTGAACATGGATTTCTACTGAAAAGGAGTTCCAGCTGTACCCTGCCTGGTGTGGCACATAGAAAATCAACATGCTATTAAAAATAGATGGATGGAGGTATCCGCACAGGGACAAAATTTTCATGAAACTTACTGAAACTGAACCAAATGCCATTCTCTTTTCATGAGAAATAAGCGAACAATGATTGTGATGGACCACAATCAAGAGGAAGGAATGAGAAAACTCAAAGCAGTGATGCTCTGCTCGCAGTGTCTTTTCCTTTGTCTTGTTTAGTTGAAGCACTCTGCTCTTTCATGCAGCCACTGTGCATCATCTGTGGTGTGAGGCTTGACCCCATTCAGATGTTGTAGGTACTCATTGTCCTTGGGAACCACCACACCATCATGATGTGCTACAAATCTGCCAATACTTGCTGGCTTTGGTGCTGAGAAATGAAATATTTTTCCAACAGCTTTTGCAAAGCAAAGTGTATCTGATTAGGAAGAAAGACGAAAGAAAAATAATGATGGTCAGGAATTCTGCCTCCTCTGGAATAAGCTAAGCGGGGCCACAGAGCAGGAGTGCGCACGAAGATGTGAGCGGCTGGTGCTGATGAATCAGAAGAAGGCTGGAAAAAAACTGATGAGGGGGCAGGAGAGCAACCTCACGCCAGCAGCCGCTGCAGCTGGTAGCATTTCCCATCTGTCTGTCCTGCGGTTGTTGTGTAGCACGAGACTTTTGAAGTCCGCAGAGCTCAGACCGAGGGAGTCTGTGCTATTGAAGGTTCTCATGTTCCTATTATTCTTGCATGGGTCTGCTTATCCAAGGGGGGAAGGCCAAAAGGTTGTCCAAAGTCCTTCACGAGCAAGAATCGTGGGGAAATATAATACCAGTGCCAAATGTCTTAATCACTAAAACCTGTGCCTTTGTGCTGTCCCCTGCATTGGGAACAGACTTCTGGGGGCAACACTTAGATGATGGAGCCACGTGTATGTCTTCCTTCCTTGCTTCCTCTGGAAAGCCAGTCCAGAGGGAAGAACCAGCTGGGCTCTGAGTACATGAAAAATAGGACTTTTTTTTTTTTTTTTTTTCTTTTGACACAACCAAATTTCACCTGCATTGGGTTGCTGGACAGCTGTAACCATTTCAGTGATTCTAGCATGGTTTCAATGCTCTTCCACGCACTCCTGGCTGCTGAAGTCAGATGAAGACTGCATATATTTGTTATGTACCAGAGCACTTTGGGATGTCCTCCTACACTAAGATTAGCAGTATGGTGAAATGGATTAAATGAACATGACTAAGAAATACTCCCTTCCTAGGGAATATCCCCTGACTGATGTGATAGCCTTGAGATAAGCTGAGTCAAGTGCAATACCCACACAAAACCGTGCATTCATATGGACAGTTAGGAGACATTAGTAGGTAGCAGTTGCAAAGATACTTATTTCCCATAGGTTTCATAACAATAGGAAAAGAAAGCAGATCCCATTAGTGCCTGTACTGAGGGAAGGCTGCAGCCTGAGTTCAGCCTGTGTTAGATGACTGAATAGAGATAGAGCTTCATAACAAATACCTCAGACATGGGGAAAGACCAATTAATCCCACTGTCAATGCTCAGAGGACTTCTAACACACACAGGCAGGGATGATTTGTAAAGATCAGATAAAAACAGCAGAAAAATTAGACTCCAGCAACCCCAGCACTGCTCCGTCTTCCAGCTCTGCCGCAGACCCGGTGAGGGACCGTGCCGATGAGCCGCATTTGCAGAGGCAGCCCTGAGGAGACAAGGTCTCTGATACCACTGAGCAGGGTACGCAGGTGTTTGTGGCAGATTGTGGCAGCACAAAGAGCTCAGCCTAAAGCCTACAGCTGTTTTCTGACCACCTGCATGGTAGGGAAAGCACGAGTTTGAAAGGGGATGTGTGGTGGTTTTACTCGGGTGGGTGGCTGAGCTCCACCACAACCGCTCTCTCACTCTCCCTCCTCAAAGAGGAACGGGAGAAAATACGATGAAAAGGGCTCAAGGGCTGAGATAAGGATGAGGAGATCGCTCAACTATTATCGTGACGGGCAAAACACACTCAGTGTAGGGAGATAGTAAGATTTATTGCCTATTACTAAAAAGCTAGAGAAGTGAGAAACAAAGGAAAGAAACCAAAAGCACCTTCCCCCCCATCCACCCTCTTCCACCTCCTCCCCCCGAGCGGTGCAGGGGAACGGGGGAATGGGGGTTATGGTCAGTCTATAGCGCTTCTTCGCCGCCGCTCCTTCTCGGTCACTCTCATCCCCTGTGCTGTGGGGTCCCTCCCACGGGATGCAGTCCTTGCTGAACTGATCCAGCATGGGCTGCCCACAGGCAGCAGCTCTTCCAGAACTGCTCCAGATATGGGTCCGTACCACGGGGTCCATCCCTCAGGAGCAAACTGCTCCAACCTGGATCCCCTACAGACAGCAGCTCCTGCCAGGCCACCTGCTCCTGCGTGGTCTCCTCTCCACGGGCTACAGGTCCGGCCCGGAATCTGCTCCGGCAGGGGTCTTCCACAGGCCGCAGTCTCCGTCGGTGCAGGTCCACCTGCTCCACCGTGGTCTCCTCCACGGGCTGCAGGGTGGAACCCTGCTCCACCATGGTACTCCATGGGCTGCAGGGGGACAGCCTGCTTCACCATGGTCCTCACCACAGGCCGCAGGGGACTTCCGCTACGGCGCCTGGAGCACCTCTCCCCCTCCTTCTTCACTGACTTTGGCGCCTGCAAGGCTGTTCCTCACTCCTCTCACTCGCCCAGCTGCTGTGTGTGGCGCAGCGTTTTGTTTTTTCCATCTTAAATATGCTCTCACAGAGGCGCAAAACAACATCGTTTATTGGCTCAGCTCTGGTCAGCAGTGGGGCCCTTACCAAACATGGGGAAGTTTCTAGATCCTTCTCACTTTTGCCACCCCTATGGCCCCCGCTACCAAAACCTTGCCACGTAAACCCACTACAGGATGCTTATGCTGGGACTCCTGGGGAACCCACATGGGGAAGTGAGGGGCAGATTCTCTCTCAGCTCCTCTGGCAGGTGTGATAGCTGCCATTTTAGCTAATATGGAAGAAGTTAAAAAGGTGAATTCTGGGGCTAAAATCCTGAATTCTTGACATTCAAGCTATCATCACCAGACTAGAGGTGCTCTCATTTTTCATTGGCATGCTGAAGGCCTTGTATTAAACACTTATAAGTCAATGGCAATGAATTACATGAATCATAACCTGGCTTTTCATAATTTTTTGTGCCTATTAAATAAATAAACTGCTCTAAAACCTGCTTCTGCCACCAGTGTGTAATCCATTAGCTGTGTGGGTTGCCAACTATATTATAACTATGTAAATTCAATAAGGATTTTTTGGGTGAATAGTAATTATGAAAAGTAATGGCAGATAATACATCTCCAAGCTGGTAGCCCTAATCAAGTCCTAAGAATGGTTACAGCAGAGAGCTAATAGAGATACACTCAACACTTGAAGTGTCTATTACCAGCTTCAGGAGTAATGCAACTTGTTAATTGCTTTCCAGGCTACAGGCAAATAAATCCTGTGGAAGAGAGTCTGAGCACAGCAGAGCATCATTCCTGCTTTGCTAAGTGCTTCCTGAGAGCCAGACAAAAAGTACTACAGCGCTCAGGCACCCGAGGAACCTGCCCATGAGCTTTGGCTGTGTGAGGTTGCCTGGCAAAACCTGGCCAACGTCACCTGCCTGCAACCCCATTTACACTGGCGCTCAAGCTTTCTGAGTCTGGACAGTATTTAGTGAAGAAGAAATAGTAAAATAATGGTCTCTCCAGGTTTAATTTCTTCCTGATGGTTTATCGAACTTGTCCTGTTGGAAACCTTCCTGGTCCTTGACCATTGGAGGATGCTGACCAGCTTTCTTCTAGAAGGTGCTGACAAGATCACTGATGAAAAATAAAATAAAATAAAATAAAATAAAATAAAATAAAATAATGTAAAATAATAAAATGTAAAATAATAAAACAAAACAAAATAAAATATTTTTTTATTATTATT
The DNA here is from genome assembly GCF_009769625.2 of Cygnus olor. Classification (NCBI taxonomy): domain Eukaryota; kingdom Metazoa; phylum Chordata; class Aves; order Anseriformes; family Anatidae; genus Cygnus; species Cygnus olor. Next base: position 10,565,769 of record NC_049171.1, read on the forward strand.
ATTCTGCAGACTGAAAGCATAAGTGGCTGTGCAGATGTTAATTTTCAGGATTATTTGTATTTGGCTGGGTTTTCCTATACGTTGTACTCTGACTGTGCTGTGCACCACCACCCCTTGACTGCAACCCTCAAGTGCACCAGCGGAAAATTAACCAGATAAGTCTTGACATAAATTAATGAAAAATCTGAAGTTTTTCCATCTGTGATACTTAGGAAAATATATTACAATTATCTAAACATTGGCAGGATTTAGAAAACTGGATCTGGGCAGAAAGACATCCCCATCCCGGTCAACAAAATGGGGCTGGAGTGGGGGTTCAAGCCTGGGCACACGACTGTGGGCATGTTCACTTTTTAGCATGCACCCCGTTACTGCTGGCTTATGCCAAGCAGCACTGTCCTTACAGCACCTTGGCACTGCCAGGGGAACACCACAGGCCGAGGGCTGTTCACAAGGGTTTTTACTCAGCCTCAGTGCGTAGGGGCAGAAAGAGAGCTCAGCCATACAGATGGCGGCTGTGCCGTGCCACTTTGCCTTGGGGCCAGCAAATGGTCCCTGGCCTGGTTTATTTATTAATAGAGACTAAAGAGATAAGGCAAAACTGGAGGCAATCTGTTAAGTGATTGCAAAATTGAAGTCATTTGAAAATGTGAGATCAGCCACTTAAAAAATATGAAGTGTGAATTATTTCCGTTGAATAGACGTGATGGAGGCCTACGTGCTGGGCCTATTTATCTGCCCTTCTATCTTCTTTAATATATGCAGGCCTCATCTTTCCAGCACTGTCATTTGGAAGATTTGCTTTCACAAAATTCAATTAAAGCATCTTTCAACAAGTGGAGGGTGTTTTTTTTTTTGCCCAGTATGAGCAACTACAAAGAGATGTGCCGTCAGTCTGCATTGTGCTGGCAGATAGGCATTTAGCGGGTGGGAAGACTGAGAACACCAGAAAAGGAGTGACAGAAAGCCTGAGGGATGAGACATTAGCCCAGGCAGTTTTACTGAGGTGGTGAAGAGAGAAGAAAATCCTTTGTTCTTTTTTTCATGTACTTTCATCCCTCCACAGCTCCCACTCCACAGCAGCCACTAGGAGCATGGCCTATGGTCACTGCCAGGCCATTTGCCCTGATACAGCCAAACAGGCTTCCAGTTTGCAGGGGTGGGTGTCAGCGACCACCCATCCTTGGCAGCTTTTTGTTCCCAGGAATCTGCAAAACCTGCCAGGGAAGACGGGTGTGTACCTAGGCCCTGATCAGCCCAAGTGCTTCCTTTAAAGGCTTGTGGAGACACTCCATGAGTGGTATAACATGTGGGATTTTGCAGAGCATCCACCTCCAGCCCTAAGCCTGCTCTTTTTAAAGTCACCAGATGGTTTTAACTGAGGTATGGCAGTGCCTGAGAGTGAGTACACCCAAACTTTATGGCCACTGAGCTGTTATCTTGGGTCAGCCCAGATGTTGCCACAGCCTGAAGCTGCGAGCCAGCTTCCCAGAGGGCTCCTCACCTCCACGCTCAAAGGCAGAGCAGAGGGCAAGTCTTACTCCTCCCTTCATCTGATGCATCAAACACCTCGCATAAATGACACCTGGTGTTAAAACAGTAAATAAAAAGCTATCCAAGGATCACTGTATTGCTAACCTACTGTTTGTCTGGGACAGCAGGATAATGAGCTGCTAATGAACTTGGTCCATGATTTTCACTTAGCACAGGTTTACTTTGAGATTTTTATTTTTTTATGACCTCAGAAAGTAGAAGTTTTTAGGTATATAGTTAATGATGTTATGTCAATGCACATACTGTGTAATTTCATATTCCCTCTAACAGAATATAAAGGACACTGTAGTACTTCCAAGCTCCCCATCTCATTTTCAGACCAGGATGCCTCTACCTCATTTTTGTGTTGTTTCTAGCTGTGCATATAGATTGACAGCAGAAATCATTTTGACCATTAAGAAACGGCATCTGTTTCTGAAGTGCAGCCAAGTCCTGAAATGAAAAAGCAAACATTAGCAGTGTATAATCAGGTTCCCAGCAGTCCAGGAGAAGAAGCAACAAATATCTCATTTACCTGGACCTGCAGGAGCTCCTGGAAGGAACCTCGAGTGAGTTCTCCTGTGCAAAAAAATGGGCATAGGTGTGCCTACAACCACAGCACTTGGGTGTAATTTTCATGTTTCATCCCTAAATCTTTCCTTTTGGCGAAACAGTGCATTTTGATGGTTTGCTATGAGTTCACTGGTGACAAGGACAGACCATCACTGGCTAAATCCTCCCCCTACAGCTATGCGTAACTGTTCAGTGAAGCTAGGGTTACTTGTTTAAGTTTTGCTGAAATCAAGCAGATATTTTTCCCAAGAGCCATTCACCAAGAAGAGCTGTGCTGCGTCCAGGTGTGGAAGGGGCTGCATCATGCATGTGCTTACCCATCCTTTAGTGTCTGGTAAGAAACATGGGATCTCCTGCAGGAGACACCAAGTCTCAGGCTCATAACGCTGACCAAATCTGCTATTTGATAACTTTGATTATCTCAGGAAATCTCACATGCCAGGACTGTGTAGCTGGACTATGTCTTTTAAAAAGCCTACTTCGTGGTGTAGGAACTCGATAATGGGATTTTGCCACTTCCAAATCTGTACACTAACTTTATAGTATATAGATGTGCCTCAGCTTAATTCTCAGTTTAATGTGGTGTGCTTCTTTGTAACTTCAACTTTAATAAAATATTTGTCTCTTAATACCGATTGTGCAAAATAAATGAGCCTTGCATGACTGTTTTACTTTTAACTTTAAATAATGGAAAAAAAAACATTTTAAATAAGCAGATAGATACTACATTTCCAAATACTCTGTACACTATGCTCACCTTTACAGTATGTTTTAATGTAGTATAATGTGCAGCATGCACATTTTATGATGGAAGTTGTATTGTGGCCTATTATTAAAGATGCTGCAGATCTGTAGTTGCCACTGATAGAATCACTTGTGTTCAATGCCTCTTAGGACTTGGTCTTCAGAAATCAGCCAATGCTTTAGGAAAATTCTTATTCCTCTTATTCCTTTCAACTTCAGTGGCAACATGACTGACATCAATATAGTCGTGTCAATATATTTCATTGATAATGAAAACATTATGTTCAAATGTTTCTCCTTTATTTGTGGTCAGGAACTCAGTATTTTTGTTGTTTGTATAGCTGAAAAGCAGTAAAGTGCCAGAGTTACTCATGAATGAAAGTTAAATACATTACAGCGGGCAATAATGCAACCTGAAAAGGTTGGGTAAATATAACCCCCAGAAGGGAAATTTACTATATTCGTTCCATGAAAGATCAGCTGAACTTTGTGGTTATCAGTCATGAACCTAACAAGTTCTGGCTAGTTGGTATGATTTAGAAACTTTTCACCCTGCTTTATTCCCAGGCTTTATTGATGCTTTATTTCCAAGCTCCCTGGGAGAATGTCATTTCAAGACTGACTTTATCTGGATTCTGTTCTAATCTCCAAGGAGAGAACAAAAGCAGAGCTTTTATTTCAGTGTGGTGTGTTTTTAGGCTTTTTTGCACTAAGAAATCATGTGAAAAAAGGTGCAGTTCCCAAGTGTTACCTCTCAAAGTTACACTGCACTTCACATTTGTCACGACATGCATAGCCCACTCTGTCCATTGAACAGAGGGAGCTGTTAAAAAGTGCTATGTTCCCCTTCTGAGATGTGTAATCAATAAAAGAAAGATTGCCAGTGGCCATAAAGATAATTCTGGCTTTTTTTTTTTTTTTAACTATTGTCTTTCCTTATCTTTTAAATTTCATATAGTAATCTCCTTTGACTTCTTCTAGTACAAGAGATCCCATATCCGTCCCCCTCTTTTTATTTTCATAGGTCTCTATGGCTACTAATTTACAAACATCCTCTGTAGGGGGGAACAGTAGAAACAAGTAGATTCCTGAGCTGCACAGTTTCACCTTTGTTTTGTGCGCTGTATCCCAACCAGAATGTACCTGCACACATTTGTTTTCCTGCACATGCCATGGCACAATGTGAGTTCATTCAGGTAGTGGTATGTTGTCCACAGAAACACCAGTCCCAGGCAAAGGCTTTCACTCTTCAGAGTAAAAGGACATTTAGATTATCTTTGTGCATCTGTGAAAGCCATTGCATTTATTCTCTTTCTGTTGCTATCAGCCTTGTGTCAAATCTTTCCAATCCTCGGTGGACGGAGGGGTGAAGAACCTTAACCTGGCAGCATGGAAGAGACTGGGAAATTGGTGCTACTTACAACCAGCCAGACATGATGCATGAGGAAATGTAAAAAAGCAAAGAAAATGCAATGGGTAAATAATTGCATTCATCCCTCCTGTACAGCTCACTGCAAATAATAAAATTGCCTATTAATGAGTAGTCTCATCCAGGGAAGGTAAATGCTACTGTTTGTCCCTCCTCTTGCATTACTTGGGACTTTACATGAAAACAGCTCTAAGAGCCACAGCGCAAGTTCCTAAAGGCTTTTTCTCCCTTCGGGGGAAGTAAACCAATGAAATGTATTCAATGGTCTTTGCAGTATAACGGAGCACATGCTGCATACTGTGGCATGCGTGTTGCCTTCTGTGGCGTATCAGGTGTCAGTTTTGTGGTTAAATTTTCATTGAATTATTAGAAAAAAATAACAATTTGGAAGGGAGCTCTGGCAAGACTAGCTTCAGAGTTAGATGAGATTGTTCAAGGGGTTTGTTCAATCAAGTTTTGAAAAATATCTAAGGGTGGAGACTCCTCAACATCTTCACATTATACAGGTTGTAAGTTCTGGAGGAAAAATCTTGAGATGATCCCAGGCAAATTTTTGTGAAATATGTAATGAACTAACTCTAATATATGTGAAGTATGTACTTCTGTTATCGTGTGTACTTTTTACTTTGAATTATTTTTTGTGTCTTTACAGAAATGCATTTCATGGTTCTCTGTTGACACTGCATGAAGACAACGCATGAAAAACATGAGGAGGTGTGATGGCTGGTTGAGATAAGCTGGGAGATCAGGAGGCACCTGAGAACCTCACCCCCACGCTGCAGACAGGTGATGTTTTGCAGGAGAGAGGTCTGCTTCTTCCTTTCCTCTCCGCTGAGCAAGGTTAGATTTAGATCTTATCTGAAAGCAGACTCTGTATTGCTTTAATGACAGGCACAATCCCTGGGCTGTGAACACAGTCATAAAAAGAGTTTATTTCTTTGTACATTAAAAATCAGCAGGAAAGGGAATAAACTCTTGCTGCTCAATAGTACTTTAATACCGGGGATAACATAGGCATATTGATGAAAAAGAACACACATTTAAGTGGCTTTATGATAGCAGAATGAAAAGAAACCCTGGGTGCGAAAGCAGGTATATAATTTTCCATCACGACTAAAGCAAGTAGAGATCTATGCTTAATTATTTCATGCAAAACAGAAGAGTTTCAGCAGGAAAGGTTGAGAGAAGGTCATTCAGACCATATAGCTGGATAGTGCGTTTACCTGAGGGCAGGAGGGTAGAGGTTCAGATGAACAAAGACATTTTCCTGTGAAAAAGCTTTCCCTGTTCCTTTGGTTCAATTCCTCATCAATGTACGAGAAGTAGGCACAGCGTCATTAGGAGAGCTTGGGAAAAAGCAGGAAACAGCTTCATCCTCGGCATTCCCACAAAGAGAGCACCTCCAGCCCCTATATACATACATATAGAAATATGTTGTTACATGCTTATTTATTTGTATGCATATGTATATACATGCTCTCTAACTAGACTTCACAGCCTCCCTTTCACAGAAGTCCATCAAGGGTTACTTTGGAAATAATCTTGATATCTTTCACGATAACAAAAATTCCATTTGTTCCCAGATCCCAATCCACTGCAAACACTTCTCGCAATCTCTGAGTACTCAAAACCCTTTCAGCACTTAAACTACATACCAGCCACTGTGAGTTATCCTTAAATATCACATGCAAATGTTTACATTAATGGAAACTAAGGTTCTGCTTCTTCTTTCTTCCTATCTTGGTCTCACAGCCACCAGATTCTTGTGCGGTTATTGCCAGCGCTCGTTAACATCAGCAGCTCTATTGTGAGCTAGAAAACCCACAATAAATGCTTCTCTGACCTGTACCTGCTTTCTGTACTTGGACGTGGGCAAGAAGTGTCAAGTTAAGCTCAGCCCACCTGCCCAAGCTGGGCAGGACATCTGCGGTTTCATGCGGTTATTCATAGCGTGGGGAGCAGCTTCAGTGGGCAGCTTTTTTAATAATGTAATCCAGAAGTGAAAGGGTAATGTTTACCAAACCTGTTTCAAAATGGCTGATTAATCAAATAAATGGGTGTTTATTGAGGCTGTTGCTAGGTACTTACTGTTATTGAGATAATTGTATGACTCAACTAAGCCAGACAAAGACCTCTACTGTTGCTCTAAAGTACCAACTGGCTGCAAAGTTTGGATCATGACACCGGAGCATTTTTTTTTTTCACAAGGCTAATCACTTGGTTTGCTTTATCCTCACATCATCCACTTTTATGGCCAGCTTCAAATGCCTTCCTTCCATTAAACCAAGAAACAAACACTGACACTTCTGCAGAACCACTTCATCCCAGCGCAGCAGTGATGGGTTCTCATGATTGATCTGGTGACAGACCTTTTCTGATGTCTTTTCTCTATTATATTGTTATATTCATCCCATTTTCTGTTAAGCATCTGCATAAACTGCAAGCTCCCAGCCATTCAAAGCACTTTTTTGATAAATAACTGGGGCAAGTTTTGTGGGGGGTGGTAATCTTTTATTAGACCAAGTGATAAAGATGGAAAAAGCAGGCAAGTTTTCAGGCATACAAACACTGCTTCAAGTCCAACTTGTTGCTTGAAAGCCTGTCTGCTTTTCTAGCTGTGTTTTCTGAATGTTTTTTTTTTTCTTTTTTTTTTTTTTTTTTTTACATGCAGTAAAAACTGTTGCCTCTCCCTGAAAGTCATGCCACACATATTCTTACCTCTCGCAGCTACAAAGAAAAGGCTACTAACAAACAACAAACAGTACTTGATTAGGCAGGCTGTTAGGGAAGATTTTATGATAGAAATTGCATCATACAACTCATGCCTCATATTCTCATATTTTTCTTCTGAAAAAAAATTTGGAAGCATTATAAAAAGACAGGTACTAATGAATATAATTATAGAAAAGTCTCCTTGCTTCTCGTCAGAGGAGAGCACGAGTACATGAAGCCTGGTGTGAGAGGAGGTTTATATCTGCAGATCTGTGGGAACGTTAAGACCACAAGCCTGCCCTCTGATTAAACTCCCTCTCACTCATTGCTTTTATTGTTTTAATGTAAAAGGCTTTTTTTGTTGTTGTTCGTTTGTTCCAAAATAGCACATCCATGCTCTGCTGATGGTAGTTTGCGTAGCTGGGTGATACAGGGTGTTTGAAAGCATAGGGGTGTATTTACTGCAAATATTGTTCCCACCCTCCACTTGCACCAGTCCAAATTCAGGATAACCCTGTCAGAAGAGGTATTATCAACGGATTTACACTGATGCACCTGAGAGTAGTCTAACCCTGGCAATTCATATTCTGTAGCAGTTTTAGGGGTTTTTGTTTGTTTGTTTTTAATCTTTAACTAAATAGCCTATGCTGCAATGAAACAACATTTCACTTGCTCAGAATTGTAATTTAATCAGAAAATCTCCCAGTGTGTGCCAGAGAGATCACTCCTTTTTAACAGCAAGCATGCACAGCCTGGAAATGCTCAAGTTATTCAAAACACTTTGCTACCACTTTTTTACCGTAAAATCCAGTCATAACTGATAGAGTGAAACCTGCCTTTTTAACAAATTCTGGGGGCAGACAGATCAAGGTCTGAGCTGGGCTTTGAACCAGGAAGCAGGCTTTGTTTGAACTGCCTACCACTTGCATTTGATTTCTTGAATTAATGTTTTACCTGTAATAGGCAGTGTTTTCACTGAAGGCAGAGAGCAATCCTACTGCTCATTTAGCACCTTCTGTATTCCCAGATACGTTATTGAAAAAAAAAATGTAACGCCTAAGGTGCTTTTTTTGCTTTTACTGGTCGTGAACATAAATCACATTAAGCACGTATGTGAGTCAGGGGCCAGCATCCCAGCCAGGATCCTTTATTAACGGGTCTGTGGATATTCAGAGTGAGATGGCTGGGAGAAACATCACCAGAACAAGCCACTGAAATGAAGCAGTTTGTGAGTGACTCATGAGTGTTGGGGGAAAGTAAGTGAAGGGTGGAGCAGAAAACCCCTCCTAGATTTTGCACGTGGCCCAGGGAGAAATAAATGACAGCATGGCCCTAAGCCTCTCTGGCAGCCCCCTCCAACCTCTAGGATGTGACCTGGAGTTGTATACTGGTACCAACAAGAGCTGCCATTTTGTCTCATCTCATCGCTCCGGAAGGCTGGGGTGATCCCACAGCTCCCTTTGGGAAAGGGGAGGATCCTTTCTGCTGAGATTGTTGATGGTAGCGAGGCGTGAAGCAGGATGGGAAAACTCGAAGTGGGTCAGGATCCAAGGTTCGATGTTGATCTCATTTTCCCCAGAGGGCGGAAGGACTTTGCAAGCCGATGGCTGCCTCAAGCGATTCAAAGACTCTTCTGCAGGCGTGTGTAAAGTGTCCATCGTAGGACACAATAATAAAGTTTGTTCTAAAAAATGTTTTTAATGCTAGAAAAGGTTAAAAGGCAGCAGCTCTCCATCGAAATGGCCCTTAGCTCGTCCCAGATCTGGGCCAGCTCAGCTGCTTGCTGGGACCTTCTCATAGACCCTCATTGCACGTCCCTGCTGTCGGGAGGAGCAACCACCAGCACCCCTCTCCTTTGCAGTTGCAGCTTTGGCTAGGAGAGAAAATGGGAGGGTTTTCTGACATCAATTTACGCTAGAATTTATGTTAGGAGGACTAAATATATGCAGTCCTCCTCACCCAGTGGCTGCTACTGACCTTCTTTGACAATGCAATTTACGGGCATGTTCAGCAGCAACAACTTCCCCTCAAAACACTTCTGGCAGAGAATTGAATTTTTAACTAAATTGCTATTATTTTTAAAGCTTGATTTCCATTACATTGCATTTCACTGAAAGCTATGGGAAGCATATTGGCAGAGGGTGTCTATATACTGAAAATACTTCATCTTTCAGCCCCTCAGTGCTTGAGAAAAAACAGCATACATCAATTTATTCCTGTTTTATATTCCCAAGGTCAGCATTTTTTTCCCCCTGTTTGCAGACATTTATTTCATGGAACGCCCCAGATCTCCCAGCTGGAAAGGAGCGAGCTCCTCTCCCTGTCTTCTGACTATGAGGGTGAGCCGAGCAGTGCCGAGGCTGCTCTGTGCATGTGCTGAATGCTTACATTTGCCTCCTGTACGCAGCCAGCCAGACCTTGCTCACCGCCTGGAAATCCTCAAAAGCTTACACGTTTTGCTGTGTGCACATCCTCCTTTGGGACAGGAGCTTTTTTTGCAGCTCTGAGCTGTTCTGTCCAGCTGTATCCTCACGCATCTCTCTGCAGTTGCATCAGTTCGTCTTTTACCCCTCACCTCTGGTTAACAGTCTGAGTTGCTGTGCATAACGTACAGCACAGTGAGCTGTGGGGTAAAGTTTGCAATAAGTCCTCATTTCAACTTCTAAATGCTAACCCCTTAAATAAAACCAGCTGCACAGAGCAATTAGCAAGCATGAAAAAAAATGTTAAACAATTAGATTCAGGAGACCTCTGAAGAGTGTCCATGCTTGTCTCCTTGGGAACTAGAGCTGTTACAAGTTCAGCAAATAAACGACCTCTTTTTCTTTTCTTTTTTTTTTTTTTTTTTCCACATCCAGGCATGAAAGAAATTTTCTTCCATGTAGAAAAGTTTAAAAATAAATTTTAGAGACCTGTGTGTGCACACACAGAAACACGCATGTGTGCACACATCATAATTGAGCTGTTACAGCCATAGCTAAAGGAAGCAACAGTTAGAAAATGCAGAGTCTGTTTTGCTTAAGAGTTATGCTTTGGCAATATATTAAACAGAGCATTTTTGGTAGCATGCTGGAGCAGCGTAATGCAAAGAAGCTGTTCCTGCAGCAGAATTAGCCCCACTGTTATTTATAATGGCAGTGCTTGCAGCTTGTGTTAAAGAGACTGTTTTAATTTGGGGTAAATTGTTGAGGAAATGAAAAGAGAGTCCTCCCTGGGAACTGCACCAGATTTCCTTTTCCCATCTGGAGGCAAACTGCATCCCCCGATGCCTCTGGTAAGAGATGAGGGGCACTCTGAGAAGCAATGAGCACCTGAAGGGACTCAGGAATATATTGGAGGACTTTGGGGTGGGTATGGGAGCAGTCCAGTGGTCTCTCTACCCCACCTTTCCCTTCCTTGCTGCCCCCTTCCTCTATCCCTTCCTCCCCACTTCCTACTCCAAAATCAGAGATTTTCTGAGCCTGTTTGGCAAGCCTCCCTTTCAAGCCCTTGTCCAGCCTCCTCTTCAAGCCCTGCAGCCTCTTTGCAGGAGCCCCTTTTTCCTTAAGGAAGAATTAGGATCTTTTTAGGGTCTCTGTCATGCTAGGCACCCTGGGGACAGTGCTGACACAGACATGTAGACACTGGTGGTTCCCTCCCTTTCCCCAGCCTCCTCCCACCAGCCCAGTGGTGGCCCCATGTCCCAGTGACCCCGCAGCCCAGCTTTGTTTTTTGCACAAGGTTGTGGGAAACAATCAAGTTTCCCTGTGCAAAGAACCAGGTTGAGCACCAAAAGCTAACACGAACTGATGAAATCCTTCTGGCGGGGACATTTCTCAAACTCAACTGGCCAGGTTCAGCCATCGAGAAGTTCCTCGTGCACATACGCAGATATATGGGAAACCAAATGACATGCCCATCTTGGTGGCTATCAGCACTAACCCATGTGCATACAGTGAGCCCAAACGTTGGAAACAAGCTGGAATTTTTGGGGGAACATCCAGTCCTCTGACTGGCCCCAAAGGGACACCCCTGGGGCTTTCCCTCTGCCCCAGTAGAAGCAACCTCAGAAAGGTCTCAACTGCTGCTCCCACTGCTCTGAGCTTTCCAAAGCCACCATTTATGTTTCTAACCTCCCTCTACCACATGTCTGCTCCTCTTGGTGGCTCATGGTGCAGCCACATCATCTGAGCCCGTCTCACCAGTCCGATGGTCTCAGCTCTGGTCACAACCACAGATCCACCTGCGATGTCCCCACTCTGCACAAAGGGATGAGTGGCTTTATGGGCCCCCGCAGAGGCCACGTTGCAGCAGGCTCTCCTGGGCAGAGCCCTTCCCTCTCTACCTCTCCCTGTGTTTTATTCCTCTCTGGTGCTCCTTTGCCCCACAACCGCAGGCTACAATTACCGATAGTAACTAATAAAGAGGCAGAGCAGCACCAGATGAACCCGGAGAGGTCAACCTAAAAGCAAGGGTTTAAGAGCAGCCTAAAAGCAATTGTCCAAAAGCAGTCTGAAAGCAATTATTCTTCAGCTAGCATTACTCCTCAGCATAAATAACCCCTCCAAGCCTTTGATTTGCTCCATTTTAGAAGCTCTGCTGCTGCCTCCCACCCAGCAGCTCTCACCTTCCCCCGAGCAGCCACCAGGGCTGGCTCTGTACCTCTGCCAGCACCCATTTACCTGCTGTGGGTCACCTGGATGGTGTCAGCTCTTCCACGAGCTCCTGGCACCTTCTTGTGATGGCCTTCAGCGGGCTCCTCAGTGCTCTTCAGTCTCTCTCCAATATTTTTTGGATTATTTTTGCCTTTTCCGTGGGCACAGTGGTACCCGTAATGTACCGAAGTCATAAAGGTCATGGCTTGAAGCTTTAAAAAAGTGGTGGCCACAAAGAGCTTTTCCAATTTTTTCCAAGAATGCTGTAGAATTGGAAGAGCCCCCTCAGCAGGTCGTTGGACAAGGTGCATTTAAGATGGGAAACCCATTTCCAAAGGACCTTACGGACCATAAACGTTTGCATGAGGTCAAAAAAGAAACTGAACAGATTCAGAGAAAAAAAAAAAAGTTGATGGTGGTTATTAAATGAACAGTCATCACAGGACTCAGGAGGCACTGTGCCAGGAGCCAAAGGGGCTGGAGTCAGCTCTGGGACAGGCTGGCCACAAATGTGTCCTGGTCTCATTGCTTGCCTGGGACATTCACTTCTGGACCCAGTAGGGATGACAGTGGGGACAGGACATGGTGGTAGGTGGACTTCTGGTCTGGTCTGGTTGGGCTCAGCCATCCTTACGCTCTCTTGTAGCATGCCAGTATAACCATAGTGGCAAAAACCTTAGCTGATTTTAACATGAAAATGGATACATTTGTAAGGGAAATCACATAATGCCGTGATGACAACACAAGGGCCGGGATTTACTTGTCTTCTAGATTCCTTCCAGCTCTTCTTTCTCAATTCATCCTGAGCTCTTACCTTTTTTCCAGGTGTCAGATTTGAAGGTGTGATCATGTTGTGTCACACACAAGCACAAATCCCTTGCTCTTCCAGGAGTGGGGCCAAAAGTGAAACTCCCGTGTTTGGTCTGGACTCAACCCCAGTCTCTCACTGAAATGAGAGATACCTGAAATTTTGGCCCACGCTTGCCCATGCAGTTAAAAAACCTCAGGGGCCCTGAGGCAAGCTGGGAGGCGATGTCTGATATTTGGTGAAAGTCCGTGCTAGGACATAGTTATCCCTGTTGTGCACGAATCATAACAAATTCTTTATCTTGGTTGTACTAAGGGATCTGTCACAGAGCCCTCTGCAGAGATTATGATGAAAGAAGAGGAAAAAAAGTGGTTGCAAAACTTGGGAAGTGCAAAAGAGACTTTTACATACACTTAGACTTTGTAACAACAAGCTGTCATTGTCCAGGTCTCCAATAAATATTCAGTGCAATATTTGTCTGTGTTTTATAAAACATGGAAGGTTAGAGAGTTAACGAGAACACAATAGCTGGGCATCGCAAAGCATTTGTGTCAATTGCATGGGCATCCTCTGCCCAAACACAAGGCTGAAATGTCACATAAGGGAAGCAACAATGAAAATTTTCCAGTCGAATGTCTAAATTTAGGATTTTGGTAAGAACCTAAGCCTGTGGTTTGATCTTCAGAAAAGAAATCAATGAGCAGTGCTGTCGTCCAGCATTTTTGAATATCCACCCACTGTTTAAATACCTCACCGGGGAATTAAGAGCCTGTTTAAGGTCTTGTTATTGATGCCTCACACGATAAGCATTTAAGGAATTTGCTATAAAAATATTTTTTTTACATTTTTCTCGGTTGAACGTAAGTCAACAAGTTCTGTGAATTTGTAAAGGCAGATGTGTGTTGATCCCTGCTGCACAGTGTAAATGAACTTCAGGTACTTTATAGAAATATTCAGCCATTACAGAGACTCATATACGAGAGTTTTTTACTTGTTGCCATTTTTTCCTAAAGCCCATTGGCTATGTGTCAATGTTCTGATATTGCAAATCTTTACGCCAAAGGGGAAACATCGCTTACGTGTGTAAAATTAGCTGCAATCGCAACATTGTGCTGGACTGTGGTTTCATATTGTAATCGTTCACTTGCTGAAATTAAAATCAGAAGAATTCACCATCCTGTTAGCAGTGGACATTTTGATAATATCATTTGGGGTATTTGATCTCACAGGGCACCGTCAGTAATTTAATCGCGGATTATTGAAGCTGCTCTGCTGTACCCAGGTGGCAGATGACTATCTGTACCTTCACATGAAGGAATGCAGTGCCTCTGCCTTGTGTTTTGCTGCAGCTAACCAGAACTTACTGGAGGCTCAACAACAGAAATCTTCACTAAGAAAAGCAAAAATTCAAAAAATGTTTTTCAAATATATGCTGGTTTTTAGCAAACTTGCTTTGAAAGCTGATCTTAGCAGTCAAAACAAATTCTGATGGGATTCAGAGACAACCTGCTTTCAGGAGCCCCACTCCTTTAACTGGTTTGATTCGGGCAAGGTAGAGATTTAAACCTTATTGTCATACATACAGGGAGAACAGCCTTACCTTACTCTTCACTTCCCACATTTTCTGGCTACTCCCAAGGACAGTGCATGCTCCTGATGCATTAGCACATGCAGGAACCAAAGAAAAGACACCCAGCACTGCAAGCTCTTGAGAAGGGCAGCAGCACTGCGCAGGGAGTATGTCTGAGCGCTGGTATTGCATCCAACCTCTTAACAGTTATGTGCCTGGAGAACAAAATTATGCAAAATGCAAGCAACTAATAAAGAATGTTTCATGCTGGGAAGTCTTCATGACGTGGTGACTTTTTTTTTAAAAAGGGAATTTATCCAGCTGCCCACCAGGTTATTACAGCAACAGGGTTGCATCATTCCTAACTGCATTACAAGACAGCACCAATATAAAGGCATTAGAGCAATGAAAAATGCCCGTGAAAGTTATTACGTGGGCTGTGACTCTTGCCATATTAAGAAATCTGTTTCCCACTCCTTTAGGGCAACGTGAGTACTCTTTCAGCAATCTCGCTTCATTACTTGGTACGATAAAGATTACAGGGCTTTAAAAAAAAAAAAACTGAGATGGAAGAACACTTTTCAAACTATTTAGGGCCTATTTCGGTCCCTGGTGAAAATTTGGTTTAGGTAAAGACAACATAAAACCAGATCAGCAGGAAATTCCTGACAGGAACTTAGAAACAAACAAGTGCTGCATAGAGCATCCCAACTTCAAACACCTTAGCGCAATAATTTGTTTTTAATCATCCATGCGATGGAAAATATGAGGAAAATGTAATATAAATGTCCAAGAATAACAGCGGTTAGTTGTTTGGATTTAAAATCAAAGGAACTTTCCATGCTCTTGAAGGTTTCCATACTGATGGGCCTGGGGGAACTCTGGGTGCGGTAGGTTTCCATCTGCTGAGCACAGGAATATGCTGCACTCGTCCTCCTAAACCTCCTCCCGTGGCTTGGGGTGAGCCTGGCTTGAATCATTCATCTTGCTGAGCTCCTTACCTGCTGCCCAAGTTTTGCTCTGGACCTGCCCTCCAGCAGCCCCTGGAGTGGTGCTACCCTAACTACAAGCTGAATTATTGGTCCAGCCTGGAAAAACAGCACTTCTTTCCGTGGTGATAACAACGAATTGGCTCTCCCTGGGTGCTCCGGGTGAGCAGCCTCTCCCCCCCTTTTGCAGGGACTCCCAAGGCTGGTTTAGGATGGAAAGGAAATAATTTTTTATCGTGGGGAAATGGAACACAGAAAAATCTCCTACACACCTGTCTGCTTCTTTTGGTGCCTAAATACCTTTGAAAGTCTTGCCTTGAGTGCCAAAGCTATGATGGATCACACAGTATTTCCTTTTTATTATTGCACTGCATCCTTTGGGCCTCACATTAACATAATGAGGGCCATATGGCGCCAGAATCTCTGCTGGTTCAAACCAATGCAGCTCCTTTGAAGTCAGAGAGCCTGTGCCAGTTTATACCTGCCGAAGATTTGGTTTATGGCCTGGGAAATAAGAGGGAAGGTGGGACGGGGGGGAAAGGGAGCCAGCCACTTTTTGTAGTTAATTAAGAATTATGTAGATATACTTGTGTCCTGCTTCTGCCGTCCACCAGGAGCTGTGCCTAACGTGCCTTCATGGCTGTAATATCCTTTGCATGATTAGCTCTCATTATCAGCTGCTGTGCCTCTGTGACTCAGGGTATTTTGGCGGCTGGAGGTGAAACTGCAGTGAGTCAGAGCCAGACAGCCACCTCTGGGCAGCCATCAAAAACGTCCCGCTCGCGGCCAGCGGGTCATAAGGAGGCACAGATTTCCCTGAGCAACTGTGACTTTTGTGCTGAGAAATTAAACTCCTGATTTTTATTTTTTTTCCTTGAACTAATTGTGAAAACACTCGAGAGTTATAACTAAATAAAATCTTATAAAAATGTCTGCCGGGTTTCACCAATAAGAGATAGAAGGTTGGTCTGCTTAGAAAATAAGCAACATAAATCCAAAAACTGAGGCCCTGGAATGACAGCCAGGAAGAAGGAAATATTGTGACTGGATAAAATTTCAAACTCCTGGACCAAAGTCTTTATTCAAGGCACTCGGATAAAAGAAATGAAACTTTCAGAAATGTTGTAGTGAGCAAATACAGCTGGAGCCACCGTACTGACTCTTACTTTCAGTACCCATAAAACCCCAAGAGTATTGATTCTTACTGGCTCTTTGCTTTCAGTACCCATAAAACCCCAATAACTGGGGCCCTGGGAAGTGTGGCCATGTCTTTTGCCACAAAACCCTAAACACAAGTTTTGGGCACTCAGTTGATGCACCCTGATGAAAACATTCTCACAGTTCCTACAACAACTCTAAAATTATGTTTCAGTCGCAGACTTTGGTGTGGTTCATATTCACATCAGTCCAAGGATTGAGGCATTGCCAGGTAAATAAAGAGCAGAAGATGCTGCAGGGAGGACCACCAGCCTGCTGTAGCTCACATGGAGGGTAGGATAACCTGAGCAGACAGCATATACCCGAGCTAGGTCCGCAGCACGAACATGCCTTAGTTAATGAGCAGATGCCACCACATGTCTGCATCTGAGCCCACCTTTTAACAAGCAAGAAAGGCAAATTTTTGAGCTGAGTCTCTTCAAAGAGATGTGGCAAACAGTCTATGAGATAACACCACCTATCTGGTTTTTTTTCCAGCTCTATCAGCTTGCCTAAAGACACATTTTGCCTCTCCATACGCAATGCTCTTGCTCTGTCCTTGGGTGATACCAGCCACAGCAGACTGGCTCCTGCAGTATTGTCACCCCTCTGCAATCTCAGGCACCGTGACTTGATTTTATATCACAGGTGACAGGATATAAAGGCAGATCCCAAAAGGAGGGAGAACATCGGCTCTCCTCAGGTGGCAGTGGGACATGCTGGGCATTACTGGAGCTGGGGACGTGGTACGGAGGTCTGTGTTCACCCTCGGTGTCGCTGCTTTGCTAGACCACATCTGCTCTTAATCTTCTGCTACTATGCACTGTTAAATATTTCACAGCACTTTTATTAGTCAGCTCTTAGCTGGGACTGGGAGCTGCTTATTCTGAGGAATTTCCTGCTTCTAAATTAGACTATCCCAGAGCAGAAAGGGCTCATCTTTGATGGCTTCTTCAGAGCATGAGGACTCCCTCTGTATCTCACCATATGGAAAACTGATTTTATAAGGCCAATCCCCTTTTTAGCAATGATGTAAACCAGCAGTCCTTTGTAGGAGGATGTTCAGGTAACAAACAAAACACTGAGCTTTGAGCAGAATAAAGAATGTGGATTTAGACAGTGGGACCAAAATTTGGACTATTACCTGTGCAGGAAATGTACTTTCCAGAAAGAAATTTTAAAACCTGAAGTCCTTGTTCTCTGCTGTCTCACATCTCATCAGTGCAAGTCAGTCAAATCCAAATAGAACAAATTTATGCCATTGAGGTAAACAGATTGCAAAAGGGCCTTGGCTGACTGGGGGGACTTCTAATGGGGGGAGAAGTGTGAGTCGTCTTGGGCGGCTGTTTGGAGTCACTCATATGACGATGCAATGATGTGGGGGTCTCTCAGTCCTTTGAGGAAGAGGGGAAGCTCTGGCTCAAGCAGGTCTATGGGTGAAGGATGGTTCCTTCCTCCATCCTCTTCCTCCTTTCTCCAAAGCAGAAGAAGGGGAGTATCGTGCCCCAGAAAGTCTAAGTCAACTAGACTATCGACTAGATAACAATGAGTGGAGTAATTACACAATTGCAATGAGTGCTTTACTGAAAAAAAAACAGCTATTTGGAATTCCTTGTCTTCTGCGTATGCAGTAATGTCAGGGAGGAGGCTGAATTCTTACCACTTTTTGACTATCTCACCTTGGAAAATCCTAGCTTCTGTTCAATGTTTTGGAGTCGATGCTACTGTTTTAATGTGGTTACATAACTCACAGCAATTTAAACATTTCATTAAAGTTGTTTTGCAGGTTATATACCGGCTCGCACTTCTCAAGTGCCCTCCATCAAATCATCTTTGTTCTCTTTGCGAGCATTCATTACATCTCATGCCTCTTCAGTGAGATTAGACAACTGTGTTACAGCCCTGTTAGCAGACCAAAGTGAAGAGATTCAACTAGTTGTAGGAGCTGGAAGAGACTGGAAGCTCAAAACTGCACAATTCAGACCTTTAGTCATGCCCCAAACCAGCACAGAGCTGTGACACTAAGATGTTAGGCACTGACCTTCAAAAACCTTGTGCATTCAGGTTTCAGAGCAAGGCACTCCCCAGACATGGATGACTAGAAGGACGGGAGTAAGGCTTCCTCAGAGGTAAGCAATGGAAAAGCTGGGAGTGAGAGTTGTTTTGCTTGACTGCAACAGGTCAAAAGACCATGGCTCAACCCTCCCCTCTCCTCCCTGGAGGAGTCTTAAACTCACGGCAACCCACTGCTGTCAGACAGATGTATTGCTAGGAAAAGGGAGAAGTGAGTTAGCAGCAGCTGGACATGGCTGCGGTCGAGGAGGCCTGGGTTTGCTTTCTTGGTCTGGCTTTATGCTTTTCTTCATATTGGAATGATATAAAATGCTTCTGGCAAGGGAAAGACATGCGTTTCCTTGTGCTCATGGTGCAGGCAGGGTCAGACCCAGCTTTGCTTTCCCCTTGCTAAGGATGCTGCCGGCTCCTCCTTGAGCTGCAGTGTTTCTGCACTCATTCAAGTGCTGAGGAAGCTGCTGATGCTCTGGTGTGGTTTCTCTGGACTGTCTCCTGGCCTTACTGCCTCATGTTAAGCCTGCTGGTAAATAACTAAGCCCTTGAGCTGTCCTTGGCTTGAGATGAGGCTAACTAGGCAGGACAAGGGAAACCACAGGACGTGACACAAGGAACTGTTGAAGATAACAAACAACAGTGTAAGAAGCTGTGAAAAGGTAGAGACAGAGTCATGAGAGATGGCTGCATCTCACAGGTGGTTAAGGGACGGTTGTGTGAGAAAAGTCTGGACTCCACAGGTAGATGAAGGGGACCACTGGGGACCTCCTGGAGAGCACAGTCTGCCCGAGCAGGCCTAGAGCACGTAGGTAGCCATACCCATAATCCATATAAATTTCCCTGACTGGCAAGGGAACAGGCAGATGGACAGATAGAGCATCCCAGTATCACCATCTTGGTGCTGGTGCCATCAGTGACTCTTTTATCATAATCTGAGCACCTTACTCCTGGGCCCAGGTTCCTGTCACCTAACTTTTGGCACCAGGTGGAGGTGCACGAGGTTGGAGCACAGCCACCTTTGTTTCCTCAGGGAGGCATGAGGGGAGATGAAAACTGTCTAAACCCCTTTGGGCCTCATATTACTGATATAATACTATTAACTGACCCTGCAGGACTAGCATGAGGCTTAATTAATTGCTGTTTGCAAAGATAATTTGATGGAGGGCACTATAGAAGTGCAAGTTGATCTATTAACCTGAAGAACTAGTCTAATTAAATGCTTGAAATTGTTATTAGATATCTAACCTTATTAGAGCAGAGGCTTTATATCAGTATTTTAATGCAAGGGTAGTTAAAGTTTGATCATCTGTTTGGAAAAAAATTACCATGAAGTTAATTATGGGCTGGTTAATTATCTTATGTCCATTAATTTAAAAAAAGTCCTATGTAAAAAAAAAAAGAAAAAGAAAAAGAAAAAAAAAGTTAATTTCTCTGTATCTTGCATACTAACATGACTAACAATGGTCTTTATTTCTAAGATATGAATCTCTGAGCTGAAAACACAGGAAAAGATACATCACTTTCTCAAAATCAACTTTTAGAAGAATAGAAGCTAGAAGAATAACCCCAAAAATTAGGAATAATTTCTGGGGGATTGATTCTCTGAACCAGTTTACCATGGAGTCAGGTAAGTGCCAGGGCAGGTGAGAGGTGGGGACAGACTGTGCAGACAAGGATGGAAGAGAGAGCAAACCAGGAGCAATATTTTCAATATCAGCTACTCCCCAAACTGGTTTACTTGTAACAGGAAGCCTAGCTGTCAGAGACAGGGAGGAGTCAGCATCCACCATGGCACAATAGAGTCAAGCAAAGAGAAAGTAATTAATGGCAACAAAAACTGGTTGTGATCAGAAATGCAGCCAATATCAGTGACCTGCCATGATACTGATTTGCCATGGACAGGACACAACAAGAGCTCCACCAAAAGCTCCATGTTCTTTCAAGTTTTTCTGTTCATGCAGTACTATAAAGAAGTTGGCCAACAGCCCATGTTCGATTGTGTAGAATGGCCAAAGCCATGCAAGTGTGCACCACACCACACAAGAATAGAAAAAGTTTGTGCCAGATCCAACCAAAAGCCCAGCTAGCTCTTCATAATTTTATGGACGTGTATCTCAAAGCCCTCAGCTGAGGCACACATGGGTCTTCCTCATGTTGTAACCGTCCTCTCCTTCCAATTGTCTCTGCTGGCATTCTTGGGTGTTCCCTTTCTGTGGGATGGGGGGCCTGAGTCTTTGCCAAATGTGAAATGTGACATTTTCTGCAGCACATAAGATGAGAAGCATGACATAGAAAGAGGAAAGCCAGCATCATAAAAATATTAGGCACTAAATTCCCAGAGCAGGTGCAAGTGAAAAATCTGAGGATCCTATGCATGTTCCTTTCCTGTATCAAGGACTATTGGTGAGCTACACTTCAATCTTCTGTTTGCTTTTTCCTTTTATAAGACTATTTCAGGAAAACTTTACTGTTGATTTTACTAGTTAAATGTTTTAAAGACCTTCCATACAGTCATGGTTAGTCACTACTGACGCATCCCATTTACAATGCTCTTAGAGCTGCGCTCCATGTCCACTGCATGACCTCTGAAGCAATACTTTCAAAAATGCTCAAGTAAACTACAAATGAAGTCCTTTTTTAGAAGTGCCACACATACTGAAGTTTGGATGGTTTAGGCACCTAAAGGTGCAGGTAGGGTCTTACCAGAATCTGAATTTACAGGGATGTGTGTCACATGCCTAAGTGCTATGGAGAACTACACTAGAGCTGAAACACCCTTGAATATGGGATCAGGCCCCTAAAAGATTGTGGAGCTTTTGGAAACTACAGTCTACAACTTATAAGTGTTTGTATTTTTAGTTCTCTTACCATCTTCTTACTGTTTCCATCCCATAACAAAAAGTGAGAACACATGTAGGGCATTTAAGAGAGAGAAATGGGACACATTGGGTGAAGCATTTCCAGCAAAAATAAGGAAATATCAGTACCGTTATGCAAAGCTTTGATGAGACCTCATTTGGTCATTCTAAGGTCAGGAAAGAGGAATTCAGACTGGAACAAGAATAGCTTGACTGGTTGGAAGAACAGGCAGTCTATTAGACATGGAGAAAACAAAACACCGTGGCTCTTTAACTGTTCACATCAAAGACTCTGTTGTATAATATGGCTGTTATACAACACAGGAGTACATGCCTGGGATGGAAAAGGCTGCTTAAGAAAAAGGAAAATGTTGGTGCAGCAAAGCAGTTATAAACTAGCCATGAATAAGTTTGAGCTGAAAATTGGAAGGAGGTTTCTTCCTTCCAGAGGAATGAGATTCTCTGAGCCTTTCCCAGGAAAACAAAACAACCCAGTCACTTTTAAGCTTGAACAGTTCGTGAAAAGGATTATATCATACGGTTACCTGATTATCTCACAGCAAGTCTCTGCCAGTCCTACTTGCCAACATGCTTATACCCAGATAGGAATGAGCCAGACAAAAACACCTTACATGAATGGGGAACTTGGCACAAGGACCAGACTTTGTTAACTTCCTTGTAAAACTGCAATCCAAATCTTCCTCGGTTTTGGGGAGTTCCAGAGAAGAAAGTGAAAACATTCAATAAATACTTCTGTATTGGCAAGAGAATGGTAGATTTCTCTAGCGTCTCAGTCTGTTAACAGCACATTGGTTAACGCAGTTGAGAATCAGCAGGTCCAGGTAACTTGAACTTAGGAGCCATAAAGGAGTTAGGGGAGGGAAACTTGGCTCTCAGATGATAAGCGCTGGAAAAGCTGGGAAGTTCAAGAGGGCTGGAAATGGGCCCATGTGAAGGCAGTCACACATGGCAGTCAAGATTATTTGAGGAACTACAGGCCAGCTGCCCTGCCGCTCTCAGACAAGATAATGGGAATGCTTCCATTAGCAAGATTCAATTAGCAAGGTAAGAAATGAAAGGAAGATAATTAATGGCAGACACATGGTTCACTGTCTTCTTCAACCTAGTTTGATTTCATTACTGGAGAGACTGCAGAGTTTGGTGGTGGTAAACAGGGCTTTTTAAAGCTTGGTACTCCTGTAGCATTGCAATTAAAAAGAACTCCCTACCATGTCAATAAAGCACACATTAATTGGGTCAAGAACAAGCTAACTGACAGGTCTCAAAAAGTGACTGTCAACAGGGAATTATCTAATGATGAAGTGCCAGGATCAGTACATACTCAGTGCTGTTCACCATTTCTGCAGTGTACTGGTAGTAAATATAAGAAATACTGCTGAGCTAATTTACTGTAGATGACACAAAGATTGGCAGAATGATAAATAAGGATGAAGATAAGGTTGTCATCTAGAATCATTTGGAGAGAGAGGTAAATTGAGATGATTCAAACTACCTGTGTTTTAAATCAGAGAGATGGAAAATTACAAAATTCAGAGCAAAGAAAGCTGACCGTTTGCAGAGCAAGGCTGTCTCTGAAAAGCAGTAACTCTGCAAGGATTTAGGGGTGCTATGTGGCATGAGCTCCCAAGGTGACAGAATTGGATAACCCAATTTTTGTTTGCACAAGCAACGAAGTTGTTTAGTAGGAAGACAGAAGATATTTTGCCTCTCTAATTGGTCTAAAGCTGATTCTGGAAAAATTCCTACAATTCTGGTGTCCTCTTTAAAATATACTGGCAAACTGGAGGAGTCAAGAAATGTGTCATGGGAATGGGTTAAGCACTTCCAATGGGGAATACAAGCTCAATCTCTTATCAAAACCAAGACTGGAATGAATCTGATTACAGTGTCCACATTTGCCATGCAAAAATGGGGTACGAGAGGCTAGAGAGCAGCCCTATGGGTTTTGCTCAACCACAAGTTGAACATGAGTCAACAGTGTGCCCTAGCAGCCCAAAGGGTCAATCATATCCTGGGGTGCATCAGGCATGTAATTGCTAGCTGGCCAAGGAAAGTGATTGTCCCGCTTGACTCTGCACTTGTGCGGCCTTACCTAGAGTACTGTGTGCAGTTTTGGGTGCCACAATATAAGAAACACATAAAACTATTAGAGTGTTCAAAGGAGGGCTACAAAGATCGTGAAGAGTCTGGAGGGCAAAGCGTATGAGGAGCAGCTGAGGTCCCTTGGTTTGTTCAGCCCAGAGCAGAACAGGATGAGGGGAGGCCTCATGGCGGCCTGCAGCTCCCTCATGAGGGGAGCGGAGGGGCAGGTGCTGAGCTCTGCTCTCTGGGGACAGTGACAGGACTGAGGGAATGGCATGGAGCTGGGACAGGGGAGGGTCAGGCTGGGTATTAGGGAAAGGTTCTGCACCCGGAGGGTGGTCGGGCACTGGTACAGGCTCCCCAAGGCAGTGGTCATGGCACTGAGCCTGCCGGAGCTCAGGAAGCATTTGGACAACACTGTCAGACACATGGCCTGATTTTTGGGTGGTCCTGTGCAGAGACAGTAGTTGGACTTGATCCTTGTGGGTCCCTTCCAACTCAGGATATGCTATGATTCTATGAAAATGTGATGTGCAAAATGCCATGGTGTGGATGGCAGGGGTGTGCATGGTGCCTGTGAGCATGGAGCCTTTGTGCGCTCGCAAAACCTGATTGATCTCCAGCCCCAGCTCACTGCAGGATGGGATGAAACAATTTGTGAGCGAGGGCAAAGATCAGCACAATGTGTAACAGTAATAATTGAGTCTGACAGCACGGCACACTCCAAATGTTGATGAATTCAAGCTCTTCATAGCACGGGCCATTATCCTCATTACATCTGCAGCTCGGAGCTGATTGAATTCTGGCATGTTGAGAGAACTGAGGGCTGTGGGCATCCCTCCCAGCCACTGCCATGGGGGTGCAAGGACCGTCCAGCCCCATCCTGGCCCAGTCCCATTGTGAGAGGCTTGTGTCCAATCTGCCTCTTTTGTGAGAGGTCTCGATCTCCTTTCAGCCCCCCTAAGCTAGCTCTTGTAAGAAACCAGGAACCTGAAAAGTCAAATGTAAGCACTGGGAGAGGCACTGATAAAATAAGAAGTTGATAGATCCCAGTGAAGAAATTGTTCTGGGGATCATTTTGACTTCATGTATGTAAACAGAGCAAGGGATGAACCCCAGGCTGAGCAGCAGACCAGGTCAGGAGCCCACCAGTAAGGCAGGAGGACAGCCAGAGGAACCACGGCCATGTGCTGTGGGCACCATAGCTGACCTGGGAAAAGCTCAGACAGTTTGGGAGCTGCGAGTAAAATAAATCATTAACTTACTGCTTCTGTGCTCAGGGAAGCAGGCTTTGCACTTTCTTGCAGCAAACCAATCAGTTTAAAAAAGGGTTGAACCCGTCTTTAGTTTCTCTCTGTAACTGAAATGTCCTACAAGATCCTGAATTTTGGTGAGCTTCTTCAAGGGTCAGTGCATGTTTCAGAGTTGTAAGTCTGTGTGCATGTACAAATGTGGGTTTAGGCACCTTGAATTAGGTGTCATCTTCCAGCAGTAACTTCCCCTGCAGTGTCAGTGGCCTGACTGGAAGAACATGTTTCTAACGAGAGAAATGCAAAGTATAGCCAGAGAGAATTTAGGAGACACACTAGAAAAAGACAACTTCAAAATATTGTTAGAAGTGAGCTCATTAAATATGCTTGTTTTGATCTCTGCATCCCATGCAGTACAAAGGGTCCACTGGCTGCGTATTAAGTGGGATGGAAAGATCACTTCATATCAAGGACACTGGCAGAACTACGCAAGGATATGGGTGTCTTGTTTCAGTTGCATTTTTTAATCTCTCACTTGTGACTACATTTCGTTTTAAACTTTGAACACATGAGCAAAGGTGCACTGAGCGGCGGATGAAAGAGAAAGATGCAAGCAGGCAGCAGGCCTTGAATGTCACACGGCGTAAATATGGGCCATGGAACAGAAACAGGGGAGAGCGGCAGGGTCACGGGTAGTACACACAGCTGTGCAAGGAGATCCTGTGTGAACACACAGCGTGTAGCAGGAAGAGACACAGTGAATGCAGGAGTTCCACGGGACTGCACAAATCACAAGACACAAGAGCTGGAGTGCAGCAGGGCCATGAGCTACCAGCACGGAGGGGATGGGGTCAGGAGGATGCTCATATTTTGGGGGATAGAGCAGGCCGGGGTGTGAAACAGCAGCAGAACTGCAGAAGGCAAAGATTTGTGAAAACGGCAGCCCCTGATTATAAACATGGTAGTGCTTGCTGCATTGCAGTTGTGGTGTGCAATGTGGCACGGGGAGGAGGCTTCAGCCCTCAGATCCAGCAAGTGGAGAAAGGTTGTGCAAAGCAGAAGTTCCTTCTTAAGGGAGTGTGTATTGCTGAGTGTTTAAAACAGCATGAGACACGAATGTTGTGGGAAAGGATGTGTTGAGGACATAAAGATCATCTTCTGTAGGCAACTTTGTTTAGTGGAGAAAACTGAATACAGGGATAATCCTGCTGTTAACTTAGCATCCTGTGGTTTTCTGGTAAAACTGGGCTGGGCCTCATGTACTTCTGCTCCTGATGTCATTGTGTCACTGGATTTCATTGGGCTGAGCATGGGAATCTCACGTTTGCTGCCATGCCCATGAAGACGATCCATACCACGAGGGTGACCCTCATGTGCCTTTGTTCGGGTCACCACATTTACAGTGAAACTCTTCTTGTATCACAGATGTAGGGAGTGACATGGGAAAAACTGGGAGGAGAATTATGTTA
Source organism: Cygnus olor (assembly GCF_009769625.2). Lineage (NCBI taxonomy): Eukaryota > Metazoa > Chordata > Aves > Anseriformes > Anatidae > Cygnus > Cygnus olor. Next base: position 10,591,705 of record NC_049171.1, read on the forward strand.
AACAGTGGTTACAGGAGAACTCCCATCCTCTCCTGTCCCCTCACACATGACACAAACCCACGAGCTCTGTGGATGTGGCTCACCAACACCCTGTCCATGGAAACCGCTGAGTAAGAGTCTATGGGAGCCAGTTGGTGTTAAGTTGGGTCAGAGCTGTTAATGGGGTACAAAAACATCGTGGTAATTTCACCTGTGAAAGACTGCAGTATATATATTCCTATTTATATAGTCAGAAAAAAAAAAAGCTATTAAACAAGATTCCAGCTGCAGACATACTCATTTGAAACAACATTGCTGTCATAACAGAGGTCATTGACATGTAGCTGAATCAAGGGAAGATGACCAAGAATTTAAGAAATCCAGGCATGTATTATTTATGGGAAAGAGATGCTCAGCAAGGAGCTGTGGGGCAATTTCTGGGGGTGGAAAGACTCATGGTGTCTGGATAACAGCTTGTGCAATCTGTCTAGGAAGGGAGAAGTCATCAGATTCAAGGAGAAAAGTATACAGTTAACCAAAACAACCCCAGGAGGCTGCTTTGCACAGGCTCCCAGGGAGGTGCAGAATGGATATGAGGATATATTTCATTAAACACGAAAGCTCTGCAAAGCACTGAGCACACAGATGGGAGTGGAGTTTCTTTTAGAGACTGTGCACACCATGGAGGAGGGCAAAGCCCAGTAAAATGTGAGATGTCATCAAAAATCCAGTCAACCAGCATGAAAAAAAATGCAGATATTGTGCAATAGATAGAAATAGTCTCTGATGTGGCCTAAAGGATCCTGGAATTGCAATAGTTTACAATATCTTGGTGGGAAAAGTGTATGTGGGCTCCTAACTGGTTTACAGCGAGGCTCAGAGAGCAAGGTATCTTCTGTGTGTCTTGGGTAGCACTCCCAGAGAGCAGGAAGTTAGCAATGCTGTTTTCATCTATGCCTTCCTGTGATTAGTATAGGAACCTCATTCTGCAGGCTCTGGTTTCTCTCTCCCTCTTTCAGTGTCCTCCAGGTCCTCGGTGCTTCCCTCTGCATTCAGCCTGCCATTGTCTAAGCCACCAGCAAGTGCTCAGTGCCAACATAAACCCAAACTGAATTTGGTGGTTAAGCCCAGCCTGCCCTTCACAGTGCTTTCCTTTGAACAGGCATATCGATTTTATAAGAAATTTGAATAGAAACTTAAAATATGAACCTTTTGGAAGAGACCTGGTTCAGAACAAAAGTGTGAGTCTGAACATATTATTTTATGACTGAAATGTAAGTGCCTTTGAGGGGGGAAAATAAAGCCAATGAAAGAACGAGATACTGTAATGGAAATAGTGGCTTACTGTCCAGGTCAGTTGGCCTGAGCACTCGCTGCATTCACAGACATGCTGGCTTCACAGGAGCTGCCTGCTAGGTGAGGATCAGGCCCCATAGTCACGTTTTATTGAAACATGGATGGAGTTCAAATAAAGCAGAACTGAAACTGTGGCTGCTACAGGCAAGAGAAGAGGAAATGAGCCAAGTATGATGTCTTCTTCATACAGTTACAGGTTATAGGAATGTACTCTGCTGGCCTTATGATAATCCGGACTTTGAACTCCTGTTCATTCCCATTCTCTCTCCCATGACTTAAAATAATTCCTCGTGACTGTCTGTAAGCCCCAAAGTCCTTGGATCTTGTTCTGTGCAATGTTACACCACTGGGGCTCCTGAAACTATTGTGTAATGGAGTGAGATCACAAGCCAGCTCCGTCCATGCGGCTTGCACTATCTTGCCTGCCTGATGGTTAGCTGCAGTTAAAACACTGCAAAACAATTCATGTAGGATTACAGTCATAATTCCCAACAGCAGTAGGAAATCCAGACATATACATGGTCTTACATAAGCAAGAAATCCACTGATGTGGAGATGTTTTCCACTGATGTTTGTAAGTTCATTGACTCCACTGTGGCTGCAGTTTGGGACATCCAGCCCTTGTTTGTCTTACGTACTGCACAAACACATTTGGATGTAGGCTGGGAAAGGAGCAAGGACAACAGCAGAGCCATGTTTTCAGATGTGATGTGGCCTTTGTTAAATAGAAAACTGGACAGTATTCATGTATTCAACCTTTCAGCAGGTGCACCGTGATGCTCAGATTAAAGCACCCCTGACAATCAGGAGCTCCCATCCCATCCTGGAGTTTTCCTTTGAAGTAAGTCACAGGCCTTTTCAAAAATCTCTTATTACAAGGCTACTGACATGTGAGGCATAGAGAACAAGCAGTCTGGCTTCCTGGCGTTTGCCTTCATGAAAGCACTGGGGAGAGTCAGGGGTCTTTCACAGTCTGTTTATTTAAAAAATCTTCTGGGAAATGCAACGTGAAAATGAGCCCAGTTTGTTTTGCTGCACTGAATCCTGACCAGCAGGTATGAGCAACCAGGATGGGACTTAAAGCTGTAGCTTTGGTGATTCATTTAGGTTTCTAACCACTGCAAAAGTCATAGTGCAGCATGATGTAAACCATGAGCGTGCTTGGTCAATAACAAGGTTATTTGGGAGCTTCTGGACAGATGACCATGTTTTACTGAGTAAAATGTAAGGAACTAAAAGTAAAAGAGCCTTTCACATGGTCACATGAGCATGTTCACACAGGGCAAGCAAGTGAGAAGACACAGTACAGTTGCTGAAAACAAACTAAAGAGCAGTGTGGCCAAAAGGTTGACAGAGGTGATTGTCTCTCTCTGCTCTGCCTTTGTGATGCCCACCTGGAGCACTGCATCCACGTCTGGGGTCCCCAGCACAAGAAGGATGTGGGGCTGTTAGAGGACATCTAGAGCAAGGCCACAAGAATGGTCAGAGGGCTGGAGCACCTCTCGTACAAAAAAAAAGGCTGAGAGAGTTGGGGTTGTTTAGCCTGGAGAAGGCTCCAGGAAGACCTTATTGTGGCCTTTTGATCCATAAAGAGAGCTTAAAAGACAGATGGAAAAAAAAACATTTTACAATGGCTTGTAGTGACAGGACAAGAGGCAATGATTTTAAACTGAAAGAGGGTAGATTTAGTTAAATATAAGGAAGAAATTTTTCACAGTGAGGTTGGAGAGGCACTGGCACAGGCTGCCCAGAGAAGTTGTGGATGCCCCATCTCTGGAAGTGTTCAAGGCCAGGTTGGATGGGACCCTGGGCAACTGGTCTGGTGGGAGGTGTCCCTGCTCGTGGCAGGGGGGTTGGACTTGATGGTCTCTAAAGGTCCTGTCCAACCCAAACCATTCAATGATTCTGATTTAGTTCCTCTGAAGAGTGTGACATCTGCCCTGGGTGAAGGTGGAGGAGCACCAGGCTCCCCAAAGCAGCCTGGCAGCACATGGGACATTTCAGTCTCCTCTGGTGCCCAGGCACCATCTCACCTGTGCCACTGCTGCTTCCCCAATCTCTATACCTTCAGCTTTGTCTCCTTCATGATGTGTCCTTGATGTATTCTTGACTGTTGACCATATACAGTTATTGGAGCCTGAAAATATGCTTTGAGAGAGATCATTATGACCATGCTTTATCAGCAGGTCATTTTCTGTTGGCCTGTGTGGCTGCGAGCTACAGGGAGTAGATGATGCCTTTAAAATAAGTCAGAGGGGCTGAGCTGTGGTTGCAAATGTCATGTTCTGCGCAGGATGGGCTGAAAGAAGAAGGTTGCAAATACTCAAGAGCCACCAACTTAAACATTTACACTTGAAGGTAAACTATGACATGCAGCCACTCTGCAGCCTGGTGCTGGTATTTGTGGCTTGCCCCTAGATTATTCCCTGGACTGTTTTTCTGTAGCGATGCCATCCCAGACTGATTAGAGACCAACCCCAAACCAGACAGAGGATGGGACTGTGCCTGTGGGTCTAACCCAAGGGCCAAAAAAAATGAAGACTTCATGAGAAACTAGTTTCCTGTTTGTTTGATTAAACATAACTATAAAATTAAGATAAAGCCTATGCACAGCCCTCTGGAGCTTGTAAAGTGATTTGGAAGTGGGAAGTGCTGCAATAACGCAAAACCCTGTCCTCTTGCAAGAAAGCTGATTGCTTCTTTTGTAAGATAACAATGTCCAGAAAAGAGGAGTGCAAATCAGCACCAGATCCCTGGCAGCAGTCTTATCCCTCGCTAATGTCAGTGGCCACAGCTGTTATAACACGGTGCTGCAATTTTCTGGAAAGAGAGAAGAAAAAAGCTTTCTAGGACTCTCTGGCTTCAGGATGCCCACAGAATCACCATTTCTTGTAGAGAGGAGTGCTGCTGCATCCCCCAAAACAGAGGTTCAGGTCTGAACCTGACTGCTATCGCAGCAACTGGCACAGCCCAAGAAGAATCTCGCCATTCCTTCACCAGCATTTCCAACTCAAAGCACGTGAATGAATGCTTCCTCCAAAGAGGAGGTACTCAGAGACCCGTGCAGTTTGAAAACTGGCAGAACTGAGTGTGGAACAAGAGCTACTCTTGTCTTCTTAGAAACATTTTTGCTTTGAGGATCAACATATGCATGAATTTGTGAACCTACGGGAAAATCTTGGAGAGGCAAGACTATACAAAGTGCTTGTCAGCAGTTCTGTTAAAGAAGGCAAAAACCTTAATTTTATTGAAAGGCCTCTGCAGGACATGTTGTCTGGGGACTGGTAACAAACACAGCGTGGACAGTTGACAGCTCCCCCTTGAAGATCAGTACCGAGAAAGCTTGCTATGCAATGAGGTGAAAAATCATAGAATCACAGAATCATTAAAGTTGGAAAAGACCTCCGAGATCATCTGGTCCAACCATCCCCCTGCCACCCATGTCACCCACTAAACCATTTCCCTAAGCACCAGGTCCAACCTTTCCTTGAACACCCCCATGGACAGTGATTCCACCACCTCCCTGGGCAACCCTGACTGCTCTTTCTGAGAAGAAATGTCTCCTAATTTCCAACCTGAACCTCCCCTGGTGCAACTTGAGGCCATTCCCTCTAGTCCTACCACTAGTTACCTGTGAAAGAGGCCGACCCCCAGATCCTCACACCTTCCTTTCAGGCAGTTGCAGAGAGCAATAAGGTCTCCCCTGAGCCTCCTCTTCCCCAGACTAAACACCCCCAGTTCCCTCAGCCGCTCCTCACAGGACTTGTGTTCCAGGCCCTTCACCAGCATTGTAGCCCTTCTCTGGACATGCTCCAGGGTGCCCAGCACAGCATTTGAAACATCTTTCCTGACTGAAGGGCTATTGCAGGGGTCTGCCGTAACTGCAGCGAGCAGCTACATGCTGCTCGTTGGACTTCAGGAGGACCTTTGTGTGCATCTCACCAGTTTGCTCTCACTGTCTGTCGCAGTTCACCACCCCCTCAGCTGTGCTGGTGCAAAGAGGCTGGTTTTATTATAGAGGGGAATGCTTTCGGTGACACCGTGGATAAGGACAGCCTGTCAGCTGGATAATGGTCCTCCCATTCCCAAAGCCTTGCCCCTGTCTCTTAAATGCTTTACAGCTCATCCGTGTATAAAGCTGGGGCAGCAGTACTGACCCACCTCCACGGGTGTTGGTTTCAGAGAGGAAATTGGCCGCAGTTCCAGATTCAAACTTGTACTTCACATTCGTCCCCAACCCATGTGGAACAAAATGCCCCTCATCTCTATTCCCTCCCATCCCATCAATAAGAGGCCGAATGACTCTTTAGGAAAACTGTGTAATTCCTGCCCCAGATTCTCTGGTGTGCTGTTTCCTATTGGTTCCTTCAAGATTTTTTTTTTATTTTTTTTTTTACAGTTTCTTAAGCTACAGATGGGAAAAAGAAAAAAAAAAAAAAAGCACAACAAAAATCCACTTAAGGAAAAGCCTTGGGAAAGAGAAAGTGTGTGTTGTTTAAACGTGACCTGCAAAGGGAGCCAGGAAAGGTGAGTTATATGCAGAGAGCCTAAATATCCAGCAACTGTAATTGTTATCTGAGCCTCCATGCCATTAGCGATGCAGCAATACTGGTTTGGGTTTTCCCCTCTGTTCTCCGTATAAGCAGGTCTCCACAAGCTCCTTGCGTATTGGTTCGATATCATGAAAAATAAAACCCTGTTGGGAAAAAATAATAATAAAAGTATGAGGAGGCAAAGAAGTAGTCTCAGAGCTCTGGAAAAAAAAAATCTTGGCTCTGATTTAGTCTACATGGGGGCAAATTTATCTGCTCCAAAGGGAAAAAAAAAAAAAACACACACCAGCCTGGTTTTGATTTCCATCCACTCCAGCTGATCACTAGTCTGCAGGCTGGGCCTGTTGTTTTAATGAGAGCTTCTTATTCAGTGAGCCACAAGCAGTGACTGCTGGGGAAAGTGCAGTCTGGTTTTGTTTAGGTAGTTTCAGCTGTCAGTAAAATGACACTTCCTTCCGTGAATGTCACAAAAACAGGACCAAAATATATCCTAAGTGATATATATTGCAACAGGATTTCCTTGTACTCTGCTAGACACAGGAGACCTGAGACCCACTCACCCCATTTGACCACAGAAAAGGAAATAAGATGAAGGAGGAGAAGAAAGAGCAAGAGGATGAGCGTGAAAGCTGAAGACACCTCTCCTTCCTCACCTGTTTGGTGCCCCACACTCTTTGTCTGGCTCTTGGACCTGTATCTGAACTGCTCCAGCCTTCCTCAGCTGGCTAGCCTTGGTGGAGGGAAAAATTCTGCTTTGGTGCACTTAAACCAGCTTGTAGTAGGCTTGTTTTTCTCAGTTGCCTGCCCAGATGCTGAAGGCCACAGACTGAGCACTGCTGACCTGCCAGGTAAAACACAGCACTGGTTTTATGGAAAGGAGGGGATCTTTGTGCTGGTTATTGACTGGATCTGCGACTAGAAAAGACCAAAATAAAAAAGCCAGCTCGCTCTGCAGACTAAATTCTGCCAGTGACACAAAAGGAGGGCATGGCTGTACTAAGGGCAGCACTGGGTTCTGTGCGTATATTTGCTTAATTAGAGATTTTTCCTTCTTCTGCTGGAAGCTATGAGGCACTGACAACTCTATTCAAACTGAAGCAGCCAAGGTATATGCAGGGATGCAGGTATTTGCAGTGTGTATGTACTATGCATATAAGTGTTCGTGTAGACACATACAAAACATGCACATACAGCTGAGCATTCACGGCGATATATTTTGATATGGACTCATTGATCCCAAGTGGAAAGCAAGGAGCAGTCCCTGGAAAAACTTTCTGCTGGAAGGACTTTGGTCAAGAGTGACCTCCTGTTGGCCATTTAACAAGTGGTGGTGTCAGATTGAGATCTCTGAGGCTTTGAACACTCAGCCTTCTCCTTTCTCTAGCCAATTTGCCTTTCCTTCTCAGATTATGCAAGAGATGAGATCTGATAAAAACAGACTGTGGGAGAATATTACTTAATTTTCAGAAGTGGAGACTCCACCAAACATACATAGCCAGCATCCCTTTAAAAAAAAAAAAAAAAAAAAAAAAAAAAAACAGGACTCACAAATAAACATATAACCAAAATAAGATCAGAAGTGGAGGTAGGAGAGAAGCAGCACCAGGGGGGTAAAGTGGAGGAGGAAGTCATAAACTTCCCCTTGTATTATCTGCACCCAGCTCCTACAGCCTCTGAATCACAACAGTGTGCAGAAATAGCTCACAGTCATCTGCAGGAAATCACTGCATTCATAATCACTGTCCTTTTTACCCGAGAATTTGCAGGGTCAAGTTATTAGTGGTGCAATATTTTTGTATACATACAAATTGTACCTCTACCATGTGGGGTGTAATTCCTCTAATCCAATTTAACATTGCTCGAATGTAGCCAGGGAGAAAATCTAACGCAACAAACCAGACCTTTATCCACCAAGGGAGATGAAAAATCATCATTGCTTCAGCCCCGAGTCTGAATATACCTAATTCGACCACAAATTGCTGGGCTGAGCAGAGTTCACTGGGCAGCCAGGAAGACTAATTTCTTCCCTTGCAGGAATTACCATGTTAAACTCCCTGACCTGGGTTACATAGGAGGTCAGATTAGATTATCACTGTCCCAAATTCTGGTCTCGGAAACCACTTTTCTGTGCCAATCTGGCCGAAATCCCAGGTAAACATCAGGAAAAAAAATGCAATCGCGTGGTTAGGATATCTGGTTTCTGTGTGCTGCGGTGGAAGAAGCAGCTGGCTGCTGTCGGTAAGAAGGCAGCAGACCTTCCTGAAAACAGGAAAATCTTCAGCAGATGTCAGCAGGGCTGCTTATGGCCCACGTTGGACAACACCGGCCCCAAAGTATGGCACGTGTATGCAGGCTGGCAGCTCCTGCTGCTGAGCAGGGGTTCCCAAATGCCACGGATTTGGCTAAATACTCAGAAAGTCCCCCGTGGCACAAGGAGTTCACTGCCACATGCACCTAGCAGAGCCTGTTCCCCCAGTGTGCTGGTGCTCACACTTATCCCCAGAGCTCAGGACCCGTTTGGAGCACGTCATGTTTGGGACGCTAAGGCAGATGTTACCAGCGGGGCCGAGGTGCCAAGAAATCACACGGTGATTAATTCCTTCCAGACCTGCCCGCCCCTGATTGCCAAATGCTCCGTGTCACCCAGAGGAGGCCAAGTCCTCTGCCTCCAGCCACTCGTCCCTTCCCCACCCCTGGAAAGGCGGCGAGTTAACAGTGGGGCTGTGACTAACGGCAGCGAGAAGCCATCAGCCGCCTAAATCAGGTACTGAATCAGAAGGAGAAGGGGAAAAATTTTTTTAAAAAGGCACCTGAACCAGGTACAAGCCACAGCATGAACAGCCAGGCACGTCACTGGCTCACAGGTGAAATGTGTGACATTTTGTGAACAGTGGCACGGGCTCGGCACCCGGGCAGCAGGAGGGGAGGCTGTTCAGGGAGGCACTGCGAGTTTCCCACGCGCATTCCTCCGTCAGCCCATGATGAAACTTGGTCAGAAGATAGGGCATGGAAGCAGAAGGAAATTCCTAAGAGGAACGCGAAGAAGGAAAACAAAATAGCGCGGTAATTTCTTGCTTGCAAAGAGTGGTGTTTCCATGTGCGGGCTTGCTCCACCTGCAATTTTACATGTGTGTAGTGATTGCTGGTAGAATGCCGCTGGTAAGAAGCTTGATCTGAACCCCGGGAAAATCCCTCCCTTATTAATCCATTATTTGATATATATGTAAAGCAGCATCCAACGTAGCCTCAATCCACAGGGACTCGTGCCTTCAGGGCTGCAGGTATTTGAGGGATGGAGGAGGGAGAGAGAGAAAGAAGCTAGGAGCCAAGTGCCCTGGTTTTGGGGCTGTCACTGGTGTTATTTCTGCCATGGCTGCCAGTACGGTGGTAGTGTCAAGGGGCACGGCTGTGCACGGTGCTGTACCAACACCCAGCAGGTACCCAGGCATTCTGCTGTGATGCTGCCCTGCTGCTGCATAAACACACGGAAATCCAGCCTAGGGATTTGCAGAGAGGGTAACAGGAGCCAGGCTCTGAATGGGGTCAGCCTCTCTGCGAATCCTCCTCTCTGGACCCTTTTCAGCAGAAAAACGTTTCCAAAGGAGCCTTGTCCGCCCAATGGCCTGTGCCCTCCGGACCTCGCCTTGATGAGATGTGTGTGTGATGGATAACCAGCTAAAAATACACAACTCCATGATGTGAAAGCTCTTGCTGGTGAGCAGTGAGCACAGAGCCCGCCGTGCATGCCGTGCCATTGCATCAGTGGGGCACCGGCCTGCAGGTGCCCCATGCCACCAGCCCCGTGCCCAGCCCTGGGGCGCTGGGGGAAACAGAGCAAAGAGGTTGCGGGTGAAGCAAAGAGGCAAACTGAGACTGCAGAAGCATCAGGAGGTACAAACAAACCATGAAATCGTACAGTAGCATTACAAACAGAGCACCCTCAGCCTCATCACCGCCAAAAAATCACTGGAAGCAGGATCTTGGAGGAGACCATCCCAATCAGGGCCTGCAGTGCTGTGCAGCCCTGCTGTGCCCGACGAGCTTTGCACAGAGCCAGCTGCCCTTCTGATTGCACACCGATGACTCGCAGTGTTTCACAGTTAAGCAAACAGTTTTGCAGAATCAGGTCCTAACTTGAGACACGATGAAAAGTATAGCGGAGGAAGTGAAGGAGGTGGGAGGAGACGGGGAACAGCGCTTTGGCTGTGCTGTAAAACAGACCAGCAGAGCGCCCGCCTCGATGGTTACCAATCCGGGTGTTTTTTCAGACATACCAGATAGAGGAGGTAAATGCCATAAGCCCCGGGATGCCGAGAGCCCACCGCAAGCCCACAGGATGACAAATCTGCTGTCTGGTTCTCAGGCATCTGAAACCTCTTTTGTACTTCATTGTGTTGTATACAGGGATGCTTGGTGGCATCAGGACCTCTTTTTTTGTTTGTTTGTTTGTTTTTATTATCTATCTATCTATCTATTTATTTATTTATTTATTTATTTTTGCGTTACATTGCATTGCATCCATACAACCCACCGTGTTGTGTGTACCATGCTGTCCCCGTGCAGACACTGCCAAGACAAGCACAGGGTGCCTGTGGCCCCCCCCTTGCTGCCTGCCTGTGGTATTTTCCAGCAGTTCAGCACATCTTCTGTTGTTTATCCTGCTGATTTTTTTGTACAAAAAATGACCTCTGTCTTTTGCAGGGAACAGGGAGTTTGCTCAGATCATCATTGGCCAGGAACCTCCCCAGCTCCTGCAGTGGGGCCGTTTTTGTGGATGTGTGAGTTTTACCCCTCGCTATCTCACGTGGATGTCCCGGAGGGGTGGTGAAGGATGTGCAGCAGCCCTTCACAGGCCCTTTCGTTTTGTGTTAATGAGTTACCGTGACCCTGGTTTCCAGGTCTCTGCTCAGCCCATGCCAGTTCCTCTCAGGGAGTGTAATTTGTGCTCCTCCACCATTAGTACCAGCACCTCCTCCACCCCAAATATATTCTCCTTTTCACAGCAAGGAGTCCCAGCCTTCTTTCATCCCGGTACGCACAAAGTACCCACTGTCCTCCTTTTCTGAGTCCTCTCCACCATCATCATACAGCAAGAGGAACCCCTCCTGTAGCTCCAACTCCTCTGAAATGTCTTTTTTTCTCCCAAGCCCTTCCTCCCCCCACCCTGAAACATTTTCCTTTGCTCTTTAAGGGAAGGGCACGAGGCTATTCTCTCCCTCACAGTAATTTCCATGGGGCATATGACAGCTACAGGCCTGGCCCAGCGCTAGCTAACTGCAAAAACAAGATGGGGGGAGAGTGCTTTGCCAAACCTGCTGCCACCCCACAGTGTCTGGCAGACATCAGGGTGGCTTGGGAGGAGGAGAGACACAAAACTGCCCGGCACCCTCTCCGTGATGTAACGTGGGGTTGAAAGCTCTTATCTCAAGTCAGGCTGCAGCTAATGCAAGCCGTATCTCAGGAAAAACTGCACCCCGCACCGAGCTCCTGGTGCCACTGAAGCTCTCCGTCCTCCCCAGACTTCCTGGGAAGTGTTTTGAACTTTATTTTTTAAAGTGCAATTAATCACAGAGCAGAGCTTGAAACCGGTCCAAGCGCAATAAAAGCGCCCGAGCAGAGCCTGCTCAGCCCAGCGAGCATTGTTTGCCACGGCCTGACTTCAGGCACCGGGAAACTTCTCAGATGTGTTAACTTTGCAGCTCCTGGCTCCTGCAGGAATCTTAACTGCTACCAGCTGGACAGGGGAGCAGCTTCGGGGGAGCAGCTCTCCCCCTGCCTTTATGTGCGCTCCTCTGAGCGCCGACAGCTAGCACCCTTCGCAATTTTTCACCCCCTTTGGCTGCAGGCTGCACCCTACGAAGGTGCCCTTTCCTTCCGTTTCCATTCTTTGGCGGGGAAGGGGGCATCTTGGTGGAGCCCCTCCGTCGTGCCCCTCCATCTGTTGCTGGTCTCCATGTGGTTTACAGTACGCCACAGGAAGGCATTTTCTCACGCTATTAAGTTTTCACTAGATGTGGAGGGGAATCAGGAATGCCTCGGACGGCGTAAAAAATCCCTTCCCAGCTTGGTTATTAGGCTCTAGCAGCGTCAGCAGGCAAAATTATAGCCTCCATGAAATGTGAGCCTGCTGCTTCGCCACGGGCAAGGGGTGCTCTTCCAGGTACGCTCTCCTTCCCTTGGCCTACCTGTCCTTTCAGAGCACAGGGTGCCTTCTGCTGTGTGTTCATCAGGTGCCATGGGTCCCTGGTTTTGTTCTGCTGCTCCAGGAGCAATACCAGCAGTAACACCTCATACAAAGAAAAGCTTTCAGACCACGGCTGTATCCCACAGGCTGAGCACCCAGCATCTGCCTGCGTGCTCTAGGAGGTACGCAGCTCCTAGGGAGCTCGCTTGGGTTTCCTCACCTTTTTTTTCCCCCATATCTTTCATGAGACAACCTCATGCACAGGCCCCATAAGAGGGTCCTAATCATCCTAACCACACTTGGCGCTCTGCATATCAAAAGCTCCTCGCAAACATAAATTAATCAGCCCTTTCAGCACCCACACGGAGGTGAGCAGGAGCTACAGCCCAGTTTTACAGCTGGGGATGCTGACACACCACAAGGTTCACCCAGGGCCACACAAGGGGTTAGTAGCGCAGCTGGGATCAGACATCTCTGGCTTTTAAATTGTGCTCAAACCACCAAACCTCACTGCAGAGGCACACTGGAGGGACTGTGTCCAAACCAAAAGTGAGCAGTGCCCAGGACTATAAATAATTTCTCCTGACGCTGCTGTCACGAAGCTTGTGCGGAGTACAGAAAAGGCTGGTGTCATCCTGGGTTTGTGACTGTGCTTCCTTTAGAAACCCGACAGATTGCTCAGTCCCCTGGTACCCAAATGAGTTCTAGAAATGAAAAATTGGTGAAGCAGCTTATGACATCAGAGACCTTGTCTATGGCCAAGACTGTGTCTGTGTCATTGTATCACAACAATAAAGAAGAGCAGCACTCATAAGCAAGCCTACGTGCAAGGCCTTGGAATAGCAAAGCAGCTAATGAAAAAGCATGAAGAGCAGGGAGAGAGGAAAGGAGAAGCCCAACAGGAACGACTTTGGTAATCCAGTCTTCTCCGGTGGAAGCTGAAAGGAGGGACTGCCAGACATAGCAGCATGACTAGATGCATTTGCATCCAAAACCAAAGCTGAACCCATGTGTTCAGGATGTAGCTTTGCCTGCCTCACGCTCCTGGCCAGAACTAAGCCACCCATTGTTGGGCTGTATGATTGTAAGAGATCACCACGCTTCCCCATTTTTCTCTTTTGATGTAATACTCTACCCTGCAGCTCCAAAATGCTTTGCCTTTTGTGGGTTCAGTTTCTTACCCCTGCATCGTGGAGGAAGGGGAGTGTGACTCAGCCCCACTCGCACCGAGGAGCTACGGTTATCCTGCTAGCAAGCCAGCCCTGATGCCCCCAGGCTGCACAAATCCCAGGCGATGTCTTCTGGGAGGAGAGCTGTTTTGATAAACACTGTGCCAAAGGAGAGGCAGGATGCAGAGACATCTGAGTTACTCATCCTGGCTTCAACCCCACAGGATGTCTCAAGTGACTGAAATGTAGGTGGAAAGACAGGCTTAAACTCCAAGTTTGGGGATTTCAGCGTGAGGTGACCAGCCACTCAGAGGTCCAACACAAGGTGACCAAGTAGAAAACCCCAAATGACAGCAGGACAACTGCCAGATGGAGTTGTTAGCTCCTAAGTGGCTTTGGCATCACTGGTGGCAGCCAACGATGGCTTTATTATAGGCTTTATTATGTCAATGACAGAGCAGAGAAATCGTGGTCAAAAGGGAAAAAAAAAAAAAGAGTCTTAAGGGTGAGATTTTCTGAATGTGCAACACTCCTGTTGCACTACCCACATCTCATGACTCTTCTGGACTCCAGAGGAAGGAAGCCTACTGAAAAGTCAACCAAATTCCTGTCCCCTTGGTATCAGCTTCATCAGACAGCCCAGGGCCTGCCTGGAGAAGGAGTCGGCAGAGAGAGGACAGGATGAAGCACGGTCTGGTTTAGGGGAGAGAAATTTTTAGAAAGCACGAGGAAAACTTGTGGCTGCATTTTTCGTGGCAGGAAGTGATAGAGAACTCCAACAAGAATCCTTACTTTTTGTTTGTCTGTTTTGTTTTCCAGATGTTTATGAAATTTTGAAATTAGAAAGATGTTTGTCTTCTCCATTTTTCTGCCAGTGCAGCTTCTGTGTCTGAGAACTGTCCCCAAATGGGCACTACTGGAAATAAGATGTGAAATGAGAATTCAGATTTCACATTAGAATTAGAAATGGTGAAGGACTGCCAGCTCACCCTCTCCAATTTCCATGCAGGACAAATTCACTCACTCCCATTTTCAGTGCTTTCAGTGCCTCCTTAATCTGATGGAACCAACCTTTCACTTGGAGATTAAAATGTTGCAGTGTGATTTAGCAAGAAAGAGATAAAATATATCTAAGGAACATAAATGTGTTGAAATGTGGTAAATAAAGCAAGGATTTTAGTATCTGATCTGCACAGAAGATTGCAAGAGATTTATCTGTGCAGCCTTCCTAATGCATGTTAATCGTGGGTGTAATAAGGGAAACGAAAGGCGAACTGGAAGACAACACCTATGACAGTTGTGACATACTGGAAGTAATTCAGCATCACTCATTAAGACCGAGCAAAGGGAAATGAAACAAAATAGAGAAGTCAGGAAAAAGATGACAGAGCAGAAGAGGAGAAGGAGCTGCCATTGCTTCACAGTCAGGCATAGTTTCTGTCTATGCCGTTTCTCAGCTCATTACCCCTAAAACAGGCTCCAGCTGTATTTTATCGACCTAACGGAATCAGCCATTGCCATTTCACAAGGACCTTCTCATTAAGTCTTTCACTGGAAATAAAATCAAGACCATTGGTTGAACTAACTTCTTATGACAGCTCTGTAAAATGACGGCGATCTGATGTCTGGATTTGGAAGCTATCACCCTCAAACATCTTCCCAGTTAGGTTTTTCTCACTCGTCTGCCCCTTTGCTTGCATTCTTGCTCCCTTTTACATCTAGCAGCGTCACAGACACCAGCTCCTCCATGGTTTCATGGACTGCTGTCCCAGGCAGCCTCCTTAATATCTGCATAAGTTAGGCAGAGTCACTATGCTTTGAATGCTTTCTAGGGCTAGTTTTACTGCAATGCTCCTCATTTCGGGGAATCCTTGTGATTCCTCATGGCTGGTGGTGCTACAGATGGTGCACTACAGCTGTGCTGGCAGCTGGAGCATACGACGTGAGAACTGCAACTCTGCTCAAAGCATCTGCTGAAACCTAGGAGAGTAAGAGCAATTCTTACCCTGTCCCATTCAAAAGCCAGAATACACACACGTGGACCAGATGGCAGCCTTTGCAACACTTATTTCTGCTGCTATTCAATGTGTTGCAGTGGAGATTTTCTTTAGGATCCACATCAGATAGTGTTTGCCAGCCTGGACTTGCTCGGCTGGCCTGACTCACTCTGATCAGATGTGGAAGGGTTTGTTTCAATCTTCTGCTCATGAGAAACAGCAAATAAAAGAGAAAAGTACGTCCTAGCCTAGGGCTGCACTCTGTAGGGACACCACAGCCGGTGCTCTGCACCACGGTTTGTTTTGGCAGACCAGAGTGTGCCATCCACAGATCTGGCTGTGGGTGTCACTTCCAAACCTGTTAGCTGTTAAAATGATCAGCATTTGATCCATTCCTATACAGATGCCTGGTTTCCAGCATTTTTTGGAGGTAGGAGTGAGATAAAAGTAAGATCCAAGCATTGTGGTGCCCTGTGTAAATCTGGCCCTATGGACAAGCTTCAGGACCTCTCTCTGCCTGCGTGGGGTCAAACCAAATGGCATGTGTAAAAAATCCAGACCTCACTCTCACTTGGCACAAGGCTGCATACCAAACACCCAGGACCAAACTTAAAAATACTTTAGTTATCTATATTGCAGAGATTCCTGTGGACTAGTGAGCTAGTGGCTCAGGCACTCGGACTGTGGCATCCCTCCCCAATAAATGCTGGTAATGGATGCTGGTGGAAGAGGGAAGAGGAAGAGAAGGTGCCCCTTTGCTTACAGAACTTGGGAGACCTAAATATATCTAGGATGACATGTTTTGAAGATCCAGATAGGAATAAACATGAGAGCTTTTTTTTTTTTTTCTTTTTCTTTGCTTAAGTCCTCTACTGCTCTGCCTAGGTTGTCCCCTTCCTCTTTCCCCAAAAACCTGGTTTCTCAAGGACTTCCACAAATATATCTGATGTTGGCTCTTTCCCAAACAATTCTCTTCACCAGAATTTAATCTATCAAGCAAACGTGATTATGTTATATCTTAGGAGGAGAATTTGATCCTCAACATTTTCAAGTAAGTGAATTAGCCTTTTTTTGAGAGAGAGACATTAAAAAATAGTTCATCTTATACTTTCTTTTTCTCTTTCTTTCTGGAAAATTGACATAATTTTTATCAGCAATATCATTCAAAAACAACCAAAATGTTGTTTCCAAGTGGTTTTCTAGTTGAACTGGGGAAAAAAAAGTAAAAAAAAAAAAAAAAAAAAAAGTAAAGAAGTGAAACAAATGGGGAGAAAAGTGAAAAAGTGAGTGGAAAAATTAACCACTGGGGAAAGAAACACCCCATGTCTGGTGTTTTCCCAGACACCCCATGTTTGGTGTTTGTCATGTTTTCTGCTCTGATACGTCAGCTTTGAGCCGGTGTAACCTTGCAATTGTCATGGTGAAGCATCACTGCTAGGGATTACATCGATTCATCCTTTCTACTTGGAAATGGCCAGCTACACCACCTACCTGTGTGCTCGTCCCTTATCTCAGTGATGGATAAGATCTGGGATGAGAATCACACAGCTGAGAATGGAATTTAGAGCAGAGCATAGTGTGCTTCAGCAGATGATTTATTGGGATTTAGGTGAAAGAAATTCCCATTTAGGAGTACGGGCATCAAAACTTTTATTCTGATCCCATCTATTTTCTTCTAAAACATCATATTTTTCAGAGTCCTAGAAACACAATTCTCAACAAGATAAAGCTTCCTTCTTTGGCTATTTTTGTGTTTTGTTGTTGTTATTGTTTGTTTGGTAGGTTTTGTTTGTTTGTTTGTTTTGTTATTCCAAAGGTCTCAGGGCTTGATTTACTTCTAGTTCAATCCATGGGAAAGAAACAAAACAAAACAGAACACATTGATTTCAACAACAGTGAACAATTGATTTAGGCTGGTGCTTGGAAAATTCCTTAAGGTAGCTTGTAGTGAATAATGAATGTAGTTAATAATAATTGTTTTGCTACTTTGGGGCAAGTGACGTAGTCAGGAAAAATGGTTGCTACTTACTGTCCTACCAGTGACAACAGAGGTGTGCTCAGTGCTAGGTCAAGTGGCACTGGCTCAGGACCTGCATGTTTGTATGCCTGCATCCCAAAATCACTTGAGCCCATCAAGCTCCCAGCAGCACTAGTGCATGCCTTTGCAAGATATTATTATTATTGTCTTTTCTGTCTTCTGTGCTGTCCTTTTTCAGGTTTCCTCACTGCAGCTTAAGTTCCTCTGTACATT